>NW_026294540.1:37643881-38243881 GCF_007827085.1 Peromyscus californicus insignis | reverse complement strand
GTGGTTTTGTTTTGTTTTGTTTTTTTTAAACTCGAGACAGAAAAGTAGAGGCAGGTAGCCTGCCAAGGTGTGAGCTTGGGCATTTGGTGCTAAAGGGAGTTTGTGGGCAGACATGACCGGGGGAGCATAAAACCAGGAAGGCATGACCAGGAAAGTCACTTTGGCAGCTGTGTGGAGCAGGCACAGTTTTCAGCTCCACGCCTGACTATTTCTGACTTGTGAGATCAGCTGCTCCCTGGGCTGACCAAGGTAGCTATGAAGGGGATCGGGGTCTTCTGTGGCCTTATCAGGGGCTTCACTGGGCTAGAGGACTGGCCTCTGGTCCCTCGTGCTGAGTGACTGGGGTCACAGAGTTAGGTCCCTTGTCATACTTGGCTCAAGCCTTCCAGGGGCTTAATGTGAAGGTCCACAGTCAGAGGGTGGTCATGGGTGTTACATTCTTGGGGGTCTGTTTTGCATTTTTGATTCTGCAGGTTGTCCATTTCTGAAACAGGAAGAAGATGAACAAGAAGAAGGTGGAGATGGCGCTTCGGGTGACCCCAAAAAGGAGAAGAAGTCTCTAGACTCAGATGAGAGTGAAGATGAAGATGATGACTACCAGGTGAGTCTGGGGACTGCAGGCCAAACCCCTTCACTGGGCAGATGAGGCAGGGTCTCACATAACCTAGGCCGGCTAGGAACCCCTGACAATTCTATCGCCACCTCCCAAGTCCTGGGTTCATGAGCGTGTACCACCGTGCCCAGTTTGTTTTGTTTTTATTCCTTTTTTTTTTTTTTAAGATTTATTTATTCATTATGTATACAGCATATGTGACTGCAGGCCAGAAGAGGGCACCAGATCTCATTACAGATGGTTGTGAGCCACCATGTGGTTGCTGGGGATTGAACTCGGGTCCTCTGGAAGAACAGGCAGTGCTCTTAACCACTGAGCCATCTCTCCAGCCCTTGTTTGTTTTTTTTAACTGGAGGGGTGTGGATACATACCGTGCTGGCAGATGAAGTCAGAGAACAGCTTTGTGGGGTCGGTTCTCTCCATCCACTTTGATGTGAATTCCAGGGATCAAAGTTAAGATGTCAGGCTCGCCAGGCAAGTTCTTTACCTGCCTCGCTATCACTGGCCCTCTCTTTGTTTTTGTTTTTGTTTTGCTTTGAGTCGGGGTCTCATGTATCCTAACTTGGCCTTAAACTTGCTATATGACTAGTCCTGACCTTGAGCTGGTCGCTGCCTCTGCTGCCTGTGTGTTAAAGTGACATCACATACCTTCAGTTTTTGAAGACACATTGATTATCAAAAGCTCTTGTTCTTTTTTTTATGTTTTATTAAATTTTATAATTTAATTTAATTCTACATATCAGCCAAGGATTCCCTTGTTCTTAAAGACTCCTAATCTAATGGGAAAATAAAATACATACAGTGAAAATAAAATAAATGACAGTGCAAATTCAGATTGTGAGAAAGCCTATGAATCAGTCTGATAGAGGATACTTGGAATAGCATTGTGCTAATAAGATGGCTTAAGTCAAGGATGGAGCCAGCCATGCTTAAAAAAAAGAATAACAGATGCTAGGCAGAGCAGTTGAGGCAAGCAGACTAGCAACTGCAAAGACCCTGGGATAAGAACAAGCTCTGCATGTTTGAAGAGCAGAAATTGGGGGCTGTTGGGGCTCTGAGTTAGTGGGCAAGGGTGTCTCTATAGTTCCAGAAGGGTGTTGGCTTCACTGCATCAGGGACTGGGCAGGGACAACTGTGGATACCTTGAAAGTAGGAGAGAAATAACTAGGTTTGCTTTTTATTTTATGTTTTAAATTATATTTATTTGGTGGGGGGTGGGGGGTATCACTGTACAAGCATGCCATGGTGCATGTGTGGTCAGACAAGTTGCAGAAATCATGGGTCCTGGTGATCAAACTCAAGTCATTAGGCTTTGTAGCAAGCACCTTTACCCCATCCAGCCTATTATCATCCCAAGGTTTGCTTTTTGTTTGTTTGTTTGTTTGTTTGTTTGAAACAGTTGAGACTCCTGGCTGGCCTGGAACTCCCAGAGATCTGCCTGCCTCTGCCTCCCAAATCCTGAAATTAAAGGTGTGTGCTACCACCACCACCCAACTTACAGCTTACTTTTTAAAGGTCAGTGGTTTTGGCTTTTCTAGGGAACAGAGGCTAAGGTATTGTAGAATGCAGGAGAAAGCATCTCATGGCTTGTTCTTTAGTGATTGGCAGTAGCAGGGTTAGAAGAGTGTATGGAGTCCACCTATACTTTGGACATGCTGAAGGGAGGAGAGATCAGGTTGTGTGAGAGCAGTTCTCAAGCCAAGCTATCATGGATGGTTGTTGGCATGTTTTAGAAGGAGGGAAGTTGGATGTAGGCTATGGAACTCTGGAGTGCTCAGATAATCAGCATTTGGAAACTCTTTCCTGGTCACTTCGAGGAGAAAAACTAGTTTTGACAAAGCTTGAGATTAAGCAAACCTACTGTAAAACTGTTTCGTTTCTTCTTGGGTCTCACCAGATAGGATGACTTAGCTCCTGAAGCCTGTGATCCAAGAAGCACCTTCATCCTGGGGTCATATTTCCCACTCAAAGCTGAGGTGGGCGGGAATTGCAACACCATGGCTCACCCTACCCAAGGAGCCATGAGGTCATTATAAGGGAAATCAGTCTTAGGATTCTGTGGGAAGCGGCTTCTGAAGACAGATTGAAATGGGGGCAGTTCTGCTCTCTGTTGACCGTGGGCAAGCTACTGAGGCCTGAGCTGCCAGTCTTGCTGGGGCCTGACACAGGTTGGACTCTCATAGTATACACTCATTTTCCTTGCCCTTCCCAGACTGGTAAAGATACTCCAAAGTACTGTCCCCATCCTGATGGGCTCTTGGGAGGTGGTGGGCTGGCCTCCTGAGGCACCCCAAGAACTAACCTCTAACATTTCCTGCTCTATCCTAGCAAAAGCGAAAAGGTGTGGAAGGGCTCATTGACATTGAGAACCCCAACCGGGTGGCACAGACAACCAAAAAGGTCACACAACTGGATCTGGATGGGCCAAAGGAACTTTCAAGGAGAGAACGGTAATATCTGCTGGGTGAACCTGCAACCTAAGCACACAGACTAGGGCCCCAGAGCAGTCACTCTATCTTCTAGCCACACCTACAGCCTCATTGACTTAACGGGACTAGACGACCTCGTGGCCTTTTAATAGACTGAAAGCTGCTAGGATTCCAGCCTAGCACCTTGTGCAAGTCCCAGGATGGCTAAAGAACAGGTCTCCAAACACTACAGAGAAGGGGTTTGGGTGTCACTGGGGCTGTTTCTGTACCCCTCTGTTAGTTTCCTTTTTGTGACAGCAGGCTGAGCTGTCTTTCCCAGAATAGAAGGGCTCTAGGGTTCTGCCACTTCACTGAGAAGTCATGGATAAGTCACTGTCCTCTTTGGGCCTCAAGTCAAAACGTCCCATCTCTGCCCAACAGAGATGCAGAAATGATGATCATGAAAGCCAGCACTCTGCCAATACTTGGTCTTCACTGAGGGGGTCCTACAAAAACTTGAAGCAGCCTTGGTTAGTCCTGAATAACCAAGAGACATCTCAGTCTAGCACATCCTCAGGGTGGATCTGCTGGCCAATAGTGCTATCTCCACACCTCAATAGTAGGTGTCTTGTCTAGTCTCCTGAGTGTAATATTTCCTCATCAAGCCCTTGCTGGCTGAGTTTCTCATCCATCCTCTTGAAGCACGCCCCCATGCTTTGCTTCCTATTACTGCCCAGCCTTGTGGACTGGAAAGGGCCTCCAGAAAGCCCCTCTACTGCTCCTGCCAGGCAAGCCTCTTTCCTCCTTTGCCATTTGGGTCCTCTAAGGTTTCAGTGGAAATGGAGCCCTTTGTTCTCACATCCTAGACAGCCCTGCTAGTCAGAATCACACAGGGAAACTGATGGCCCTTCCTATTCTCTATTTAGACAGGTGATTACTAGCCATACCCTTGTCCCATGGGATCCTGCTTTTATTCTCACACCCCTCCTGAAGGGGCTCACCTGGTTGGGAGGTACATGTGAACTACTGTAAGAAGGTACCCTGAAGTCAGGTTGTGTCTCTTTCTCATCACTTAAGGCTTTCATTCCCTGCCTAGTACCTTCTTCATTATGATCATCTTCTCTGGAACATAGTGCATTTGGTTTTGAGTTCCACGTGAAGTTTTCAGGCAGCAACCTTGTCCCTGCAACCAGACACTGCCCCCTCTTGTGCCAAAGTTCTCATGGGGGTTTCTCTCCTGGGACCATTCCCTCTCCTTGTTTGTTTGAGGGTATCCACTAAAAGACACTTGGAACTAGCACCTCCCTCTCAGCTGGAGTGTCCTTTCCCTTTGCACTTTGTGCTTACTCCCATGTCTAGCCCCGCTAACAGTGGTGGGAAAGCTAGCCCTGTGACACCATTTTATCCAAACAGAGAAGAAATCGAGAAGCAAAAAGCAAAAGAACGCTACATGAAGATGCATTTGGCTGGGAAGACAGAGCAGGCCAAGGCTGATCTTGCCCGGCTGGCAATCATCCGGAAACAACGGGAGGAGGCAGCAAGAAAGAAAGAAGAGGAGAGGAAAGGTAGGTCTGTTGGCCCAGGTACAGTTGGTTAACTGACTCGTTCTGGGCGGGACCCTGAAGCCTGTCTGTGAGGTGGGAGGGGCTGAGGAAGGACAGCTACCTCATCACCCATGTCAGCCAGTAAAGCCTTGCCATCGCTGGGGAGATGCTCTTGCCCACCGTCATGGAGTAGATGAGGGTTAGGATCAGTAGAGCACCTTCTAATAGCCACTGACTCCAACAGGAGGCCTTTGAGGTTCAGGTCTGTGGAAGGGGCTGCACCTGGAGTTCTGCCATCCTTCCAGGGGCTTGAGATGGTAGAGCTGTATATAAAAGGTGCCGGGCATCATGTCTGTGTCCACTCCTCACCCTCCCTCTGGGCATCTAAAGGTGATCCAGGTTCTCACAGGCCTGGGGGTGTCTAGTGTAGAGCACTTTACTTGAGACCTTCCAGGGGAAAAGGGGCATAGGTGGCTATGAGAGCCCTCAGCTCACTTTCCTATTTACTGAAATCTGAGGAAACAGACCTGGAACTGAGAACTCACTGGGGCATCCATCCCTTTCCTGAGCTTAGTTATCAGAACTCATTTATATGAGGAAACAGACCTGGAACTGAGAACTCACTGGGGCATCCATCCCCTTCCTAAGCTTAGTTATCGGAACTCGTTTATATGAGGAAACAGACCTGGAACTGAGAACTCACTGGGGCATCCATCCCCTTCCTGAGCTTAGTTATCAGAACTCGTTTATATGAGGAAACAGACCTGGAACTGAGAACTCACTGGGGCATCCATCCCCTTCCTGAGCTTAGTTATCGGAACTCGTTTATATGAGGAAACAGACCTGGAACTGAGAACTCACTGGGGCATCCATCCCTTTCCTGAGCTTAGTTATCGGAACTCATTTGGCTTCCCATACTCTAAGCAAGAAAGGACTTGATATGTGGCTAGGTATTGTTGCTGACTTGAGACATTAGACTTCAGAGTAGAGAGAGAGGTTGGAACTGCAGGGTTCTGCCAGGGACGCCCCAAGTTCCCAGTAGCCACCACACTGTGAGTTGGTGGGCCTGAATGGACAGGCAGCTTTTGACAGGGTGGTGACAGTCACTCAAGCATAGTGGGAACATCTGGAGACCTGAGCCTTGTGGCCTCAGCAGAAATCCTCTCCCTTGAGTGGCAGTCTGGATCCTTCTTGGCTCTCTTCCTATCTATTAACTGAGCCCGTTTGCACAAAATGTTTTCTAAGGCCTTGGTCCTGAAGTCCTGTGATTCAGAGGGATGTGGGAGGTGTTTTTGCTGTGTTCTAACCCCCACCCTTCCCTTCCAACCCCTCAGCAAAAGATGACGCAACTTTGTCAGGAAAACGAATGCAGTCACTCTCCCTGAATAAGTAAGCTGGCCTGTGGGAGGAGATGCCGAGGAACTGGGCCATGCCTCCAGGACCTCTGCCGTGTCTCACCCACCCTGTGCCCTGGCGCCGCTGCAGCAGCCCCTCATGGCCAGGAGCCCCTATGGCCTGGGGCCTCCTCTTCATCTTGGCACAGAAATCATTCAGGGGACGTGGGGGGGCTGGGGGGAGGGGCAGCTGCTATCTTTGAGACAGAAAGATGCAGGACAGCATTTCATACATAACCATTTGAATGTTTTTGCTGTTTTTAGAATTTGGAACCCTGGTTGGGGGCTGCCTGGGAAGTGGGGTAAAGAGATTCCATTTGTCCAGTAGACTGCACGTTGGGGGTGGGGGGATAGTGCCAGTAGGCAGCTGGTGTGGGGGTTGATGACAACCAGCCCAGATCGTTGTCTGGGTGCTCACTCAGAGGGGCTGTCAGGAAGCCTGTGCCCCTAAGGGTCCAAGGTTTGTGCCTGGCCAGTTCCGTCCAATGAGGCCTCTCCTCTCTGACCTGCTCTGCCCCTTTCCCACCCACCTGGTCAGGGCTAGTGGCCATTTTTAACCCTACCCATTGATCATTTCAAGAAACCTCTGGTTACTGTGCATCACCCAGACAAGACATGCTCCTAAAATTCTTGTATATTTGGCAGATTAAACAACATTATCGTAATCCTTGTTTGGCAATTCATCTTCTGGCTGCTTTACCCTAATTTTGTTCATGGCAGGTACCAGCAGGGTTCAGGGCACACACCTACCTGGGAAAACACTATCAGGCTTTTGCACAAAGCAAGATACAGAGCCTGGATGTCAGTATCAGTAGAGTGAGACTTAGGGCCAGTACTCAACCTACAGCAGACCAGAGCAATACTGAGCTTCCCCTGTGGGCCTCCAGGTGCTGTCTGCTTGTCATATCCTAATCCACTGCTAGAAGTCTCTAAAAGGTAATGGCCAATGCTCACCAGTCTGAGCTGTCCACTCAATCCTTAACATTGTGGCAGTTGAAGAAGCAGACCTAGCACAGCCAGTGAGTTACTTGTGTGTTCAGGACCAGTGAAAGGGTCCTGTCCTGGCCCCGGCCCCATCTGAGCTCTGAGAGGGGATGCTTCACCTGAGTGGCATTGTCCTTTGTGCATCCCCAGAGATCGAAGAGTTTGGGGGGGGGGGGTTGTCTGTGAATGTGTCGTGGGCACAAATAGGGGTGGTATGGTCGCCAGAGGATCAAGCATCATGATGGCTGAGATGACACCCAGTCTACTTTCTAGTGACCTCTACCACATGCCCTTGGGCCTGACCCCAATTGATGGTCTCTGGGGGGATCCTGCAGCTGCCCAAATTCAAGATTGGCTCCCAAATGAAGTCTCTTTCAGGGTGGAAGAAGGTGGTAGCTATTTAGCAATGCCTTCTTGCTGGTTTAGGACTGAGTAGTAAAAAGGTAGTATATCTCTTTAGCTGAAAGGCCAGTCTGATCTACAGAGTGAGATCCAGGACAGCCAGGGTTACACACAGAAACCCTGTCTCAAAAAACAAAAAAAAACAAACAAAAAAAAATTATATATGAGAGAGTGAGTTTATAACATTTGGGGGTGACTGGCAGGATTCCTGCTTGAGGCCCCCAGCACCAAACCAAAGTGTACTGCTTGGGTTGGAGGGAGAGTGTGATTGAGGATTGTTGGGGTCCTTTTACACATCTGAAGGCCTGCTTGTCACAGAAACTCTGAGACCTGGGCTGAGTAATGGAAGCTTTTATGCCTTGGTGCTGTCTGCTAGAGTGATTTGTCTTACAGAAGGATGGTTTTCATCCTTGATGGAATTTTGTCAGCTCAGATGCTGTGTAAAAAAGGTAACCAAAAACATCTGACAAAAGGCTATAGGCTAAAATAGAAATAGGGGATTGTACAAAAACCAATGAACATTTACCAGAATTCAGCTGCCCACATCAGAGTGGAGAAATGAGAGATTTCCACTATGGTCCAGAGCAATGTGTACCCCGTTTGTGTTGGAATCACACCACTTAATAAGTAACCTGAAGCGTAGTTGGGAGAGAAGGTCCCCTGTACTGAGGGTCAGTTTTGTTTCCAGCAGCCCACACAGCAACTAGCTTCTCTGAGACACAGGCAGGCCTGTCCGCAGATGGCATTTATTACCCCATATTCTGAAGCGATTCATGACCAGCATTGTGCTTGGGGGCTTTTTCTTCTGTTCTTTCTTTTTTAAGCAGTAAGTGAAAGCATTTCTTTAAAAGGCACATATTCCTTAAATAGGTAGGAAAGTTCCCACCTGTCTCCTCCCTTCTTGGGGAGCAGCCCCGTACTGGCACCCTAGAAGCATTCAGCAAAGCAGCCCTTGGCCTCCCCAGCGCTTTTCCCTCTTTCCCAGCATCTGGGATGAGGGTGGCACTCCACAGCTCATTTGATCTTCAGGTCCTTCAAGGCTGACTCCAAGCTCTGCAAGTAGAGAATGGACAAGTTGGTTCTCCACTGTCCTGTAGACACCTCACACCCATCTCAGCCCCAGCATAAAGGAGGGCGGAGTTTGAATCCCAACAGAAAGGCATGCAAACCCAAAGGTCAGGAGATGATCCCTGTCCCATGCCCCAGGGCAGCTGCTAAGAAAGGGGGTGGGGGGTTGCGGGGGGCAGCTTCACCTTCACATCCCAGATGCTCATGCCACCATCCATGCCTGTAGTGCAGAACTGCGAGCACTTGGCCTTGCCCCCGCTGAGCACCGAGATTTGACTGTAGGGAGATTGGGTTTAGAGGCCAAGCTTGCTGGCCATGAGCTCCCAGACCCATTCCCATGAAGAATACCAAGATGAGGTAGGACCAGCCAGGGAACAAGGCTTGGAGGAACAGTGTGTGAGGGAAACAGTCCTGGCCAGAGAACAAGACCCTTGAAGCCTAGGCAAGGACAGGCCTGAGTGTGGGGAATGCAGAGTGCCACTAGTGTGCTGAGCTGGAGGAGGGGTGGGGGTAGGGGGCTAGAAATGGGTATGGGAGGACACTGTGCCTGGTAATGAACAACCTTGGAAGCTAGGCTTGGATATTGGCTCAAGAGACCTCCCAAGGCCTAGCTAGCCAAGGATCAGCAAAATCCCTGCTTCCTAGTATGTTTCAGGGTGGACCCCTGCAGCTGGTAGCTTTGGGGTTTTGGAGGGTCTCCCAACTTAAATCTAGCAAGAGACCCACTCCCAAGAAGTCACTCTCCTGTATCATAGAGGCCCCGCCATACCTTAGGCATGCCCCAGTCAGCCACATAGGTAGAGCCAGGCTGACTGCTAAGTTCCTACTATTGGAGTATGGCCTGGAAGTCGGCCTGCTTCCTCTAGTCCCCCCCCATGCCATTTCACGCCCCCTCCCCCTGGCTCCCACCCCAGCCCTCTGAAGTGGTTCTTGGTGGTTTGCAGAAGCACCTGACACTGTTCTTGTGCAGTGAGTCTAGGCCGGCGCCCGTGGCTGCACCACCTTCAGAGCTGGCCTTCTTGTCGAGGTTCTGGAAGCGTTCTCGGGCTGTCAGGCCACGCTGGGAGCTCTGCTTGGGCACATCCAGTCGACCACCAAAGCTCAATGTCCCCACAGAACTGTCATAGGTAAACAGCACGGGGAAGCAGTCGTGGCCCTGAGGAGGGACAGGAGTACCACTGAAGCATCATTTGAGGTAGGGACTCTAAAATGGAAACTGAGGCTTGAGGTGAGACATGGAGATGAGGGCATCTGGCAGCTACTGAGGGCTACCAGGAGACAGATGCCCTAGCTGGGGGATACATCAGGACCCAGAGAGAGAGGGACTTCAGAGGTATCAAGCAGGCACAGATAAGAAGGCTGCCCTCCCCACCACCATTCAAGGCCAGCATCTACTTGATGCGTGTCTGGGACCCTTCCCTTGAGCAGACCTCCATCCCAGCTGAGTGATCCGCCAGGGAGAAAACAAGCCTCCATATTAATGGAATAGTGGACAGATGGGACAGTAGCTTTTGGGACACTTAGTGACTCTGAGTCCATTCCCACAGGCCTGCCTCTAAAAAATCGGTGTGGGTGTGCATGTGTGTGCGTGTGCAGGTGCCATGGGTGCATGTGGAGGTCAGAGGGCAACCTGTGAGAGTTGGTTCTCTCCTTTCACCATGTGGGACCCAGGAATTGAACTCAGAGTCATCAGGGTGAACAGCAAGTGCTTTTACTCCCAGAGTGACCGCGCAGGCCTCAGTTAGGTATGGTCTTGTCATCCGCACTGGCTGATGTAAGCAAAGATGTTAGGGCACAATTCTAGAACAACTCCTCTACACTCGAGACAGCTGGGGAAGCACTGGAAATGAAGCCGCCTTCAGAGTCCCCTCCCCCACAACACCCACACTGGATAGACGTGCAAGTAAAAACGTGCAATCCCAGGTATTCAAGAAGCTAAGGCAGGAGGATTATAAATTGGAGGTTGGCCTGGGTTACAGAATGAATTAAAGGCCAGCCTGAAGAACTCAGAAGGAAAAGGGAAGACCAGCCTAGGCCACACAGTGAGACCCTGTCAAAATACCCTTGTGTCGTGCCATACACAGCTGGGAAATTTGGTTACTACAGCATACCCAAACTATTGTGCATAAAAGCACAATAAAAAGCAGGAGAGGGGCTGGGCAGTGGTGGCGCACGCCTTTAATCCCAGCACTTGGGAGGCACAGCTAGGCGGATCTCTGTGAGTTCAAGGCCAGCCTGGACTACAGAGCGAGATCCAGAACAGGCACCAAAACTACACAGAGAAACCCTGTCTTGAAAAACCAAAAAAAAAAAAAACAACAACCAAGAGAGGGAGGGAGGAAGGGAAGAGTGAAAAGAGACTACTTACTGGCCCCTGCCTTTGCATCCCCAAAGGCCACTTACCGCTGCCACTAGACTATTTTCTGTGATGAAGGTGACAGCCAGGAGTGGCAAGGTTTCAGAGGCCAGGGTTGCAACGCTGGAAGAGAAAGTGCGTCAGCCATTCAGCCATGCTGTCCCCCGCCCCTGCTCTGGGCTTCAGTTGTGGCTGCCCGCCCCACAGCCTGTTCCCAAACTCACGCCATCTTCTTGTCAGCGTCCACCAGGCACACTGTGCTGTCATGGCTGACCCAAGCCACTCGGCTCCCACTGGCCGAGAAGCAGACTCCATGCACCCAGCCACAACTGCTGCTCGACTCGAACATCAGCTCCCCAAAGGGCATCTTGGAGCCCCACGGTGTAGGGGCTGGCCGCTCCTCCACCTCCTTGATATAGGCAGAGAAGATCCTGTAGAGAAAAACGGGCCTGAGAAAGGGATCCTCCCCCAAGTCAGCCAAACGCACTGAGCCTGTGAGCCAGGATGGGAGGCCTCCTGGTTCAGAGTCCTGTGGCCTGGAACCCACGGGACCCTAACTTTAAAGCTGTCCATAACTTCATGGCTCCAGGGGGTGTCCCAGTCCCTGCCAGGCTAGACATGGACAGCCAGTGGCTAGAACAGCTCTTGTGCTCCAATTCTGCCCTCTCCTCTTGACCCCACAACACTATTCCCACACACATTAAACTCTTCCTGACCCACCTGTTTCACACCTATAATAGAGGATCGTAAGTTTGAGGATAGCCTGGGGTATACAGCAAGACACTGTCTCATGAAAACAAAAGCGGGTAGGACCTTACCTAGCAACCCAAAGCCTCGGGGGACACCACATTCTCTGGGCCCAGGATTAAGAAAGGGGCCTTTGGTGCCTATAGTTTCCCATGTAAGAATTCACAGACTTGGGGAAGGGGCAATGTCTGCCTAGAGCTGGGAGGAATTTGGGCTCACTGGCCAAGAGAGGTTTCTAGGTCCAGAAGTGAAAAATAACAGTGAGTTTTGTTGAGGTCATCAGTCATTCAAACCTTACTGGAATAAGTACACACCATTCATTCTTCAGTAGAAATCAGGACAGCTGTGGTGGGGGAGGCAGGGGAGGAGGATTTGGGGAGACCTTGCTGACATTCAAGAGATGGCAAAGGACACATCTTGCTAAGATTCCATCCTGGGGTGCTAGAAGGCCATGATGGTGATCATGTGCAGAGCAAACCCTGTCTGATATCTCAGGGACCCCAGGTCACCTTGCTGGTAGCATATCAGGAGTTGGTTTGGAAGGAGGGGCTTGGGGTTCTTCCCCCACCCTCCAGTCTCTGCTATTGGTTGGCTAGGGTTCCCCTCTCAGGTGGATGGCCAGCTCACCTGCACTTGAAGTCACAGGAGCCTGCAGCCAGGAGCACGTTGTTGGGGTGCCAGTCGAGGCTGAGGACAGTGGAGCGGATGGGCTTTTTGATGTGCTTGCACACCCACCTACACACATGGGTGGAAAAGGCAGGCAGGTGGGTAACATGGACAGCAGTGTCCTGGGGGACAGCCAACCGATGACAGACACTTGAGTGACCACACCAGGCAGCGATGTCCTGG
The DNA here is from genome assembly GCF_007827085.1 of Peromyscus californicus insignis. Classification (NCBI taxonomy): domain Eukaryota; kingdom Metazoa; phylum Chordata; class Mammalia; order Rodentia; family Cricetidae; genus Peromyscus; species Peromyscus californicus. Next base: position 38,231,516 of record NW_026294540.1, on the reverse strand, counting down.
GTTCCTTCTGAGGTGAGAACTTGTCACCTTGTCACCACCAACCACATAAGATCACATGGTTCTAAATGGCTAGGGTAGAATCTGAATTCTGGTTTCTAGACTCAAAACTGTCCTTGTCTTCCAACACTGGCTGGGACAGGCCATCTGGTGCACACAAATACTAGAGAATCGAATTCAAGGGTAGCCTTAACTACATAGCAAGATCTTGTCTCAAAAAAAAAAACAAAGCAAAATTGGCTGGCAATGTGGTTCGGCAGCAGAGCTCTTATCTAGCATGCAGGAGACCCTAGGTTCAGTTCCCTAGGGCTGGAGATGTAGTTCAACTGGTGGAGTGTTTGCCTAGCATTCATGAAGCCTTACGTTCCACCCCTATCCCTGCAGAAACCAGGCACAGTGGTACACACCTGTCATCCCAGCACTAGGGCAGAGGCAGGAGGATCACAAGTTCAAGGTCACCTTGGCTATACACTGAGCTTGAAGCCACCCTGGGCTGCATTTAGACCCTGTCTTTTTTTTTGTTTGTTTGTTTTTGGTTTTTTGTTTTTCAAGACAGGGTTTCTCTGTGTAGCTTTGGAGTCTGTCCTGGAACTCACTTGGTAGCCCAGGCTGGCCTCGAACTCACAGAGATCCGCCTGGCTCTGCCTCCCAAGTGCTGGGATTAAAGGCATGCGCCACCACCGCCCGGCTAGACCCTGTCTTTTAAAAAGTGTGGCTGGGTGTTTGTCAGTGGCCCCTGGAGTATGATACCTCAGAGACAAGTGGGTGGCAGGCCCAGTCCACAGTGCTGCCAGGAAGCTGGTGGCAGTGTGCGCACAGGGCTTGTGTAGTGTCCCCAGAAGTAGCAGTGATGGTCTATGCCTCTGATATTACCAAGTCAGAGCTGTGGGACCACAATAAAGAGGACTCACTGCCTCACCAGCAAGGCTCAAAAGACAGATTTCCCTAGAATCATGGGAGCCAGAGTCTCCTCATTTCATTTGCTGTGGTCTGGGACACTGATCTTGCATCCTGTAAGTCTGCAGTCCTGGGCTCCACCAGCACCCCTACCTCCACTCTGCATTATCCCCCACCCCCCAGCCTTCTCTGACCTCAACCAAGCACCCACCAGTCATTCTCCTGTTCAAAATAACAGATGGAGATGACACGGGAGCCACTGCCCACGGCGAACTTGTTCTCATTGGGGGCCCAGCGCACACAGCGGGCAGCTCGGTTGATCCGCAGGATGACCAGTGTAGGCTTCCACGTGCGGCCCTTCAGCGTCCACACATAGGCATTGCGGTCTGTGCCGCAGGTCACAATGCGGTTACTCTCAGGGGCCCAGTCGATGCCTGCAGGGTTGGGTCAGAGGACACAGTCTAAAGCCACCAAAGCTACAGTGGCCACGCCTAGATGTTTAACTATGGTGCCCAGTGCCTTGCTCATGCTAACGAGTACTCACTCTATAACTGAGTCAAGCCTCTAGACCCTCACTGGGCAATTTTAGGCAGGTGTTCTACTGTTGAACCACGACCCCTGCTCCGACTGGGGGATTCTAAGCCAGTGCTCTAGTGCTGAGCCACATCCCCAACCACTCACTGGCATCCCCCGCCCCTAACAGACACTCCCAAGTGTCAATAATAATGTGCAACAACATAATCTTTTTACCACCGAAGCCAATTGGACTTTTAATTTTAAAAATGTATCTTGTGTTTATGTATACTAGTTTGTAGAGGTCAGAGGACAACTTGCAGGAAGTGGTTCTCTTCCTCTGTGTGGGTCCTGGGGATGGAACTCAAGTTCCTCTATCAGCTGAGCCATCTTTATGGTCCCTCAGCCAATTTGAACATGTTTTCGCTGCAACCCAGACTACTCCAACTAACACAGTGAGTGCGTAGATAGCCCTACCTGGACCTGCTCTGTCCCTTGGCCTCCTCTCACGAGGGTGGTCCTGACCCACCTGTCACCTGCCCGTTGTGCTCCTTAAGCTCGTGAACCTTGTTCCACTTGGCTCCACTCTTCTCGTAGATGTGCACCTCGTGGTTGTTGGGGCAGATGGCGATCTCTGTGGGAGCAGGCGTCCGTTTAGGAGGCAGCAGCATGGGTGCCCACCCTTCCCACCTCTGCTCTCCACTAAAGCGCTCTTCAAGAGCCAGGCCGTCCTGTCTGAAACCTCTCATGTCCTGCTGGGCCACCCCATGCCTGTACCCATCACCCTGAATTTTCCCACAGCAATCCCCACCCCAGCCCACAGCTCTAGCAGAAGCCATTACTGCCCTATCTCCAAGACCTTCATCCTGGCCTGGGGCCTTCCTACCCACGCCTTTAAGTTTTTTACATTTGTTTATTTTGTGTATGGGTATATGTATGGGAGTGCCACAGCACGTGAGTGGAAGTCAGAGGGCAACTTAGAGTGGTGAGTGCTTCCTTTCCAATATGTGGGTCCTGGAGACCAAACTCACCGGGCTTGGCAAACAATGCCGAGCCATCTCACCAGCCCATTTTGTTGGTTTTTGGAGATAAGGTCTCGCTGTGTGGCTCAGGCTGGCCTCAAACATATAATCTCCCTGCCTCAGCCTCCTAAGTTTTGGGATGGCAGGTGTGTACTACCATGCCCTGTCCTTTGTGTTTTTCATCATAACTCCACCACCCACCAGACTGCTCGGGAGGCCCAGGCTGTTAAACTGCCATCCGCCCAACATGCCAACATCTCTTTCTACCCGCCTGGCCTCCCCTGCTCGCTCTTGAGTTCTTCATCCGTCTCCCAGGAGCAAGCACTTGCCTTAAGCACAGAGACTCAAAGTATGGGGTCTGGCTGCACCCCACCCCTCAAAGCTGTTTCACTATCCTGTCACCCCAATGTCCCAACTAATCCCAGTTCAGCAGGCCACCTTGCAGAAGCCAGCACTCACGTGTACGGTCCTTGTTCCAGGCATGGCAGCTGATGGGCTCCACAAGGAAGCTGTGGTAGGCCATAGTCACTTGTCTCCTGGACCCAGGGGAGGGGACAGAATGCAGGTCAGCTGTGCCCTGTCTTGGCAGAAAAGCAGCCTGGGTCACCCTAGTCTCCTGGATGGCCAAGCATGTTACAACCTCTCCTTGAGCCCCAGAGTCCCTCATCCCAAAAAAGCGGGTGTCACAGGTGTCCTGGGCTCTAGAGAACAAAAGATGGGTAGAACAGAGCTTGGGACTGCAGGCAATGACACTATGTGAGTGGGGACTGGGACCCTGAGCCACACAGGCCTGTCACTTATCACCTGTGCCTCAGTTTCTTCATAGTGTAGACAGGCAGACAGACACACACGTCATGAAAATTAAACAGTCCCATAATCCACTTCAAACAGAGCCCACCCATCAGTGCCCTGGTCCTCCCTTCCGGAGCCCCGTGGGTTGAACAAAGCAGGCCAGGCGGTTAAGACAGCTCACATTCTAGGCCTGGTCTCATCAGAGCCACGGCTGGCCTCCCACAGCCTGCCCACCCCGACTCAGGTTCACAGGTCTCTGAGGCCAAGGAGGGATGTCCGGGCTCCCCACCAGCCCTGCCTGGCTGAGGAGCTGCCTCTGCTCCCCTGGCTGGCCTCCCCCAGGGCATTCCCCATGCGTCTCCCACATCCTGCCAGATGTCCCTTCCTGGCCACCCCTATCCACATTTTCACGTCTCCGAGATCTTCTCTGTTGTCCCCTCCATTCTCCTCCACCAAGACACCCATCCAAAAATACCCCCGAAAGTCACTTCCCCAAACCCTGTTCTGCCCAACCCCTTCCCTCAGCTCCCCAGTCATGAGGTTTCCAGAGTGGGGAGGCATCATAGCACTGTTTGCCAGCCATGTGACCCAGAGCACATCACCTGCTGTCCCTGAACCTCATTTCCTCATCCACACAATGCAACAGTAACCCTGCCCACCCCGCCTGAGGTGTGGAGAGTGGAGTGAGATGCCAAGGCTGGGCCTGATAGCATATGCCTGCCTGGAATTCCAGCCATGGGAAGAGTAAGTCTGAGTGGTCATGAGTTCAAAGCCACCCTGGGCTACCCAGACCTTGTCTCAGGAAACCAACAGGGCTGGGGATGTAGCTCAGTTGGCAGAGTGCTGGCCTAGCGTTCATGAGGACCACATAAACTGGGTGTGGTGGCACAAGCCTAAGAGGCGGAGGCAGGAGAATAATCATTAAGTTCACAGTCATCCTCAGCACATACTGAATTCCAGGCTAGTCTGGGCTACAAGCGCTGCTGTCTAGTAACAACAACAAAAAGATACAGCACGGCTGGTAGGCGATCGAGAAGTGGTCCATCGGTCTAGATGGATGTTTTCAGTGGGTAAAGGCACTTGCCACCAAACCTGATAACACGAGTTCAATCCCTGGGACCCACATGATGGAAGGGGAGAACCGACTTCCTCGGGTTGTTCTGTAACCTCCACATGCATGCGTGGCACAAGCATGAAGAAATAGTTTTTTAAAGACACGATATAGGAGCCAGCTGACAAGCTATGCTTTTGTTCCACGATATGCATGAAGCCCAGCCTCAATTTCCTCATTGAGACATGCTCTCCCTGGCCCTACAAGCTAACCCTGAGCCACATGGGCATACTCCTGCCTCAGGGCCATGCACTAGCTGTTCCCTGAGCATACTATAATGCTCTTCACTCAGACTCCTACACACACACACACACACACACACACACACACACACACACACACACACACACGGCTCAGGCCCACACCCTTTGCCATTTCATTCCAAGTTCAGTTGCATCATGATCCTTCCATTGAGCACTCACTGATAAACCCTGCCCATGGCCGGCCCCACTCTGCTAACCTGGTAAAAACCTCTTGCTTACAGGTACAACAGGGACATTTAGACAGTTCCTGGGTGGCACAGGACACATCTGCCAGCAGAAACCAGGACTATATCTGGCTCCCACACCCAGAATGGTGACCCAGTGGACTCTCAGAAAACCTTTGCTCAGCAAGTGGGTGTGTGCACACTTGGCTCGGGCTAGATGGACGTATTCAAGCTTTGCACATGGGCCAGGTGTCATTCTGCAGACGCCATCCACCTTGCTACTTCTGAGATGGAGAACTGCCTGTCTCTGCCTCCTCGGCACTGGCATGACGTGTGTGTGCCACCACACCTAGCCATTTTTTCCCTTTTCTGGTTTTTCAAGACAGAGTTTCTGTGTGTAGCCCTGGTTGTCCTGGGCTGACCTCAAACTCACAGAGATCCCCCTGCCTCTGTCTCCTGAGTGCGGGGATTAAAGGCGTGCGCCACCACGCCCTGCTGTCTTTTGTTGTTGGCTTTAATTATGTGGAAGTGGAAGGACACAAGTGGCGCGAAGCCCAAAATGGCCACAAGAGGGCGCCTGATTCCCTGGAACTGGAGTCCCAGGCAGCCGTGGGCCGGCCGCCCTACCTGGTTTTGTACCTTGTACCGATGAGCCATCTCTCCCACACCACACCCAGCTTTTTCACAGGGGTTCTGGGGATCAAACTCAGGTCCTCATGCTTGCAAGGCACACTTAGCATACATGGTCTTCCTTTTATAGATCAAGCCGTAGCAGCCTTCCCTAGTTCCCAGATCTCTGAGGAGCTGGGCTAAGGGGAGGGACCCGGAAGAACAACCTTGAAGCCCTCACCTTAGCCTGCAGGCTAGATGGGAATTTCCCTGAGCACTTGTGGGTGGATCTCCCAGCCAGGGCCACCACAGCCATGAGTACTCCTGCCTTCCCCTAGAAGAGGCTGGCCAAACTAGGAATCTGACCTGGCTAGTAATTTAAATAAACCCTCGCTGATCTTCCCTTTAAAAAAACAGATCGGACAGCCTGGTCTACTGAGCAAGTCCCAGGACAGCCAAGGCTACACAGAAAAACCCTGTCTCAAGAAACAAAAAAATCAGCAGAGGAAACCTGTGGTCAGCCTAATCCATGAAATACATCAGCACAGCAGGGCTAAGCCAGAAGCCACTCCAAAGTCCAGCTGGGCTCTGGTTGGTCCCTAACTCCAGTGGAAGCTGATGCCCATCCTCCCCCACGGCAGTAAGAAGTGCAGGGCTGTAGCCTGCCTTCCCAGTATCGGCCCCATCACTCTCCATGGGCCTGACACTGCCCTCAGCAGCAGGCTCCGTGTGTCCTAGCGGGTAAATTAAGACAACCGGAGGAGCCCTGGTCCCCGTTTCCTGGAACCTAATGGTTGTGTGGAGGAGCAGTAAAAAGCTGCTAATGCTAACCATAGGCGTAGGGTGACCGAGTAAACGACAGTGTCCATTGGTTGGGCACAGGAGAGCCAGAAACAAATGGTGATAGGGAAGACTCACTTCCCTCTTCTTTAAAACCCAGCACTTGTGACAGAGGCAGGATCTCTGTTTCAAGGCCAGCCTGGTCTACATAGTGTGTTCCAGGCAAGCCAGGGCTAGAGAGAGAGAGAGAGAGAGAGAGAGAGAGAGAGAGAGAGAGAGAGAGAGAAATCCTGTAGCGGGGGAGGGGAGAAAAAAAGGACACAGAAAAATGCAACCAAGAGCGGGGTGTGGTGATACAAGCCTTAATTGTGGCACTCGAGGCTGAGGAGGGAGGATTGTTACTTACTTTGGTGCTGCTGGGGATGAGATCCAGGGCCTGTACAATCTGTTGCTGAGCTAGACCCTGAGCCCTCTCATCCATCTGTCAAGGGAGGTGGGGAGGAAGGGGGCCATGAGACTGCTCCTACTCTATTATTGCCCTGGAAACTGGGAGAGTCTGGGGGAGTATGGATTAAACTTCCTGTCTGGCTCCAAGCTATCTCCTGCCAGCACAGGACCAGGCCTCTCTGTTCTCCCAGGAGCACTGCCCACACAGGGCTACTCCCTGCTAGCAGACCCAGCGCTGGCTAGGGCAAGGGAGGCACAGTGGCATGGCATCCTGAGGAAGGGTCTGTTTCGCTCTGAATTCCTTCCAGTGGCCCTCAGTAGTGCTTTGGGTCTTCAAGGTGAGTTGTTTTTATCCTAAGGATGCCCAAGAACATGAACTAGAGTGTTGACAGGACCTTAAGTTTCTTAGACATGAATTTTTCATTTTTTTTTTTGTTGGTTTTTTTGTTTTGTTCTGTTTTTGTGTTTTTGAGACAAAGTTTCCCTGTGTACCCCTGGCTATCCTGGAACTCACTCTGTAGACCAGGCTGGCCTCAAACTCAGAGATCTGCCTGGCTCCACCTCCCAAATCCTGAGATTAAAGGTATGGGCCACTGTTGAGCTAGACATGAATTCTTGAACTGTGCTTGGTAGCACACACCAATAATCCCTTGCACTCTAGAGGCTAAGGCAGGAGGATTGTGAATTTGAGGTCAGCTTCAGGTACATACAAAACTGATTTTTTCCCCCTTCACAGTATTGGGGATGGAACCCAAAGTCTTGTGCATTCTAGGTAAGTGTTCTAACTGGGAGCCATACCCCAGCCCCTCACTGGGGGACTCTAGGCAGGTGCTCTACCACTGAGCCACACCCCAGCCCCTCACTGGGGGATTCTAGCAGGTGCTCTACCACTGAGCCACACCCCAGCCCCTCACTGGGGACTCTAGGCAGGTGTTCTACCACTGAGCCACACCCCAGCCCCTCACTGGGGGATTCTAGGCAGGTGCTCTACCACTGAGCCACACCCCAGCCCCTCACTGGGGGATTCTAGGCAGGTGCTCTACCACTGAGCCACACCCCAGCCCCTCACTGGGGTATTCTAGGCAGGTGCTCTACCACTGAGTCACACCCCAGCCCCTCACTGGGGGATTCTAGGCAGGTGTTCTACCACTGACCACACCCCAGCCCCTTACTGGGGGATTCTAGGCAGGTGTTCTACCACTGAGCCACACCCCAGCCCCTCACTGGGGGATTCTAGGCTGGTGCTTTACCACTGAGCCACACCCCCAGCCCTCCAGGAATATTTTTTGACCATTGCTGAATGAATGACTTCTACTTTCTTTTTGCTATGTGTCTTGAGGTATGGTGAGGCAGAGAACACGCCCTGTTGCATCACAGCAATACATCAACACGGGGGGGGGGGGGGGGTCAGGGGGAGCAGGCTAGGAACAAATGGTCAGAAAAATCAGAAGGCAGCTCCCCTCCCAAGCCAGCCAGCCAGAGCCCCAGGCTGCTGGGCAGCCAAGGACACTCTTCTAGGTCTTGGGTCTCAGGAGGTCCTTCAAAGAGTGCTAGGTTAAAACTCTCCAACAGGGTGTGGTACCACACAGAGATGCCTGCACTCAGGAGGCTGAGGCTGGAGGATCATGAGTTTGAAGCCAGCTTGGGCTTCATAGTGAGAACCTGTCTCAGAAAAATAAATAGAGGCTGGCAAGATGTCTCGGCAGGTAAAAGTGCTTGCTGCCCAGCCTGATGACCTGAGTTTGATCCCCTGGACCCACACAGTGAAAGGAGGGAACCAACCAACTCCTGTAACTTGTCCTCTGACTCCCCCTACACACACACACACACACACACACACACACACACACACACACACACACACACAGAGAGAGAGAGAGAGAGAGAGAGAGAGAGAGAGAGAGGGAGAAATGCAATAATAAATAAATATAATACTCTAGCTCTCTCCATCCTGGCTGGGTATCCTCCGTCCCACGGGCACAGTCTATTGGTCCTTCCTTGCTCAGTTGGCTTTTCTTGGCTCTGTTTCCTTGAATCCAGTTTGGCTGAATTTGAGACTTGAACCAAGCAGGAGTTGCCTACAGCAAGGACCTTGGCTCCACAGGCAATCCAGGAAGTCCCCGCCCAGCTCAGGCCTTGCTCAGAGCAGCCAGCAGCAGGTTTTTTCTTTTTTATGGTGCTAAGCTTTACTCAACTTCCTGTTGTGGGTAGGAGCCTGGGTGGTGTGAGCAGCCCTCAAAATCCCCAGTTCCTCCTCCTCCAGGCTGCTCTTGAAGTCTCACTGAACTAGGCAAAGCCAAATCCAGCAACACAGATTAAAATAATTTTAAAATACTGTAAAACACCAGTTCAAATAATCAAAACAAAACTCCTCCAAAACCCATAAAACTCAGTGCTGGCAGGACTGTGGAGAGATCCTCGGTTGTTCATTTGTTGTGTGTGTGTGAAGGGCCGTGTGCTAACTAACTCCTAATTCCAACAACTCGTGTAAGAGCAAACAGAACGTGGGGCTGGAGAGAAGGTGCCGCGATGAAGAACACTTGCTGCTCTCGCAGACAACCTGGGTTCAGCTCTAGTAGCTCACAGCCGCCAATACTCAGCTCCAGGGGAATCTGACATTTTCCTGCCATCCTAGGGAGAGAGAGAATGCTCGCGAGGGCGGACACACGCAAACCAACACGAACACACACACCAGTGACAGAGTGGAAAAACCCACATACCACTGGGGGGCTGGAGGGTGTGGCTCATTAGTAGCGCACTTGTCTAACAAGTGTGAGGCCCTGGGACCAAGACAAAACACTAACCCATACTGAGGTTATTTATTTTTTTAAATGACACAAATGTGTGCTCACCTTTAATCTAAGCACTGGGAAAGCAGAGGTAAGCTGATCTCTAAGAGCTCGAGGCCAGCCTGGTCTACATAATGAGACCCTGTCTAAAAAACAAAAAACCCAAAGCAAAAAAGGATCGCCAGAAATTTCGTTCACACAGAACTTTGCCTTACACGCTTGCGTGAGTGTCCGTGGATGTCAGGGGACAACCTCGGCTATCTTATCCCACCCCAATCAGAGCACTAGGATTACAGACATACTTCCAGTTTCTCATAGATGCTGGAGATTCGAACTCAGGTCTTCATGATTGCACGGCCAGTGTTTTTATGCACTGCGCCATCTCCCAGCCCCACACATTCTCTTACAATCCAAGTCTGTAAATCTGTTTCTTTTTCATTTTGCACGTGAAGAAGTTTAACTTCCCTCAAAGTCACCAGGCAGAGCTGCAGTTTGGGGCCCCACCATCCTACCGCCACGCAAGGCAAGGTTCAACCCGGGTGCAGAAATGAGGTCGGCGGCAGCAGCAGGCAGGCACACTGCCAAGTGTGTTGGCCACATCTGGCCGCTAAGCCTCCGGATCTGGAAGGTCCCCATTTTCCAGGCAAGGCAAGTTGAGCTCCACAGCGACTGGGTGGCTCGCCCCTGTCACCGGCCACGCCGCCCCAGGCTGGAGCTGCCTCGGGGAACAAGCTGTAAGACCAGCAGCACCTGGGCTGACCCCCAGTTTGGGAATCCTGGGGGCCCGATCGGACCTTCCCTGTCCCGAGTGGCCGGCTGGGCTTCTCTCACGCTGCCCGGGGTCCCTCGCCCCGCACCGCACCGGGTGAGACCCAGAAACCTGAATCCCTGAATCCCGGCGGGGTGGGCACGGTCACCGGGGGATGAGGCGGGGCGGGGGCGCCAGCTCATTTCCCGGTCGCAACAACCCGGAAGGCTGCGGACCAAGGGGGAAGTGACTGGGCGTGGGGCCTTGCACCCGAAGTAACGGGGCGACACCGGGCGCGGTGATCGAAAAGCGGGACCAGAAAAGCGGAGAAAGGGCGCGAGGGCTGGGGCCGTGCCGCCTTGATGGCGTCGAGTGCGCGGGGAATTTCTGCGGTTCCTCCCACCGCGCCCCGCATCTCCAGAACGCCGCCCCCCACGCTGCCCCCCACTAGTTCCTCTTCAGTCGCACCCTCGCCGGGAGCCCCATCAGGCCCCCCCATGCACACGGCCCTCCAATACCCTCTCACCCCCACCCCCCTCACCGTCGAACATAGCTTCAAGTCCCCGGACTTCTAGGTGGCCTCATACCCCCCCACACCACGCGACCACCCCACGCCCCTCACCTCGGGGCGCCCCGGCCACGGACTCTGGACAGTCGACGCGCCGAACCGGCTCTGAGACCCGCGCAGCGCCGCAGCCACTTCCTCGTGGGCGGGGGGCGGGGCCTCCGGGCACAGCCCCGCAGGGACCGGGGGCGGGACCCGGGCGGCTGTGGCGGGATCCCAGGGCCCGCCCACCCCTGGAGGTACGGAGCCGCCCGGACCTCAGTAAAGTCCAGCTCGGCTCAAGATTCGCTTGGAGAGCGCACGTTGTCTCTCCGAACTACTTTCTGTGTGGGGAAACTGAGGCTGGGAGAGAGGGGAGCCGGAGCTCGGGCCACAAAGAATGCACAGGCTTTGAGACCACACGCAGGCACCCCGGAACTCAGTGACCCCTGCGGGCCTCTGGCCCCCGCACTCTGGGAGCCACTCCAGGCACCCAATTGCAGACCTTGGCGGTAGGCGGCCCCGCCCCCCAGATCCTCAGTGTACCGAAGGAGGCACGGCCACTCCAGGTGACTTCTTGCTTCTGTCGTCCCACACACTTCGCTCCTGCAAGTCACCCGGGCCGTCTTGAAGCCACCTGAGTCAGGTGGTGCTCCAGGGTCACCCAGGCCGGTTGTTTCTGAGGTCACTGTGCCCCCCACCCTGTGAGAGAGCCTCCCTAGACTCCCAGCCGTATCCTGTGTCACTAATCCTGGCCTCATTTACACCGAGACCCTGAGCACTTCCTCTAGGGATGGCTTGCACAGTTAGAGGTGCTTACGCTTGTGATGACCCACACCTGAACAGGTTCAAGTTCATCCTTGGCTGCATAGCCAGTTCAAGGCCAGCCTGCGTTACATGACACCCTGCCGCAAAAAACAAACAAATGGGCCAGCGAGATGGCTCGGATGGCAAAGGTGCTTCCCACCAAACCTGAGGACTGGATTGGATCCCAAGAAACCACAGGGAGGAGAGAATAGAGTCATGCAGGTTCCCCTCTGACCTTCACACATATGCCATAGTGCACTATAGTGTACACACACACACACACACACACACACACACACACACACACACGGTAAATCAATAAATGTAATACTTTGTTTTTCAAGACAGGGTTTCTCTGTGTTGCCGAGGCTGTCCTGGAACTCACTCTGTAGACCAGGCTGGCCCCAAATTCACAGAGATCCATGTGTCTCTGCCTCTGAGTTCTGAGTTCTGGGATCAAAGGAATGCGCCACCATGTCTGGTGAAAAAAAAAATGTTAGGTTTGGAGTGATTCCCATAGTCCATGCCCAGTGACTCTATTTTTCTTAGTGTGGTTTGGGATTCAAACTCGGGATCCTACACACTCAGCAAGCATTCTACTATTGAGCTACACCCCCAGTTTTCACTTTTTACATTGTCTCTTTAAGTGTCTGGGGCTGGACTTGAACTCTGGCAGGCCTTGAATTTGTGATTCTCCTGCCTCCATTCTCTTTGTGCCACCAGACCAAGCTCAGTAAGATTTAGCTCAGATTTTCATGAGTTACTGTTCCTGTCACCAAGACAGAGGTGCCCTGATCCTGGGTCCCCACCTTGCTATTCCTGTAGATTTGTTTCCGTAGCCTTGGCAAGGCCAGGTTTCTTTGGTTTGGCTAGGGAAAAAAAAAATGCACCAGCAGCCTTCTTCCCCTGGGACAAGCACTTCCCTGGCTTCCGTTCTGTCCCAGCTCAGCTCTCTAAGAGCCCAGGGTAAAAGCCTGGGGAATGGCCCCAGGAGGCCTTGAGTGATCTGACTCTGTAAGCTGGTGCTACGTCCTCTCTCCTGAACTAGTGACCTGAAATGACCCAGTGTCTTTGGAGGATGAACAAAGTAAAGTCAAGCCACTCTAGATAGTGACCCACTGCTGAGAAGCCCTTTCTGGGTGAGCTGTATGAGTGAAGGGCAGGAGCCTGGAAGAGAAGATGAGCCCTCAAAGCAGAGCACAGAGCAAGGCAATCCACAGAGAAAACCAGAGCTCTGGTCAATTCTGGTCAGCTTGAGCTCAAGCTGCCTTCAGGAGGGTTGAGAAGCATGGACCAAGTTCTCTCTCTCTCTCTCTCTCTCTCTCTCTCTCTCTCTCTCTCTCTCTCTCTCTCTCTCTCTCTCTCTCGTAGGGGATGGTTGGGTAAGGAACCTAAGGCCTTGCACATGCATTGAGCCACGCCCCCAGCCCCTCACTGGGGGATTCTAGGCAAGGGCTCTACCACTGAACCACACCCCATCCCCTCACTGAGGGATTCTAGGCAGGTGCTCTACCACTGAGCCACACACCAGCCCCTCACTGGGGGATTCTAGGCAGGTGCTCTACCACTGAACCACACACCAGCCCCTGTCTGCTTTGTTAAGTCGGTTTGAGGACTGCTTCTTCCTGCTTTGGAAATGGACCTGATGGGATGAAGAAACAGCACACTGCAGCAGCATGTTCGTGTCACTGGCTCTCCCATCCCACGTGGGATTCACTCAGCACCATCCACACAGCGAAGGAATGATAGATAAAGCAGTGCTAGAAAACTGAATAGAATTCTGGTTCTGCCACTTAAGCCTTGCTCTGCCTCAGTTTCCACATCTGAGAAGTGAGGCTTTCAGGCACTACATTAAATGTCTTCTGAAGCCCTCCGCGAGAAGGCCTCCTGCTGGCAGCACTACTGAGATGTGATTGGATCCCGAAGGTGCTGACCCCAACAGTGGTGAGTCCACTGAGTTCTTAGCCGGATTCATTGCTAGGAGCTCAGACCTGAGAAGAAAGTCCTGGAGAAGTGCCTTGAAGGGTGCATCTTAATCTGCTGGCTCGCCCACTCTGCTTCCTACGGCTGTGAGGTGAGCAGCTGGGCTCCACTACACCCTCTGTGGCTGTCACACTCTGGACTGAAGCCATGGGGTAAAGCAGATCGTGTGTGTGTGTGTGTGTGTGTGTGAGAGAGAGAGAGAGGGGGGGGGAGGCGTCAGCCTCCCTCAGACAGCTTGTGTTTGGAGTTTCTCTTTGGCCTGGAATTCACCGTGTGTGTTAGGCTGGCAGGCCTTTGCACCCCAGGAATGTTTTCACCTCCCAGCAGAGGGTTACAGGTACATGTCACTAAGCCCGCTTATGTCTGTTCATTTTTGAGACAGGTTCTCACGATGTAGTACTGGCTGGTGGGACTCAGAGATCCACCTGCCCCTGCCTCCTGAGTGCTGGGATTAAAGACGCCACCACCATGTCCAGAAAGCTTTTTTATTTAATTACTTTTATATATATATGGGTGTTTTGCTTGCATGTATGTGCACCAAGTGTATACAGTACACACCAGGGTCGAAGAGGGCATCAGATCTCCTGGAACTGAAGTCACAGATGGTTGTGAGCCGATGAGTGGGTGCTGGGAACCAAACTCAGGTCCTCTGCAAGAGTGGTAAATATTCTCAACCACTGAGCTCCTCCTCTCCCCCCCCCCCCCCCCCCCCCCCCCCCGCCGTGTCTCCTTCTCTTCTAAGACAGGGTCTCTCTACTTAGCCTTGGCTGTTCTGGAACTCATTATGTAGACTAGGCTGGTCTCGAACTCACAGAGATCTGCCTGCCTCTGCCTCTGTGCTGGAATCAAAGGCGTGCGCCACCTCATCTGGCCTTTTTTTTTTTTTTTTTTCTTTTTAAGCGAGCTCTGGGGCTGGAACTCAGGTCCTTGCAAAACACTCTGCCATCTCCCCAGCCCCTTTCTTACTTTTTGTCCTAGCCATTAGAAACAGGTGGTGCAGATGGCAACAACCCCTGCCAGTTGTCCCATGACCTCCACATGTGCACTGCAGTGTGCATGCCCCCAATACGAAATAAATAAAAATACAATAAACACTAACATAGAAAGGAACCATCAGAGTACAAAGCGACAGGAGGCTTGCTCTCTCCCAACCACCCCACCCCACCTTCCACCTCAGTGTCTCAGGCTCCCTGGTGCTGGGGTTACCCTGATGAGTGCATTACAGAGAGGGAGCTGAATGACCTCAAATGAAGCAAGTCTTTGGGGGAGAGGAGCTCAGGGACTCCACCTTGGCCAGCTTTCTGTCTCTTCCAGGAATCTGCACATAGTGCCTTGGGAATGATGATGACCTGCTCTATCTTTTCTGCATCTCTGGTTTCCAAAAATTGCAGCCTCATGCACACTTAGGAAGAGAGAGAGGGTGGGGCTGGTATAACATCTTCCATTAGCATGTGCTGGCTCTCAGTCCCACCCCCACCCGCCTTGCTGCCTCCTGGGCACAGCTGACTGGACTGGCCAAGGTAATGGGAGGCCTTCCCCAGCAGCTCCATGTAACCTCCCTTCTGTTTCAAGGATCAGAACAAGGAGAAAAGGGAAACTTCAGGCCATCCAAGGCCAAAGGTCCGGAGGGGGCATGGCCACCAGCAGCCTCAGCCCATGGCATCCTAGCCCAGCTCCTTCTCAGTCAGAACAGTCCATTGACAATTGAGAAATTCAAGTCCAGAGTGAAACCCTTCAAGGTGTTCCTTACGAAGGTCTTGGTGTGGTGGTGAGCACCTGTAACCCCAGCACTCAGGAGGCTGATGCAGGAAGATGCCTGGCCATGCACAGTGGTTACTGCTGGGGTCCTGGGGGGCTGGTTATTGACTCCCTCCATGCACCTGAGTTTGATCAGCCCTAAAGTGCAATGGGAACAGCAACTCCACAGAGGTCTTGTGCGCAGTCAGCACCTACCTTGGCATATTCAAGTACAGAAGCCTGTGTTGACAGGAGCTCCTGACGTCAGGGGCAGAGAGGACACTGTAACAGGGGTTGATCAAGGCAGGGCCACCAGGCCAGGACCCAGGTGCTGCCACCACACCCTCATGGAGATAATAAGGTTTGCCATTTGTCATCAAAAGGGCCACTTTCGCAGGCAGTGGTGGCACACGCCTTTAATCCCAACACTCAGGAGGCAGAGCCTGGCGGATCTCTGTGAGTTCGAGGCCAGCCTGGTCTACAGAGTGAGATCCAGGACAGGCACCAAAATACTACACAGAGAAACCCTGTCTCGAAAAAACAAAACAACAACAACAAAAGGCAACTTTCTTTGCAAATATCCTGACATCCACTGAGATCTTTGCTAACTAGCCCCCAGTAGAGAGCAAACAGCTGCCCAGAGGCCTGGGGCTGAGGCCCAGCTGGAAGAGTGCTGGCCAGGTGCATAGGGCCCTGGATTCCATCCTCGGCACCACAGGGCAAACCCGTAATCCTAGCACTCTGGTGGTATAAACCAGAGGATCGGTTGTTCAAGGTTATTCTTGCGTGCATAGGGAGTTCCAGGCCAGCCTGGGCTAACTGAGAGATCCTCGGTTGTTCTTTTGTTGTGTGTGTTTGAAGGGCTGTGTGCTAACTAACTCCTAATTCCAACAACTCGTGTAAGAGCAAACAGAACGTGGGGCTGGAGAGAAGGTGCCGCGATGAAGAACCCAACCCTGTGCCCGTGAGTGCCTGGAACTTGCAATCCTCCGGTCTCAGCCCTTCAGGTGGTACGATTGTGGGTGGGCACTACATGCCTGACTCAGTAACTAGTCCTCTCTGGTTAAAGGTTGCAGAGGACAGTGCAGTTTAAGGATCTGAGATCTAGGGCCTGACCCTAAAAATGACTAACCTAATGAAGATGAGCTGTTCCTCTGCTAACAACAGAAATAGTATAAAGGAAAACAACACACATTTGCACACTTGGGATCTTTAATTTTTTAGCAGACAACACACACTTCCCTCACCCTTTAAGTTAGTGTGACAATCTTCCATAATAAACTACTTCAAGAGAAGCTTTGGTCAAAAATGGAATGAGATAGCAAAATCAAAACAACGAAACGGAAGAAAAACGAAAAGAAACCCTTGCTGTCTTTAAAACCCACACTTCACCCACAGCACCCACACGAACACACGCTAGTTGCTTGATAGTGTGACAGTGTTTCCACGGCCGGCGATCCTCACCACCATGCGAAAGGCAGAGTGTGCTCAGCCCCGTCTCGCTCCGCATGCTGGATGGCAGAGGCTCCCTCGGCTTCACATTATCCGGAGGCCCTGGATGGAAGACTCCAGGGTCTTGAGAAAGCAGAACACTGGTCAGCCTGAGGATTTGCTGCCTGCTCCCTGCACTGCCTGACACACTGCTGAGCTCCTCCCTGCAGGTACACAAGCCCACTGCCCTCATCCTACACTTTCCAGACCTTGGCTCCAGGGTGGTTCCCCAGGCCTGGACGTCTCTGTCCCCAAAAGGCTCACACCACCTCACTCTTTTTTTTTTTTTAACAACAGGGCTTCTCTGTGTAATAGACCTGGAAGTCCTGCAACTGACTTTGTAGACTAGGTTGGACTCAAAACCACAGAGATCCACTTTCCTCTGACTACTGAGTGATGGGATTAAAGACATGCATCACTCTGCACTTTTTTTAAGATTCATTTATGAGCCAGGTTGTGTGGCGCACGCCTTTAATCCCAGCACTCGGGAGGCAGAGCCAGGTAGATCTCTGTGAGTTCGAGGTCAGCCTGGTCTACAGAGCTAGATCCAGGACAGATCAAAACTATACAGAGAAACCCTGTCTCGAAAAACCAAACAAACAAACAAAAAAAAACAACAAAAAAAAAGCTGGCCTTGAACTCAGAGATCCGCCTGCCTCTGCCTCCCAAGAGCTGGAATTAAAGGCGTGCACCACCACTGCCCGGCTCATTTGTGTACTTTTATGTGTATGTTTGCCTGACTGCATGTATGTGCATACATGTGTGCTTAGTGTCTGTGGGGGTCAGAAGAGGGCACTACACGCTAGAACTAGAGTTACATTTGGTTGTGAGCTGCCACGTGGGTGCTGGAAAACGAATCCTGAGTCCTAAGCGAGTGGTCTTAACTGCTGAGCCATCACTTCAGACCCTGCACTATTCTTGCACTACCACATACAGTGCGTGTGGTTGTGTTGTGTGATCCGTCTTCTCAGTCCTTGCACTGTTTGCGGGGAGGTGGGGAGCAAGGTTTTATTCTCCAGCACAGACTGGCATCCAACTGAAAGCCATTCTTCTCCCCAGCTTCCCAAGTGTAGGTATTACAGGAGTGAGCTCCATGAACAGTTGTATTTATTAAATAAAGGTGTAAACTATAAAAATATGTCTACACACAGAAGTGTAGGATGGTGGCCAGCACAGGGCCTGTTTCAATAACAGCATTCCAAGTTTTCTGGAGAACAAATACTATCCAGGAGACATCAACCACCCAATGGGAATGGTGCTCCCCTCATGCTTAGAGATTCGGGGCCAACTCTTCTGCCATACACTGCGCTGACACTGTATTTCAAGAAGGAAGACATGTTTCTTTAGGAAAAGGTTGAGCACAAGCAAGAGTTGATATAAATGGTGGAAACACTTGGAAATCAAGGGCTGGGGTAGTTTGGTGGAAGAGTGCTCTCCTAACAAGTGTGAGGCCCTGGGTTCCATTCCTAACGCTGCAAAAAACAGTACCAAGAAGAAATACCTTAAAATCCCAAATTGTCATGGCTCCATCGATGCCAGTAGTGCAGAATTTCCGACAGTCTTGCTTGTCCACCTCATAAATAGACACCTGACTAAAGAAGCAACATCAAGAGACTGTGAGGTCTGTGGTGAAGTGAGGCCAACCCTCACCTACTGTAAGGTTCACTAAAGGAGATGAACTCTCTCCACTCCTGAATATTAACACGTCCATCAGCATTGGGCCGTAACAGTAGGAGTCAGGAACTATCCTAAGATAGCTGGGCTATATAGTAAGTTTCAGATTCATCAGGGTTACACAGCGAGACCCTGTCTCAAAATGGGGGGTGGAGAGCCTCACTAGCTTGAGATGTACCTCAGTTGGCAGAGTGTCTGCCTAGAATACATGAGGTCCTGGCTAGATCGCCATTACCACACCAATTGTGTGTGTTGGTACATGCCTATGGCTATGGCACTTAGAAGGCAGCGGCAGACGATAAGTTTAAGGTCATCCTGAGTAACACAGCAATCCTCTACCCACCTATTCCCCGCCCCGCCACTCCAGCCTATTCAGTGAGTCTGAGACCAACCTAAGCTACATGAAATCCTATGTCAAAAAGAAGGGGGCGGGGCATGGTGGCATGTGTCTTTAATCCTAGCACTAGCACTCAGGAGGCGGAGGCAATCAGGTATGGGAATTATATGGCAGCCTGGTCTATATACAAAACTCCAGGCCAGCCAACATGCTATACAGGTTGTGTGTGTGTGTGTGTGTGTGTGTGTGTGTGTGTGTGTGTGTGTGTGTGAGGGAAAGACAAAAGTGGAAGGAGAGACGATGGCCTCATGGCAATGTGATGGGTTCAAACAGGGCAGGGGGCTCAGGAGTGATGCAGATGTAAAGAATTGTTTTGTATTTTCAGATACATGGCCAGAGCATGACCAAAGCTAACTGGTTCCCAACGAGCCCTTTCATATCAACCTGCTAAGACAGCCAGGGCACAAGGGCCAGAGCCTTCTCTGCATTTGAAATTAGTCTTCATTAGGCTAGTGCTGTGGCTCGGTGGTAGAGAACTTGCCTAGCAAGGTCCTGGGTTCAATCCCAAGTCCAAAACACCAAAGAATAAATAAATAAAAGGACTCATTACAGTGCCAGAGGCAGGCAGTCACTCCTCCAGATTCTAGCAGAGCCCAGCAGATGACGAAAACAACCTGTGTGAGCTAATCACGTGGAAACCTTCCAAGACTGCAGACAGCTTCTTCTTTCTCATCTCAAATGTCCAGATGAGAGCCTGCCCCCCAAGGAGACAGTGAACCACAGCACAAGACTACTTCTGGACAGCCTGAGCGGAGGATGGCTTTTACACATATCACTAGTTTTCCATCGAATTTATTGTGTGTGTAGGTCGGAGGACAACTTTTGGGAGTCGGTTCTCTCCTTTGGCCATGTGGATTCTGGGGGCACAGTCAGTCTGTCAGGCTTGGCAGCAAGCGCCTTTATCCCGAGCCCTCTTGCTGGCACTCTTGCCTCAGCCTCCCACGTACAGGACTACAGGCCTGGGCCACCACGCCCAGCATGGACTAGCTCCCCACACTGGTGGAGTACTAGCCGGCCAGGCCTTCGCCGACAGGAGCCACACTTCTCCTGCATGCCCAGTGCCAACAGCAGCTCCAAGGGCACAAGGATGAAGTGGTGGCAGCTCACTCTTGTTGGTGAGACAGGGTTTCACCATGCAGCTTGGCTGGCCTGGAATTCCCTATGTAGGTTAGGTAGACCAGGCCAGCCTCGAGTTCACAGAGACTCACACATGCCTCTGCCTCCTAAACGGTGGGATTAAAGGCCTGTGCCACCATGTCCAGCCAACTCCCCTGTGTCATAAGCTGAAAATAAGACCTTGGGTGGGAGGCACAAGCTCACTATTGCTCTCATTCCTTCAGGGATGCTGGGGCCTGCAGCACAGAGGGCTTCTGTAAGGAAATGACGAGGAGTGGGCACCTTGGCCAGCCACTTCTCTACAGAAGCCAGTGCCCTGGCTCCAGGTGGCACCTACGTGATGCTGTTCTGGTGCAGCGTCTCCAAGGCTGTGTTGCGGTCCTCAGTTGTGGCTCTCTTGTCCATGTTACGGAAGCGTTCCATAGCGGACATGTTGCGCTGGATGCTCTGTTTTGGGACGTCTAGCTTGGACACAAAGGTCAAGTAGCCACGGTCGTCATAGTTAAAGAGCATCGGGCAGCAGTCATGGCCCTGAAATGGGAGGTCAGTCAGTCCAAAGGCCCCCTGTCTACCTACCAAGCCCTGCAGAGTGCTCTCCCAGCTAGACTGTCACAGAGCATGCATTATTCCTGGCTTGGAGATGCATATGGCAGGCACACTGTGAGGATGAAAGATACTTACGGCGGCCACAACACTGTTCTCTGAGACGAACGACACACTCAGCAGTGGCAGGAACTCTGTCTTCAGAGTTGAAACCCTGAACACAAGAACACTTGTTACACTAGGGAACCACAGCCCACGGCTTCTTCACAGACGGAGGACAACAAAGGCCCCATTCTCACAGTGGCTTCTGCTGTACCAGCCAATACTTCTCTAAAAGAGCCCCCTGACCTCTCCTTGAAGGAATTTCAAGCATGAGGTGACCCCAAAGTGACATTCAGAAACTGAGGCCTTGAGGCTGGCAATATAACACATGCAAGGCCCTGGTTTGACCCCTAGTACCCTCTATCAATCAATCAAATAAAAGTAAAGAACTGGGGGCTGGAGAGATGGCTCAGAGGTTAAGAGCACCAACTGCTCTTTCAGAGGTCCTGAGTTCAATTCCCAGCACCCACATGGTGGCTCACAACCATCTGTAATGAGATCTGGCGCCCTCTTCTGTGTACATAATAAATAAATCTTTAAAAAAAAAAAAAAGAATAAAAGTAAAGAACTGGCTCTGTAGCTTGTGCCCTGCCCGTTGCTAAGGCGTTATTCATGGTCCTCAAGGAGTCCTTCCTTCTGCCTTTGTCTCACTGAGCTGGATCTGTCCCTCTTGTCCATCCAAGTCCTCAAACCTTGGCTCTGACTGTCACCCCAGCCTACAATGGCTTTTCCTCTCTCACCTGCCATGGCTCTTCCCGTGACTACTGCCAGTGAGCCAGTTCCAGTGCTGGCACTACAGAGACACTTGCTGGCAGCCATGTCCTGTGAAAGCCACCGCTGTGAGATGAATCTTAAGTCTCAGTCAGTTCACACTCTGTGTGTGTGTGTGTGTACAGATGTGTATAACCAGTTGTGGCAGAAAAACACCTGGTGATAAATTAAGGGCACCTCATTTTATGCAATTTTCTTCCTGTGAATGTTGGTACGTGTGGATGTACACTTGATGTCCTGTTCTATCACTTTCCTTCCGTCTGATTCCCTCAGAAAGGCTCTCTCACTGAACCAGAAGCTCAGTGTTTTGCCTTATAGGCTGGCCAGCAAGCTCCCAGAGTCTGCCTGTCTCTGGCCCTCAATGCTGTGGTCACGGGCACGTGGTCATTCCTGACTTTTATGAGGGTGCTGGGGATTTAAACTAGGGTTCCTTGTAAGATGACTCTTACCCACTGAGCCACCTCCCCAGACTACAGGATGCATTTCTGAAAGCTCGCTGTGGCAAGCAGTTGGTACACACCTATAACACCAGCATCTGGGAGGCAGAGGCAGGTGGACCTGGAGTGCCAGCCCAGTCTGAGCGCCATAGTGAGCTTGAGGACAGCCTGGGCTAGAGAGACCCTGTCTCAAAACACATCCACACAACCCATAAAAACAGCTAACTGCTTGTGTCTCAGGAGACCCTTTAATCAAGCAGCTACAGAACTGTAGGACTAACATTACCTGAAGCTCATGCTGTGGCGTATTTACGCAAGAGAAGGGGAGGGGTGGAGCGGACAGAGCTGAAACAGGCAGCTTCCTAGTGAGAGTGAGTGTAGAGGAGACACAGAACAGCAACAAGTGCTGAGAACCACAAGTGCCAACAGAACCAGCACTGCCATTAAATACCACTGAAAGAAAAGGAAGACCAGCACAAAAAGACCAAATGCGAATGTTGTGTGTGTGTGTGCGTGTGTGTGTGTGCGCGCGTGCGCACGCGTGTGTGGAGTAACAGGACAACTTGTGGTAGTCAGTCTCTTCCTCTATGACCGGACTCCAGGGATCAAACCTAGGTCATCAGTCACCTTTACCCCCTGAACCACCATCTCCCCAGCTTCACGTGTTGGTGTTCTGAGGGTCTTACTATGTAGCCCAGGCTGGCCTCAAACTCATGCCTCTCCTGCCTCAGCTTCCTGAATGTTGGAATTACAGGCTAGCACCACCATGCCTGGCATTTAAAACTACATTTTATGTGGGAGGCTGAGGCAGGAGGATCAGAAGCTTGACACCAGCCCAGGTTACACAGGGAGTTCCAGGCAGTATTTTTAACAAGGGAAACCTTTCACAAAGGAATTCCTATAGTAAACTCAGTTCAGGAGAGAAAATATCACCTCTGCAATGTCGTGTTTTGTGCCTATGACAGAGTGGCCAGTCTGGAGACCATCATAAGGAGCTTTCCTCAACTACCCATGGGGAAGGGCTCACAGCAAAGAGCAAAGATTGCTAAGAGGAGGACTCCAGGCTTCTTCAAACTTTTACTCCCATATCTGATAGTGCTTCAAGGCTTCGAGGGTGACACACTGACAATGAGTCACTGCAATTCGGGTTCTTCCAGCAGACTCCAAGAACAGCATGAAGGCTGCTTTGTTCTCTGAGTGGAGTAAGGATGGATCACCTATTTTTTGGGTGATGTAAGGGGAAGGAACTGAAGGTGTGCGCATGCCAGGCAGGTGCAACAGCCTCAGTCCTAGTTTTTTAAGACGGGATCTCAGTATGTACGTAACCCAGGCTGGCCTTGAACTCATGATCCTCCTGCCCCTACCTCCTGGGTGCTAGAAGTACAGATGTGAACCACCATGCCTCACTGGAATTTTCCTTCAGGTTGCTGGGTGACCCTGACATTAGGAAACAGTCACAGATTTATCAGTCCTCCACGCCTAACAACCATCGTCTTCATCAGAGAAGCTGTGACTGCTTTCCAGAGACCCTCAAGGTCAGGCCTGTTGGCACTACCTAATAGGAGGGGGCAGGGTTCCTGGACCCTCACCTGGGGTCTCAGCTGCTCTATCCTGCGCCTCTCAGCTAGCTGTATAGAATTCTGCCCTAACTGTAGGTGGTCTAGGGAGAGGCTAGAGTGTATTGAGTGTGGAGGGCTAGAGGAAGCATTGTTGGGGGAGGGAATCCATCTATGCCTCTACAGACAAGTCACTGTCCATGGCAGGTGAGACTTTTTAGTGCTGTGTCTCCTTTGGGGTCACCATGCTCTGTGTCTGAGCCCAGGAAGCTCCCTGCCTGGGAAGCTGGACCTTGGAGGATCATCCTTTGGTCGTCATGTGCACGCTGCCTCACAAGACACAGAATAACCTGGCTATTCCTGAGGCACCCTTGTGAACAGCACAGCAGGAGGGTCTTCAAAGGGACACTACCAGTACTTCACCAAGAAGTGTTTCTGGAAGGAAGCCCCAACTCCTTAAAGTCTCCCAACAGGTATTTACAGGCAGCTGCAGCTGTTGGGGTGTTCAGGAGACACCAGGGAAAGCGGCCCTAGTGTGCTGCTGAGAGCTTCCACCGAATGTCCCACCTTCCACCTGCAGGGCAAATACTCACTGCACACTTTTCGAGGCATCAGCAACGGACACAGTGCTGTCATGGCTGACCCAGGCCAGGCGGCTCCCACTGGCAGAGAAGCTGACCCCATGCACCCAGCCGCCGGTCCCACTGCCACCAAACTCAGACATCAGCTGACCAAAAGGCATCTTGCTGCCCCAGGGCGTGCTGGCTGGCTTCTCATCCACCTCTTTGATGTAGGCAGAAAACACTCTGTTGTTCAAAACATAGGAAATGAAGAAAAAAGCAAATGAAAATGTGTGAGTATGGGGCTGGAGAGATGGCTCACAGGTTAAGAGCACTGGCTGCTCTTCCAGAAGACCTGAGTTCAATTCCCAGAAACCACATGGTGCCTCATAACTGTCTATAGTGGGATCTGATGCCCTCTTCTGGCCTGCAGGCAAACATGCAGACAGAACACTGTATACATAATAAATAAATAAAATCTTAAAAAAAAGAAAAAGAAAATGTATGAATATAGAAAAGGGCCACTGGCAGCTACTGGAAGGCAATGCAGAACAGAGGGGTTGGCCTAAAAAGGAGCAAAGCATGATGGGCAGATCCACAACCGAAGGGATGGGGCCTGATAAGCACATGTGAGGAGCTGCTGCTGTTGCTCCACATCACTGTACCCAGAGCAGAGCACCCTTTCTGCCTCCTACAGCACCATCCTCAGCACACACAGAGGCCCTCAGTCAGTGGCAGGAGAGGAAACTGCCGTTACCCCAAAAGAGCCAGACATCAACTCACTTAAAGACAGATGAGTTGGTAAGCTGAGCAGTGCACACCTTTAATCTCAGCACTCAGGAGGCAGAGGCAGGAGGATCTCTTCAAGTTCAAGGCCACTCAGGATTACATAATAAGTCTATGTCTCCCAAAAGGGGGCGGGGGGAGTTGGGGAGCCAGGGAGATGGCCCATCAATGAAGTGCCTGTGAACAAGCATGAGAAGGTAGTTCGGATCCTCATCACCCACATAAAAACTGGGTATGGCAGCGTGCATCTGTAACCCAAGCCCTGAACAGGGCAGAGACAGTCCTGGAGGCTCACTAGCCAGGCTGACACAGAAAACACCCAGCGCAGTGAGAGACCCTGTCTCAAAAACTAAGGTGGAGAGAGAGGACAGTAATTAAAGCTGACTCTTGTCTCCACACAGGCACCCACATGCACACACGCATACACCACACAGAGATAAATAGATCGGATCTTTCACAGCCGATGTCCTCAGTCTCTTTCCAACTCTGCCTCTAGTTCCCTACAGCTGTATGTAATGTGATTTAGCCCAGACTTAGGAAGGGGAGGGACAAAGAACAGCTGGAATCTGCCTTCCAGTCTCTTCTGACCCCTCTTGTCTTTAGAAAACCTCTAAGCCTGTGTGGTGCAGGCCCTTAACTCCAACCCTTGGGAAGCTAAGGCAGAAGACCAGAAGTCCAAGGTCACCTAGCTAGGTGGGGGTACTGAACCACAAGACTCCCTAAAGAACTCTGGTCCCCTAAGCCCAACTCCAGATGACAGTGGCAGCTGAGGCTCTAGGGGGTGGGGGTTGTAGGCACCTGCCAACACCACCAGACAGTATCATCTTGCCTTGTTTTCCAAGGGAGCTAGGATGACTGGATAAATAACAGATCACAAACTCGCGAACAAAAAGCCCCGAAGACTACCATAACTCCATCTTTTTTCCCTTCATAGGTTTTTTTTTATTTGCAGTGCTAAGGATTGAACATGCCAGGCAAGTGCTCTACCACTGAGCTACACCTCCAGGCCCTCACACTGGGGCATTCCAGACACTCTGCCGCTGAGCCACACCTCCAAGTTCCCAATGAGGGATTCTAGGCAAGCACTCTACCACTGAGCCACACCAGCCCTGGTTTTTGTTTTGCTTTGTAATTAAACCCTGTATTCCTAAATATAAATCTTTGGCCAAGTTTTCTGGAAATCTTTCACATAGGAACTGAACGTGGGTGTGTCTCAACTCTGCCACAAAGAGTCAACACGAAACAGTAATTGTTTGCTTTTCCTTTTGCTAAGGGGAAAAAGCCCTGATGAAGAACAACTTTTAATCTTTTTCTTTTTCTTTTTTTTTTTGAGACAGAGTTTCTCTGTGTAATAGCATTGGCTATCCTGGAACTCACTAACTCACTCTGTAGCCCAGGTTGGCCTCCAACTCACAGAGCTCCACCTGCCTCTGCCTCCCAGTGCTGGGATTAAAGGCGTGTGCCACCACGCCTGACTTGTAGTATGAGTCTTAGCTCTCTTAGCAGTGTGGTCATGCTCCCTCTAGCCTGGAACTGTAAAGGACAGTGCAGTAACAGCTTGCAGGACACCGTGCAGTGACATTTGGCTGATCTCAGGCTCCTCTGCAGCCTGCAGTCTGTGGTCTGGGAACGACAGGCTGGCAGGCGTGAAGGTGCACGCTTGTAATTCCAGCACAGGGGAAGGCAAGGGGGGTGGTGAGCTCCAGACCAACCTGGGCTACACAAGTACGTGTTTCAAACATCTTGTCCCATCAAAAACCGAGGAATGGACTGGAGAGATGGCCCAGGGGTGAAGAGCATTGCTGCTCTTGCTGCAGAGGACTGGAGCTGGGTTCCCAGCACCTGTATAAGGGGCTCACAACTGCCTGTAACTCCAGCTGCTGAAGAATCTTTCATCTTCTCCTGGCCTCTGCCAGACACACATACATATATGCATACACATACACAAAATATATCTATTTTTTAAAAAAACTAAGAACAACAGGCTGTGATGGACACAGCATGGCTCACTCCTGCACTTGGAACTCCTGATACTCTGTCTAAAGAGCGCTGGTCCGGCCAACCCGCTGTAGCTTCCGCTCACTCCAGGCCAAGTCCATCACATCCTTTGCTCCTTGTTCTTTTAATCACTGTGCATCAGTTCACTAGGTCACCTGCTTTTTTTTTCTTTCCTCTCTCCCTCCCTCTCACTCTCCTGAGATGGGGTCTCATATAGCCTAAGCTGGCCTCAAACTCACTATGTAGCTAAGGATGACCACAGACTTCTTCTGATCTCCCTGCCTCTACATCCAGAGTGCCGGGGTCACAGGCGTGCAGCACCATGCCTGGCTTACACAGTGCTGGGGGATGGGACCCAGAGTTTTGTGCAGCTATGCAAGCACGCTACCTGCTGAGGCACACTCCGCCCTCAGCTCCTTTTCTAGACCCCAAGTTCCCTTCATTATTGAGTTCCTCACAGTGCTGCTGTAGAACCTTGCAAAGAAAGGAACCCTATGGATGTGCCAAAGCGAACAACGGGCAGCTCAAGTCTCGGTGCTTACTGATCCCCACCTGCATTTGAAGTCACATGAGCCTGCAGCCAGCAAAACATTGTTGGGATGCCAGTCCAAGCTGAGGACTGTGGAGCGAATCGGCTTCTTAATGTGCTTGCTCACCCACCTAAGAAAGAGAAAAACTAGTTTACATTGTCCTTACAAACAAAAAACGGTAACATTTTCCAAGCCACTCCAATAAACTCAATTCAAATCAAAACTACACATTTATAAATATAGTCTAAATTCTGGAATCCACAAGAAACGTTAGCTACATTTTTTGAAGTAAGTCCTCAAAGTACAATTATTTTTAATGTTCTAATGATTTCTCTGGTGTCCTTTGATCTACAGATGCATACTTGAGTCCTTTCTTTTTCTTTCTTTCTTTTTTTTTTTTTAGTTTTTTCAAGACAGGGTTTCTCTGTGTAGCCCTGCCTGTCCTGGAACTCACTCTGTAGACCAGGCTGGCCTCGAACTCACAGATATCCGCCTGCCTCTGCCTCCCGAGTGCTGGGATTAAAGGCGTGCGCCACCACTGCCCGGCACGTGAGTCCTTTCTTATGGGCTACCTACAAAACACAGTTGCTCCTAATGAAGGGGGTCCCTATGCTTGTCCTGTGTTAGTCAGGAGCTCACTATACAAAGTCCAGACTAATCTTGAACCTGCTATGTAGCTCCTCAGACTTGTCTCAGATTCCTGAACGCTAGGATTACAGGTGTGTGCACCCCACCGGGCCTGACCAACTTCACTAAATAGACAGCTCATTTTCAAAGACCACATCTGAGACCGCAGCAAGGTCTAATTTACCTACATAGAGGACAATCTCTCAATGAACGCAAAGAGTAAACAGTTACTGTGTTGAAGCTCAGCCAGGAGGAAATGTTTCCTAAGTAAATTAAGAAAAGTCAGGGGCAGGAAAGGGAAGGATGGAAATAAAGGGATGAAGGGAGGGAGGAAGTAACAGAAGAAAGGAGGTAGGAGAATAAGGAAGGGAAGGAGAGGAGAGGAAAAAGGAAGATTAAAAGAAAAGGTGTGGGAATTAAGTCGTGTGCACAGGAGGAACATTTACTCAGGGAGGAATTCAGAGGGAGAAACCACTCTCTGGCCCAGAAATGGGCCACTGCAGCTAAGCACAGAGCCTCAACAGGGTCCTAAGAGCACAGCCATCCAAGCATGGATTACACAGAGAGGAACAAGAGGGCGCAGCATTGCTCACCAGTCATTTTCAGACTCAAAGTAACAAACAGAGATGAGCCGGGCCCCACTGCCCACAGCAAACTTGTTCTCCAGTGGGGACCACTTCACAAAAGTGGCTGCGCGGTTAATCCTCAGGATCACCAGGGTAGGCTTCCAGATGCCATCCTTCTGACTCCAGACGTAGGCGTTTCGGTCTGCCCCACAAGTGACGATGCGGTCGCTCTTAGGAGCCCAGTCAATACCTGCAAGTGAGGCCAATGACAAGGGACTGGACATGGGTAACAGTGACCTGGCTGGTTTCCTCCCACGCTTCTCCCTTCTACAGCTATCACACCACACAAAACCAAGGCTGTTTCTCTCCCAGGTGTCTGGGAGGACTCAGGATCCTTAGAGAGTCAGCCAGAACAGAACTGGGGATTTTTGTGTTTTCTTTTGGGACAGGGTGTCAAGAAGTCCAGACTGGCCTGGAATTCACTATGAAGCTGAGGATACTTTTAAACTTCCCATCCTTCTGCCGCCTAGTGTTGGATTATTGGTGCCACCATGCCTAGCTGCTGCTTCTTTTTTTTTTTAAATCACTTAAGATTTCTATAATGAGGGTGGAGGGAAGTGGGGGAAACTGCAGTTAGGATGTAAAATAAATGAAAAAATTTAATTAATTTAAAAAATGATGATAAAAAAGATTTCTATAATGAAACAGTTTTGGGGTTGCTTTGTTTTTGCAAACGTCTTTGCACACGTTCCCGTGTGCCCGTGCAGGCCTGTCATCGGGTGTCTTTCTTGATCATTCGCCACCTTTATTTATTGAGCAGGATCTCACCAAACTCAAAGCTCATCAGTCCCTGCTAGTCTAGCTACTTAGCTTGTGCTGGAGACCCCTGACTCTTCCCTTCGGCAGCCTGTCCTGCATTGTGTGGGTGCTGAGGAGGAGACCCCTGACTCTTCCCTTCGGCAGCCTGTCCTGCATTGTGTGGGTGCTGAGGAGGAGACCCCTGACTCTTTCCTTCGGCAGCCTGTCCTGCATTGTGTGGGTTCTGAGGATCTCAACTCCAGTCCTCACACTTCATCCACTCAGTTGTCTTCTCAGTCCATAAAAATAATTTTAAGAAGTAGCTGAGCGGCCAGGTGTGGTGCACATGACTTTAATCCCAGCACACAGCAGGAAGAGACAGGCAGATTTCTATGAGTTCAAGGCCTACTTGTTCTATATCAAGAGTTCCAGGTCATCCAGGGCATGAAACCTTGCTTCCCCCCCCCAAAAAAAAAAATTAGTGGTGATCAAGTAGTTACCCTGAGGAATAAACTCAGAGAACACGCCAGAACTCTGCCATATGCTACACTCTCTTCTATGAAGTGCTGACAGGCTTTTCTACAATGTCAGGTCCCCCCACCCCCACCCACCCTGATTATTTATGGTCTGAGAGAACACTGTTAATCCTAGAGTCTGTTAGAGGTATATTCAGACTTTTCCAAGTTCTTCAGATCTAAAAGATGCCATCAGAAAATGGGTTCAAGTTCAAAGGACCTCAAAAGACATAGGGAGAAAAGTTATGAATATTTAAAAATTTTTGAGGGGAAGGAGGAAAAGGTACTTTCATCTTTGTCTTTTCTCATGTAAAAATATTTCCGCCGGGCGGTGGTGGCGCACGCCTTTAATCCCAGCACTCGGGAGGCAGAGCCAGGCGGATCTCTGTGAGTTCGAGGCCAGCCTGGTCTCCAAAGCGAGTACCAGGAAAGGCGCAAAGCTACACAGAGAAACCCTGTCTCGAAAAACCAAAAAAAAAAAAAAAAAAATATTTCCTAATGCTAAAATTCAGACTAAGATGAGTGTCCTTATTCGTAGGCATAAAGCCATTGGTAATGGAACCTAAATGGGCCAAACCTAATAGAAACAATGCCATGGAGAGAATGGCAACCATGCTGGCTTTGATGACGTGACATCGTTAGGAACCCCGATGGGGACGCTGGACACCTTCTCTGTGTCAGTGCAAGTGCATGTGCATGGAGGCCAGAGGTCAACTTTGGGCATCTTCCTCTACTTCATCTTATTTTGTTGAAACAGGATCTCTCCCTCCCTGAACCTGAAGCTCACTGTTTCCTTAAGACTGGCTGGCTGGCTGGGGATCTGCCTGCTGCGCCCACTTCCCAAGCCCTTGGATTACATGTGCATTCAGCCATGCCTGGCTTTTGGGGATTTACACTCATGTGTTCATGCTGTAGTGGCAGGTACTTATCTACTGAGCCATCTCTCCAGCCCTAATGCTGAACAACTTCAAAGGATACAGAAGGTAAAAAAAAGACAAAAAGTTGTTTTTTGTTTGTTTTCTGATCTGGGCAAGAATATCTTTAAGCTAATCAGTATATGACAGTCTCACGTAGCCCAGGCTGGCCTCAAACTTCCTTATGTATCTCAGGATGACCTTGAAATCCTGATCCTCCTGCCTCCACCTTCCAAGTGCTCCACCTCTCAGAAAGAATGACCAAACACAGGAGCAATAGGCAATGAATCAATGAATGGTTCAGTAGTTTCGGGACAGTTTCATACCAAAGACATGTCCTGGACGTATGAGCACATACATACAAGCTGAACATGCCTAGATGATGTCAGAGCAAGTTATAGATGGTCTTCTGGGGAAGCAGAGAAGACCACACATAAGAGGACTTCATCTCTTTCCCTAGTCCTGTATCCCTTTTTTTTTTTTTTTTTTTTGGTTTTGCGAGACAGGGTTTCTCTGTGTAGCTTTGCGCCTTTCCTGGAACTCACTTGGTAGCCCAGGCTGGCCTCGAACTCACAGAGATCCGCCTGGCTCTGCCTCCCGAGTGCTGGGATTAAAGGCGTGCGCCACCACCGCCCGGCTTAAAATGGTTGTGAGCCACCATGTGGTTGCTGGGAATTGAACTCAGGACCTCTGGAAGAACAGCCAGTGTTCTTAACCTCTGAGCCATCTCTCCAGCCCCCTGTATCCCTTTTAAGTGTTCTGGTAGAGAAGATATTTCCCGATGCAGGAGAATCTGTTAACTGTAGGGGAAGGTAATCTGGATGTTTGCTACATCACTCCTGCTTCAATTGTAACAACTCTGATTACAGCTATTTAGAGTGTGTGCATGTGGGCCTGTGCTGTCACGGTACACTTCTGAAGGTCAGAGGACAAGTGGTGGGGGTTAGTTCTCTTCTTCCTAGTGGGTCCCCAGGATTGAACTTGTGGCAACAGATGCTTTTACCTTCCAAGGCATCTCATTGGCCTCATTCAGTATTTTGGAAAGTTGTCCTGGCTCCTAAAACAACACAAAGGAAGGCCTGTCCCACAGTAAAAACAGTTAGCTCAAATTTCCTTGGTGCTCACACTTCACAGGGTCTAGCTCTGGCTTTCCTGGCTCATCCCATGTGCAGAGCAGGTTCATTCAGTGCTCTCCATACTCTACCAGAGTACCACTTGGGCCACAAGAAGCATATAATGATTACAATTACTATTTTTCTCTCTCTCAAATTTTCTATAAAGAACAACTTAGCTAAGTGTCTTTAATTCCAGGACTCAGGAGGCAGAGGCAGGCAGATCTCTGTAGGTTCAACACCAACCTGGTCTTTACAGTGAGTTCCAAGACAACCAGGGCTACATAGAGAGACCCTGTCTCAAAGAACCTGAGAAAAAAGGAAGGAAGGAAGGAAAGAAGGAAAGTAGGAAAGAAGGAAGGGAGAAGAAAAGAAAGGAAAGGAAGAGAGAAAACTCGAAATTCAAAGGCCCACTTAATTTGATGAGGCTCTTCACCTACACAGGAGAGCGCTCTGTTTGGAAACAGCACACTGAATCGCAGCTGCATTACCTGTGATGTGTCCGTTATGTTCCTTCAGCTCATGAGCTTTCATCCACTGGCTCCCATTCTTCTTGTAGATGTGTACTTCGTGATTATTGGGGCTCAGGGCGATCTCTGGGGAAGAAGCCAGCAAACTGTTAACACTTTGCCGTGCGTTGTTATTATGTACAGCACTGGAGTTTGAACACAGAGAATCATAACTGCAAGGATCTACCTCTGAGCTAGGCCCAGCCTCTTCTTTTGTTCATAGAAAGAGTCTCACTCAGTAGTGCAATAAAGTCCTGAACTCCTGCATCAGATTTCCAAGTGCTGGGATTTCAGGCATGAGCTACCACAACTAGTCAAAATGCAAAATTTTTGTCCATTATGTTGGTACTCAAAAATTTTTGGCTAAGCATTTCAATTTATGATTTTTCATATTAAGAAAACACAATCTGCCGGGCGGTGGTGGCGCACGCCTTTAATCCCAGCACTCGGGAGGCAGAGCCAGGTGGATCTCTGTGAGTTCGAGGCCAGCCTGGGCTACCAAGCGAGTCCCAGGAAAGGCGCAAAGCTACACAGAGAAACCCTGTCTCGAAAAACCAAAAAAAAAAAAGAAAACACAATCTGAGGCTGGAGAGATGGCTCAGCAGTTAAGGGCACTGACTGCTCTTCCAGAGGTCCTGAATTCAATTCTCAGCACCCATATGGTGGCTCACAACCATCTGTAATGAGATCTGGTGTCCTCTTCTGGCCTGTAGGCATACATGCAGGCAGAGCTCTGTATACATAATAAATAAATAAATCTTAAAAAAGAAGAAGAGGAAGAAGAAAAGGAAGAAGAAGAAGAAGAAGAAGAAGAAGAAGAAGAAGAAGAAGAAGAAGAAGAAGAAGAAGAAGAAGAAGAAGAAGAAGAAGAAGAAGAAGAAGAAGAAGAAAGAAGAAGAAGAAGAAAACCAAAAAACTCAATCTGAGCCAGGCAGTGGTGGCACTCGCCTTTAATCCCAGCACTCAGGAAGCAGAGGCAGGTGGATCTCTGAGTTCAAGGTCAGCCTGGTCTACAGAGTGAATTCCAGGACAACCTGGGCTACACAGAGAAAGCCTGTCTCAGAAAAAAAAAAAAAAAAAAAAAACAGAAAACTCAATCTGAAATTTGAAATTAGACAAAATGACTAGGGTATTACTCAATAATTACCACTGATTTATACATTTAAAAGGATGAATTTTATATTTTTTCATGAGACTGAATCCTAAAAATGCCTGTATGTGAGACATACCAAAAGTACTAAAAAAGGGAGCTGGCTAAACAGCACTCGGGAGGCAGAGCCAGGCAGATCTCTGAGTTCGAGGCCAGCCTGGTATACAGAGTGAGTTCCAGGAAAGGCACAAGGATACACAGAGAAACCCTGTCTTGGAAAAAACAAACAAACAAAAAAAATGGGGGGGAGGAGGCGTGTGTGTGAGGGTGTAGCTCCATGATAAAATATTTGTCTAGCATTGAAGAGACCTTGTGGTCAATGTTGTTACACACACACACACACACACACACACACAGAGAAGCAAAATGAGGGGCTGGAGATAGCTCAGATGGTATGTGCTTGCCACATAAGCAGGAGGACCTGAGTTCGATCCTCCAAATCCTTGTAAAAGCTGGGTGTAGCAGCATACGTCTATAACCTTAGTACCGCAGTGGGGGTGGGGCAGAAATAGGACACCTGGAACTCAATGGCCACTGGCAGGCCAGCCTAGACAAACTAAAGTGCTCCAAGTTCATTGACAGACCCTGTCTCAAAAAAAGGGTGGTGAGGTGCACCACCTCTGGTCTCCACAGCCCCCCCCCCCCCACAAGTAGCATAAAATTCAAAGCACACTTACGGGTACGATCCCTATTCCAGGCATGACAGGTGATTGGCTCTAGCAGAAACTGATGCAGAGACATGATTCTTAAGTGTTCTCAAAGGTCAGAAAGCTGTAATAAGCAACAGGAAAGAAAACACCTAAAATGTCATGCTACAAGTGTGTAAGTTGTCAGAGGAACCCAAACTATTTGGGGATAAATACAATACTGACCTCCTATTAGAGAAGACTCAATCTCAAAATGAATCCCGTAACTAGAATCAGCACTGTAACCAGTGTAGAATCTATTTTCAAGGGTCATCAACAGACTCTCAAATTACAGGTTAAAGATTGGGACGGAGTGGATGGGATATTCAGTCTCAAAGTACCACTCTACACAGGACTTACTAATTACAATAGAAACATGCCTTCACAAAAAAGAAATCTGGTAGTCATCATCTTGACCAAGTGATCAAACCTGGAACTACATACAGGCACACAGCAATCTAACCCAACAGTCCTCCTGGAACTTGAAAACAATGATTTAATTTGTCATCCACACCAGGATATTTACAAGAACAAAATAGATGAGATGGAAAGTACTGGGGATATATGTAGCCCAATGGAATAGTGCTTGCCTAGAATGTGGAAGGCCCTGGGTTCAATCCCCATTGAAGAAAGAAGGAAGAAGAATAGGGGCTGAAGAGATGGCTCAGCGGTTAGGAGTGCATATTGCTATTACAGGGGACCCGAGTTAAGTCCCAGCACCCACAATGAGCAGCTCACAACCACCTGTAACTCGAGTGCCAGGGGATCTGATATCCTCTTCCGGGCTCCACAGGCACCTGCACTCACAAGGACATACCCCCGAGACATACAATACAAATAATTTTAAAATGAAAATAAATCTGAGTAAGTGTGGTGGCACATACCCTTAGTCCTAGCACTCAGAAGGCAGAGGCAAGAAGAACTCTGGGAGTACAAGGCCAGCCTGATCTACATAGTGAGTTCCAGGACAGCCTGGGCTACAGAGTAAGACTCTGCCTTAAAAGAAAGTCAGTCAGTGGTATAACAAGAACTTACAGGACCATCCTAGATAAATCTTGGAAGACGATCAACTCAGCTATGAAGCTATGAAGCAAATATGCCAAACATATCTACTCTAAATCCAATTGAGATCTAGATCTCATTTTCAGTTTATAGGAGATAAAGGGAAAGGAGTAGTTAAGCAACACCAAGAAATTAAGTCAAAACTGATGGCGGTCTTCAGAGGTGCTCAGAGGTTAAAGCGATTGCTGTACAAGCCAGATGTCCTGAGCTCTGATCCCCCAAACCCTCAGGAAAGCTGGAAACAGAAGCTCATGCCTCTGTGGTCCCAGTGATCCTACAGGGAGATAGGAGGTGGAGGCAGAAGACTCTTCAGAAGGCCTCTGTCTCAAACAAGGTAGAAGGTGAGGACTAGCCGGGCGGTGGTGGCGCACACCTTTAATCCCAGCACTTGGGAGGCAGAGGCAGGTGGATCTTTGTGAGTTCGAGGCCAGCCTGGTCTACAGAATGAGTCCCAGGAAAGGTGCAAAGCTACACAGAGAAACCCTGCCTCGTAAAACCAAAAAAAAAGAAGGTGAGGACTGACATCCTAGGCTGTCCTTTGACTTCTGGGCTTGCCTTGGCACATCCCCATGCATGCGCGCGCGCGCGCACACACACACACACACACACACACACACACACACATGCAAGCACACACACACACACACACACACACACACACTCACTCACTCACTCACTCACTCACTCTCCGTCTCTCTCTCAACTACAAATCCCAGAGATACCCATTAGAGAACAACTTGCTCAGATTATTTTAAAAGGCAACATTGATAGGTATGGTAGCAACGAGCTGCGATCCCAGCACTTGGAGGGCAGAAGGAAGAGTCTGTACTAGAGTTCAAAAGAGCCATGAAAACCAAATTTCATAAGACAGTTGATTATAATTGGTATGTTTAAAAATAACCATAAAAGACATGTGTTGTATAACAAATTTGAGTTCGAGCTCGATTATTATATAACAGCATGAAATAATTTCCTAGCTATGATAATTGTATTGCCTTAGGTAAGAACAAGTCTTAGCTATTAAGAGATAAACTGATCATGTGTGTGGGATGAAATATCCTTTCTTCTCACTACGTAGCCTTGGCTGCTTGGAAGTCACTCTGTAGACCAGGCTGGCCTCAAACTCACATAGATCCTCCTGCCTCTGCCTCCTGAATGCTGTGATTAATGAAAAATGTGGCATGAAAAAGAAAACACTCTGATCAAGGAACCCAAAGGTCAAAACTTTAAAATGCCCGACATCTCTCTTCAACTGACACACTCTACTCAAGAGCAAAGGTATTTGCTGGATGTGGGGGTGCATATCTGTAAAACCAACACTTTGGAGGTGGAGACAAAAGGATCAGGAATGCAATGTCATCCTCAGCTACACAGCAACTACAAGGTCAGCTTGAGCTACATGAGACTGTCTCAAACCGCCAAAGGAAAAAAAGAGAAGAGTGAACTATTTATTACATTTTTCCTTTTCATGTTCTAGAAAGCAAATTGCAACTCATAAAGAACCTTTGACTTTCACCCCAACTAATTAACTTATTTTTTTAAAACAGGTTTTCACATTTTAAAATTGTGTGTGTGTGTCTGTCTGTCTGTCTGTCTGTCTGAGTGGGTGGGTGGGTATATACACCCAAGTGCAGTGTCTGCAGAAGCCAGAAGAGGGTGTTGGATCCTCTGGAGTTGGAGTTACAGGCAGTTATGAGTTGACTGATATGGTCCTAGGAACCAAATGTATTCTACAAGAGCAGTATGCACTCTTAAATGCTGAGCCATCCCTCTAGCTCCTTATTTACTTATTTTTGGGTGCAAAGTAAAGAACTCAGCACTTTGCATATGCTAGGGCTTACTTAGAAATTATATCCCCCACACACACAAAAAATTATTGAATTCAAGTGAGACTGCTTAATTTACTTTTAAAAACAAACTTTCAGCTGGGTATGTAGTGCATGCCTTTAATCCTGGCACTGGGGAGG
The DNA here is from genome assembly GCF_007827085.1 of Peromyscus californicus insignis. Lineage (NCBI taxonomy): Eukaryota > Metazoa > Chordata > Mammalia > Rodentia > Cricetidae > Peromyscus > Peromyscus californicus. The sequence continues at coordinate 38,194,446 of NW_026294540.1, read as the reverse complement.
CAAAAGCAATTGGATTTTATGAGTTCTAGGCCAGCCTGACCTACATACTGAGTTCCAAGTCAGTCAAGGTTACACTGTAAGACTCTAACTCTAAATAAATAAATAAACAAACTTTCAAGATGGCATATACCTGGAATCTCAGCACTCGGAGGACAGAGGCAGGGGGCTCACTACCAGTCAGAATTACACAGTGAAACCTTGTCTCAGAAAAAACACCCAAGGGCTGGTAAGATGGATGACCTAGTGAGTAAAGGTGCTTGGTGCCAAGTCTAAGACCTGAGTTTGGTGCCTAGAACCCATGTGGCAGGAGAGAACCAAGCTGTACTCTGACCTCCACATATGTACCATGGCACTGTGCACCCACACTCATACATACACAAAAATGTATGTGTGTGTGTGTGTCCCAAGCAAACCAAAAGACTTCCAGATGCACACCTCATGCAGTCTCTCCTTGTTTCTGGTATCTGATATGCTTACTCCAATTTTGTCTCATATTAAACTCAAAATAACATCTTGTGGGGGCAGGAGAGAGAGAAAGTTCAGTGGTTAGGAACACTTGCTGCTCCCCAGGGCAGTGGTGGTGCATGCCTTTTGTCCCAGCCTTGGGGAGGCAGAGGCAGGTGGATCTCTGTGAGTTTGAGGCCAGCCTGGTCTACAAAGCGAGTTCCAGGACAACCAGAGCTGTCACACCAAGAAACCCTGTCTCAAAAACACACACAAAGCCGGGCGGTGGTGGCACACGCCTTTAATCCCAGCACTCGGGAGGCAGAGGCAGGCGGATCTCTGTGAGTTCGAGGCCAGCCTGGTCTCCAAAGCGAGTTCCAGGAAAGGCGCAAAGCTACACAGAGAAACCCTGTCTCGAAAAACCAAAAAAAAAAAAAAAAAAAAAAAAAAAAAAAAAAAAAAACCCACACACAAAAAAGTGCACTTGCTGCTCTTCCAGAGGACAAGAGTTAAGTTCCCAGCATCCATGTCAGGCAGCTTACATCTCTGTTTAACTCCAGTTCCAAGGGAACTGACACCTCTTTGGCCTCTACAGGCGTGCACGCCTGCACACACACACATACACACACACACACACAATCTTTTTAAAGCAGTTTGTTACAAATATTACTAACTATAAGCAATTAGTGTAAAAATCCAAATCTGGTAAGCTCACTTGTTAACTGAACAAAACTGGTTTGTAAGCTAATAACTTGGATATCCACATGTAATAGGGGCACCTATTTCATGAATAGCTGAAACTACACAAGTGCAGATAAAGACTTTCTCATTCTCCTATTCAGTCTTCTACCCATACAGGAAAGTTTCCAAAAGAAGTGAACAGTCAGCCACACAACAGCAGAATTACTTCTACAACTACATTTCTAACTTTGTTATATCAGTCAAGTTCTATAATTGAATATACATTCAGACATGTCTGTTGAGGAATATTACTTTAACTATAAAAAGGCTTGTTACATTTGTTTATGCTGCATTTGTTTAACTGTGTAAAGATGTGTTACATTTGTTTATGCTGCATTTGTTTAACTGTGTAAAGATGTGTTGCTGTTTCACCTTGACTGCCTAAGGCACCTGATTGGTCTAATAAAGAGCTGAACAGCCAATGGTTAGGCAGGAGAGGGATAGGTGGGGCTAACAGGCAGAGAGAATAAATAGGAGAAATCTAGGCTCAAGAGGAGAGAGAACGAGGGAGAGAGAAAGGGAGGAAGCAAAAGAGTAGGACGCACCGAATGAAAGAAAGGTAAAAAGTCCTGAGGCAAAATACAGATGAAGAGAAACAGGTCAAATTAAGCTATAAGAGCTAGTGGGACAAGACTAAACTAAGGCCAAGCATTCATAATTAATAAGTCTCTGTGTCATGATTTGGGGCTGGCGGTCCCAGATCTGCTACACATGTCTTTTCTTTATAATCATCTGGCTACTTTAAGCCTGAATTCTGTAGCAAGTAAAATAAACCTTCATGCATACGTTGATAATTTTAATCTCTAAATTGCAGGTGATATTTAAGCCATGTCTGATCTTAACAAGGCTCAAGAGGAAAAAGGGGAACACTATAGGTGGAAACTTGGGCGCTCAGGAGGCAGAGGCAGAAGGATCTCTGTGAGTTCCAGGACAACCAGTACTAAGACCCTATCCCAAACAAAACAAAACAAACAAAACCTAGGCTTCTTGTCCATGTCTAGCACTGAGACATGAAAAGGATTGAAGAAACAGGGTTACTCCATAGGTTCCCACTCTCTTCAATTACCACTTAGTATATATAGTCTTTTCTTCCTGTGGTGCTGGTGAGCCAACCTATGCATTGTGCACACCGCGAAAGTGCTCTACCAATTCAACTATAATCCCAGCTTTTTTGTTGTCTGCTTGTTTTTCGAGACAGGGTTTCTCTGTATAGTATAGTTTTGGTGCCTATCCTAGATCTCGCTCTGTAGATCAGGCTGGCCTTGAACTCACAGAGATCCGCCTGGCTCTGCCTCCAGAGTGCTGGGACTAAAGGCATGCGCCACCACCACCTGGCCCTAATCCCAGCTTTTAAAGTATGGTTAGCCATGGGCTCTGGAGACAAGGAGACCTGAGTTGGAATCTGGCTTTGACACATACATAATGAGATGCTGGGCAAGTCACTTTTCATCTGTAACATAGGTCTCCAAGAGACATCACAAGACTAATGTCAGGATTAAATGAGATAGCACATAAAACCATCCCCAAACTGATCTCAGTAGGTTAGTTATCTGGTCTTTTTGGTTGTAAGCCTAGCCTTTAATGGTGGAGCCATCTCGGTAGCCCGGTAAATTAGTTCTCTTTCTTCCTCTGACACAAAGCTTTGGGCCACCCCAGAAGGATACTCTGAACTTGGAAACATTGACATATGTTTGTTTCTTGGTCCCACTCCACTGGAGCTTGACAAATTCACGTAAGTTGGAATTTCCGATCCCTGTTAGGGTCGATTTCAAGTCTGTGATTCATCTAGTTTCTAATCTCTCTCATTACCCAACCCAGCAACATCAGGTACTCCAACAAGATCACCACACCCTACCAATGTTCGGACAGGCTCACTCCAAATTCCAGCTTCATCAGACCATTCTACACTTCCTGTACCAAATTTGTTCTGACATTACACTAGATATTTAGATCAAAACACTGTCACCCATTCCTCCAAAGGATTTTGCAGTTTCCAAAAGGATCCCCCAGTTGGGTACAGCAGATAAACTGGAGAAGTCCTCCAGATACTCTGTGGTAGGAAGCAGTCAGCAAGACTTGCTCTAATGGGGCAAACACCCCAAACTGATAAATTCTAGAGACCTGAAATTCTAAGGCCAACAAGGAAACAAAAAGAGTAAATGAAATTGTCTGGGCATGGTGACACACACCTTTAATTCCAGCACCTGAGGAGGCAGAACCAGGCGAATCTCTGTGAGTTCAAGGCCAGCCTGGTCAACAAAGAGCATTCCAAGACAGCCAGGGCTGTTACACAGAGAAAAACCCTCTCTCAAAAAACCAAAATAAATGAATAAATAAACGAAAGTGATAAAAGAGGGTGCAAACTAGGTCATTTCAGTAAATTGGGCAAGTAGACAGGAGAGAGACTCCCAAGCCACAGCATGACAACAGATGGCTTTATATTCAGAGATCCCAAGCTACAATTTATTAAGTGCCTACCATGTTCCCAACAGTGTTAAGTATCTAATTGGGGCCAGAAACATAAATAAATCATAGTCTTCAAGTCCGAGGACAGAGAGAGGGAAAGGGAAGGCAGATATTCGTAGAATGTCTAAGAAGCATTAGTAATGGCTATTATTTATTTTCATATTATTTGAACAGCTATTCTGGGCCAGGCAACTTAAGCAAATGAACTCACTTGAACCTAATAAAAGCCAAGTAGACAATGAATCTTCTTCCTGCAGCTGGGGAAACCGAGGCACCAAGAATCAATCTTCCCAGGGTCACCCGACCAAGTGGCAGAGTCCAATGAGAACTTTGGAGGTGCCACATAAAGGACTCTATGAAGTGAACAGGAGGGGGCAACTTTGACGGGCGTGGGGGGAGGGTGGGCGGAACAGAGGAATCTTAAGGTTACTCGGAAAGATGGCTTTTCTCTTGTTGGGGAGGGTCCCGCAATAACTGACGGATCGTAGGTTGCTCTAGGCAACATCCTAGACGTTGAAGAGATGAACAGATTACTCGTGACAAGCCATCGGGGGAGATCGGCCGGTCTAAACCAATTTTACAGATGGTGGCAAATGATCACAGTAGGGGGGCAAATGGTACTGTGGGGGTGTCGGAGGCCAAGCTGTCTATTCTCTCACCCAAGGCGGGGGGCAGCTGGAGAGTGTTCAGAAACGCTCGCTCTGTGTGTGTGGGGGGGGACACCAGGGACTCAGGGGTCACCATGGAGAACGGACATCCCAGCCCCCTCAGCTGGAGACCCCGCGCCGAAGCGCCCCGGGCCCGCCGCCCCCGCGTCCCATTGAAGATGCAAGAAATGGGGGCGACCCGGGCCAGGCGCTCGGCCCTGCGGCCCCTTACCTGGGGTCGGGGCGGTCCGGAGGGCCGGAGCGGACGATTCGCGGACTCTGGTCAGTCGACGCGAACAGGCTCCGGCGGGCGCGGACGGAGGAGGGAGGCCCAGAGGGAGCGGCTGACAGATCCCGGAAGTGGCCAGGGCGCCTGCGCAGCGCGGCCGCGCAGGTGGCGGGCGGCGCAGGCGCAGAGCTCAGCGCGCGTTGGGAGGCTGTGTCTGAACAGCTGTGGTCCCTTCGGGAGGGAGGCAGCCGCCTGTCCGCGCTAGGGCGTGCCTGTGGAACTCGGTGGGAGTCCTACTCCTTTCTTTAAGGATGAATAAAAAAGTAAAATATATTTATATATATATATACCTGAGCCATGGCCCAGGTGTGAAGTGTTGGCAGCTTCTCAAGTGCTTTTTGCTGTAAATTACTGAGGATTATGTTCTCTCGGGCCTCGTGGGTCTGAAGAGCAGTTTAAGCTAAGTATAATATATATATATATATATATATATATATATATATATATATATATATATATATATATTTTTTTTTTTTTTTTTAAATTAAGTGAATGCATGTGCATGTGAGTGCAGGTGCCCTTGGAGACCAGAAGCTGGAATTGTATGCGGCCCGATGTAGGTGCTGGGAACTGAACTCAGGTCCTCGGCAAGAACAGTACAGTCGTTCAAGCTAAGCCATCTCTCCAGCCTCTGCACCTAAGTCTGTGTTCTTTCATAGAGGCTGGGGCAGAACTGGTAGACCACGTTCTGCCTGGAGTGCTGCAAGTCTCGTGTCTACCCGAGTCTCCTTGACCATTCCTAGATCAGGGTCACTTGTCCTGCACCCACGATGACACCACAAGAAGGAACAACGGCAATATGGCAAGAGTCTGTTTGCTGTGTAGATGCAGCTTCCAAAAAACTGCCCTGAACCCCACATCCAGTCAGACGCTGCCCCTGCCCTGGGGGAAATTATGAGGCGACCAGTACCCAGGTCCCACTACAGGTGGGCAACCCAGTCCTTGTCTTGTTCTCTTGTGGTCGTTTAAGTATTTGACCCAGCGGGCAGTAAAAAAATTCCTTAAAAGAAATAAGGAAATGGTTTATTCAGAACCAAGTATAAGTGCTGAGATTCATTACTAAATGCGTGTTCCACCTTGAAACCAGTGGCATTATGTTTTCTAGAATTATTATTAGTTCGTTCATATGATGTGTGTTTGGGTAGCATTTTTATGGAGGCCAGAGGACAACTTTTGGGGAGTCAGTTCTCTGCTTTCACCTTTATGTGGATTCCAGGGATCAAACTCATGTGGTCAGGCTTGCTCAGCAAGTGTTTTACCCACTAAACCATCTCGCTGGCCTTTTGTGAACTTTTGTAGTTTCGGGACTAGAGAAAGCCATAATTCGATGCATTTGGCAGAGTTACACTGGCGGGAATATCAGGCAAGAGGGCTCTAGCAAGAAGAGTCAGTCTCCTCCATAGATTTCAAATGTTGAGTCCTCTTAGCTTCAGGGTTGGTGGAAGCTGGAGGTCTGCCTAGCATGGTGGTACACTGTAAAGGGTTTACGTGATAAGCCTGAGAATGTGAAGCTAAGTATAAAAGTAAAGATAAGGGCTGGGGATGCAGCTCAGTTAACAGAGTGCTTACCTAACATGCACATGAAACCCTGGGTTAGAGCCCCAGCCCTGTATAAACCATATAGGGTGCCACATGTCCGTAACCTCAGCACTTCAGTGGTAAAGGCAGGAAGATCAAAGCTGGACTAAGCTACATAAGGGGTTTGAGGGCAGCCTAGACTACCTGAGATCCTGTCTCAAACATGAAGGTTAAAAAAGGGAAGTAGGCTTTGCAGACACTGCTGTACCCTGTCGCCTCTTCCTGAAGCCATGCTCAATGTCACCGTGTTCTCGGCTGATGGAGAGACGTCTCCTTCAAGCTGTTTGCAGACAAAGTTCCAAAGACAGGAGAAAACTCTTGGTCTCTGAACACTGGGGAGAAAGGATTTGGATATAAGGGTTCCTCCTTTCACAGAATTATTCCAGGATTCATGTGCCAGGGTGGTGACTTCACACACCGCAAAGGCACTGGCAGCAGGTCCATCTATAGGGAGAAATTTGAGGATGGGAATTTCATCCTGAAGCATACAGGTCCTGGCATCTTGTCCATGGCAAATGCTGGTCCAAACGCAAATGATTCCCAGTTTTTTTGTTTGTTTGTTTGTTTTGGGTTGCTTTTTTTTGTTTGTTTTTATCTGCACTGCCAAGACTGAGTGGCTGGATGGCAGACATGTGGTCTTTGGGAAGGTGAAAGAAGGCATGAACATTGTGGAAGCCATGGAGCATTTTGGGTCCAGGAATGGCAAGACTAGCAAGAAGATCATCATTTCCTTTTTTTTTTTTTAAATCAGCAATAGTGTTTTGCCTGCATGTATGTCTGTGTGAGGGTGTCGGGTCCCGTGGAACTAGAGTTACAGACAGTTGTGAGCTGCCATGCGGGTGCTGGGAATTGAACCCGGGTCCTCTGGAAGAGCTCTTAACTACTGAGCCATCTCCCCAGCCCTGAAGATCACCATTTCCGACTGTGGACAACTATAATTCTTTTGACTCTCAGGCATCTTACCCATCAGACCATTCCTTCTGTAGTTCAGAAGACCACCCCCACCCCATCTGCTCACAGTATCCTGTGATCTCTGCTGTCACTGAAGTTCTTTGGGTTCCGTATTTTCCTCATTTTCCTCCAAGTCTAGCTGGATTGCAGAGCTAAGTTTATGATTATGAATAAAAAATAAATAAGAAAGAAAAGGGGGAAGTAAAGGCTAGTAAATGGCTACTAAAAGCCCCATGATGCCCAAGATAATTTTGTCTTGGAATCTATGACATTTGATCCCTCACACCATGTTCTATACAAGCAATATCAATCAGTCTGCAGGACCTTTAATATAGACAGAACTTCAGGGAATTTTAATTCACAAGCCCTTGACTGTAAGGTGCTGTCTATGGAGGCGAACTTGCAAAATTCCTGATTTCACACCTGTGCTGTATTAGTTGCAGTTAAATAGTCCATTTGTTAACAGAGCCCTCATGACTCAGAAGTCCTTGTTTTTAATTTGTTCCATGGCTACAGGTTTGTAACAAGTCTTTCTCTGTCCTGTCAGCCAGCTCCCAAATAATGGCATGGAGACTTCTTATTAATTATGAAAGCTCAGCCGTTGCTTAGAATTGTTTCTAACTAGCTCTTACAACTTAAATTAACCCATTTCTATTAATCTATGTGTAGCTGCATGGCTCATGGCTTTTACCTCTCCTCCTGCATGTTCTGCTTCCTCTGCATCTGCCTGGCGACTCCCCCTTTTTTCTTCCCCGAGTCCTCTCTGCCCCCAGAAGTCTCACTTAACTTCTTCCTGCCTAGCTATTGGCCATTCAGCTCTTTATTCAACCAATCATAGTGACACATCTTCACACCGTGTAAAGAAATATCCCACAACACAGGTTCTGTCATGGGGGAGCAAAGGGATGGAGTGGGAAGATAATTGTAAATTAAAAATATCTTCTAAGAGAAGATAAAGGGGCCAGGCAGTGGTGGCGCATGCCTTTAATCCCAGCACTTGGGAGGCAGAGGCAGGCAGATCTTTGTGAGTTTGAGGCCAGCCTGGTTTACAGAGCGCGATCCAGGAAAGGCACAAAGCTACACAGAGAAACCCTCTCTCGAAAAACCATCCCTGAGTGTATACAGTTGGTACCCAAAGCCAAAAACAAGCAAAGGAAAACGGGGCTGTGTTTTATTTAGACTCCAACTCTTTACACAGGATGGTTTCTTCTTTGAAGAAGTTTAGTCTGGATAGATAAAAATATACTGTCTACGATAACTGACAAGTGTGCACCCATGTCGGTTTGTTACTTTACTATCATTGTGATAAATCCATGACAAAAGCCAGTTAAGGAAGGAAAGGTATATTTTAGCATATGGTTTGGTATTTTGGTCGTGAGTCTAGCCCTTAAAGGCTGAGCCATCTCTCCAGCCCTAGCATATGGTTTGAAGGAATGCTGTCCCTCATGGCAAAGGGAGCTAGAGACTGCTGGTTACAGACAGGCATATGCCCCCGCGATCCGGTCCAGGTTGAGAACCAAAGAGATGAAGGATGATACTCAGCTTGCTTTCTCCTTTTTATTCAATCCAGAACCCCAGCCGAGGGATGGTGCCACCACATTCAGACATACCCAGATGTGTCTCCTAGATGATTCTAAATCCAGTCAGGTTGACAAAGCAAAGCATCACACCACCACTAAATTAGAGCCATTTAGTAGATAACCTAACTCCATGTTTGTTTGTTTGTTTGTTTGTTTGTTTTATTTTTGTTCTGTTTGTTTTTGCAGACAGAATTTCACTAGGTATACCTGGCTAGTCTGGAACTTGCCATGTAGCCCAGGCTGGCCCAGAATTCACAACGATCCATCTGCTTCTGCCTTCCAAGTACTGGGATTAAAGGTGTGCACCACCACAGCCACCTTCAATTGCATCTTTTTGAGTCACTGTTTATTGTGTTAGCCTAAAACATTTCGTGTTTTATGGGAGCATTTGAGGCAGTTGAATTTTTAGCTTTATACACGGCTCTTTAAGTCAAGCTGCTTTATTCTATAACCGAGGAAACTGTAAGAGTATTTTTGAGACTTGAAAATTTTGATACAAGGTAAGGAGCAAGAATGGCCTTCTGCTCTCCCAGTATACCTTTGTTGCCTTGTATAATCACTTAAATTCCAAAGAGAGTGAGTATTGGGTTATTCAGTGCTTTCTTTTCAGACTTGTGTAATGACACTGATTTAGTATCTAAAATGAGAAGCATGCCTTTAAAAAATTAGTTGTCAGGGTAGATCATCCATTAGCTTTCCGTCGCTATGATAAAATACTTGAGATCATTAACTTATAAAGGGAAAAGTTTGGGCTGGCAAGATGGCTCAATATATAAAGCACTTGCCATACAACTGTGAGGACCAGAGTTCAGATCCTCGGAGCTCACGTAAAGCTGATGCAGTAGCACACGTTTATAATCCTAGTGTGCTATGGCTGAATAAGAAAGGGACACGGGAAAATCCTAGGAAGCCACAGGCCAGCTAGCCTGGTGTGCACAGGTCTAAACAGGAGACCGTGCTTCCAGCAAGGTGTAAGGCAAGGACTGACCACCGAGGTTGACCTCTGACCTCCACATGCCTACCGTAGCACCTGTGCACCAATACTCAGGAATACACCAATACTCATGTGTATACACACATACACACTATATACACATACATCACATACACGCACATCATATGAGATTAGGCCGACCCATTGCTTTGGGTCCATGGTGGATGTGCTGGATGATAATGACAGGGAGCATGTCATTATTGTGCTTGCCTCAAGACTAGGAAGCAAAAATAAAAATGTAGAAGAGATCGGGGTACTAGGATCCTCTTCAAAGTTGTGACCCTATGGAGTGAGCTCTCACTAAGTTCTTCCTCCTGAGGGTCCCACCACCTTGTACTGCCTTGGGGACCAAGCCTTTAACACACGGGTCTTCTGGAGGATATTCAGCATCCTACTCATAAGCATTGGTGCTTAGAAATGCAGGATGCTAGGGCCAGAGAGATGGCCCAGTGGTTAAGAGATATACTGCTCTACTAGAGTACCTGAGTTTAGTTCCCAAATCCAGGTCAGACAACTTTAAAGCAATTGTAATTCCAGCTCTCAGGGATCTGTCACTTTCTTCTGGTCTCCATGGGCAGACACCATCCCCCCTCCTGATATAAGCAAAAATAAATAAATAAATAAATCCTTCAAAAAAAGGAAATACAGAATGCTAGCTTCATATTTGTTTCTGTGATAAAACACCCTGACCAAAAGCAACTTAGGCGGGGAAGGGGTTATTTGGCTTACATTTACAGTCCATTATTCTGGGAGAGTCAAGGTTAGAACTCAAAACGTCATACCCATACTCAAAAGCAGAGAGAGAATACATGTCTGAATCCTTTGCTTGCGTCTCTCTTATACTGCTCAGACTCCCCTGCCTAGGGAATAGTGCCACCCTCAAGGGGCTGGGTCTTCCTATATGAATTAATAATCAATTAAAATCAAGACAATTCCCCACGGACAATTTCTCCATCAAGGCTCTCTTCTCAAGTGATTCTTGAGTTTTAGTAAACTGACAATAACTATCATAACATCTAACCTACAACTTTGATAGCTTAGCAAGCAGTATTCTACATAGTATTATTGGCTTTCTTTTGTGATCCCATGGCTGACTGGAAGCTGCAGCTCACTGCCCTGGCCAGTGTCACCAGAAAAAGCCCAAATTCATATTGCTAGCCTTGGGAATATGCAAAATTCAGGAACTGAAGAGTGGTTTCTACTGTTTGTATCATTTCACACCATCATAAAATTGAAACATCAGAAGTGGAACTGTTATGAGATGGGTTCTGTGATGGCTGCTCTTGGTTGTCAACTTGACTATAACTGTAACTGAAATGAACTGTACCCCAGAAATCACACTTGTGATCTGGATCTTGAGGCAAGAAGACAACAGGCCTTTGATCCAATCTTGAGGCTGGAAGACACGCCTTTAACCCAGGCCACACTTTCTGCTGGAAGCCTATCTAAGGACAATGGAAGAAGGAAGGGTTTGTTCTTCGCCTGTTTGCCCTGGCCTCATCAGCACGTCCATTCTTCTTCAGGATCCAGCAGACCAGCTGAGACACCCAGCCTCATGGGACTGAGCAGCAGCTACTAGATTCTTGGACTTTCCATTCACAACTAGCCATTGTTGGACTGCAGCCTATAAGTCATTCCAATAAATTCCTATATCTATATCTATATCTATATCTATATCTATATCTATATCTATATCTATATATATATAGAGAGAGAGAGAGACAGAGACATTATATATATAATATGTATATATAATATATATGGTAACATATAATAATATATATGTATATGGTAAGGGCCTGGCTCACAGGCAGAGTGTTTTCCTGGTATGTACAAGGCTCATCGTTCCATTCCTAGCACGAGCAAAGAGAAATCTAAGAAAAGCAGCCAAGAATTACTGAGATTTGTGGTGGGTCCTGGACTACAGCTCCTCTTTGTGCTCCTGAGATGCTGTTCAAAGTACTGCTTTGGTTCTCAGTCGCCTGGAACCAGAAAGCCAGGTGCAGTGTTGTGCTTCTGTAGCCCCAGCTACTCAGAGTCCTGGAATCTGGGACTGGTCTGGGCTACACAGCAAGAGTTTTATCTCAGGTGAGGAAAAGCAGTCCCACAGGCTGGCTCTCTTCAGTTCTCTTGGTTCTCGGTATTTAACCTTGTAGGTTTTACCACATTATTCTGTCTAAACTTGGAGCAGATATTTTGCATATTTGGTCTACTTTTCTGGTAATCCTGAACGGGACAATTGCCTGATTGCTGTCACCTCCTTGGTGCTTCGACTGTAAGTGTTCCACCATGCATGTGCAGTTGTGTCTTGGGTATATATTGTATTGTTTAGTTAATCATATGTGTTGGTTACAGGGTAGCAGGGAATATTTATTTAGTTACTTATTTATTTTTTTGAGACAGGGTCTCTGTGGTGGTTTGAAAGAAAATGGTCCGAGTGGTGGTGGCGGCGGCGGCGGCGGCGGCGGCGGCGGCGGCGGCGGCGGCGGCGGCGGCGGCGCACGCCTTTAATCCCAGCACTTGGGAGGCAGAGGCAGGTGGATCTCTGTAAGTTCGAGGCCAGCCTGGGCTACAGAGTGAGTTCCAGGAAAGGCGCAAAGCTACACAGAGAAACCCTGTGTCGAAAAACCAAAAAATTAAAAATCAAAAATAAAATAAAATTTAAAAAAATGGTCAGCATAAGGAGTGGCACTATTACGAGGTGTGGCCTTGTTGGAGTAGGTGTGACCTTGTTGGAGGAAGTGTGTCACTGTGGGGTATTGGGACTAAGGGGGTCCAGCCCCTCAATAGTCCCTTCCCAGGGTCCAGGAAGAATCTACAGCCAGCTGATAATTTAATCTTGATGAAAAGAAATAAATCTATGTACCTGAAACTCCTTAGTCCATACACTTTATTATTCTGAGTCAGTTCTCTCTCTACAAGGTTCTATTCTGCTCTCATGCCTAGCTCCTGTCTTGCCTGATTTCTCTCTACATTTATCTGCTGTCCGCTCTAAGTTCTATCTTAATTCTCTCATCTTAGTTCCACCCCATCTAGGTTCTCATCCATCTAGTTCTTTCCCATCTTAGCTCCTCTCCCATCTCCTTCTCTCTCATCTTGTTCTTCCCCACCTGGCTCTTCCTCATCTCCCATCTTGTTTCTCTGGTACTCTCTTTTAGCCCTTCAATCTAGTTCTCTAGTTCTTCCCATCAAGTTTGTTCCTCTCCAGTTCTTACCCATCTAGTTCTTCTGTTCTCTTGTCTCTTCTCTGTCTTGTCTTCAAGTTCTCTCTTAAAAAAATCCTCTCTCTCCTTCTACCTCTCAGTTCTCTGTACTCTCTCAGTTCTCCCTAAGTCTCTCCGGAATCTAGTTGTAGACCCAAGCAATAGCAATCCTCTTGCAGAGCAAGGTCACCAGGCTTGAATTCCTACAGGGTCATAAAGGCAGGTAAGAATTTTCCTCAGGCAGTGACCACCAGGCTTTCTTATACAACCCAAAAGGGAAGTGGTAAAGGAGGAGATCAATAGAGAGCTAATGATCGGTTAGTATATCAAGAAGGGAATTTATGTGCTCAATCTACATTCCTAGAATTGGTTAGGTAAGAAATTAGGAGTCTATTAGTAAGACTGTAAGGAAGGAGGGTCTCACCCTAAATTGCACAGGAAATAAAGCTATCCTCTTGACCTAGGAGACACGTGTTGTTTCATTTGGCCTTGGATGCTTAAGTCTGTTCTTAGAGAGTACAGAGGTATCTCTGATAAGGTACTTTCATCCCTCTGGGCATGGTCCTGGCCAGCTGCTGCCAATGACAATAATTACAGGGAGGCTTGAACTGGGGTTCTGGCTGTGCATAGCTGTCAGCACAGAAGGTAATCTGAATATTCCTTTATTTATTTATTTATTTTTTTGAAGTTTTTTTGTTTTTTTTTTTTTTTAAGACAGGGTTTCTCCGTGTAGCTTTGCGTCTTTCCTGGAACTTGCTTTGGAGACCAGGCTGGCCTTGAACTCACAGAGATGCACCTGCCTCTGCCTCCCAAGTGCTGGGATTAAAGGTGTGCGCCACCACCACCTGGCTGAATATTCCTTTAGTATAGGGGAAATGGTGCCCAATAAATGATGGGCACACAAAAACTCATAGCAGGAAATGGTTGATAATCAAAAGCCAAATATCACCAAGGCTCCTTGAGCCTCAGCTTGACCTCTGGAAGGCCTTTGGCTTCTTCTAGGTATTAGCTTTGTCATAATCAGCTGAAATCCTACTTTATATATTTTTGTGGCTTGTAGCAGTGGGGGTGGGCTTTGAGATCTCCTATGCTCAAGCTACACCTATTGTGATACACAGTTGCTTCTGCTTCCTGCAGATTAAGATGTAGGACTCTCAACTCCTTCTCTAGCACCATGTCTGTCTGCATGCTGCCATGTCCTGCTGTGAAGACAATGAACTAAACCTCTGAAACTGTAAGCTAGCCCCAGTTAAATGCTTTTCTTTATAAGAGTTGCCCTGGTCATGGTGTCTTTTCACAGCAATAGAAACCTTAACAGTCTCACTACATGGCCCAGGCTACCCTTTTTGTTTGTTTACTTGTTTTTGTTTTGTTTTTTTCAAGAAGGATTTCTCTGTGTAGCCCAAGTGCTGGGATTAAAGGTGAGTGCCAACATACCTGGCTTCCAGGCTAGCCTTGAACTTACTATGTAGCTCAGGCTGGCCTTGAACTCTTGAATTATTTATTTTTTTGTAAAGATTTATTTATTTATTATGTATACAGTGTTCATCTGCATGCCAGAAGAGGGCACCAGATCTCATTATAGATGGTTGTGAGCCACCATGTGGTTGCTGGGAATTGAACTCAGAACCTCTGGAAGAGCAGCCAGTCAGTGCCCTTAACCTCTGAGCCATCTCTCCAGCCCCCTGGCCTTGAACTCTTGATCCTGCCATTTTATCCTCCCTAGTGTTTGGATTCCAGACATGAGCCACTATATCCTGCAGGAATATGTAATTGTCGCTCAGTAGAGTGCCTATCATCATAGGCTACTCACAAACATAATCATTATGGGGTTCATTAGGTCCTAATTGGGTAATTACTGTTCAAATGTTTATATTATGTAGAATGGTTTGGGAGATTACTTTGGAAGTGGTGAAGGGTTCTAGCAATGATTAGAAAGATTGGCTTTTGGGGCAGGGTGGGAATACATTCTCCGTTTCTCAAATAAAGAACACAATATAGGCTGTTTTATTGTTGTTGCTGTTTGTTGAGGAGGAGGTTGAGACAGGGTCTCATGTAGCTCAGATTGGCCTCAAGTCTCCTGCATAGCCAAGGATGACTTTGATTCTCTGATTCTCCTGTCTCCATCCGCAGAGGGCTGGGATCATAAGCAAGTGTCACCATGCCCAGCTTGACTCTTGAGTGAGCTTGTTTTCAAGAATGGATCAGGAGTCAGGCAGTGGAAGCACATGCTTTTAATCTTAGCACTTAGGAGACAGAGGCAGGTTGATCTCTGTGAGTTCGAGGCCCGCCTGGTCTACAGAGTGAGTTCTAGGACAGCCAGATCTGTTACAGAGAAGCCCTGTCTCGAAAAACAAACAAACAAAAAATGGGGGCGTGGCAGGTGGAGGGGGAGGATGGATCAGGGACTGGAGAGATGGATCAGTGATTTTAGAGCTCTTGCTCCTCTTTAAGAGAACAGAGGTTCCATTCCCAGAAACCAAATTGAATGGTCTCCTATAGTCTGTAAGCCTGGCTCCAGGGCATCGCACGCCCTCTTCTGGTCTCTTCTGGTACTGCATGACATGTGGAGTAACGTGTACACACACACACACACACATATATACTACATGAAAAAGAAGAATAATTTTTTTTAAAGGTTTGATTCACCTGGAATAACTGTAGTTCTAATTGTATATATATTATGATTCTCTGTTATATGCATTTTTGGGGGGAGAGGACAGGGTTTCCCTATGTAACAGCTGTAGCTGTCCTGGAACTCACTCTGTAGACCATTCTGGCCTTGAGCTCACAGAGATGCACCTGCCTCTGCCTCCCAAGTGCTGGGATTAAAGGTGTGCACCACCAACGCCTGGTCTTATATGCATGTTTTTATGAGCTTCTAACCATATCACATTCTCAAATGGCGATTGTATTCATTTCTTGCCAATGTGTTCAACCTGGCAGAAACCACTTGGAGGGGAAAGTTGATTTTGGTGTAAGGTTTCAGTCCATGATGGTGGGGAAGTGGGGTAGGAGCGTCCAAGCCCATAGACGGGGGAGGAAGAGCTTGTAGCCACTGGTTACGGCATCAGGTAGGAAGCAGAGAGAGCAAGCCAGAAACAGGGGCGTAGAACCTTCCTGGCCTGCCCCGCTAACCTCATTCCACCTGCTAGCTCTGATGTCCCAAAGGTTCCACAACCTTTCCAAACAGCACCATGAGGGGCTGCAGAGATGGCTCAGTGGTTAAGCACATCTGCAGCTAGAGTTTTCTCTTTGTAGTTAGAGTTTTCCTGCCTGGCCCACAGTCAGGACAAATCTCTTACCTGCCAGTCCCACAGCTCCTCAGACCCAACCAAGTAAACACGCAGAGACTTATATTGTTTATAAACTGTATGGCCATGGCAGGCTTCTTGTTATCTACTTCCTCTATCTTAAATTAACCCATTTCTATTAGTCCTATAAGTTACCACGTGGCTCGTGGTTTACTGGTACCTTTACATCTCCTTTGTCATGGCAGCGGCTGGCAGTGTCTCTCTGCCTCAGCCTTCCACTTTCCAGAATTCTCCTCTCTCCTTGTCCCGCCTATACTTCCTACCACCTGGCTACTGGCCAATCAGTGTTTTATTTATTAACCAATCACAGCAACACATTTAACATACAGAATGTCCCTCAGCAACACATCTGTTGTTCTTCCAGAGGACCTGGGTCTCTTTAGTTCTCAGCATCTACAGTGGGCAACTCAGGTGGCCTGGAACTCGAATTCCCAGGCTTCCAATGCCCTCTTCTGGCCTCCTCAGGAACTGCACACACTTCTCTCTAATACACACACCACACCACACACACACAAACCACACACACACACACACACACACACACACACACACACCACACACACCACACAAATAAACATTTAAAATCTTTAAAAAATGAAGCCACCGAAAAACAGCAGCTGGGAACCAAGCATTCAAACACATGAAATTTCCCCGTTGAACTGTAAGATACGAGCAGCCGTCCAGTGACTTCTTGGCTGGGAGAGGAGTAAATCAAAATGCAAGTGTCAGCCGGACGGTAGTGACCCACGCCTTTAATCCCAGCACTCGGGAGGCAGAGCCAGGCGGATTTCTGTGAGTTCGAGGCCAGCCTGGTCTACAGAGTGCAGTTCCAGGACAGGCACCAAACCCTGTTTCAAAACCCCCCCCCCAAAAAAAAAATGTAAGTGACTCTAGGAACAAGTTGAATATGATGGGAAGTTTAAACTTTGTTTTTTTCAAGACAGGGTTTCTCTGTGTAGCCCTGGCTGTTCTGGAACTCACTCCATATACCAGACTGGTCTCACACTCAGAGAGATCCTCCTGCCTCTGCCTCCCCGAGTGCTAGGATTAAAGGTGTGCGCCACCACTGCCTGGTTGGGAAATTTCAAGTCTGATAATTATTTCTGTAAGAGCATTGTGTAAAAATTTGCTCATGAGCATTATGGTTTCTGGTTGGCTGCTGCACCTGAACGTTAGCTGCTGCCGAGGCTAAGAACTTCCCTCCACACACACCCTCTCTGTCACTGTGATAAAATAGCATGACTAAAAGCGACTTAAGGAGGAAAAGGTTTATTTTAGCCTGTAGGTTCCAGAGGGAAAGTGCATTAACCGGTGGGGTAGGCGTGGCGTGGAGGGGGAGGCGTGGCGTGAGAGGGGGCGCTGGCATGGAGGGGCGTGGCATGGCATGGTGACAGTAGCAGGAGCAGGAAGCTGGCTGGGTCAATCAGGAAAGAGAGAGAGAGAGGGGAGGGAGGGAGGGAGGGAGAGAGAGAGAGAGAGAGATGAGAGGAGAGAGAGAGAGAGAGAGAGAGAGAGAGAGAGAGAGAGAGAGAGAGAGAGAGGAGAGAGAGGAGAGAGAGAGGAGAGAGAGAGAGAGAGAGAGGAGAGCGAGAGAGAGAGAGAGAGAGAGAGAGAGAGAGAGAGAGAGGAGAAAAGTGGGACAAGGCTATAAAACCCTGAGAGACAGAGAGGGGAGGGAGGGAGGAAGGGAGGGGAGGGAGGGAGGGAGGGGAGGGAGGGAGGGAGGGAGGGAGAGAGAGAGAGAGAGAGAGATGAGAGAGAGAGAGAGAGAGAGAGAGAGAGAGAGAGAGAGAGAGAGAGAAAAGTGGGACAAGGCTATAAACCCTGAGAGACAGAGAGGGGAGGAGGAGGGAAGGGAGGGAGGAGGGGAGGAGGGAGAGGAGGGAGGGAGGGAGGGAGGGAGGGAGGGAGAGGAGAGAGAGAGAGAGAGAGAGAGAGAGAGAGAGAGAGAGAGAGAGAGAAGGAGGAGAGAGAGAAAAGTGAGACAAGGCTATAAACCCTGAGAGACATTTTTTTCCAGCAAAGCTCCACCTCCTAAAGGTTCCATAACCTCCCCAAACAGCACCACCAACTGGGGACTGAGTGTTCCAGTGCACGTGCCTTTGGTGTGTGTGTGTGTGTGGTGGGGGGTATTTCTCATTCACACTGTATCTGCTATAAGTCCCTCTCACTGGTTCTAGGCTTCCACTATTCTCAGAGGTCTTTGTCTAAATCAAGAGTTTCCAAGTTCCTGGTATCTGTTCGAAGAATCGAGGAAGCATGTACAAATGAGTATAGTAGCGAGGGGTTTTTATTCAGAGGCAAAACAAAAAGGTACAGAGTGTATATACTGCAAGGGAGCGCTGGGGTCCCAGGAAGCATGCAGCTCCAGAGTGTGTGTCTGCTCACTGACAGGGGCTTCCTTCAGTTCTTCCACGGGGAGGAGCTGGTTGCTAGTGGTGGGGGTGGGGATGATTGTGTGTGGTGTATGTGTGTATACATGTTTACATGTATGTATGCACGGGTGAACATGCATGTGGAAGCCCAAAGTTGATAACCACATGCTTTCCCTCAATCTCTCTCCACTTTATTTATTGAGGCAGGGTCTCTCCCTAGATCTGGAGCTCACCAGTTCCAGCTAGCCTAAAGGCCAGGAAGCCCCAGGGATCCTCGGGTCTCTGCCTCCCCAGTGCTGGGATCACAAGCATGCATCATTGCCCCTGCCTGTTTTACCTGGGTTCTGGTGGTTGAACTCAGGCCTTCACGTTCCCGCAGTAAACACCTTACCAAAGGAGCTATTCCCCGATCAGATTTTGTTTTGTTTTTATTAGCCTAAGCTACAGTGTAGTTCTTTGTGGACAGGGAGTGTCGTTCTCTTGGTAGAGTGCCTGATGGAACCCCGAGTTCCACCCCCAGCACATCATTAAACCAGGCGTTGTGGAAGGCTGCGAGGACTGGGAGTCCAAGGTCTTCATAAGGAGGAGATTGAGACTAGCCTTGGTTGCATGAGACCCTGTCTTCAAAACTAAAACAAAACAGAGCAACAGCCACAAATCTGCCTCTGATCATTGCTAGCTGGTTCTCTTTGATTCAGCTCCAACTCAGAATGGCTTTTTTTTTTTTTAACAACACATCTCCAGCCTGGGTTCCTGGTAGATTGTGAGTGGGAGGCTGGGGAGGTTTTGTGATGATTTCCTCAGTCTTAGCAACACCCACGAGTGTGCTACATAAGGACGTCTCAGAACCTCCTGGGTTCCCTACGGGGATTCACAATTGGTTCCCAGAGAAAAGAAGGGGAAATTAAAAAAGGATCAGGCAACTGTGGATATGAATTTGTAACCTTTAAACCTAGCTCTGGGCACAGCAAAACCCTCTGAATAGTCTTGGGCCCATTTTCTCTGCAGAATGTGCAGTCAGTGCCCTGACTCCCGTCTTGGAGAACACTGTCACCGTAGTTGGTTTTCCAAGGTCAGAGATAATACTTTGTTTGTTGAGTCACTTTCCTCGTTGCCCTGACAAAATGCCCGAGGAAAATAACTTTAGGAAAAAGGTTTCGCTTCGGCTCACGTTCCGAGGGTGCAGTCCGTTGTGGTGGAGAAGGCATGGCGGGCGGCAGGAATTGCTCGCCTTCATCTGGTCAGGAAGCAGAGAGACATGAATGCTGGTGCTCAGCTCGATTTCCCCTTTATATTTAAGCCCTCCGAACGGTGCCATTCACATTTGGAGTATAAGTCCCATCTTAATGAACACAGTTGCGAAACTTTTCTCACCGGATGCATTCAGAGGCTTATCTCTTGGTTGATTCTAGAGCAGATCAAGTTGACAATCAATATGAAGCATCAGCGATGGAAAGACTCAGTGGTTAAGAGCATGTTCCAGCAGACCTGAGTTAAGAGCACCTTCCAGAGGGCCCAGATTCGATTCCCAGAACCTACATGGTTGCTCACAATGATCTGTAACGGAAGTTCCAGGGATCTGATGCCCTCTTCTGGCTTCTGTGGGTACTGTATGCATGTGGAGCACAGACATAAGCAGGCAAGACACTGATAACCATAACAAGTAAATACATATTTTAAAAATGTATCTCATTTTATTTATTGTGGGGGGGGGCACATGCATGCCATGGCACCTATGTGGAGATCAGAGGACCCTAAGATTTTGTGTGTTTCTGGGATTCAACTCAGGATGTTGGGCTGGGGTTAAAGACCTTTAACTGCTGAGACATCACACTGCTCCCTTTCCCCATTTTTGTTTTTCCAAGACAGGGTTTTTCTGTGTAGCCCTGGCTGTACTGGAACTTGCTCTGTAGACCAGGCTGGCCTCGAACTCACAGAGTTCCGCCTGCCTTTGCCTCCTACTTCCTTTGTATGTATGTGGTGCTAAGGACCCAGAATTGTGCATATGCTAGGCAAACATTTTACCACTCAGTTACATATATGAACCCCCTTTAAAAAAATTTTGGAGCTGGGCAGTGGTGGCGCACACCTTTAATCCCAGCACTTGGGAGACAGAGGCAGGTGGATCTCTGAGTTTGAGACCAACCTGGTCTACAGACAGAGAGAGTTTCAGGACAGCTAGAGCTACACAGAGAAATCCTGTCTTGAAAAACCAAAAATACAATAAATTTTAAATAGTTTCAGGACAGAGTCTTTCCAAGTTGCCCAGGTAGGCCTTGAACTTGTCATCCTCCTGCCTCAGCCTCTCTAGTAGCTGGGATTACAGGTGTGTACCACCATCTGGAAGTCTTTCTTTCTTTCTTTCTTAAGTAGATACTAAGGCAGGAACATTGCCTCATCTCACATTACAGAGAATTTCGATTTTTTACATTTTTAAATTTTTATTTCATGTGTATGGTTGTTTTTCCCAAATGTATGTCTGTACACATGTGTGTACATTGCTCATGGAGGTCAGAAGGTGGCTGTTGAGCATTTAACTGCTCTTGTACCAGCTCTTCTAAAGCCTGCAGTTTCTTTGTTATTAAAGGCCATTGCTGAACCCATACAGGCTTGTCTGTTAACCGTTTTAAAGGTAGAGCTGTTAGTGTCTTTGAAAGATCAGCAGTTGTTGTGCCTTGTCCTTGTACAATCTGGATGGTCGGTGACCACTCTTTATAATAATAATACCTCCTAAGTGTTAGCCGGGTGGTGGTGGTGCACGCCTTTAATCCCAGCACTCGGGAGGCAGAGGCAGGTGGATCTCTGTGAGTTCGAGGCCAGCCTGGGCTACAGAATGAGTTCCAGGAAAGGTGCAAAGCTTCACAGAGAAACCACCTTGTCTCGAAAAAACCAAAATGATGATGATAATAATAATAATAATAATAATAATAATACCTCCTAATATTTATCTCAGAAATATGTGTTAGTTTATGGTTTGTCCTGGAGGTTGGAGGGATGTTAATCTGAGTATTCCATTGGTATAATAGGTCATGACCCATAAATTCATGGCTTTATTAGCCACATATGGCTTTAATTTTCCTCTCTGTTCTTCTGGACCTATACATTTGAGTCGTCTTGAGCTCTGTTTCACTTGGGATAATGTTCTAATCCCTAATAGCTGAACATTTACCTCCTGAAGGGCCAATTTGGATGCCAAAATTCTGGTGCAATTATTGTAACATCTGCACCTGTGTCTAATAAACCTTCCAAGAGAATGTCATTTATTCGTATTTTTAATTTTGGTCTTTGTTCATTTATAGAAGTTTGCCAAAAAATTTACTTTATGATTTCTCCTGAATTTTCTATTCTCTCTGCTATAGATGTTTTATCACCCTGAGCAGCCTGGTTTATTCCAATAGGCATTTGGTTATTTAATTGCTCTGAGAAGGGGTTTCTTCTATGATGGCAGGAAAGGTCTGAATTGAATTTGCTGTGGGGGCCTGCATGAAGCCCCTCTGGGAGTTTCCTGAGGGCAGAGGCAAAGGATTATTTTTCTGTCTCTTGTTGATCTACATTCTTGGCCCAATGTTTACCCTTACCACACCTTCTGCATAATCCAGAAGGGAGGGACATTCTCTTGCCATTGTTTCTTGAATAAACATCCTTTTTAGGAATGCTCTGTTTACACTCCCTTTTCAAATGACCTTGTTTACCACAACCAAAACATCTGACATTATTTTTCCTCAAAGCTTTTGAAATTACCTCTCCTATCCACATCTCATCATAGTCACAAGACTCAATATTAATTGTATCCTTGATCGAGTCCTCCAAGGATGCTGATCTTGCCTTTAATGGCCTGATTATTCTTTTTCACGCTGCATTTGTGTTCTCAAAAGCCAAAGATTCAATTATTATCTGGCTAGCTTCTGAATTTGATATCATTCTATTTACTGCTGAAGACAGCCTTTGTAAGAAATCTGGGAAGGATTCTCTGGGCTCATGTATAACTTTTGTAAATGATTCAATTTTCTTTCCTTCTTCCTCAATTCTGTCCCATGCATTTATGGCTGCAACATAGAATTAAGGCTTGGTTATCATATAAACATTGTCTTCATATATCAGCATAATCACCTTTTCCAAGAAGCTGATCCTGGGAAATTTCCATACCTCCAGTCCTACATTGTTGCTCTATTGTTTAGCCTCCTCTTTGAACCAATTGTGCCCTGGCCTCTAGGACAGCTGTAATTAATTCTTTCCAGTACTAAGGGACAATTCTATTACAAGTTGACCACAAGTTTAACATCTGCTTTATAAATGGAGAATGTATACCATATGAGACTATAGCTTCTTTAAATATCCTTAAATCTAACATTTCCAGTGGAGTCCAATTAGCTTGTACATGCCCTTGAGCAGGTAGTTCCTGTAAGGTTACTGGATAGATTAAGTTTGGTTGTTTGAAAACAGGCTGTCTTTCTGTAACCATATAATTCAATCCTGAAATAATTTCATCTTTAAATTCTTCTGTCTGAGTCTGAATTTCCTTATGATTCATTTTAACAAGGTTTTCTAATGCTCTTATCTTGGCACTTAAGTTGACCAACTTTTTAAATACTAAAATAAAGATGATTAAACAAATAATATTCATAATTGATGTTATGTACATCCCATCAACATTAATTATGCTCTCATTTAATTGTTCCATTTTCAGGCTGCCTAATGTGTTATCAAACAGAGACCAAATTCCTTCCCTTGTAAAAATATTTCCCATTTTTTTAATGTGGGAAAAATTCTCTTTTAACTTATTTCACCCTTTCAGATATCTTAATTGACTTACCAAATCTGTTGACTTTGTAGAACAGTAGAAGTCTGAGGGAATTTCAAAGCAGCTACCTAGTGTGGTGGCAGTCCGAGATGGAAATCCAGACGGGGAGGGGGTGGGGAGCCCACCACCCACCAGGAGAGAGAACACCAAAGAGATCCCAGCCATGTGCTTGGGCCTGAGTTGTGGAACCAGACTGGGGGCCAGGGGGTCTGTAAGCCACAAGCAGCTCCAGCCGCTTGCAGCTCTGGCTGTGTGCAGCATTCAGCTCTGGTGAAGCTGGGCCCCACAAGGCCACAGGCAAGTGGCTTTTTTGTGAATTTCTGCCCCTCAGTTGGACACCAAATGTAGATGAATTTCTAAATGGTCTTATTAAATAAAAAACATGGAGCCAAATATAGGGATGAAAGCCTTAGAGATCAGGGAAATAGTCACTAGCTAATCTTACCTCACCAACTCTGCAGCTTCCAAATGCAAGCTACTTCCTGTCTACCCACACCTTTATATGCCTTGCTTTTCTGCCCTCTCATTGTCTCTTAGCCCAGCCACCTCACTTCCTTGTCACCGTCTGTCTATACAGACCTCCAGGTCTCTATGGTTGGTACTGGGATTAAAGGCGTGTGTCACCATGCTTGGCTCTGTTCCCTCCTATGGCCTTGAACACACAGAGACCCTGCCGCCTAAGTGATCGGATTAAGGGTCTGTGCTGCCTGACTTTGTTTACTCAAAATGGCTGGCCTTTCCCCCCTGATCTTCAGGCAAGCTTTATTTATCAAAGCACAAATAAAATATCACCACATTTCAGCACAAATAAAATATCACCACAGACGGCACTAGAGGCCTTGGACTGGAGTGGCAGATGGCTGTGAGCTGCCATGAGGGTGCTGGGAATTGGACCTTCTGCAGAGTTAGAACTTGGCCAAGCCACTGAGCCTTCGTTCATGTGGACCATGTCCCACTGCAAAGCGAGGGACTGTTTAGAATTTGTAGAGTGTGGGGGGAACATAGATGGACCATTTCCTGAAAACAAGGATGCTAAGTTCTCATGGACCATCCCGGGATTTCTCCAGCAAAAATCCTGCAACTGTCAGTGACCTGAGTGAGGAGCCTGGCTGAGGCTTCCTTTGGGGACCAAAGTGTTGAAGTTCTATGAAACATTTGAAGATAGATGACAAATATCTAATTGTCATGTAAAATGGCTTCCGTGCTAAGTTATTTAAACTTCTCATTCTGGGCTGGTGAGATAGTCCAGTCCCTAAAGGATTTGCTATGCAAACATGAAGAGCTGGGTGTGACCCCCAGAAAAAAATGTGAGGCACGATGGAGCATGCTTGTAACTCCATCACTGGGGAGGAAGAGACCGGTGACTCCCGAGGCTCACTGGCCAGTCAGCCTCCTCTGATTGACAAGTTCCCAGCCAGTGAGAAGAGACCTTGCTCAAAATGAAAACTGGGGCCAGGTGTGGTGGTGACGTCTTTAATCCCAGCACTCAGGAACCAGAAGCAGGAAGGTCTCTGAGTTCAGAGTCAGGCTGGTCTACATAGTGAGCTCCAGACCAGCCAAGGCTGCATAGTGAGACCCTGTCAAACAAACAAACAAACAAACAAACAAAAACCAAGTTGGGGGCTGGTGAGGTGGCTCAGTGGGTAGGCACTTCCTGCCAAGCCTGACAACTGAGTTTGATCCCTGACCCCACATGGTCGGAGATAACTGATTTCTGAAAGTGGCCCTCTAACATCCATACACATGCCATGGTAGGTGCACTATCCCCCCCTCCGCCCCGCCCCCCTCCATTCCCAGTATTAAATGTTTACAATGTTGGGAGCTGGCAAGATGGCTCAGTGAGTAAAGGCATTTACCCCTAAGCTTGATGGCCTGAATTCAATCCCTGAACTCATGTGGTAGAAGGAGAGAACTGCTTCCTTCAAATTGTCTTTTGACCTCCACATGTGCACGCATGCGCGCGCGCGCGCGCGCGCGCGCGCGCGCGCACACACACACACACACACACACTCGTGCACATACATGTACATAGATGCAAATATATACTTCACATTCCTATGAGGCAGATTCTGCTGTTACCCTTATTTCATAGTCGAGGAAAACCTTCCAACACTCTTGGGTAAATGGAACTTGTATGTAGCTTAAATGTGTGTGGATTAGATTTAGATGATCATAAATATGGATGTTAGAATAAAGGCCTGATACAGTGTGATCTGCTCTGACGACATTAAATGGAACTGTCTGACCCTGATCGCCAGTCCAAACTAGAATGAGCTGCTCCACCCCCACCCCCACCACTGTGCATCAAGTAGAAATGTGTTACTGTCTTTTGTTTTTTTTTCAAGAATTTTACAGACTCTCTAGTTGGCTGCTTTCTTCTAAGGTTGATCCCGCAGGAAGGTCTCACATACAGCAGTAGGGACCCTGACCACCAGAGGGCAGTGTTTACACATTTGGTCCAGAGATAGCAACAAACTCCCTCTGTAGCTGTCCTGAGAAACTAGAACCCCCGCCCCCCCCCAGGGGCTTCCTTTAGCCCAGGCTTGCCTTGAACTCACTATTCAGCTTAGGGCCACATAGTGAGATCCAATGTCAAAACAAACAAACAAATAACAACAACAACAACAACAAAAAGCCCCAAAAATCTCTAGGGGCTGAAGCAATGGCTCAGTAGCGTTAACTGCTCTTACACAGGACCCAGGTTCAAGTTCCAGGATCCACATCCCTCACAATTACCTGTAACTCCAGTTCCAGGGGATTAGATGCCTCTGGCCTTCTTGAGCACCTGCATTCATATATGCAAACTCACACAATTTTTTCTTTTAAAGAGTCCTTAAGCTAGGGGTGGTGGTGCATTCATTCAATCCCAGCACTCAGGTGGCAGAGGCAGGTGGATCTCTGTGAGTTTTGGGCCAGTCTGGCCTACAAAGTGAGTTCCAGGACTATCCAGGTCATACAATGAGATCCTGTCTCAAAAAAATCAAACAAACAAAGAGCTCTGGAGCTGGGTGTGGTTGGGTGGGTACACACCTGTCACCCCATCACGTACGAGCCTGAGGCAGGAAGATATTCCTTTTTTATTTCAAGGGCAGCCTGGGCTACGTAGAGAGTTCCATTGGTCAGCCTGGTCTTCACGGCGAGACTTTATCCAAAACCAAAAAACAATAAATCAATAAAGCAAGCTCTAGTTGTTTTTCATGTTTCTTTTATTATGCCATATTAGGACAGGCATTATGGCTGTCACCATGAGGAATTATTTCATGACATCCAGGTCACAGAGGTGAACCACATATTCTGTCCTTGACACGAGCGTATAGGCAGGCTGTCAACGAGAACAGAATCATCAGTACAACGGCGCACCATCTAACTACTCCAGTGTCTGGGAATTAGTCCTTCCGCCCCACAGCTGCTTTATTCTCCAGCACCCGACTCTTTCTGGCTTGTGCTCTGAACAGGAACAAGTATCAAGGCAGACTCTGTTTCCCGCTGTCATGTGTTCTTTCTCTCCAGAACTGCTATTGAGACCGGTATCACCTTGAGCGAGAGTGAGGGAGACTTAGCGAATGTCCAATTATGGACAGAGCGGGGTGGGGAGTCTAAATTAATTTCTGTGTGAATATTATGGCATGTATATGGAGGTCAGAGGACAACTTGCGGGAGTTGGCTCTCTTCTTCCACCACGTGGATTGGAAACTAACTGGTATTAGGCTTGGCAGCAGGTGCCTTTACCTACTAAGCCATCTTGTCTGTCCACCCCCCCTACCCCCCGCTTTTTTAAACATTTTATTTTATGTGCATTGGTGTGAGGGTGTCACGTCTCCTGGAACTGGAGTTACAGACAGACGTGAACCACCATGTGGATCCTAGGAATTGAACCCGGGTCCTCTGGAAGAGCAGCCAGTGCTCTTAACTGCTGAGCCACCTCTCCAGCTCTGCCAGCCATTTTTAATGGATTTGTTTCCTGTGTGTAACCAATAGTCTCCTTCACTCATGTTGGGGAGAACAAGGTGCCAAGGGCACCAAGCTCAGGAGAGTTGTCTCTAGACTCGCTCTTGGTCCTTTCAGTGGGGCTAATTTGAACCAAGGCTGAAGCAAGTGCTGGGGAAGCTAAGGAAGGAGGTGTGGACACTCACCGCCTCTTTGATCCACCCTTGTGGACCGTCAGCTTGTTCTACAGCTCTCCCGACAGCTCCCACATGTGCTGGGTCGTCTTGTGGTCCTCCTCTATCTGTAAGACCAATTTCCTGACACAGCTTCAACTTCCCATATAGAAATACCTAACATCAGCCAGGTGTGGTGGTGCACGCCTTTAGTCCCAGCACTGGCGGGGGCAGAGGCAGGCCAATATCTGTGAGTTTGAGGCCAGCCTGGTCTATAGAGCGAGATCCAGGACAGCCAGGGATACACAGAAAAACTCCATCTCAAAAAAAAAAAAAAAAAGAAAATAAAGAAAGAAAAGAAAAAAGAAAGAAAGAAAAACAGAAATGCCTAACATCACCGATAGCTTCTCTTCTAATCCCATAAGCAAAAGTGACTGGACCAGTCCGTCCCGTCTCAACACCAACACTGAGCTGTGTCATCATACCATTAACAGGGACTCCCTGGTCCAATGGTTCTGTCTTTGCACAGCATCTTGACTGTTGCCACATGCCACTCTTCAGCTCTTTCCTTCACCTGAGGGGAAGAAGAGAACAGAGAAGCGATTTTGAAGTTCAGAGTTCAGGGAGTCCTGGACAGGGCATCATGGCTACAGCGTCCACCTCTTGCCTAGGTATAAGTGGATGAGCCTTGCATGGGGGAGCTGGGTGGATGCTGCCTTTTCTGAGCAGAGGACAATGACTCGGATTCCTTCTCTGGGAAAAAGGTATCAGGGAGTTGGATGAAGTGACTGATTTTTATGAACCATTCCAACCCTTGGTTCTGACATTTCATGGGGTAAAGACTGGTAGAGTGTCACAAGTCTATAATCCCAGCCTGTGGGAGGATAAGGCAGGAGGATAGTGAGTTTTGAGGCATATCTAGCTCCTGCTGAAAACAACACATGGGGCCTGTTTGCTGTGAGAAGAGGGGAGAGCCATGTCAGAAAGACACAAAGGAATAATATAGATAATTGCCTGACTTGGAGGTCATACAAATCTAGGGGAAAAGGTGATGGAGGTTGGGGAACTTGCTCAGTAGATAAAACATTTGTTTTGCAAGCTTGAGGACCACACTTCAGATTTCTAAAACCCCACACTAAAAAAACTGGGCGGTGGTGGCACAGGTCTTTAATCCCAGCACTCAGGAGGCAGAGGCAGGCGGATCTATGTAAGTTCAAGGCCAGCCTGGTCTATAAATTGAGTTCCAGGACAGCCAGGGCTGTTACACAGAGGAAACTCTGACCCAAAGAGAGAGAGAGAGAGAGAGAGAGAGAGAGAGAGAGAGAGAGAGAGAGAGAGAGAGAGAGAGAGAGAAGAAAAAAGAAAAGGGAAAGAAAAAAAAGCCAGGCAGGCAGGCATAGTGACTGCTTGCACTTGAGGTGTGGAAGTGGGCTATCTGGGATAAGCTGGCTAGCTACACTCGCCAAATCGGCGAGTTCCAGGCTAATCAGGAGACCATGTCTCAGTAAACAAAGTGTCCAGGGATCAGGGAAGACACCAACATCAACTTTGGGCATCTATGTGCACCTTGCACACACATGTGCACCTATATACATGCAAACAGGCTTACATATTCCCATCACACACACAGACAGGAGGATTTTTGGGTAAATAAGCTGGAGCTGTTGTCTCCCCTTCCCTCTCTTCCTGGTACTCGTGTTACCCAACTCATCATCAAAAGCCGGGAAGACTTTTGGCAAAAGGCACACTCCCCCCTGTTTTGAGACAGGCAGCTCAGTGTGGCTCTTGACCTGACTTCCACCTTCACGCTGTGCTCTTCCCTCCCCTCAGAGCCAGCTGCTCCACCTCCTCAAGGCGTCTTGGCTTTCGTGTCTTTGATGGTGACCTCTTAGCTCTCGGTTTTCTACAGGTGCTTGCAGTGGCCCTTTTCTTGCTGGACCCACCTGGGCATACCTGCATGCCAGCAGAGGAGAGACATGAGCTAGAGCTGTGTACCACTCCGGATCTCGGCACTTTGGAGAGATAGGGGCCTGGATCCCGATTGACACGCAATGGGGTTTGGTGGCTGTAGCTAGAGTTTTCCTGCCTGGCCCACAGTCAGGACAAATCTCTCTCACCCGCCAGTCCCACAGCTGCTCAGACCCAACCAAGTAAACACAGAGACTTATATTGGTTACAAACTGTATGGCCATGGCAGGCTTCTTGCTAATTGTTCTTATAGCTTAAATTAATCCATTTCTATTAATCTATACCTTGCCACATGGCTCATGGCTTACCGGCATCTTCACATGCTGTTTGTCATCATGGCGGCTGGCAGTGTCTCTCTGACTCAGCCTTCCACTTCCCAGCTTTATTCTCCTCCTTGTCCCGCCTATACTTCCTGCCTGGCCACAGGCCAATCAGTGATTTATTTACCAACCAATCAGAGCAACACATTTGCCATACAGAACATCCCACAGCAGGTGGCCTTATTTGATATCCAGTGACATTAGACTTATGCACTCGTAACTAACTCTCCCCGAACCTCACAGAGCTCTTGTCAGCTGGGGGCGTTCAAGTAAAATCGTTCATATCATGCCCACATGGGACACACAGTGTGTAGCTGGAGGGCTCAGAACTATATGCTACAGGGAACAAGTGCATTGCTTGACACGGATACAGTCATGCCAAGGACCGATGCCTCAGCCCCATGGGAGTGGCAAAGCCTTCCCCAGGTGAGGCTCAGAGCGATGGCCAAGCCTTCCTCTGGTCTGTGTGCAAATGTTGACAGTGTGTGCAGAAAATGTCCCACAGACCTTTCTCCCCTGGGATGTTTATGGACTGAAGACTGCTCCCCTACAGAGACAGCCCCTACCTGACTAGCTAAACCTGCCCCCTTCTTCAGCTGTAAACAATAACCCCGCCTCCCTGTTTATCTGTAATAACCCCACCTCCCTGTTTATCTGTATGTAATAACCCTGCCTCCCTGTTTATCTGTATGTAATAATCCTGCCTCCCTGTTTATCTGTATGTAATAATCCCACCTCCCTGTTTATCTGTATGTAATAATCCCACCTCCCTGTTTATCTGTATGTAATAACCCTGCCTCCCTGTTTATCTGTAATAACCCCGCCTCCTTGTTCATCTGTATGTAATAATCCCGCCTCCCTGTTTACCTGTATGTAATAATTCTGCCTCCCTGTTTATCTGTATGTAATAACCAGTCCTCTCTGTTCAACTCTGTATAATAAAGTGAGCCGGGCGGTGGTGGCGCACGCCTTTAATCTCAGCACTCGGGAGGCAGAAGCAGGTGGATCTCTGTGAGTTCGAGGCCAGCCTGGTCTACAGAGCAGGATCCAGGACAGGCTCCAAAACTACACAGAGAAACCCTGTTTCGAAAAAAACAAACAAACAAAAAAATAAAGAAATTGAGTTCCTGGGGTGCTGTGATTTTTTTCATCTGAGAGCCAAGGCCACCCGATCCCAGCGTTTCTGTCTCTGTGTGTGTCTGTCATTTCTCTATTCCCTCATTGCCCGAGTTAGGTCAACCCTTGGAGCCATTCAGGGTGCAACATCCCACAGCAGCTCACTTCCTCTCTCTGCTCCCTCATTCCCAAATACATTCCAAAGAAAGCCACACTCTGCCAAACATGAGTCTATGACCTTGAAACAGTGTCAAATAAAGCCCTTAATGTTCCTGAACTCTCGGCATTTCCAATAAGTAGAAAGACTGATGATAAACATCAATATCCCTGGAGACAGCTCTCTGGTGAAACACATGCCCAGCACATCGAAGGCCTTAGGTCCGATACCCAGTACCCTGAAGTCTGTATTCCTTTATCTCCATAGTAAGGATAATGGAATCTGCCATTCAAGGTTTGTGTGAGCCCTGAAGGGACCCAGGTGAAAGTGTTTGTGACACGTCTATGACAACCACCTCTTGGCTTCCTCCGATTAAGTCAGGTAGAATGCCTCCCCTCCTCCTTGAAAGGTCGGCCATCAATGGCTCCTCTACCCAGAGTCCTCCAGCCTCACATTCAGCCTTTGACAAAATCATGTGTACCTTGTAATTCTTTCCCCGCCTCGTGTGTTTGGCTTTGGGCCTCTTCAAAGCAGGTTTCCATGTCCCCTGCAGGTCTCTATGAATGAATCCACAGAGGCCCTTCAGGCTGAGTTGGCCTGATCCTCAGGTGCCAGGCTCTACTCATCAACTTGGGTAACACCTGCACTTACAGCCATCAGGGCCATGCAGGCCCTCTCATCCGCTGAGCAGAACCCACTGATGAGTCAGTTCCTAGTACTCGCTGGTGATGTGCTGCACATCTGACTCCAGTTGCACTTGACCACGAGGAGGCTTTGGTTCTGGAGGAGGAAACAAAATCATGGCCATGAGGATTCAGGAAAGAAAACTGCTCTCTTGCTGAAAACCCTTCAGGAGCTGACCCTGGGCCCTGGCATGGCTGAGGGTCTCTACTGCACTCCTCTCTGGAGTAGTAACACCATGGAGGCCAGAGAAAGTTGTAATCTTAGAACCAACCCTGAACTCAGAACTGGTTCAAGCCCTAGAGTAGTAGTTCCAACCTTCCTTTTTTTTGAGCTGAGGATCGAACCTAGGGCCTTGTGCTTGCTAGGCAAGCGCTCTACCACTGAGCTAAATCCCCAACCCAAGTTCCAACCTTCCTAATGCTGTGACCCTTTAATACAGCTCCTCAAGTTGTGGTGACCCCCAACCCCTGCCACAACCATAAAATTATTTTCGTTGCTACTTCATTCATAACTGTAATTTTGCTACTATTACAAATTGTAATGTAAATAGTTTTAGAGATCAAAGGTTGCCAAAGGGGTTGTGACCCACAGGTTGAGAACCATTGCCCTACTCTTCTACCTATATGAGAAAATTCTTTATCTCTCTAGACTTTGGTCTTATCTCTAAAATGTCTCTATATCTCATGCACATTAATTTGGAGGTAGGGGAGTTCACATGAGCCAATCAGGATTTAGTTATGCTGGCAAACAAGTGTGTCAGGGCCTGAAGCAATGTTTACGTTGACACCAGTAGCAGATGGGAGTCACAGATGTTGACTTGGGGTAAGCCACTCCGTTCTCTGGGCTGCAACTTTTCATTTGTGTGTGTTTATGGATGTATGTGTGTGTATTAGTCAGGGTTCTCTAAAGTAGCAGGATTTATCAATGAATCTCTTACACACACACACACACACACACACACACACACACACACACACACAAGAATTTATTAGAATCACTTACAGGCCATGGTTCAACTAACCCTACAATGGCGGGCTATGAATGGAAAGTCAAAGAATCCAGAAGTTGCTCAGTCCACAAGGCTAAATGTCTCAGCTGGTCTTCAGTGTACACTGGAACCCTGAAGAAGTTGGCTCTAATGCCAGTGAAGGAATGGACTTGCTAGCAAGGCGAGAGCAAGCAGATAAAGAGAGCAAAACCTTTATTCTTCCACATCTTTATATATTGTCTTCCAGCAGAAGGTGAGGCCCAGATTAAAGGTGCATCTTTCCCACCTCAAGATCCAGATCAAAGGTGTGCATCTCCTTACTTCAAAGGTCCGGACTAGAAATGGATTCACCCACTTCAAGCCAAGCAAAAATAATCTCTCACAGGTGAGCCCTCCATTTCTGGATCGTAGTTCATTCCAGATGTAGTCAAGCTGACAACCAAGAACAAGTCGTCACAGTGTGCTTGCATGTTGAGCTCAGAGGACAACCTCGCGTCAGTCCTCGCTTTCCATCTTCCTTGAGACAGCATCTCGAGCTCACCACTGCACACCAGGCTAGTTGGCCCATGAGCTTCTGAGGATTCATTTGTCCCTGCCTCCCATCTCCTCGTGGGAATGCTGGAATGGCAGACACGGGCTGCTGGGTTTGGCTTTACATGCATTCTGCAGGATCCAACAAACTCAGGTCCTCACGATTTTGAGGCAAGCGCTTTACCCACATCTCTCCAGTCCCCAGATTTTCATTTTTACAATGAAAGTCAGGGCTGGGGAAATAGCTCAGGGTTTGAGAACTTGCCTAGCAGGTCTGAGATCCTGGATTTGAACCACACACTGTAAAACAAACAAACCGGATTTAATGAACGTCAGACTCTAGGGTATTCAGGATACCTTTTAATTCAAAGTTCAGTCCTCAGCTACACTGGATGTAACAGTGGTCCCCAATATTGGCTAAATCATAATTTTCTAGGGATCTTCTGAAAATCAGTCAGGAATCTCTATGGCAGAGCACAGGATTCTATGTTCTGAAAACTCCACATTTACGACAGGGAAGCAGCTGTTTCTCTGTGAGTTTGAGGCCAGCCTGGTCTACATACTTCCAGGCTAGTCAGGGCTGCACAGTGAGACCCTCTCTCACAAGAAAAAAAAATAGGAAAAGTCCATATTTTTTTTAAAGTACATATTTATAATGAATATATCTGTGCTGTTATCTAAAGTAATTAGAATGATATATTTATGTTACAGCTTTTAAATTTTTTAAAAATTTTTTTGTTTGTTTTTGAGAAAGGGTTTCTCTGTGTAACTCTGGCTGCCCTGGAAATTCACTCTGTAAACGAGGCTGACCTCTAACTCAGAGATCCACTTGCCTCTGCCTCCTAAGTGCTGGGATTAAAGACATGTGCCACCACCACCCGGGTAAAAAAAGATTTTTAAAATTAAAATTTATTTTTAATTTTATGACTATGTGTGGATGCCTGCACATATGTATATGCACCATGTGCATGCCTGGTCCCTCATAATAGGCCAGAAGAGGGCACTGGATCCCCTGGAATTGGAGTTACAGGAGGTTGTGTGCTGCCATGTGGGTACTGGGAACTAAACTCAGTTCCTCTGCAAGAGCAGCCAGTGCTTTTAACAACTGAGCTCTCTCTCAGCCCCATTAAAAATGTTAAAATAGCTGGGTGTCGATGGTGCCTTTAATCCCAGCACTCGGGAGGCAGAGCCAGGCAGATCTCTGTGAGTTTGAGGCCAGCCTGGTCTACAGAGTGAGATCCAGGACAACCAAGGCTACACAGAGTAACTCTGTCTCAGAAAAACAAAAAACAAACAAAAATGTTAAAATAATGTTTATGTGTGTGTCTGTGTAGGAATACATGTACACAAGTGCAGTTGCCCATGAAAGCCAAAAGTAGAGGCCAGATCTCCTGCAGCTGGAGTTACAGATGGTTGTGAGCCGCTTGACATGGGTGCTGGGAACCAAACTCAAGTCCTCTGGAAGAGCAGAAAGTGCTCTTAACTGCTGAGCTGTTTCTTCAGTCTCAGATGTTTTGTTTTGTTTTTCAAGACAGGGTCTCTCTGTGTAGTCCTGACTGTCCTGGAACTTGCTCTGTAGACCAGGCTGGCCTCAGACTCACAGAGATCCACTTGCCCCTGCCTCCTGAGAGCTGGGATTAAAGGTATGTGCTGCTACCACTGCCCGGCTCTTTTCCTTCTCTCTCTCTCTCTCTCTCTCTCTCTCTCTCTCTCTCTCTCTCTCTCTCTCTCTCTGTCTCTCTCTCTCTTTCTCATTTTTCTTTTCTTTCTTTTTTTTTTTTTTTGGAGACAGTTTCATGTAACCCAGGCTGGCCTCGAGCCCACTCTGTAGTTGAGGATGACCTTGACCTCCAGATTCTCTTGTCTCTACCTCCCGACTGCTAGGATCACAGGAGTGCACTGCCATCCTGTCCTGTTCAGGCAGTGAAGGGGGTCCAAGGCCTAATGAATGCTAAGGGAATGCCTTACCAACTGAGCCACATCCCCCGTCCCATCAGAGCTCCAGTTTTTCATCTATGAAAAGGGAAAGCTGATTTCTGTTTCAGAGGGATGCTATAAGGATTAAGGGCAGTAATAAGGGGAAAAGCACAGCCAGGCTCAAAATGTGAGGGATCATTATGACATGGGATTGCTTTGCAGCTGTGGTGAAGGGTCCTCCTTCACTACCATGAAAAACAGGCCTTAAGCAGAAGTACTACATCATGGTCCTAAAGGACCTGGCTGTAGGTAGAAGGGACAATAATGGAGGAAGGTAGTTAAATACTTCATAAAAAAGAGAAGAAACTTCAGTTAAAACTCATGGCATATACATGGGGCAGCTCATCGTCAAGAAAACAAAGTCAGCTTTCCACAGGTATTAGAAAGAGCTAGAAATAAGCTCTTTCTAGCTTATTTGTAAGCTAGAAATGTATGTACATATGTATGTATATATGTATGTATGTATATAGCATATGTGTATGTGGGTTGTGTGTGTGTGTGCAGCACTTGGGTACTTGTAAGGCCAAGGCAGAAGGATCAGAAGTTTGAAGCCTGTCTGGATCTGGTTAATTCAAAACTTCAGAGCTGGGGTGAGGAGTAAAGTATAAGTTCCAGGTTGTTTGTTGATTGAACAACCTAGCCTTGAACTGGCTGTATAGCTGAGGCAATCCTCCCAGGCCCATTTCCTTTGTGCTGAGGTTATAGGCATGTGTCACTGTACCAGAAAGTTCAATTTTGGGTTTTTAAGTGGGTTCATAAGTGCTGACCCCAATGGGTGCATGATGTGTGCAAGCTCATGATGTGTGTGTGAGAGGCTACGCTCATGGATGTGCAGATTGTCTGCCAAGCCAAGCTCTCCTCTAGGTCACCCTGTGTCACAAGGAGTGCAGTTCTGCTAAGCAGCTGTAGATGGACACCTTGTGCCATCAGCTTGGGTGGCCCTTTAAATCCCAGTGGGATTTTCTTCCTTTTCCAGGAAGTGGGGCAGTTGCAGGGTGGCCCCGGGCCCAATGAGTCAAGGTCAAGAGGCCACTCTGAGTCAGCCTGGATTCACCTGCCAGCTCCAAGCTTAGACTCGATGGATGAGTGAGCTGGGATTATCCAGATTTCATCAACCAGGCCCTGCCCATATATGCCGCCAGACTTGGCCAGGTCCAGGCCCTTGATTGTGAATGGGTTGTGTGTGTGCACTCATGCTTATGGTGACCAGAGAACAACCCTGTGTATTGTTTCTCAGGCGCTGTGCACTTTATTTTGAGACAGGATTTCTCACTGGCCTGGAACTTACTCCTTTGGCAAGGTTGGCTGGCCAGGGAGTCCCAGGGAGCCTCCTGTCTCCATACCCCCCAACACTGGGATTACTGGTACGCACCCCAACCCCCCATTTTTATGGGGACTGAACTTAGGTCCTTGTGCTTGTAAGACAAGTACCTTATAGATTCGCACCCCCGCCTTGCTTCTTAAAATTGTTAAACAGGGCCTGGGGAAATGGCTCAGGGGTTAAGAGCACTTGCTACTTTTCTAGAGGACCTGGGTTCAATTCCCAGTACCCACGTTAGGTGGCTCACAACTGCCTGTAACTCCAGTTCGAGAGAATCTGACATCCTCTTCCAGCCTCTGTGGACACAGGTAGCATGCAGATACTCTTGGTTCACTGCAGAATCTTGGTGCTAGAAAGAACCACAGGGTCTGTGTTCAGAACCTGTCCATTGTTAACCTCTCTAATGGATGGATGGTCCCTTCTCTGCAATGTGGATCCTTCAAAGGAGGTGACTGCCCTGGAGTAACTCGGTCCTTTGGAAATCTTCCTTCTTGCAATGGAAGGTTTTTCCAGTAGCCCTCAAACTGCAGAAGCTGTAGCCAGCTCTGAAGCTAACTCTCTGACACAAGATTTGAGCTTTGTGTTTCTGGAGGTGGAACTCAGGGTCTTGGGCACACTAGGCACACACTGTACAGCTGAGCCACATCCCCAACTTCTCACTAGAGAATTCTAGGTAATTACACTACCACGGAACCACGCCTCCATCCTCTCATTGGCAGATTCTAGGCCGGTGCTCTACCACTAAGTCAATCCCACCAGCCCCTCACTGGGGGATTCTAGGCAGGTGCTCTACCACTGAGCCACACCCCAGTCCCTCACTGGGGGATTCTAGGCAGGTGCTCTACCACTGAGCCACACCCCAGCCCCTCACTGGGGGATTCTAGGCAGGTGCTCTACCACTGAGCCACACCCCCAGCCCCTCATTGGGGGATTCTAGGCAAACACTTACTCTACCACTGAACTATACACTCAACTTTGATTTTGAGTATTTCTTATCTTTGATTTATTATATTGAACAGTGTCTTTATTTTATATTGTTGTTGGGAGAGAGGATCTTCTATGAAGTTTAGGCTAGCCTGGAAGTTAGGATCTTCCTGCATCAGCCTCATGCATTCTGCTCTTACAGTCAGAGCCACCATATTCAGCCCACACAGTTCCTTTGAGTCTAAAGATCAAACAACTGGACTAGACCCTTTTGAAGGGGACTTTCTGCCCAATGGTCTTATGCTTCTGTGGCATCTTTGAAAGGAAAGAGACCCTGATTAAGGAGAAAACACAGGCAGAGAAATGAAATCATTGTACCCTTGGCTGTGAAGCGGCAGGTAGACACCATGGGAAGGAAGGGCTGGGGTTGGTGGGTGCTGGACCCCAGGTGGTCTCTAGGCAGCCCTCACTCACCCTGTAGAAGTTGGTACCCAACATGGAGGAGGACCTTCTCTTCTGCTTCTTGCCTCCAGCTGAGGAGGCAAAGCATATTTTGTGCCAGTCTCCAGCACAGGGACAGACAGTCTCATTGAGCAGTCTATGCCAAAGCATATGCATTCTCTAGTCTAAAAATGCTTTTCTGGCTGGGCAGTGGTGGCGTACACCTTTAATCCCAGCACTCAGTAGGCAGAGGTAGATAGGTCTCTGAGTTTGAGGTCAGCCTGGTCTATAAAGACAGGACAGTCAGGGATACACAGAGAAACCCTGTGCTTTTCTGGAGCAGGAACGGTGATACATGCCCATAATCCTGGCATGGGAGGCTGAGTTGGGAGGGTTTGTAAGCCTAAGGCCTGCCCGGGTGGGCGACAAAGCCAGACTGTCCCAAAACTCAAATAAAGAACAAAAACAGCTTTTCTAGACACTAGGTATGCATATGGATCGTGAGTGGTCACTGAAGCCAGAGCATTGGCAGACCCTGTCTAGCCACATGGCCCCACAGGACAACGTTTCCCTTTGGGGCTGTGGCCTTCCCCAGCATCGCCTGCACGACTGGCTGCACCGAGCCTCCTTGACACTCAGCTCATTTTCTGCATGGGCCCTGTTGTCTGTCTGTTAGCTATGGCAATCAGGATCTCGAACTCTGAAAAAATCCTCCATGAGGGCTTCTGGAGTCATTGCCGAGGACCTCGCAGGTTACAACTCTGTAGGGTCATTGCCAGGTAAAGGGGGTGCCCCCTCCATGCCGGGTAGAAGGCTCTCTGTACATCCAGGTCATTGGTTCTTATTCTGCTTGGTGCCTCTAGTAAGATGGATAAGGAGAAAGCAGCCTTCAAGATTCTTCCACCGAGCAGAGGGGACTGAGAAAAGTGAAAAGTCAAACCTTTGCTCTTCCCCTCTCCCGTTTAACCTCTAGACATCTGTCACCCCAGTGCCTGGTTTAGGTCCTTCGAGGAAGCTCACGGGTCCCATTTGATTTTGGATTTTCCATCACTATAAATCTGGAGCTCGCCTCACCCCGGTGTGGGTGAAGAAGACAGAACACAGCAATCTGCTTCCAAACCTTCTGCTCACTCAGAGACTCTGTCCAATTCACTTTTGAGTAATTGGCATCGTTGGGGCTGGTGATGTGCAATCTCGGCCCCGATGCCCAGTGCAATCGCAAGCTTTTCTGACGATGCTGCCACAGGCTGCCGGCTTCCTGCACTTGAACCCACAGGGAATCTGTGGGCTCTGCTGGTAACAGGCGCATTGATGCTTACAGCAAAATTAAAATCCAGAGGAAGTCAACACTTCCTTATAAGCTAGATGGACGGATGCTAGCTTCCCATTCATTATCCAGAGAGAACCCTGGCCCTGTCTGCACTTGATTTCCTTCTTTCCCAATGACTACGTTTGTCATGCCCCTTCATTGGTCTGACAGCTAGGAGTGGTCAGAAGGATATATTATTGAGTTGGGTATAATTAATAGGCTTATGTGTTTTTCTTTTTCCACTTGTGCATGCGTGTGTGTGTGTGTGTGTGTGTGTGTGTGATCATTTCAAGCCAGCAACAATGCTCAGCTCAGCCATCCAGAGGAGGACTATGAACCCTGGTGTTGCCCTGGTGGGTTTGGTGGCACTAACTCCTGGTGGCTCCCTAACAGGCATCCTTGGCCACATGGCTTTGGAATTCTCCAAAGGAGAAGTGTGGGGCATACATGGGCTGCAAAGAGCAGCTGCCAAATAAAGCATTGGAAATGATGGCCGAAGAGAAGACCGCTGATGTGGCGCCATCTAGAAAAACAGAGCTATCTTCATCCACAGACACGACACCAGGCACAGGACCCGAAGTGGCATTGGCTAAAGATACAGAAGAGACCAGGAAACCAGATGTGATGCTGTCAGAGGTATGCAGCCATCCAGTGAATCCGATCTGTTCCTGGCTGAGGACATGGAAGGACGTGTAGGAACGGAGGTGGCCCCTGTTAAGGATGTCATATTGCCGACAGAAGATGTATCTTTGACCAAGGATATGGCACCTCCTACAGAAACTGAAATGGTCCCAAGCAAGGATGTGACACTGCCCAAAGAAACAGAGCTCACGTTTGCAGTAAAAATGGACTTGGTACCACCTGAGGATATGGTGCTTCCCAAAGAAACAGAGCTAGCCCCGGTCAGTGTCATGGTTTCCTCCTCAGCAGTAGAAGCGGCACTGGCAAAGGATGCTGAGTCCTCTGCGGAAATACCTTCGGCTGAGGAGATGGACTTGTCCTCAGAAACAGAGGTGGGCTTGGCAAAGGGACTTGGCACTGCCCTCAGACATCCTGATGATCTTGACAAAGGATGTAACATTGCCCTTAGAAACAGAGGGATCTCTGGCCGAGAGCGTGACTCCATCTCTGGAAAGTGAAATGACCCTGGATAAGGATATGGCTCCACCTCCTGAAGCAAAATTGGACATGGTCAGAGATATGACTCCACTCCCAGAATCAGAAGTGTCTCTGGGCAAGGAAGTGATTATACTTTCAGAAACAAAGGTGACTAAGATCAACAATTCGACCCCTCTTTCAGAAAAAGAGATGACCTCAATCAAGGACATTTCTCTGCCTCCAGAAACAGAGGCTCCCCTGGCTGAGGATGCCGTTCTGCCCTTAGGAACAGGGTTGACCCTGGACAACAACGTGACTCCAGCCAAAGATGTTGCACTACTCTCAGAAACAGAAGTAGCAGCAGCTCAAATTAAAGACAAGGAAAATGCACAGACCCAAGAGCTAAGTAAAGACTCCCAGTTAGAATCTGTCCAGCACAAGGGCAGTCAGCAGTACCTCCTTGCATGATTCTACCAGAACCAGTCAAAGCTGCAGACCAAAAGTCTAACTTGCCAGTAGATGAAGGTACTGTTAGAGAACTTAGAACAGAAGGAAACCTCTGGCAGTCAGTCTTCTGAACTTTCTTCAGGTATGTTTCCCGGTGACTCATTTGCTCCCATGGCTGTTGCATCTCAGGAGTGGTCTGTGGAAGCCTCAGACTCTCCATACTCAGAATCCTTGGTTTCTCCAGAAGGTAGTATAGAAACCCTACAGCCGGCAGCAGAGTGATCCAAGGAAATAGAAGTGGAATCAGTAAAAGAGGCTTACTGCCCACCCATAAACGAGTTCTTGCTTGACTTGACTCCCCACTGCGTCTGATTGTCTCCGGGTAAGAGGGAGGCTGGGGAATGGGCGAGCGGCGCGCACTTGTCTTTCCTCGGTTCCAGGCCACCTCTTCATGGGTGACCTAAGTTCCTGGTGGGGCAGGTCCCCACAGAGAAGGGATGAAATATGACCCGTGGTTCATTTCAATCGGCAGAGTACCTTGATACATCGTGGTTTGTGCCAGTTAGAGGAGGGAGCCAGTGATGGGGCAGGGGGATGAATGGCAGAGTGCAGGGAGCTACAGAGGTCACCAAGGCTGGCACTGAAGGTGCCTGTGTCATGGATGAGCCTGAAGTAGGTCATAGGTCCCTTCCCTTTGCCCACCTTAGACTTGAGGAAGGTGCTGGATTTTCCTGAGTAATTGCCCAGACAGGGCTGCCTTGAATGTGGCATCTATGCTTTGGAGAAGATACATGATTCTTCTAAGAACATGCCCATGGGGCTGTTAAGGAGGAAGACAGAATGGTGTTGGAGGAGGCTGCAGGACCCCCAAAAGTTCTCACTGGGGGCAGTGATAGAGATGTGGAGACAAGCACAGGCATGGAGGAACAGCTCATGGCACTCCAAGGCTTTCTCTTTTCTTCCTCTTTCTTTCTTTCTTTTATTTTTTTTAGACAGGGTCTCTCTAACATAGCCCTGGCTGTCCTGGAACTCACTCTGTAGACCAGGCTGGCCTCGAACTTATAAAGATCTGCCTGCCTTGGACTCCCTAGTGCTGGGATTAAAGGTCTGTGCCATCGCCACCACCACCTGGGCCAGGCTGTGCTTCCAAGTTCCATGGCCACTTAGACATGACAGAAGCTGGATCCTTGAGTCCAACAGAAGGCAAGGGGAGCTCTGGAAGAGCCACACGCCCAGCTCTGTTATGTGGGCTCTGAGGATCCAGCTCAGGCCCTCGTGCTTGCTCGGCAAGCAATCTACTGGCTAAGCCAGCTCCCCAACCCCAGAAGATACCTCTCATATTAAAGGCCTTCAACCCGACCACCACAGACAACCTGGGAGGCAGAGGCCGCCCCCCAGTTCCAGCCACTTCTTTCTCAGATCCTTCCCTAGCCAAATGGAGACACAGCTGGTTTCCAGAACACCTGCCCTCGCACCTGGTTGAAACAAGGCCGGAGGGCATGACTCATAGTTTCCACATGAGAAACTCGTGTCACACTCTCACCTCATTCATGGGTTTCTTCCGTCTCTTCTTTTCCTTCCGAACACTTCCCGTGTAATGACTCACTTAAAAACTCACTCTATTGCTGAGCATGGCGGCGCATGCCTTTAGTACCAGCACTCGGGAGGCAGACACAGGCAGATCTCTGAGTTCCAGGCCAGCCTGGTCTACAGAGCAAGTTCCAGGACAGCCAGGGCTACACAGAGAAACTGTTTTGAAAAACAAACAAACAAAAAAAGAAAGAAAGAAAGAAAAAGAAAAAGAAAGAAAGAAAGAAGAAAGCAAGCCCATTATTTGAAAGAAAAGCTGCAGCTGTTCACTCCCATTTGCATCAAAGTGAAGAATTTTAAAAGGTTTATATCTTTTTTTTTTTTCAAGACAGGGTTCTCCTATGTAGCTCTGGCTGTTCTGTAACTCCTTCCCTCTGTAGCCCAGGCTGGCCTTAGAACTCACAGAGATCCGCCTGCCTCTACCTCCTGAGTGCTGGGATTAAAGGCGTGCGCCGCCGCCGCCGCCGCCGCCGCCGCCGCCGCCGCCGCCGCCGCCACCACCACCTGGCTCAGTAAGCACTCTTAACTGCTAAGCCAGTTTAGCTAAATGGGCAATCTTCAGGTTCAACCAGCACTCCTTCTCCAAAAACTGGGTAAATACTGAGTGATCGGTCCTAGAAACATCTCTCCAGCTAAGTGGAAGGTTTCTAAGCTGTATTGGAAAAAAAAGACCCACAGAGCTGGAGATGTGGCTCAGGTGGTAAAGTACTGCCTGGCATGCATAAATCCCTGGGTTATGTCCCCAGGAATATAAACTAGGTTTACACAGTTGTAATCCTCCCACTTGGAGGTAGAGGCAGGAGGATTAAGGTCCTCTTTGGCTACATTTCGAGTCTGAGACTAGTCTAGGATATGTGAGAGCATGGATCCAATGTAGTTGCCTATGAGTAGGAGACTAGGTCTACACAGTGCCCCTCACTAGTACAACACCCAGGAAATCTCTCAATGGATTCCTCTCATGGGAAATCTCTGCTATAGTAAAAGGGAAGTGGGGGAAGGGCTATACTGCCATATGTAGTGGGGCATAACTTTAATCTTAGCACTTGGAAGGCTAGGATAGGAGGGCTGTGAATTCCAAGCCAGCCTTGGCTACAAAGTGAACATCGGTCTCGTTATGTATCTCAGTGGTTAGTGCTCACCAAGCATGAAGTACGCCTTGGGATTGATCCCCCACTATCACATAAACTGGGCACATTGGTGTACCCCTATAATCCTCTCACTCAGGCAGTAGGGTCTGGATCAGAAGTTCCAGGTCCCCCTCAGCTAGAGAGAAAGGAGGAAGGCCAGGAGAAAGGAAGGAAATAGACTGTTGTCGTTTGTTTTAAGAAGAGGGAGGGTCAGGGCTGGAGAGATGGCTCAGCAACTTAGAGCACCTACTGCTCTTCCAAAGGGTCTAAGGGCCTTTCCTGTCACCCACATGGGGCAGCTCACGGAGATCTGGGGCCCTCTTCTGACTTCTTTGGGCATACACACATGTGGCATACACTCACACATATACATATGTATTAGTTAGGGTTTCTATTGCTGTGAAGAGACGCCATGACCATGGCAACTCTTCTAAAGGGAAACATTCAATTGGGTTCAGAGGTTCAGTCCATCATCATCATGGCGAGATGTGGTGGTGTGCAGGCAGACATGGTGCTGGAGAGGTAGCTGAGAGTTCTATATCTTGTGCAGGCAACAGGAAGTGACATGTCTCACTGGGTGTAGCTGGAGCATAGGAGACCTCAAAGCCTGCCCTCACAGTGACACATTTCCTCCAACAGGGCTACACCTACTCCAACAAGGCCACACTTCCTATTAGCTCCATTCCTTTTGGGGGCCATTTTCTTCAAGCTACCACAACATACGAATAAAAATAATTTTGAAAAGCTTTAAAAACAGGAAGAATGGGCTAGGTGTGGCCATGCATGCCTTTTCTCCCAGCACTAAGGAAGCAGAGGCAGGTGGATCTCTGTATATATAACAAACTAAGTGTGTATCTGGGGGATGGGGATTGAGCACAGAACAGGCTGAGATAGTT
The DNA here is from genome assembly GCF_007827085.1 of Peromyscus californicus insignis. Classification (NCBI taxonomy): domain Eukaryota; kingdom Metazoa; phylum Chordata; class Mammalia; order Rodentia; family Cricetidae; genus Peromyscus; species Peromyscus californicus. Next base: position 38,150,069 of record NW_026294540.1, on the reverse strand, counting down.
TAGCTGTGGATATATCCACACAGTGACTGAGTTATCTGGAGAGGGAGAGGGAGAGGGAGGGGGGGGAGAGGGAGAGGGAGGGGGGAGAGGAGAGGGAGAGGGGGGAGAAGGAGGAGAAGGAGGAGGAGGAAGAAGAGGAGGAGGAGGAGATGGAGGACGAAGAGGAGGAGGAGGAGGAGGAGGAGGAGGAGGAGGAGGAGGAGGAGGAGGAGGAGAAAAGAGAAATAATTCAGAGAAGGCTTATTTTGCGTGCTAGTCTCAGATCAACAGATGTTCCGGAAGGACATCCATGCTTCTCTCACAGATAGATCAGCAGTGTTCTGAGTGATGGCCCCAGTCAAGGGAACTAGCTAAGACCAGCTCACCATCTTCATTTTGTCCCAGCAGACCTACGCAGGCCTGCCCTTCATGGACCTATGCAGGCCTGCCCTTCATGGACCTATGCAGGCCTGCTCTTCATGGACCTATGCAGGTGGCTGCCCAGCTATGGGGCCTGGGTGTCCAATATGTACAAGGGCAAGAAGCACGCAGAGATGCCACCCCACCTCTTCATCTCCCTCAGCACCTACCATGACATGCTCTGTGATGCACACCAGTGGGTCTCCTGGGGACTGAGCTGCACCCCCAGCCCGTGCTCTTTCCTCTTTATGTCGCTTTATAAATAGGTAGCTGCTGAGTTCCTGGCCTTTCTGCAAGAGCGTGCCTGGCATGGGTGCATGGCCACAGGTGCCAACAGATCTGGGTTTGGGCTTCCAAGTGCAGTCAAGGCTGTTTCTAAAGCCGAGTGGGATTTCCAGAAGGGCTGACTGCTTGGGTAGGGGACTATCAAATGCTTAATTTCTAAACGTTTCCTAATTACATCTTCCTGTGGCTGTTTTCTTCCCCACAGATCGTGGAAATCAGTCTATGCTAATCACGTAAGTGTCTCTTCCGTCTCTCAGTCTATATACATATAATTAGGCCTGTGCCTTACACATATAATTAAGCCTTCTCGGAATTAATCCGGGGACTTTGAGCAGAACTCTGCAGGCAGTGATCGGGCTTAGCGGGGTGAGGGAGGCTGCACCTGCTAAACTCATAGGGTGGATAGGGAGGTCTGGAGTCTCGGAGGCTTCCTTACCTGCTCATCCGTCTGGTCTCAGGGAATGTGACGTGACTGGAAAGGTGCAGGTTTCTACGTCTTCCCTCTCTGAGGACAATCCCTGGGACCCCTCCACTGTCACCTTCTGTTTTTCACCTACAGTGGAGACCCTGGCACTGACTGAGAACACAAAGAGAACCACTCAGTGCATTACTGACTTTAGCTGAACTGGAAAACAAGTCCCCTCCCCACCCCAAGAAGGTCTAGCGCCCTCTTCAGGTCTAGTGGTCCATGTAGCAAGGCTGCCTGGTCCTTAGGCTGCTCTGTGGGTTAGAGCCATGAGATAAGATTGGGGAGAAGCGGCCGGGCGGTGGTGGCGCACGCCTTTAATCCCAGCACTCGGGAGGCAGAGCCAGGCGGATCTCTGTGAGTTCGAGGCCAGCCTGGACTACCAAGTGAGTTCCAGGAAAGGCGCAAAGCTACACAGAGAAACCCTGCCTCGAAAAACCAAAAAAAAAAAAAAAAAGATTGGGGAGAAGCAACTGAGGGTGGGTGTCATACAGGGAAGGGGTGGCTATAGACCCTGGTCTCTGTTTCAGAAGGGCAGCCCCTTGCACCTGTTGAAGCAGAAATGGGAATAGGGACTCCTTGTTAAGCTATTTCCACAAGGCCCTGGCCACTTCTGGAACACAGGATTATTTGTTGGGTCATTATAAAAAGCAAACAAAGAGCTGGGCAGTGGTAGCACACACCTTTAATCCCAGCACTCGGGAGGCAGAGGCAGGTGGATATTTGTGAGTTCGAGCCCAGCCTGGTCTACAGAGTCAGTTCCAGGACAGACAGGGTTACACAGAGAAGCCCTGTCTCAAAAACCAAAGCAAAACAACAATAACGACAACAAAACCCCAAAAACAATAACAGAGGGACCAGTGAGATGGCTCAGTGGGTAAGGGTGCTTGCCACTAAACCTAATGACCTAAGTTCGACCCTTTGGACCCATCGGTGGAAGGCGAGAACAAACTCCGATGTTCAACTTGTACCATGGCACATGCACTCTCCCCCATAAATGAACAAACAAACAGATAATTAAATGATAGAGTTGGGCATAGTGGTGCAAATTTGTATTTCCCTCATGGGGGAAGCTGAGGCAGGAGGATTATCAGATCAAAGTCAGTCTGAGATACATCAGGCTGTCTCACAAAACCATCCCAGCTAGATAGACGTCTGTCATTCCAGCACTCAGGAGATAGAAGCAGGAGGATCAGAAGTTCATCATCCTTTTCTTTTTTTTTTTTTTTTTTTTTTTTTTTTTTTTTTTTTTAGACAGGGTTTCTCTGTGTAGCCCTGGCTGTCCTGGAACTTGCTATGTAGACCAGGCTGGCCTCGAACTCACAGAGATCCGCCTGCCTCTGCCTCCTGGGTATTGTGGGGTAGAGAGAGGAGGATCATGAGTTTGAGGCTGGGCAGGGAAACAGTGTGTTTAAGGCCAGTCTGGGTTACATAGTAAGACTGTCTCAAACAAAAAACACTGTATCTGGTATAAACACCTAGACCATCTCAGTACCACTGAGCCATCTGTCCTTGGCATGCATCATTTTGCAGTGTAGAGTCAATTTTTGATTCACTTCATGAGTTAAAGAAACCCAGGCCAGAGAGATGGCTCAGCACAAAATAAATGTAATGAAAATATTTTTTTAAAGGCCACAGGCTACATGTGCTGGCACATGCCTTTAACCCCAACACTTTGGAGACAGAGGCAGATGGATCTCTGTGTGTTCAAGGTCAGCCTGGTCTACAGAGTGAGACCCTGAATAAGCCAAAGACCTTACGTGATCAGAGAAACTTGTTTCTGTTAACTGTGTTCTTTCCTGCTGTGGCCTTCAAGTGACATGACCTCAGAAACATGAGGCCATAGCTGTGTTAAAGTGGGTTTGAACATGAGAAGTGAGCTCAATCCTTACCAGAAACACACTTTTCAGAAGGGCACAGCATCGTCGCGTGGCAAGAAATGACTGAGTTATGGGAGTGGTACCCAGAGATGGGTCTGAAGAAAATTTAAGGACCACGCTCAAGTTCTTTGAGCGGCCCCCAGTGGAGGAGCCAGCCAATCAGGTTTGGGATAGAAAAGTGGGATGACTCACATGGCTCCCAAGATAGAGTCCTCCACTCCTCTGCTGGAAGATCCCAGGGAAGTATTTGTGTGTGGGCGATGCCCAGAGATCTGAAAATTACTAGGAAAAGACTACAAAAACCCCAGCTGGATTTACTAAGGGTGTGGTGACCATTGGTGGGAGGATTTCCCACAGCTGTCAAAATTTCCAATTATCTGTCTATTGTACTCCTAAATTATTAAAATACTCCAGAAATCCCAGAGTGCATTACATCTGAAGTTGTGGTATGCAGCCCAAAGATACTTGGTTCCTGGGTCATGTGTCTTAAGCTTTGGTTTCAGATGATAGAATTAATCACTAGCACCAGTTTTCACTCACAGATGAAGAAACTGGGCTAGAGAGTGAGAATGGGTCTGCCTAGCTGACCCAGAAACCAATGGATCAAGTTCTCATCAGACACGGTTTTTATTTTCCTTAAAGATTTGTTTTTATTATTTTTAGCTGTGTGTGTGTGTCTGTGTGTGTGTCTGTGTGTCTGTTTGTGTGTATGCGCACATGAATGCAGGTTCCCTCTGGAGATGGTGTCAGATCTCTTGGTGCCAGCGTTACAAGAAGTTGTGAGCTTCGGATATGAATTCTGAGACCCAAACTTGGATCCCTTGGGAAAGCTGTTGACCGCAGAACTATCTCTTCAAGCTCTGCTTTCAGTTTCTTGATTTTTGTTTTGTTTTGTTTCACTTTGCTTTATTTTACTTTATTTTTTTATTATTTTTCTGAGACAGGGTCTCACTATGTAGACTTGATTGACCTGGAACTCTAAGAGAAAACAACTCTGAGGAAAGTGAGATGGACCTGCCCCCCAAGGGCAAAAACGGGACAGCCACAGTGAACGGCGGCTTACAGAAAGAAGACAGCCACTCAGAGCAGAAACCGAGCGCCAGGCCAGGCCCACCTCAAAGCTCTCAAAGCCAGCAATGTCCAGCACTCAATAAAGAATTGTCACCGGGTGGTCGTGGCGCACGCCTTTAATCCCAGCACTCAGGAGGCAGAGCCAGGCGGATCTCTGTGAGTTCGAGGCCAGCCTGGTCTACAGAGCGAGTTCCAGGAAAGGCACAAAGCTACACAGAGAAACCCTGTCTCGAAAAACAAAACAAAACAAACAAACAAACAAAAAAGAATTGTCTCTGCAGCTCAGTGTCCAAGTTCTTGCTCACTCTGAAGATCCTGTCATACATAGATGGCCTTGCCCAGAGTCGGGATGGAGTTTTGACATGACATCGTTCCATACTCCGGCCCCTTTGCACAAACTCATTACCCACTTGACCCATGACCCGATGATGTCCTTCTGGAATTCCCTGTTTGATTTCTGCCTTATGGAAATCTGACCAGAGAGCTTAGGTGGTAGGAGTGTCCTTCTCCCTGACCTGTGGTAGGGACACGAATGGACTATTCTGGAAATGTGTATCTTTCTGTCCGTCTTGGCCCCTCCTGGGCACATTTGCCTTAAGCTCATTCCCTCATCTGTACCCAGTCCTGTTTCTGAGGGTCCTCAGCCAGCTATTGGGCTTAGCCAGCTTAGGGACCCCATAGAGACTGGAGCAGTAGGAGAGAAAATCCCACATTGCTCTGCCTGGTGGGGCCTCAGGAAGTGTTATGCGCCTTCTGTAGTCTTGGCTACCTGGCAGAGGCATCCCCTAGGCATTCTGCCCCTCACCTGTGTCCCTGCAGACTGGAAAACCCTCACTTATCTGTTGCTTAACAGCCTCTTCCTCCTCCTAAGAGTGGCTCTCAGCCCCTTCATCACCTAGAACCATGCCTCTGCGTCAGCGCCTGTGGAGGTTTGAAAATGACTCCCATGGGATCATAGGGCGTGGCACTATTAGGAGGTGTGGCCTTGTTGGAAGAAGTGTGTCACTGTGGGCGGGCTTTGAGGTTTCAGAAGCTCAAGCCAGGCCCAGAGTGTCACTTTTTCTTTCTGCTGCCTGTGGATCCAGGTGTAGAACTCTCAGCTACCTCTCCAGCACCAAGTCTGCCTGTATGCTCCCATGCTTCCCGCCCTCCCAGGGTCCTGGGGAAGACGCTACGTCTGGCGGGGGGGCGGGGGGAGGTTATCTGAGGGAAAAGAATCTATGTACACCATGCTCTTTTGTCCGTTTACTTTATTTCTCTAAGACAAAATTCTATCTATACAGCTTCAGCTCCGTCCTCACATTCAGCTCCTCTCTGTACCTACTGCCCTGTCATAGACCTAACTAAGCTCCTCTGCTTTCATCCTCATCTTCCTCTTCGGTTCCTTCGTCCTCCATCTTTTCTTCCTCTTCTCCTCTCCTGACCTGATTCACCTACAATCTACAAAAAAACCTCCTTGCTCCTCACTCCTCGGCCTGAGCCACACTCTATAAAAAAAATCTGCCTTACCGTCTACAGAAATTCTCCCTTCTTCTCTTCTTTAAGCCTCTGAACTGAAAGCCAGCTCCAGTGAAATGTTTTCCCTTATAAGAGTTGCTGTGGTCATGGTGTCTCCTCACAGCAAACCCTAATTAAGACAGCACCCCTGGATTTTATTTTGTTGCTCTAGTTTTAAAAAACGTGATTGTGGAGCCAGGTATGGTGGCCCATTCCTTTAGTCCCAGCACTCGGGAGGTAGAGGCCAGCCTGGTCTACAAGATGAGTTCCAAGATAGCTGGGTCTACACAGAGAAACCCTGTCTCCAAAAAAAAAAAAGTTACTCTATGTATATTGGGGTGTCCATATACCACAGCTTGTATGTGGAGGTCAGAGGTCAACTTTGTGGGGTCATTTCTCTCCACCTTATGTGTGTTCCGGATATCAAACTCAGGTTAGGGTTATGTGGCAAGCATCTTACCTACCAAGCCCACCCACAGACCCTTTGTTCTGTTTTTTTGAGACAGGCTCTCTTGTAGTCCAGGTTGGCATTGAACTCCGTATGTAGCTAAGCCTGGCTTTAAACTACTGATCCTTCCTACCTCCATCTCCCAAACGCTCAGATTACAGGAGTGTTTGCTCCCCACACCCAGTGAGCCCCCAGACTTAAATACGGAAAGGGAGTTTTCTCAATGATTAGACTGTGTTGCATCTCAAAAACCTTAAGCAATGCAATGCCCCCACTGGCCTTATTCCCTCACCATAACTTGAACCATTGTCAGCTTCCTGACCTGAAATGGGGTCCCCACAGCATCTAACCACCCAGGAGGCCTGTATTACCCCACCCCACTCTTATTTATTGAGAGAAGAAGTTGTTCTAGGTGGTCTTGACATTCCCAAAGGCCCCTGGGACAGAGTTTGCCTTGATGATTTGATCCTTCAGGGACCCGTGAACAGAGAGAACCCCAAGGAGGAATGGCCATTTGGCTGCTCCCTGGGCATCCTGAGGAAGGGGCTGGAATTGCAAATGACACTGGGGGAGGCTGGGGAATCAGGCCCAGAAGGTTGCTGCATGCAGTACCTTAGGAGGGTGTCACAGGATGTCATCTGTCCATCTTTGCTCTGTGATACTGGGAGTCGGGGTTGCCTAGTAACAACGGCAGTCTTGGTTCTAAGCTGTCATTCTTTCACTTCACGGTCGGCTGAGAGACCCCTGAGGAAGCCCAAAGCCCCTTCTTCCTTACCCATCATTGGTCTACCTCCCCCGATCTGTGTTTCTTTCCCGCTGAGCCTCAGCCCCTCACTGGGGGATTCTAGGCTATGTGTGTGGAGGCCAGAGAACATCGGCTGTCCCGAGCTTTCACTCTCTGCCATATTTCCTTGAGGCAGGGTCTCCTACTGAACCTGGAGCTAAGCCGGTGGCCAACAAGCCCCACTGATCCCTCCTGTCTTCACTGCCCACGACAGCAGCATTATAGGCATGTGTTACCACATGTGGGTGCTGAGGTCTGAACTTAGGTCCTCCAGGTGTGCAATAAGCCCTCTTACCCGCTCCCTCTTGTTTAGTTATTGCATTTTGAGACAAGATTTTGCTAAGTTACTCAGTGAGCTTTGAACTTATGATACTTCTGCCTTCTTGCTGGTGTTAGATGGTGGCACTCATTTAGTCTCAGTACTCAGGAGGCTGAGGCAGGAAGATTGTAAATTCAAGACCTGCTTGGGCAACTTAGTAAGATGTGGCTCAGTGGTAGAGCACCTGCCTAGAATCCCCCAGTGAGGGGCTAGGGTGTGGCTATACATGTGATGCACATATATAGCTCAGTGGGAGAATATCTAGCATGCATGAGCTAGGTACTAGCTTCTATTCCTAGCAATGAAAACAAACAAACTAAACCACCCAGGGATTATTAGAGAATTTAAAGAACACCGTCATTTTTCAGAAAATAAGAATTAGTGTTTTGTAGCTGGTCCGTGGTGACATACACTTTTAGTTCCAGCACTCAGAAGGCAGAGGCAGGTGGATCTCTGTGAGTTAGAGGCCAGCTTGGTCTACAGAGCGAGTTCCAGGATAGCCAGGGCTACACAGAGAAACCCTGTCTCGAAAGACAGAGAGAGAGAGAGAGAGAGAGAGAGAGAGAGAGAGAGAGAGAGAGAGAGAGGGTGTTTTGAAATCTGCCGTTGATATCCTGTGAAAGGAATGACTCTGCTGCAGAGAAAACCACAGGCTTAACGTTAGGCCCTGACTCACTGCCTGTGTATAAGGACAAGATGTAACCCCTTTCAGCTAACAGCAGTGAGTCATAATAGAATTGTTTTCACATTGAAGATGCCCCAGAACCTCAGGGTCTGGTGTGGTGGCCCATGCCTTTGTTCCCAGCACTGAGGAGGTAGAGGCAGGTGATCTCTGTGTGTTCTAGACCAGCCTTGTCTACACAGCAAGTTCAGCCAGTCAGAGGTTCATAGTGAGACTCTGTCTCAAAACAAAACAAAACACCAAAACAAAAAACCCCAGCCTAATTGTTCCTGCATGGTAGGGGTGAGGGGTGGGGAATCTTGCCTTCTGTATATAGTGTAGGGTATTGCAAAATGTTTTTTTTAAACCAATGTTCAGCCCTGAAAACATATACATAAAGTAACATAGATTGAGCAGGTTGTATTTATGTATTTAGGAAAAAAATATACACATATAACAACAACTAATGAAACAAGAGGCCGTGAATTTGAAAGAGTGAGGAAGAAGGGTATATGGGAGGGTTGTGGGGGAGGGTGGAGACGGGAGATGAGACAATTACAATCTCAAAGAGTAAAACATCTATATTTAAAAACATTTATTTATCTATATTTATTTATTAAGTGTGTGTCTTTCTCTCTCTCTCTCACCAGATTTCTCCTTCCATCGAGTTCAAGGGATTGAACTCAGGTCATCAGGTTTGGCAGCAAGTGCCTTTACCACTGAGCCACCACCCTTATCTTGAAACATGGTCTTGCTTTGTGGAACAGGCTAGTTTTGAACCCATGATCTTCCCGCCACTGCCTCTGGACTGGGATTCCAGGTGTGCACCACTCTAGGCACAGCCTGAGAAGCTTTTGTCTTTCATCCAATAAAGAAAGCTGACTCAGGTGTAGACAGCTCTTCCTCTGGTCACCTTGGACAGCTCAGTCACCCCCTTGGGCTCTCTCTCCTCCCCATCCGTCTTCTGGAAGCGATAATCCCACACCGGAAGCGTCCCTTCGTCATTTGTTGCCTGACAGTTCAATTGCATTATCCTCTTGCTTTCTAGTTTGCTCAGCGTAGATGGAAGTCAGGCAGGAGATAAGACTGCAGTCCACCCGGGAAGGGTACACAAGCAGCCCCAAAGGCAGAGTAAGATGTACACAGCCTGCCACTAAAACAGACATCTGCCGTCATCTGAGAGCTAATGAGAGGAACAGAGCTAAGAACTTCTTCTGTGTTAGTAACAATTAGGCCACGTGTATGCTTTTGGGCACACACACGCACACACATGTGTGCGTGTGCGTGTGCGTTTATGTATGAGTGTGTGAGCGCGCGCACACGCGTGTGCGTGCAGGTGAGCGAGTAGACCAGAGGTTAACATCAAGTGTCTTTATTCAGGTGCTCTCCACCTAGAGTTTTGAGACAGGGTCTCTCACTGAACCTCGAGCTGGCTTACTCACCTAGTATGGCTGGCCAGCTAGCCCCAGGATGTGCTAATCTCAGCCCTCTCCCCAACACTGAGATTAAGGATGAATGCCATGCCACCATATCCAGCTTTTAAATATGTGCAGGGGATCCAAACTCAGATCCTCATGCTGGCCCAACAAGCAGTCTGTTCACTGAGTCGTCTTCTCAGCCTTCTCCTTTGTCAATAACAATTAGGCTGGGGGGGGGGTATGTATTTGTATGTTGCAGGTGTGTGTGTGTGTGTGTGTGTGTGTGTGTGTGTGTGTGTGTGTGTGTGTGTGTGTCTTGTGGAGGCCAGAGATCAATGTCAGAGACCTTCCACCTTGTTTTTCTGAGGCAGGGTCTCTCTTTGGCCTGGAACTTTGGAACTCACCAGGTGGGCTCGGCTGACCAGCCAGGGAGCCCTCCTGTCTCTGTGTCCCCAGCGCTGGGATTGCAAGCGTGCACCACTATACCCAGCTTTTGTATGTGGACACAGGGGATGGAACTCAGGTCCTCATGCTGGTGTGGTAGGCACTTTACTCACCAAGCTATGTTCTCAGCCCAGGCAGCCTGTATTTGGGGGAAAAAGGGATACTGCTGTGAACCATAAGCTCGAAGGATGTATGAGACTCTGGAACCTGGTTCCCACACTTCATCAGCTATTGAAAAATGTCAGGAGCAGAGCAACCCCATCTTTGCCGAATGGGAGCTTGTCTGACCCTCGGGATGAGATCAGAAAACACGAAGGATGCTTTGTCTGGAAGGCTGCTCAGCCACATGATGCCATACATACATGCTGGGTAGGGGAATTTCTAGTGATTTTTGTTTATTTTTTTAAAAAATAACTTTATTCATTTATTTATTTAATCGTGATCTCACTGTGTATTCCTGGATGCCCTAGAACTCACAGACCAGGCTAGCCTCGAACTCACAGAGATCCACCTGCCTCTGCCTCCTGAGTGCTGGGATTACAGGCGTGCGCCACCATGGTTGACGTTTTGAGTCAGGTTTGCACTATGTAGCCCAGGCTGGCCTTGAGCTCCTGAGCTCCCAATCCTATTGCCTCGGTTTCTCAGGTGCTGGGATTACAGGTGTGCAACGCCGTACCCAGCAGAGGTGACTTAACAAACAAAGCCTTCTTTAGGGGCTGAGGCCATGGTTCAGTGGCCGCCACAAAAGCGTAAGGTCCTGAATTCAGACCCACGTAAGAAGCCGTGAGCCTCTCGTCTCAGCACTGGGGAGATGGGGACAGGAGGGCCCCTGGGGTTCAATAGTCAGCTATTCTAGCTGAATTAGAGAGTTCCAGATTCAGCGAGAGACCCTGCCTCAAAAAAATAAGGTGGAGAATGATTGAGGCAGACACCTAACATTGTTCTCTGGCCTCCACATGAATGGGTATACATGTTTACACATACACATTGCACACACACACACACACACACACACACACACACACACACACACAAATATGAAATAAATGAGTAAACAAACCTTCTTTGAGCATATCAAGTTGCCTGAAATTTATCCCAGGAAGACTAGTTTTAGAATATGAAACTATTGTTAATGATTTTAAATTAATTTTGTTTTATTATAAAGAGGAATCAAATATAAATTAATGGCCAGAGGCTCTCTTTAGTCTTCGGACTGTGGTGGTGGAGGGAGGGTCCTCCTGGCTCATTCTAGAAGACACATTCCCAGCTGTTGTTTGCTGCAGTAGATAGACACAGGAAGAAGGGGGATCAGTGCCCTCCCAGGAGAGGGTGCGGGATGAAGCCTTGTCTGGATCTCTGTGTGCTCCTTAAAGACCAAACATGGACACAGATCCTGGGCCCAGAAATAGCCCCTTGCCCCATAGAGCCTTGGAATTCTGCAGGGTCATCTCAAGGAAGGGAGAGCCAGAGGAGGCGGCTGCTGGAACCCTCTGTGCTGGCTTTGAAGTGAGGCCCAGGACATGCTGTTCTGAGCAGAGGGCTCCTAAATTATGGCAGAGACAAGCCTGGGATCCAGACAAGGACTTCTTCAATGCCAGACAGTTTGAAAAGTCTCTGTTCCAAGCCCACTAGAAGTTTCCCAGGGAGTGTGCGTTCTAGAAGCCCCAAACATGGCTGCCAAGCTGCTGAAGACCAGTTTACCAAGGTGTACAGACCTTGCTACTCCACTCCCTTGCTCCTTCCTCCCTATCCCCCTTTCCGCTTTTATTGACTCTGTTCCATTTGGGACATAGCCTCAGGGACCCGAGGTTGGCCTCAGATTCAATATATAGCTGAAGATGACCTGCCCCACAGGAGGCCTTATGAAAAAGAACTTGGGTTCTTTTTCTTATGATAAAGAATGGAAGGATGTGACAAACTCCTAAGCCCTAGACAGATGTGACCAGGAAAACAAGGACTCAATATAGTACAGGGCTTAGGACCAATACCCATCCTCAAGCCCTGGTCCTAGTGATGTTCTGAGGAACATTATTAAACCTCTGTGAGTTCAGTTATGCTATGTGTGACACAGCATAAGAGTTACTGTGTTGTGGAATTTTTGGTGGAGTGGATAGAACGTAGGATATTGTGCATGCTAGAAAAATGCTCTATTCCTGAGCCACACCCCAGCCTCTCACTGGGGGATTCTAGGCAGGTGTTCTACTGCTGAGCCACACCCCAGTCCCTCACTGGGGGATTCTAGCTCCCTTTTCATTTTTTCTCATTATGTTGCCCAGGCTAGCCTTGAGTTCACTCTATAACCCAGAACTTGCCATCCTCCTGATTCCCTTGTATCTGAGATGACAGGCATATGCCACTAGGCCCCGCCCACCTACAACTCTTGACCTAGACTAGAACTGGAGCACTCTCTCTGCATCTTTCTCAACTTTCCACCTCTTTCCACCTCTCATCTCTTTTAAGGAATTTGCAGCAGCCTGTGCAGATCTGGGCCCATCCAAGTTTCCGTTCAGTTTTAAAGACATCAGTGTATGTGTGCAGGTGCATGCATACAGGCATACGCATATGTGTGCTGTGTGAGCATACATGTTTGTGTGCACATGTGCAAATGCATATGGAAACCAGAGGACAACTGTTCCTCAGGAGTTGTCCACCTTGTTTTTTTTTTTTTTTTTTTTTTTTTTTTTTGGTTTTTCGAGACAGGGTTTCTCTGTGTAGCTTTGCGCCTTTCCTGGAACTCACTCGGTAGTCCAGGCTGGCCTCGAACTCACAGAGATCCGCCTGGCTCTGCCTCCCGAGTGCTGGGATTAAAGGCGTGCGCCACCACCGCCCGGCGAAACCACCTTGTTTTTTGACACCAAATAGGCTAAGCTGCCTAGACAGTGAGCCCCAGGGATCCACCTGTCTCTGCATCCCCAGTGCTGGGGTTACACGTACATGCCACGGTGCCCAGCCTTTTTGCAAGAGTTCTGAGAATCAAACTCAGTCGCTCATGCTCGACTGAGTCATTTCCCCTGGACTTGTTCATTCATTTTCTGTCTGTCTGTCTGTCTGTCTGTCTGTCTGTCTCTCCATATCCTCTTCCTCCTCTCTCTTTTGTTCTGTTTTTTCTTTCTTTTTTAAAAGTTTATTTATCATGTGTACAGGGTTCTGTCTGCATGTATGCCTGCAGGCCAGAAGAGGGCGCCAGATCTCATTACAGATGAGCCACCATGTGGTTGCTGGGAATTGAACTCGGGAACTCTGGAAAAGCAGCCAGACGCTCTTAACCGCTGAGCCACCTCTGCAGCCCCCTTGTTCTGTTTTTTCATCCTTAATAGTTTATCCAAGGGCCTTCAACTCTGAATGTCCACGTCACTTCCACAGCACTCACCTGGACAAGAGAATCACGGAGACCCAGACTTCCCACCCTCATGCAACTCAAGCATTCTCTGGACCTGGATCACTTGGAGCCCAAAGCTCCCCATGTGTTCTCAATATGTACCCAGAGGCCCAGAGACCATCACTTTGGTTGCAAACAGGTCTGTGGGGAAGGATGAGCAGCTTCAAAACACCTGCTCACTCCTGAGGGCATTTAAGGCTGACCCTGGGACTAAATGCGGCAGCTCTCTGTAGGTGAGTACGGAAGACGGGGGACTTTTACTTGTGCTTGTAGGTGTCGGGGAGCCCTCTGGCCTCTTCTGCTTGGGCACTGATTCTTCTTCCTATAGTAGGCCATGCAACCGTCTGGGCTCTTAGGACCCTCTGGCCAAGACTCCACCGACGGGGCTACCCTGAGAAGGTCTAAGTTGCTGCGTCTCTTGGTTGAAGCTAGCTGTGGCTTATGACATAGTGACTCTGAGATTGTCTTTATGACAGCTAAGGAGGAAGCAGCAACTGCTGGATAAATGTCTACTCTGCTAAGCCTAGATATAAGCTGTACAGACAGGGTTATTTCTTTATTATAAAATAGGCTTGTGTGTGTGTGTGTTAGGCAAGTTAGCCCAACTATGGGCTAATATGTTTAGGCCATGCTGAAGGTGGGCAGGTTAGCTGAAGGGTCAACAAGTTAGCTATGCTCTACGCATTTTCCCTCCATTTGAGGCAGTGTCTCCCTAGGTAGCTCAGGCTAGCTTCATACTCCCAGTCCTCCTGCCTCAGCTTCCCGAATGCTGAGATTTGAGGCCTGGGCTACCAGGCCTGACTTCCAGTGCATTTCTAGCTTTAGTTCTGATGTTTTAAATTTTCTGGTGGCTTTGGGTAGAATCTTCCAAATAGCAGCCTAGAGTTCTGGTAACCTGTGTCTTGGCTGTCCTCCTGGTTCTCAGTGAGATCACCTGTGGGTTTGTTGGCCTGACCAGTCCCCTCCGGAACAGTCTTCCATAGCCCCAGGAGGCTTAATCACCCAAGTGGAGGTCCTGCCTGTCTGCCCACTGTGAGTTCCCAGGCAGCCTGGACAGCTGTGGATGTGTTTCCCTGGTGTTGAACTTGGTGCCTGGAACTCTCGTGCCATTGTGTCTGGTTGGAAGAAACCTCACAAGGGAGCTAAGGAATGGTGGTGGAGTGCCATGGTAGTTTCCCAGCCCCTACTGTCCTAAACTGCCTCTGTTCCAGTGTCCTCAGGAAGTGGGTGGAGATACCTCAGGGCAAAAGTCACCGGCACCCCTCAAAGGGAATAAGCCTTTCTCACTCTGATCCAATCATGGTGTTAGTGTAAATCCTACTTGGAGGGAAGTGGATGTTAGTGATGTAGAGGTAACAGTTTCAGCATCACTGTTCCAGGTGCAGATGAAGTGGGAACACGTGACAGATCAGTGTGTCTGCCCAAGATTTACTCGTGTGTGTGTGTGTGTGTGTGTGTGTGTATGTGTGTGGCGTAGACATGCAAAGGTAGATGACGTACAGGAGTTGGTTCTCATCTTCCACCACGTGGGTCCTGGGGATCAAACTCAGGTGGTCAGGTTTGACTTGGTAGCAACTGCGTCTACTCCCATCTTTTTCGTTTTCGTTTTCTTCCTTCCTTCCTTCCTTCCTTCCTTCCTTCCTTCCTTCCTTCCTTCCTTCCTTCTTTCCTTCCTTCGTTTCTTTCTTCCTTTCTTTTTCTTCTGAGACAGTTTCTCTGTAGACCTGGCTGTCCGGGAACTCACTTTGCAGACCAAGCTGGCCTCAAACTCAGAGATCCACCTGCCTCTGCCCCTCCTGAGTGCTGGGATTACAGGCATGTGCCACCGCTTCCCGGTCCAAGCTCTTCTTTTTAAAACATTGGTTCTCACCTAGTGGATTGAAACCCCTTTGAGGTCACATATCAGATATCCTGCATATCTGATATTTACATTACGATTCATAACAATAGCAAAATTACAGTTATGAAGTAGCAACAAAAATAATTTTATGGTTGGGGGGGTCACCACAACATGAGGAACTGCATTAAAGGGTCACAGCGTTAGGAAGGCTGGGAACCACTGCTTTAAAGTGATTTTTATTACATTTATGTGTGTGCACAAGTGTTTGGAGGTCTGAGGACAACTTGCAGGCATCGGTTCTATCCTTCCATCATGCAGGTTCTGGAGAATCAAGCTCAGCCTTTACCCACTGAGCCACTGACTGGCCCAGGATCTGCCTGTGAACAGGGCTGGGAACCTCTAGAGTGAAGGTGAGCTTGGAGGGGGTGTGGGGATGGTGGAAGTCAATGTGCATCCTTTTCTCTTGAATCTCATGTGTATGGGTGTCCTGCCTGCATGAATGTCTGTGCCTGGTGCCTGTGGAGGCCAGAAGAAGGGGTCAGATTTCTTGGAAGTGGAGTTACAGAGGATTCTGAGTGGCCGTGTGGGTGCTGGGAATCAAACCTAGTGCGGCCAGTGCTCTTAACTGCTGAGCCATGTCCAGCATGTCTCAAAGTCTGCACTGTCAATTTCATGCCTTTTTTTCCTCCAGTGGTGCAGGAGCATCACACATTCAGGAGAAACTGCTCTTCTAGTTTTGATGTTTAATTAGTCTACCAGTATTTGATGCAATGTTCTTTTTATTTGTTTTTAATTTGGCTTTTCTAGACAGGGTTTCTCTGTGTAATAGCCATGGCTATCCTGGAACTTGCTCTGTAGACCAGGCTGGCCTCAAACTCATAGAGATCCTCCTGCCTCTGCCTCCCCAGTGCTGGGATTAAAGGCGTGCACCACACTGCTGGCTACAATGCTCTTTTTAAAAACTTAATTTTAGGGGGCTGGAGAGATGACTCAGAGGTTAAGGGCACTGGCTGCTCTTCCAGAGGTCCTGAGTTCAATTCCCAGCAACCACATGGTGGCTCACGACCATCTATAATGGGATCTAATGCCCTCTTCTGGTATGTGTATACATAATAAATCTTTTTAAAAAAATTAATTTTAGTGCATATGTGTGCACGTATGTGCTTGCGCTAGAGCACACACATGATATGTGGGGTATGAAGGAAGTATGTATGCCACAATGTGTGGGCAGAGGACAATTTTATGGAGTTGGTTCTCTCCATTTACCTGATGTAGGTTCTGGGATGGGAGCCAGGTCAGCAGCAGGTTTACATAGTAAGCGCCCTTAACTTGCTGAGGCGTCTCGCTGCTTGCTCCCAATATTTAATTCTTTACGTAAAAATAAACAAGCACATCTATCTATCTAGTGGGCAAACTTGCTTCTATCTGTAATAAATAGTAAACTTTTACGTATACTCTTTTGGGGGTGGTGTTGGTTGAAACAAGGTCTCACTGCATGGCAGGCCTGGAGCTCTCTCTGTATATAGAGCAAGCTGAGCTCACATTTCCCAGAAGCCTTCTGTTGCTGCTTTCCAAATGCTGGGATTCCAAGTGTGCACCACTATTCCTGGCTTAGAGAATTAAAGTGGATTTCTTAGCCAGGTGTAGTCACACCTACCTATAACTTGGGGCTCTGAAGGCTGAGTGAGGCAGGAGGGTTGCTACGCGTTGGAGGCCAGCCTAGACTATAGAGTCTCAAAAGCCTTTAAATAAGTTGATTTGTTATCAATAAATATTTGTATGACTCCCTTTTAGATGAGAGAGAGGGAGAGGGAGGGAGGGATTGAGAATAGGCATCTGTTCCCACATGTGGAGGTCAGAGGACAGCTTTCGGGTGTGAGGTCTCTGCTTCCACTATGTGCTCTGGGGATGGTACTCGGGGCATTAGCCTGGACCTTGCCCAAGAAACACGCTACCTGCTGAGCCACCTGGCTGGCCCTGACTTGTATACCTATTTCACGTCGGGTCACAGAAAAATGTCTTGGGCGAGCCGTGTGTGTGGTGGGAGTGGTTCACACCTGCAGTCCCAGCACTTGGGAGGTGAATGATCAGCAGCTCAGGCCTACCTTAGCTGTACGTAAGTTTGAGACTAGCCTGAACAGCACAAGAGTCTGTCTCAAAGCCAAACCAAACAAAACAACAAAAATCTTGGGTGAAAGGGGTCAAGGTGGACAAAGTTTTCGATGCTCTGTCCTCAACCAGGTAAAGAAAACTGACTAAGGCTTAGTTAGCGGTGGGGGAGGCTGAAGGTGGTTCTGACCCAGTGAGCGGTGGATTGGGTGTTGGAGGAAAGTCTGGCTGGCCCCCTTCCTATCCCATACGAGTGTCCTAGCACATTGCCTATAAAGGACATCTATGTTTTCTGTCCAGCTTACCTTTGCCACCAGTGACTCAGTTCAAACCAAGATGTGTGTTGTATTTTATTTCAGACAGTCCCATGTAGCCCAGGCTGGCCTTCCCCATGTAGCCAAAGATAGTCTAGAAAATTTTTTGAAAAATTTTTGGATTTATTTCCTTCTACGTGTATGAATGTTTTGCTTGTGTGTGTATATGTGCACCAGGTACATGACTGGTGCCCAAGAACCCAGAAGGCGGCCCTGGATCCCCTGGAACTGGAGTTAATGGATGGTTGTGAACCGCCATCTGGATGCTGGGAATCAAACTTGCATCCTCTATAAGAACAACAAACAAACACTCTTAACCACTGAGCCATTTCTCCAGCCCCAAGGCCTGAATTCTTGATCCTCCTGCCTCCACCCCTGAATACTATGATTACAGGTGTACACCACCACATTCAGTTTGTCCATCACTGGGGATGGAGCAGGGCTGTGTGTGTGCTAGGCCGGCACTCCCCCAACTGAGCTACATCCCAGCCTACGAGGCATTGTAAGCATTTTCTGTACTAAGTCCAGGACTAGTTCCCGCAGAGTTCCATAGTAACCACGGCCTGTTGATAGAGTCCACGCCCCACACTGATGGTGTGGTGGGGTGGTGGCCAACTCCTTGAGTCCGCTCTCTGGTCCCATAGTACCTGACGACTTTAACATAGTAACATGCACACTGGGCAATGATGATCTCTTTGGTAATTTTCCTACCTATAGGTGCTTTCTTTCCTTCAATCAACATGCCTACCTTAGAAGCTCCTGAAGAGAGGCTGAAAAAATTTAAGTACCGCGGCAAAGATGTGTCTGTGAGTATAAACTGAGGACAACCGACAACCAGGACCACAGTCGAAACACCTCGTAGATGACGCCTAAGCTGGGTGTAATGGCACACACTTGTATGGCACACACTTGTCATCTCAATACTGGTGAAGCTGAGGCAGGAGGATTTTAAAGTTTGAGACCAGCCTGAGCTACAGAGTAGAAGAAGAAGCCCCTCTGAGAGCAAGAACAAAACAAAATAACCATGGCCAGTGAGAAGACTCTGACTGCCTCCCAGACCACACGGCCTGCGTGCCATCCAGGAACCCACGGAGTGGAGGGAGAGAGCTCCTGCGGGTCATCCTCTGACCTCCACACACACACACACACACATGCTGTATACACACAGAGAACAATGAGTAAAATTAAATTGACAAAAGAAGAGGCTTGGAGAGATGGCAGAGTGATTAAGAGCACTGTTTGCTCTTCAAGAGGACCCAGATTCAATTCCCAGCATCCACATGGTGGCTCACAATGGTCTGGAACTCCAGTTTGAGGCGATCTGGCGCCATCTTCTGGCTGCTGTGGGAATCACAAGTGTGGTACAAACACCTGTAAATATTAAAAAATCATAATAATTAAAAGACCCCAAATGGGATAACATCCTGGTTCTCCAGCAACCTGGCTATAACAAGCCCCATTATTTGTTTTCTTTATTAGGCAAGGCGACAAGAGAGGATTGCTGCCAACCTGCAACTCCGAAAGGCCAAGAAAGATGAGCAGGCCTTAAAGAGAAGAAATATCAGCCAGTCCTCCAATGACTTGGTTTCTCAAGTATCAGCCAAAGAGGTGTGCTAGATCTCAGTGCTGAGGGCCATCCTGTGCAGGATATAGCTTTGGCTAGTATCTCTAGCACGAGAAAGCTTAATAGAATCAGAGCTTGCTATTTAACTCAAAGAAAGGAGTAAGACTGGGGGTGTGGTTCAGTGGTAGAGCACCTGTCTAGAATCCCCCAGTGAGGGGCTGGAGGTGTGGCTCAGTGGTAGAGCACCTGCCTAGAATTCCCCAGTGAGGGGCTGGGGTGTGGCTCAGTAGTAGAGCCCCTGCCTAGAATCCCCCAGTGAGGGGCTGGGGTGTGGCTCAGTGGTAGAGCACCTGCCTAGAATCCCCCAGTGAGGGTCTGGGGTGTGGCTCAGTGGTAGAGCACCTGCCTAGAATCCCCCAGTGAGGGGTTGGGGTGTGGCTCAGTGGTAGAGCACCTGCCTAGAATCCCCCAGTGAGGGGTTGGGGTGTGGCTCAGTGGTAGAGCACCTGCCTAGAATCCCCCAGTGAGGGGCTGGGGTGTGGTTCAGTGGTAGAGCACCTGCCTAGAATCCCCCAGTGAGGGGCTGGGGTGTGGCTCAGTGGTAGAGCCCCTACCTAGACTCCCCCAGTGAGGGGCTGGGGACATGGCTCAGTGGTTAAGAGCACTGGCTGTTTGCTCAGAGGACCCAGGTTTAAACCCAGCCCCCACGTGGTGGTTCATAAGCATCTGTAACTCCAGACCCAGGAGGATTCAACACTCCCTTCGGCCCCCACAGTACTGCGCATGGTACACAGACATACGTGCTGTCAGCCATCTCCTCCCCACAAAATAACAACGAAATAACCCCTTCTGCACACATACAAATACAATTTTTAGAAAAAGTGCTGGGTGGGTGAAGAAATGGCACGAAAGTTAAGAGTACTTGCTGATTTTACAAAAGACCCAAGTTTGGTTTCCAGTACCCATGTCAGGCAGCTTACAAGCAGC
This sequence comes from Peromyscus californicus insignis, assembly GCF_007827085.1. Taxonomy (NCBI): domain Eukaryota; kingdom Metazoa; phylum Chordata; class Mammalia; order Rodentia; family Cricetidae; genus Peromyscus; species Peromyscus californicus. Next base: position 38,130,204 of record NW_026294540.1, on the reverse strand, counting down.
AGTAATTTCAGCTTTGGGGGCTCAGACACCTCTAGCCTCTGTGGGCATCTGCTATTATGTGGACACATGCATGCATGCCCGTACACACACACACAATTTTTTTATAGAAAGATACTGAGTGTACCAGGATCACTCTGTCCTAAGCATGGAGAGCGTCCTACTTTGACCTGTTACCTGTAGATCAGCAAATATTCCTCCCTGCCTTAGTATAGATGCGGGTACACCATGGATGGCTGTTCAAGTCAGGTGAATGACTAAGCTAGGTGATGCTTATGCTTTCCTTTTTATTATGATTGCAATTTGTTGCATTTATTTCTCTCTCTCTCTCTCTCTCTCTCTCTCTCTCTCTCTCTCTGTGTGTGTGTGTGTGTGTGTGTGTGTGTGTGTGTAACCATGTGCACACACAGATGTCAGGACAATCGGTGAGAGTCTGTTTTCTCCACCTAGTACGTCCTGGGTATCAAACCCAGGTCATCATCAGACTTGGCAGCAAGTGCCTTTACCCTCTGAGCTTTCTCGCTGGCCCTGTGCTTTCTTTTGATGGAGGCGGAATGACTGACCTGACTGTTGTTTCCTGGCAGGCCAGCTACACTCTGGAAGACATAATCAAAGGTGTGAATAGCTCAGATCCAGTCCTGTGTTTCCTGGCCACCCAGGCTGCCAGGTATCACCATGCAGACCTCTGGTGTTTGTGCTTTTACAGCCATAAATGAGCTCCAGTAGCCTGTTGGGTTTCCTGGCATTGGCAAAGTGCCCATATGGTGCAGGAAAGGGCTACTTCATCCAAAAGCAGGAGGCGATTACTATGCTCCATCGTCCTTGAGGGCAATTTAAGAAATGCAGTGTGTTGTCAGAGATGGATTGCTTGATTTACATTGGTCTCGGCGGGGATTTTAGCTCGTAGAGAATACCTGAAGGGCAAAATGTTGCCTTAAGGCTGCTGCAAAGTGTTGCAGAATCCACAATAGCCCTAGTCAACTCTCTTATTTGATAGTTAAGGACTGGGGCTTTGCTTTAGAGGTAGAGCACCTGCCTAGAATCCCCCAGTGAGGGGCTGGGGTGTGGCTCAGTGGGAGAGCACCTGCCTAGAATCCCCCAGTGAGGGGCTGGGTTGTGGCTCAGTGGGAGAGCACCTGCCTAGAATCCCCCAGGGAGGGGCTGGGTGTGGCTCAGTGGGAGAGCACCTGCCTAGAATCCCCCAGGGAGGGGCTGGGTGTGGCTCAGTGGTAGAGCACCTGCCTAGGATCCCCCAGTGAGGGGATAGGGGTGTAGCTTATGGAAGATCACCTGCCTATCATGTATGTGGCCATGGGTTCAACTTGCAGTATTGAAAAAAAAAAACACTTAAGAATGCTAAGAGCACCTTGAAAAGGAGTTTCTCCACACATCCCCTGTGACTCTCCCTACTCTCTCTTGTCTCACTGCACAGGAAATTACTATCTCAGGAAAGGAACCCTCCTCTAAAATCGATTATTGAGGCAGGACTCATTCCCAAGCTGGTAGAGTTCCTGAAGATGGAACCTCTCCCCACCTTGCAGTTCGAGGCAGCGTGGGCGCTCACCAACATTGCCTCAGGAACTTCCGAGCAGACCCGAGCTGTTGTGATGGCTGGTGCCATCGAGCCCCTGATTGAACTCTTGTCTTCCCCGCATCTGACCGTGTGTGAGCAGGCAGTGTGGGCCCTTGGTAACATAGCCGGTAAGACACTTTCCTGAGTGGGCTAAGGCGTGAGGGGGTGTGGACATGCTGGGGAATGGACTTCGCTGTTACGCTTGATGTCTTGGCATCCATCCTCACCCCATTATGAATACCTTGTGCTGGGGAAGGAGCTGGTTCAAAACCCAGAACCAAGGTCAGAGGCTGAGAAGCAGAATAGATGACGCAGCACATATAACCTGAGAAGCTGCCCTGAAATGTCTCCCGAGTCCAGGTCCTACAGCCTCGGGCCTTAATGGCTTCGGGAACAAAGAGAAGTCTCAGAGCTACGTGCAGTGGTGCATGGCTCTAATCCTAGCACTTGGGAGGTGGAGGCAGAAGGATCAGGAGTTCAAGGTCATCATCTGAGGCCAGCCTGGGGTCCATGAGACCTGTCTCACATAATAAGGGCTGGAGGACAAGTATGAGGACCAGGTTCGGTCCCTAGCTTGCTTGTAATCCCAGCTCTAGAGCAGTCGAGGCAGGTTGATCCCTGGGGCTTGCTTGCCAGCTACTCCAGATAAATCAGTGAGCTCTGGTTCAGTAAGAGACCCCATTTCAGAAAAATAAGTGATGAAGGAAGATACAAAGACACTCACCATCGACCTCGGGCTTCCACCAGTACATGCTCACACAGATGCACATACACACAAATGTAACAAAAACAAAGCCAGACATGGTGATCCATGCTTATGATGCCAGCACTTAGGAGACAAGTGACCCTAGAAGCCTGTATCTCCTGTAAAAATCACTAAGGGTGTGTGTGTGGGTGTGTGTGTAGATATAGATGGTATGCATGCGGAGAGATGGAGAGACAGGGTTTCCTTAGCTTGGAATGAGATATGTTCCCTGAAAAGCCCAGGGTGGTCTGGGAGGTGAATGCTTTATGCCCTGTATTTTATGGGAAAACCTAAGGAAGGGAGTTACTGTTGACAAGTTGGAGCCCCTGGATTCCTGGCTGAAATGAATACAAATGTCACTGGGGTGGGGGGGACCAATTGGGTCCCTTGGGATTTTGACAAGTTAAAACCAACCATGCATTAGTAGTTTTCTAGTTCAGAGAAGCTGTAACCCACTGAGTCAGCACATAGGTCTCCAGGGACTTCAGAGCCTGAATTAGCTAAGGTAGCCAAGAGAATACAAAACAACCACTCTGATTTTTTTTTCAGTCCTGGCTGTCCTGGAACTTGCTCTGTAGACCAGGCTGGCCTTGAACTCAGAGATTCTCCTGCCTCTGTCTCCCAAGTACTGGGATAAAAGGTGTGTGCCACCACCACCCAGCACAACAACCACTTTGAAATGCTTCAGGAAGGCATGTATCTATGACAGTGGTTGGGTTTGTTTCAATTGCGTCAACAGGAAACCAACGAGACTGAGCACTGGGTGTGACTTAGGCTTTGCCTGTTAATGGCACAAACCAAGACTTCTGAGGGCATCACAGCCGTACACTAGGGCTGGGGATATGTAGCTTGGATGGTGTTTGCTTAGGATGCAGGAGGCTCTGGGTTTCATCCCCAAGACTATATAAAACTGGGCATGGTGGTGCACATCTCTGATCCCAGCACTTGGAAGGTGGAGGCAGGAGAATGAGGAATTCAAGGACACCCTTGGCTACACACTGAATTTGAGGCCAGCCTGAGATATATAGCAACTTGCAGGACAGCCAGAGCTACGTCTTGAAAAACACACAGGCTGGAGAATGTTCTGTAGTTTGAGAGCACTGGCTGCTCTTGCAGAAGACCCGGGCTCAGTTCCCAGCACCCATGTTGGTAGCTCAGGGTCACCTGTAACTGCAGTTCCAGGGATCTGATGCCCTCTTCTGGCCTCCTCAGGTACCAGCAAAGACATGGTGCATGCACATACTTGTGGGTAAAACACACCCATACAATACACATTTGAAAATGAGAAGGTTGGTTCATTAAGGACCAGTAAGATGAGTCAGTGGACAAGAGGCTCTTGTCACCAAGCCTGATGACCTAAGTTCTAGCCTCAGAACCCACATTATGAAAAAACAGAACTGACTCCTAAAAATTGTCCTGTCCCCCTCTACATGTACCCTGGTATGTGCGTGCGCGCGCACACACACACACTCGCGCACACACACTCAAACATACATACACACAATGCACACTCACACTCACACACACACATACATATACACACAAACATACACACAGTGCACACTCACACACACACATACTCACACACATACATACACACTCAAACATACATACACACAATGCACACTCACACACACATACATACACACTCAAACATACATACATACAATGCACACTCACACACATACATACACACTCATACATACACACAATGCATACTCATACACACATACATACACACACATACTCACACACATACACATACACACATACTCACACATTCACACATACACACACTCACACACATACCTACTCACACTCATATACACCCATTTACACATACTCACATATGCATACTCACACACTCACACATACTCATACATACACACTCACACATACACACATACACACGTGTTAAAAGAATAGTCGGTATATTAAAGACTAGGCAAGGTGATGCAGGACAGTAAGGAGACGAAGACCAATCTAGACTACATCGTGAGTTTGAGGCCAGTGCCAGATACATAACAAGACGCTAGCTCACAAAAACAAAGCAAAGCAAAAAACCAACCAACCAACCAACAAAAAAAACACCACACACAACAAAAATCCCCCTAAACAAACAAGCAAAAAAAAAAAAAACCCAAAACTGGCCAGACATGAAGGTGCATATCTTTAATCTCAGCACTTGGGAGGCAGAGACAAGTGAATCTCTGTGAGTGTGAGGCCAGACAGCACTACATAGTGAGACCTTGTCTAAAAATAAATAAGTGGGTAGGCATGGTAGCACTTGCCTTGCAGCCCAGCACTCAGGAGGCAGAGGCAGGTAAATCTCTGCATTCAGGCCAGTCAGGATAACATATGAGACCCCATCTCAAAAAAAAAAAAAATTAGCAGACAGGCCAAAACTGGTATGGCTGATCTTCATCCTCTATGGACCTCAGAGTTTGTTCCAGATTGCATTTGGAAGTGAATGCCCCTTGCCAACCTTCTTTGGGAAAATAGTTTCCTCTACCAGTGTCGGTCTTTCTGAGAGCTGTGGTATGAAGCGCAGCTAGTGTTTACAATGAACTGACCTCCTAGGCAAAGTTTGCTGTCTTCATTTTGTGTCCACGACCTCTGCTTAGACCAGCTGCAGCTGTGCGGTGCCTGCTTGTGGCATTGGGCACATAACCACCCCCACCCCTAGTCACCTAGGAAGTCCAGGATCCAGTATACTGTCATTGCAACTACCTGCCAAATATCCCACACTGAGTTTAGTCTCTCATTCTTTGTATAGACTTTAAAAAATTACTCATTTATTTGAGGTGGGGGTGGGGATTATACACATGCCACAACTCACATGTGGTGGTCTTAGAGGATCACTTTCAAGATTTGGGTCTCCTTTCCACCATATGGGTCCCAGGAATTGAACTCGGGTCATCAGGTTTAGCTGCAAGTGCCTTTTTCCACTGAGCCATTGAACTGGATTAGGCATAAATTTTTAAAAAGATTTTCTTATATGTATATATGTGTCTGTGTATTGGTGTGTGCATGTGAATAAGATGCCCACTGAGGCCAGAAGAGAGATCTCACTGGATATAGGCAATTGTGAGCTGCTTGCCAGAGGTGTTGGGAACCGAACTCAGATACATGATAAGAACAATATGTACCGTTCACCACTGAGCCATCTCTCCAGCCCCATTAAGTATAAACTTTAAAAGTTAGATACCCAATTTGGGTTTCTCCTTGTCCACTCTTTGGGAAGAGTAGATTGAGATGTAGCCCAGGCCGGCTTGTAACTCACTATGTAGACTGGGCTGGCCTTGAACTTGAAGAGATCAACCTGCCTCTGCTTCTTGAGTACTGGGCTTGAAGGTGTATGCCCAGATCTTTCATCTCATGCTCTCTTCCATTTGTAGGTGATGGCCCAGAATTCAGAGACAATATAATTTCCAACAATGCCATCCCAAGACTGATCTACATGCTCTCTTCCATTTGTAGGTGATGGCCCAGAATTCAGAGACAATATAATTTCCAACAATGCCATCCCAAGACTGATCAATCTTATTTCGACAAACATACCAGTGAGTGTATTTGCTTATTTATTCATTTACTTACTTGCATTTCATTTATCTTGTGTGTGTGTGTGTGTGTGTGTGTGTGTGTGTGTGTGTGTGTGTGTGTGTACATGTGTGCACTTGTAGGGTACAATTTTTCTCCCTCCACTATGGGGTCCAAGGGATTGAACTCAGATTGTCCCACTCGGTAACAAGTGTTTTTAACCTGCTGAGCTGTCTTGCAGCATCTTGATTTTTTTTTTTTCTTTTGAGACAGAGTCTCACATGTTCATGTCAGGCCTCAAACTCACTTTGTAGTCAAGGATGACCTTGAACTTCTGATCTCCCTGTCTCTATCTCATCTTACTAGTGGTAGGGTTACAGGTGTACACCACCATACCAGGTTTATGTGGTACCGAGGATGGGACCCAGGGCTTCATGAGCGGTAGGTAAGCACTCTACCAACTAAGTCACATGTCCAGCCCAAGAGGACGCATTTGAATACTCAGAAAAGAACCATGCGAGACCAGAGGCTAAAAACTGTCATTGTATGACTCTTCATGGAAAACATTGCCAACCCCTGGCCTGGAGTGGGAAGAAGGCCTGGGATCGGGCCCTTGGACCTCAAATGTTGGACATCAGGTAGGAAGCTGACCATGCTACACAGGTGATCTCAGCCCTCAAGAAGCTTCGGCAGAAGGATTGCAAGTTCAAGGTCAGCCTGGGCTGCAGAGGGAGGCCCTGCCTCATCTGCTCTGACAAAGGGGAGTGGGGTAGTGGCTGGAGAGTTGTCAAGGGAAGATTGGATGCCGAGGGATTGATGGTCTTGGGTTCCGTTTCCACACTGGTCACGGGGGTCTCGGGGGCAGAATATTTGGGAGAGAAAGTGATGAGACCCAGAGGCAGAGCTGAAGAATATTTTTTTTTTTTTCGAGACAGGGTTTCTCTGTGTAGCTTTGCGCCTGTCCTGGAACTCCCTTTGGAGACCAGGCTGGCCTCGAACTCACAGAGATCCGCCTGGCTCTGCCTCCCGAGTGCTGGGATTAAAGGCGTGTGCCACCACCGCACAGCTGAAGAATATTCTTAACAAGATCAGAAATATGGCTGAGCATGGGGACTCACTCAGGAGGCGAAGGAAGGAGGGGGGGTCAGGAGTGAAGAATATTCTTAACAAGATCAGAAATATGGCTGAGCATGGGGACTCACTCAGGAGGCGAAGGACGGAGGAGTTTGAGGCCGGGACAGACAACATGCTCCATGGGTGAAGGTGCTTGCCACCAAGGCCGAGGACCTGAGTTCAACCCTCAGAACCCGCATGGTGGAAAGGGAGAGCTGACTCCCACAGGGCAGCATGGCGCAAGCACGCTCACTCACAAACATAAATGTAATTTTAAAATGTTTTGAAGCTGCCGGGCGGTGGTGGCGCACGCCTTTAATCCCAGCACTCGGGAGGCAGAGCCAGGCGGATCTCTGTGAGTTCGAGGCCAGCCTGGTCTCCAAAGCGAGTTCCAGGAAAGGCGCAAAGCTACACAGAGAAACCCTGTCTCGAAAAACCAAAAAAAAAAAAAATGTTTTGAAGCTGCCTGAGCTCTATGGTAAAAACCTTGTCTCAAAAGAAACAAAGAGAGCCGGGCGGTGGTGGCGCACGCCTTTAATCCCAGCACTCGGGAGGCAGAGCCAGGCGGATCTCTGTGAGTTCGAGGCCAGCCTGGGCTACCAAGTGAGTCCCAGGAAAGGCGCAAAGCTACACAGAGAAACCCTGTCTCGAAAAACCAAAAAAAAAAAAAAAAAAAAAAAAGAGAAAAGAAAAGAAAAGGAAGGGGAGGGAGATGGGTGTGGCTGGATGTAACAGAGCAGGTCTGTAATCTGTTATTTGGGAGGCTGAGGCAGGAAAATCTCAAGTTCAAGGACTGCTTGGGCAATTTAGCAGCACCATGTCTGAAAATAAAAAGTTAAAAGGACTAGAAACGGAGCTGGAGAGATGGCTCGGGGTCAAGAGCAATCACTGCTCTTCCAGAGGACCTGAATTCAGTTCCTAGCGGGCACATTAGCTGGCTCACAACAGTCTACAATTTCAACTCTAGGGAGTTTGATGCCCTCTTCTGGCCTCCACAGGTACCTACACTTACGTGGCATATACACACACACACATACACCAATAGAAATAATTCTAAAAAAAAGAGCCGGGTAGTGGTGCATGCCTTTAATCCCAGCACTCAGGAGTCAGAGGCAGGCAGATCTCTTGAGTTGGAGGCTAGCCTGTGAATTCCAGGAGAACCAAGGCTACACGGAGAAATCCTGTCTTGAAAAACCAAGAAAGGGAAAAGAGATGTAGCGCGGTGGTAACATGCTTGCTTAGCATACACAAGACCCTGGGCTCAATTGCTAACACCACATGTATGACATGAATTACTATGGCAGGCCATTAGCGTCATAGATGACAAGAAGACCAAATAATCCCTGAGTTTGTTTGTGACGTAGTTTGTCAACCTCAAACTCAACAATCTCTCTGCTTCCATCATGGCTGAGATTATAGACTTGTGTGTCCACACTCAGCCGCTTGATAATTTTTTGTCAGTGAAAGTGAAATCAAGGGCTGGGAGATGGCTCAGTGGGTTAAGTACTTGTGGCACAAGTGTGGGGACCTGAGTTCAAATCCCGAGCACCCACATAATGCCAGGTTCACTAGCACATGCCTGTAATCCCAGTATTTAGACAGTGAAGTGGGAGGTGGAAACAGGAGAAGCCCTGGAAGTTGGCGGGCTAGCAAGCCCGGTGTACACAAGCCCAAAGAGTGAACCACAGAGACTCTGTCTCAAACAAGGGGAAATGGAAGGCAAGGTTCTCTTGACCATGCACTTACACCCATCATAACACTGTCAAACCATTAGGCTAGGGGACCAGTGAGATGGCTCAGCAGTCAAGGGCACCTGCTGCTCTTGCATAGGATCTGAGTTCAGTTCCCAGAACCCCTGTGAGGTGGATGGCAACTGCCTGTAACTCCAGCTCAAGGGGACAGGGGATCCATTCCATTTTCTGGCCTCCATGAGCATGTGTACACACATGCACACACCCAAACGCAGACCCTCAGCTATACACATAAATATAGATAGAATCTTAAAATAATCGAGTCATCCGTTGAGTAGAGTGGGGAAAGGCATTGTGAGGAATACAAAGGAACCTTCATGTGACATTTAAATATTTAAATATAAAACTCATTGTATTTGCCCCTGACACAGATCACTGCCTGAAATGAGTTCATTTTGATGCTCAAAAGCTTTGGTCTGTGCTAATCAATAGTATCGATCAGGGTTGGGAAGGGCACACCACCATTTACATTTTGTCTCCTTTGCACCCCATCACAGATCACATTTCTTCGGAATATCACATGGACTTTGTCTAATCTGTGCCGAAACAAGAACCCGTACCCCTGCGAGCAGGCTGTGATGCAGATGCTGCCCACTCTCTCTCAGCTCCTGCAGCATCATGATAACGAGATCCTCTCAGACACCTGCTGGGCCCTGTCCTACCTCACCGAGGGCCACAATGAGCGCATCCATCGTGTGGTGGCCATGGGGGTCCTGCCCAGGCTCGTAGAGCTCATGACCAGCTCGGAACTCATTATCTTGGTAAATGTCACCCCGGGTCTCGCCCGTCTTTGCAAGAGGCTTCAGACTAGAGTGTGTGGGTACCACGGCCTCAGCTCAGAGTGCCTGCTCAGCCTGCACAAGGCCCTGGTTCCATCCCCAGCACTGTATAAACCAGGCTTGGTAGAACATGCCTATGATCTTGGCACTGGGGAGATGGAGGCAGGAAGATGAGAAATTCAAGGTCATGCTTGGCTGCATAGTGAGTTCAAGGCTAGTCTGAACTATGTGACACCATGTCTCAAAAAACAAAAAACAGATTAGATCCTATGAGTCAGATTCACCATGTTAGGTGCTCATCTCCACCTCCCTCCCCAGGTCTTCTGTATCGGGTTCTCATCTTGTCTCCCACCCCAGGTCTTCTGTATCTGGTTCTCATCTCCACCTCCCACCCCAGGTCTTCTGTGTCAGGTTCTCATCTCCACCTCCCCCCCCAGGTCTTCTGTGTCAGGTTCTCATCTCTACCCCCCCCCCAGGTCTTCTGTATCGGGTTCTCATCTCCACCTCCCACCCCAGGTCTTCTGTGTCAGGTTCTCTTCTCCACCTCCCTCCCCAGGTCTTCTGTATCGGGTTCTCATCTCCACCTCCCCCCCCCCCCCCAGGTCTTCTGTATCGGGTTCTCATCCTGTCTCCCCCCGCCAGGTCTTCTGTGTCAGGTTCTCTTCTCCACCTCCCACCCCAGGTCTTCTGTATCGGGTTCTCATCTGCACCTCCCCCCCCCCAGGTCTTCTGTATCGGGTTCTCTTCTCCACCTCCCACCCCAGGTCTTCTGTATCGGGTTCTCATCTCCACCTCCCCCCCCAGGTCTTCTGTGTCAGGTTCTCATCTCCACCTCCCACCCCAGGTCTTCCTGTCACCTGAAGCCCAGGTTGTCACCTGTAAGTCTCTGCTCTTTGAGACTTTCTCACTAAACTCTCAGCTAAGTTTCCATCTCAGATCCGAGCGGGAGTTAAAGAACTTGGTTTTCCCACCTGGAGAACAGCGCGTGGACTGCTTATGACCCTCCCACCCGGGGCCTTTCTCACATCTTTTCTTACTGTTCTGCTGGCTCTAGCTTGAGCAAATTGGTTTATTGTCTCTTTCTCTTTCTCCACCCTGTGTGTGTGTGTGTGTGTGTGTGCGCGCGTGTGTGTGCAGAGATGGAAACAGAAATGGAGAGGGACAGAGACACACACAGACAGGCAGAGAGGAGAGAGAAAGGGCGGGGTGGGCAGAGAGAGAGGGGGCAGAGAAAGGGAGGGGGCAGAGAAAGGGAGGGGGCAGAGAAAGGGAAGGGGCAGAGGGAGAAAGAGGGGAGGGGAGAAATCAGCTGAGAGGGAGTGTAGAGGGAGAGGCAGAGAGAGAGGGAAACAGGGAGGCAGAGAGGGGGGGGAGGGGGAGAGGTATGAGAGATGGAGGAGGGAGAGAGATGGAGGAGGGAGAGACAGACAGACGGGCAGAGGGAGAGACAGACAGACGGGCAGAGGGAGAGACAGACAGACGGGCAGGGGGAGAGACAGACAGACGGGCAGGGGGAGAGACAGACAGACGGGCAGGGGGAGAGAGACACACAGGGGGGGAGAGACACACACAGGGGGGGAGAGACACACACACACGGGGGGAGAGAGACACACACACACGGAGGGAGAGAGACACACACACACGGAGGGAGAGAGACACACACACACGGAGGGAGAGAGACACACACACACGGAGGGAGAGAGACACACACAGAGGGAGAGAGACACACACACACGGAGGGAGAGAGACACACACACACGGAGGGAGAGAGACACACACACACAGAGGGAGAGAGACACACACACACGGAGGGAGAGAGACACACACACACGGAGGGAGAGAGACACACACACACGGAGGGAGAGAGACACACACAGAGGGAGAGAGACACACACAGAGGGAGAGAGACACACACAGAGGGAGAGAGACACACACAGAGGGAGAGAGACACACACAGAGGGAGAGAGACACACACATGCAGGGAGAGAGACTCAGAGAGACAGAGAAAGAGACATAGACAGAGAAACCCACACAGAGATAGATGACAGAGAGATAGATAGGTGAGTGAGAGATGATGACAGAGAAATAGATGATGACAGAGAGAGAGAGAAACACACACACATACACACAGAGCAACAGAGAGAGCAGGGGGGGGGGGGAACCAGAGACAGACACACAGACACACACATGCAGAGACAGAAAGACACAGAGAGACAGACACAGACAGACAAACACACATGCAGAGAGACGGACAGACACAATGGACAGAGACACAGAAACAGACAGACGCACAGAGATGGACAGACAGTGTCTCACTGTGTCGCACCGGTTGGCCTGGACTTTATTACGTAGACCTGACACCAAACTCACAGATCTCCCTGCCTGTGGTTTGTTATTGTTTTTGTTTTTTTACAACATAGAGTCATATGGAGCCCAAGCTGGCCTGGGCCTCAGTCTCTAGCTGAGAACCCCAGACTCTGGATCCTCTCTGCCTCTACCTCCCCAGTGCTGGGACTCCAGCTCATGCCTCTGTGTCTGGCTCCATTCTACCTTGACCTCTCTCAGTCACTCTATTTTTATTGTATCACATACATCTTTAGTAGCCATCTTTGCTGAGATTACCATAGAATTTTCCAGATGATGCCAAGTGAGCTTGGTGATAATACTTGGGGGCAGGGAGAGTGAAGAACATCAGGAGAGAAGTAGCCAGGTCCAGTGTTGAATGCATGTAACTGCACTTAGGAGGCTGAGAGAAAGATCGCAACTATGAGGCTAGCCTGGGCTCCATGAGGAGACTCAGTCTCAAAAAAAAAAAAAAACACCAAAACTTTAAGCATTTATGTATTTATTATGTATGGGGTGATATAGCATATACCATGATGCATGTGGGGGGCAGTGGGCAGAGGACCATTGCCATTCTCTCCTTCATGTGGGCCCAGGGAAGCCAGCTCGGATCATCAGGCCTGAGACTACAGACACCTTTACCCATGTACCATCTCACCTTCCCAAGAAATGAACTTTTAATAGAAGTGCTGAGGCCCAGCTGGTAGTACCTGGACAAGGCTGTAGTAACTAGTCCACCCCTCATGGGATGGCGGGTTAGCCTGATAGCATAGGAAAACCCAGCCCTCTTGGTAGCCTTCACTGGGGGCTGCCACCACAGCACAAAGAAAGCCAAATACATCTGCATTCAGCTCTCCTGAGATGCTTGTCACCTCCGGCTCTATCACAGATCCACCCTGGGGACCCTCCGAGCTACTTAAAGGGGCTGGTGAACATGTCACCACATGATCCTGGGTGCTCATTGGCTCCAGTTAAATGTACAGCAGAAGCCTGGAGCCAGCATGAATACGAAGGCACCGTAGACTCCACAATCAGAGCAGAATTTTCCCCAGTTGAGTTTAGAAAGGTGGACATGCAGTGCACACCTGCGATCCTAGCAGAGGCTGAGAAAGGATTGTGAGTTCAAGGCCAGGGCTAGGGATGATGCTCAGTTGATAAGTGCGCACCCAGCACTCAGGAAATCCTGGGTTCTATCCCCAGTACTGTGGATGTGGTGGAGCACACCCATAATCCCTGCACTCGGGGTAGAGGCAGGAGGATCAGGGAGTTCAAGGTCATCCTCAGCTACATACTGAGTTTGAGACCAGTGTGGGGTGAGACCTTGTCTCAAAAAAAAAAAGGGACAGGATCACAAGCTCAGTGTCCTTGGCTACATAATGAATTCGAGACAACTTGAACTTACATGAGAGGCCCTGTCACAAAACCCCTAAACAAAAACAGGACAGCAGAGTGTCTTTTTTCTTTTAAACAGACTCTCCTGTAGTCCAGGCTAGCCTTATTAAATTCATTATACAGCCAAGAAAGACCTTGAGCTTTGGGACCTCCTGGCTCCACCTCCCATGTGCAGGGATTACAGGTGTGTGGCACCATACTACACAGAACTACACAGTACATGCCAGGCAAGTACTCTACCACCAGCTATATACCCAGCCCCCGGTATAGCATCATTTTCCGATGTGTCCGTCCCTTACCTACCCACCTTGCCTCAGAGCTTTGGGGGAGCTAGCAAGCACTTGAAACTATGTAAAAGCAGCTGTGGCTATGCTGACCGACGAAAACACCGCAAACTTCCAGACATTTCTGGGCACAGCACTCAGCGTGTGACTCACCTGTAAAGTGACACATTGGCAAGACTCAGACACCTTTCCTGGTCCTTCCAGACCCCTTCTCTCCGCACTGTGGGCAACATTGTTACGGGAACGGAACAGCAGACCCAGATGGCCATCGACGCTGGCATGCTGAAGGTACTGGGCCAGCTTCTGAGACACCCCAAGTCCTCTATCCAGAAGGAAGCTGCCTGGGCCATGAGCAATGTGGCCGCTGGACCAAAACACCACATCCAGCAGCTGATCACGTATAACCTGCTGCCTCCGTTGGTAGCCCTACTAAAGAACGTAAGTGGCGGTGCTGGGGAGGGTGTATAAAGTGTCAGCTTTACAGCATGAGGACTTGAGTTCAATCCCCAGCATCCACGTGAGAGATAATCAGAAGTTCAAGGTCACTGGTGGCTACACTGTGCTTGTAAAGCCAATTGAGCCACAAGGGACCCTGTCAAAGAAAAGAAAAAAAAAATGTCCCATGGGAGTCAGTCTGCCTACTTGGTGGCTCTGTTCAGGTGCTGTATTCTGATGAATTGAAGGCAGGATGTCAGGGCAGGGGGTGCAGATTTCATTTGTAAATTCAGCTCTCACCGTCTGAGTGAGCCAGGTCAAGACCAGGTCTGGTGGCACACACCTGTAATCCTAACGTTCAGGAGACTGCAACAGGAGGCTTGCAAATTGAAGGCCAGCCTAAGCTACGTAGTGAGTTCCAGGGTAGCCTGAGCTATATAGTGAAACCCTATTTTTAAAAGCTTAAATAAAATAAGACTGAAGGTGTGGCTCAGTTGGCAGAGTGCTTGCCTATCATACAAAAAGCCCTGGGACTGATTGCCGGGACCACGTAAACCAGGCATGGTGATACTCATCACAAGGATAGCATTCGGGAAGTAAAGGTAGGAGGGTCAGATTTATCTCTATAGCAAGTTGGGGGCGAGTCTGGGCTACACAAGAACCTGTCCCCAAAATGTGTAAAACACGACAACAAAGTGAATCAAGTCAGCGTCACTTTATGATGGCCTTTGGGTGCTGTAGAGAATGTTAGCCTCTGTCTTCGCAGGCAGAATTCAGAGTGCAGAAAGAAGCCGTGTGGACCGTGGCTAACTTCGCAACGGGGGCCTCCCAGAGCCAGTTGACCATGCTTTTCCACTCAGGAGTCTTGGGGCCGCTGCTGAACCTGCTCACCGCTCCAGACATGAAGATCGTTGCCATCATCCTGGACATTATTTCTTTCCTCTTCCAGGTGAGCTGTTCTGAACAGGCAGCCTCCGACTGAAGGCCGTGAGCATGCTTCTTAGAAATAAGGTGGTGGGGATGCTTGGGGCGGGGGAGGGGAGGGCTCGGTGAGTAAGCATGCTGACCACCTGAATTCAATCCCCAGGGCCCATGTGCCGGTGGGAGAGAACTGACTTCTCCAAGTTGTGGTCTGACCTCCACTCACGTGCAGTGGTGCATGTGTTGACGCATGGACAAGGGGTGGGGGGGGCGGTGAGAGAGAGAGTGTGAATGTAAAAAAGTTTAAGAAAATTAACGTAAGGGGGTTGGGCTGGGATGTAACTCCTTTGGTAGCATGCCTCCCTAGCATGTGTGAAGGCCTGGGTCCCATCACCAGTACCGCATAGCCCCAGGCATGCTGCTACAGGCCTATAATCCCAGCACTCAGGAGGTAGAGATAGGGGAGGGTCAGGAGTTCAAGGTCATCCTCAGGTATATAGTTAGTTAGTGCCAGCCCGGGTTAAGTGAGACCCTGACTATGAATGAATGAGTGAGTGAATGAATGAATGAATGAATGAATCCCGAGTAGGACTCTCTTGTCATTCTTCCCACTCTTCCTACATCCTGTGGACAACACAAAGAAAACACACACACACACACACACACACACACACACAAGAAAAGGACTCCAAGCCAAGCTTGGCAGTGTACACCTGTCCTCCTAGCACTCTGGAGACAGGAAGGAGGTCATGAGTTTGAGGGCAGCCTAGGCTAAGTAGAATGTTTGAGGCTAGCCTGCTGGGCTACCCAGTCTGTGAAGAAAGTGTTTATGTGGGTGTCTCCAGTGCCTCACATGAGCACTTTGTGATAAGTGTTCAGAACAGAGCTGTTGGAATCCTTGTTCTGTGGAGCTTGTGTGTGAGTGACAGAGAGGACGGGGCAGAGGTTTCCTGTAAAGGAGTCAGACTGGGGAGTCACTGCTCATTCGGGGTGGGGGTGGCTGCTGTCACACACGCAACGCTCAGGGAAGGAAACATTCTCGGAGGAACGGCCCAGCCAGAGAACGGAGTATAGATGAGTCTTGTGGAATATTGAGGGGGAGACGTAGTAAGAGCAAGGGGTTGGAAAATGGAGGGAGAGCCAATCGAAGGCATGGGTTTGGGGGCAGATGAGACTGGCTGAAGATATGGATTTATCCTGCCTGAGGCTGGGAAACCTACACAGGGTTCGAAACACAAGTCGAGCCAGGCATTGTGGTACACGCCTTTAATCCCAGAACTCTGAAGGCAGAGGCAGGCTGATTGATCAGTGTGAATATGGGGCCAGCCAGGGCTACACAGAGCAGCACTGTCTTGAAGGAAAAAAAAAAAAGTTACTGGACTTTTTAAAAAAGATCTATTTTTATTTTGAATTGTGTGGACACGTGTCTGTTTGTGGATATGCGTCCCTGAGTACAGGTGCAAACAGAGGCCTCAGATTCCCCCCGAGCCGGAGCTGCAGCTCACAACGGGTGCTTTTGAGTCTCCAGATGTAGATGCTGGGAACCGACTCAGGTCCTCTTAGTCACTGAACTATCTCTCTGGCCCTGAGCTAGGATTTATTTATTTATTTATTTATTTATTTATTTATTTATTTATTTATTTATTTATGCTTTTGAGAAGGGAGTCTCCCTATGTAGCCCAAGCAGGCTTACATAGAACTCATGGTAATCCTTCTGTACCACAAGGCCTCTGAAACGCTGAGAATACAGGAATGCATGTAACAGATTTTTTTTTTTAAGATTGATTTATTTTTATTTTATGTGAATGGATATTTTATCTGCATGTATATCTCTGCACCACACACCTACAGAGCCTACAGAGGCCAGAAGAGGGCATGGGACCCTCTGGAACTGGAGTTACAGGTAGTTGTGAGACATTCCATGGGCACTGGGAACTGAACTCATGTCCTTTGGAAAAGCAGTCAATACTCTTAGCCACCAAGCCACTTCCCTAGCCTCCCTATATCAGACTTTTAAAACAGATCCTAGTGAACCATCAGGGGATTGGGTCGTAGGAGGAGGACAGGGCAGGTTTGGGAAGTACCATAAATCCTTTGTGAGTAGTACTGTCCCCGGAGAGGATAACATCACTTCTCCCGGACAGTAAGGACAAAGGGGAAGGTATAAACTTCATGCACTGATACTGTGAATTCCGTTAATGACTGAGCTGGGTGTGCTTGTCATACCAACACTTAGGAGGTGGAGGTAGGAGGATCAGGAGTTGAGGTTATTATGTCCAGCCACACAGCCAAGTTCAAGGCTAGCCTGGGCTACATGAAACCTAGTCTTAGTAATTTCTAGAGTCCTGTAATGCTTATCTAGACTTTATTTTGTTATTTGTTTTGGTTTTGGTTTTTGAGACAGGGTTTCTCTATGAAACAGCTCTAACTGTCCTGGAACTTCCTCTGTAGACCAGGCTAGCCTTGGATTTCACAGAGATCCACCTGCCTCTGCCTTCCGATTAAAGGCATGTACCACCACCGCCTGGCTTACACTTGGTTTTTATTAAATATTTTTCATAGTTTTTCACTTTGAATTCTTTAGTGCTTTGGACAAAAGCATTTTTATATTTATTACATTTGTATTCTCTAATGTTGAACACATTTTGAGTAGAAAAGTGAGTGAATGAATGAATGAATGTGTGAACAAGTGAATTCATGAATGTATTTGTGAGTGAATGGATTTATGGATGATTTTGTGAACGAATGACTTCATGGGTAACTTTGTGAATAAATGAATTCATGAATGATTTTGTGAATAAATGCATGCATGCATGCATGATTGAGTAAATGAATCAATGAAATGAGAGGGAAGTCTTGGCATTTCCAGTGGGTCTGTGACCACCCCTGCTGGAACAGGTATGTCTCCACATAGGAACGCTCCCTTAGGGCCAGCCAGCTGAAGCCAACACCCCTCCCACCCCCACCCCCCACCCCCCGCAGCACACTCTGGGTCTGAGGGTCTCTTCGCTGGTCCCCATCTATCCTCAGGAGGCCGATAGGCTGCATGAGAAGGAAAAGATGTATCTCCTGATGGAAGAGGTTGGTGGCATTGAAAAAATTGAGTCCTTACAGCTCCACCAGAATTGCCATGTTAGCCGGAGTGCTCTGAACATCATTGAGAAACACTTTGGTGAGGTGAGAAACTGGTGGCCATGCTTCCAATTCTATCGCTATGAACCCAGCAATCACCCAGGCTGACTTCTCTCCCTGCGCTCTTATGAATTTAGCTGGCTGCCTTCCTGGTTCCTGTTCTGCAGGTGACCTTTGAGTGTCAAGAAGCTTGTCTGTGAGCCAGGAGGTGGTTCAGCTGGCCGGGGGCTTGCTGTGCAAGCATGAGGACTTGAGGCTGAACCCATGTAAAAAAAAAAATCCAGGCATGTTGAACCATGTTTATAATCCCAGTCCAGCCAATGGAGTTCCAATCCAGCAAGAGATCCTGTCTCACAAAACAAAAAACCATGTGGAAGGGCTGGCAAGATGGATCAGTGTCGTGTTAGGGTTTCTATTGCTACAATGAAACACCATGACCAAAAACAAACCAGAGAAGAAAGGGTTATTTGGCTTACACTTCCACATCACTGTTCAGCAGGGAAGGAAACCAGGACAGGAACTCACGCAGGGCAGGAACCCAGAGGCAGGGGCTGCTGCAGAGGCCATAGAGAGGTGCTGCTTACTGGCTTGTTCTTCATGACTTGCTCAGCCTGCTTTCTTATAGAACCCAGGACCACCAGCCCAGGGATGGCACCACCCACAATGGGCAGGCCCTTCCCCATTAATCACCAATTAAGAAAATGCCCTATAGGTTTGCCTACAGGCTGATTTTTAAGGAAGCGTTTTCTTCTTCCTTTTCTTTTCTTTTCTTTTCTTTTCTTTTCTTTTCTTTTCTTTTCTTTCCTTCCTTCCTTCCTTCCTTTTTTTTTTTCAAGACAGGGTTTCTCTGTGTAGCCTTGGTTTTCTTGGAACTTGCTCTGTATACCAGGATGGCCTCAAATACAGAGATCCGCTTGGCTCTGCCTCCCGAGTGCTGGGATTAAAGGTGTGCACCACCACAGACTGTCTGTATCAGACTTTTTAATATGGGTCCTGGAGTGCTGGGATTAAAGGCATGCACCACCACCGCCTAGTTGGAGGCGTTTTCTTAATTGAGGTTCCCTCCTCTCAAATGATTCTAGTCTTTGACAAACTGACATAGAACTGTCCAGCACAGCTAGGTAAAGGCATTTCACGCTGTCCAGCTTGACAATTCAAGTTCAATTCCTGGGACTCACACAGTAGAAGGAGAGAAATGGTTCCTGAAAGTAGTTGTTGACCTCATACATGTTGTGGGACATACACCCCTCATCCTCTTACACACACACACGCACACGCACACGCACACGCACACGCACACGCACACGTACACGTACACAAGCTGGACAGCTCTCAAGGAATGACGACTAGGCTGACCTTTGGCCTCCCTAGTGCACACAAAGCCAGTCTACACCCATGGGAGTTTATCTTTGTTTCTGTAAAACTGTCTTTTTCTTGCCACTTTTGTTGGAGCTGGGGGGTGGGGGGGGGTGGGGGGATAGGAAGGGAAGAGACAGGGAGCTGAAGATGATTTTCAAGCTAAGAATGCAAACAATGCAGTCTGGCCCAGCTTTTGGAAAATCATTTTGCCACCGACTGCATTTTGTCTTTTTCTGGAATACATAGTTTGGGGATGAGTTATTCCACAAAATATCTGAGTTGTCCACCACTTCGGGAAATGGGGATCAGATAACAGTTTTCATAAAGATCAGTTGAGTGGTAAAATATACATAACATAAAGTGATCTGGGGGCTATGACCCTGGACTGTAACCCCAGTACTCAGGAAGTAAAGACAAGAGGGTCAGGAGTTCAAGGCTATCCTTGGCTGCATAGTGAGTTCAAGGCCAGGGGGCCTTTGGAGACATAGTTGGTTGGTAAAGTGTTTGCCAGACCAGCACAAGGGCCTGAGCTACAGGCCAGCCTCTGAGTAAAAAGCTGGGCATGGCATGTCCACCTGTAAAGCCGTCATTTGGAAGGCAGAGATGGGCTGAAGGCCATCCAGTCTATTAGGACTAAATAGTTCCAGATTCAATGAGAGACACTGTCTCAAAAAGCTAAGGTGGAGAGTGATTGAGGAAGACACGTGAAGTCAACTTCCAGTCTCTGTAAACATAAGTGCACGGGAACATTTGCACACACGTAGGCACACATACCGCGTATACACACAAAGCCAGTTACAAAGGGACACATCTTGTTTGATTCCACTCCTGTGAAGGCCTGAGAGTGAGCAAACTCATAGCAACAGAAAATAGAGAAGGGCAGGTCCCAGGGGCTTGGGTGGGGTAGAAGATGTGTCAGTGTTAAATGAGGTCAGAGGGTTTCATTTCAGTTTGGGAAGATGGAGATGGGTGGAGGTGACGGGTTCACTTCGCACACATTCTCAACGGCAGCAAATTCTGCTTAACAGTCCTTAAGATGGAACTGGTCAAGTGGCTGGGTGTGTGAAGTTGCCTGCTGCCTAACCTATGATCTGAGTTCAATCCCCAGGAACGACTTAGTGAAAGAGAGCCGATCCCCACACACTGTCCTCCAGCTTCCACCCATGCCGTGGAATGTGTACATGTGCATGCTCACACACACACACACACACACACACACACACACACACACACACACACACATAAAATTTTTCATTGTTAAAATGACGCTGAACCCAGTGATAGGGTCCACGTCTGTAATCCTAGCACTCGGGCAGCAGAAGCAGGCATAGTAGGGATTTTAGGCCAGCCTAGGTTACATGAGAATCTCTCTGAAAAAAGCCAAGTCAGACATTGGTGGTGTATGTCTGTAATCCTAGGATGAGGAGGGCTGAGAGTTAGAGGCCAGTCTGGGCTACATAAGAAGATCCCAACTTAAAAAAAAAAATAGACTTTTGTTGTCTGTATTTTACCACTGCACAGTTGTGTTTAGTGTCTATCCTAAGCCCTCTCAAAAGCTGGGATTCCAGGTCCGTGTGTCCTGCCATCTTTTATGTCTGTTGAATAGTTCAGTCATAAAGTGCCTGCCTTGGGACATGAAGGCCTGAATTCAGTCTCCAGCACCCACATAAAAGCCAGGCGTGATAGCACGCACTTGTCACCCCAGCGCTGGGGAAGCGAGGACAAGGGGGTGTCTGGGGCTTGGTGGCCAGCCAGCCTAGTCTAATGAGTGAGCCCCAGGCTATTGAGATCTTATCTCAAACAAGGTGAGGGCTGCAGAGGTGACTCAGTGGTTATGAGCACATAACCGCTCTTGCAGAGGACCTGAGTTCAGTTCCCAGCACACTCATTAGGTGACTCACAGCTGCCTGGACCTGCTGTTCCCCACAGCCCTTCCCCGACAACTGCTCCCCACCCCCTAAGCCCAGCCTAAGAAGTATTTGGATGATTTGTGTCTCTGAGGGGCCTCGAGGTGACTTGAGATAAGTTCTAGAATTCACTGGAACCAATTCTAGTCCAGCTGGGACATTAGAGTCAAAGGTGTTGTGATAGCATGCTGGTGACCTGAGGTGTAACAGGGTCTGTTCTTCCTTAAAGGAAGAAGATGGTGACATTTTCCCCAATCCTGGGCTGAGAGTGTGAATACGTGAAGCATTTAAAAGAGAGAGAGAGATCTCACAGCTTCGCCATGACCAAGCAATACAGGGCTGACGTCGTCTTTGAGAAGCACCATGTAAACTTTGTTCATCACATGTAAAACTTTTAAAACTTAATAAAATGTTCAACACTTTTCACTTATGTATGGTTTCATGTCACTTTTCTTGTTAGGATCAAGTACCCAACAAAAGCAACTTCAGGAAAGATTTGGTCATGGCTTGAGGGTACCGTCTGGCATGGTGGCAGGAGCCCGAGGCGGCCGCTCACATTGCACCCATCCTGCTGAAGCAGAGAGATATGGACGCTGGTGCTCAGCTCACTGTCTCCTTTTTATCCAGACTAGGACCCCAGCCCATGGGCTAGTGCTACCTGAGTTCAGAAGGAGTCCTCCCACCTCAGTTGACCTGATCTAAAAACATCTTACATGGAGGCTGAGGAGATGGTTCAGTGGTTAGTGTTTGCTGTGCAGTCAGGAGAACTGGAGTTCGGATCCCCAGACATTCATGGAAATGCCAGCTGGATGTGTCAGGCTGCTTGTAATTCCAGACTTGGAAGGTGGTCCTGGGATCCCCAGAGTGAGCAAGCTAGCTAGCCACGAACCTGATTGAAAAACCTTGCTTCAGTGAATAGGTTGGAAGAGTAGTGGGGGCTGACTCCTTACATTTACTTCAGGCCTCCACGTGTTTGCACAGACACATAGGTGCACAGCCCACGTATGAAATGTAAAGAAAAAATAATGTCCCGTAGACACACCGAGAGCTTTATCCTAGGTGACCCTAGGTCCCCTCAAGGTAACAATATTAACCATCAGAGATTAGGATCGTTTAAAGTTATTTTAAATTTTTCATTGTGGATATTCAGTATGCACAGTATCATGTCACATGAGGGTGTTTTACAATTGCCTTCACTTATTGTATGTATATATACGCCACAGTGCGTGGGTGGAAGCCAGAGGACAAACTGTGAGAGTCAGTTCTCTTACCACTATGTGGGATCCAGGGGTCACACGTCTGTCATCAGGCTTGGGGACAGAGGTCTTTACCACTGAGTCATGGCACTGGTACTAGGATATTTTTGTACTATATATTCTTTTTTAATATGTATCATGTATACCGAGTTCTGCCTGCATGTATGCCTACAGGCCAGAAGAGGGCACCAGATCTCACTATAGATGGTTATGAGCCACCATGTGGTTGCTGGGAATTGAACTCAGGACCTCTGTAGCAGCCAGTGCTCTTAACCTCTGAGCCATCTGTCCAGCCCCGTATATTGTTTTTGTTGTTGTTGTTGTTTGTTTTTCCTATTAAATGTATTCATTTATTTTACATCCTGGCTGTAGTTTCCCCTCACTCCTCTCCTCCCATCCCCTCCCCTACCTCCCCCTGTACTCCCCCCTCCTGTTTCTGTTCAGAAAGAGGCAAGTCTCCCATGGGTGTCAACAAGGCATGGCATATCAAGTTGAGGTAGGACTAAGATCCTTCCCTTGTACTAAGGCTGGGCGAGGCAACCCAGGATGAGGAATGGGTTCCTGGGAGCCAGTCAAAGCGTTAGGGACATGCCTGCTCCCATCACTAGGAGTCCCACAAGTAGATCAAGCTACACAACTGCCACACATATGTAGAGGGCCTAGGTCAGTCCCAGGAAGGCTCCCTAGCTGTTGGTCCAGAGTCTGAGCTCCTATGAACCCAGGTTAGTTGTTTCTGTGGGCTCCCTTGTGATGACCTTGACCCCCCACCCCCAGCTCATACAATCCTTCCTCCCTCTCTTCAACAGGATTCCCAGAGCTTGGCTCAGTGCTTGGCTGTGGATCTCTGCATCTGCTTCTGTCAGTTACTAGATGAAGGCTCTCTGATGACAATTAGGGTTACAGGAGATGGCTAGTTCAGAATACCTATCCACTATTGCTAGAAGTCTTAGCTGGGGTCATCCTTGTAGATTCATGGGAGCTTCCCTTGCACCGGGTTTCTACCTGACCCCAAACTATGCCCCCATCAAGACATCTTTCATTACTCTTCCCCTGGACCTACCCCTCAACCCAATCCCTCATGTTCCCATCCCCTCCAGCCCCCAGTCTACCCAAGAGACCTTTTTTCCCCAGGAAAACTATACATCCCAGTCCCCCTTTGGGCCCTCCTTGTTACATATCCTCCTGTGTGCTGTGGATCGTAGCATGGTTATCCTTTACAACTAGTATCCACTTATGAGTGAGTACATACCATGTTTGTCTTTCTGAGTTTGGGTTACCTCACTAAGGATGATTTTTTTCTAGTTCCATCCATTTGCTTTCAATTTTTCTGATGTCATTGTTTTTAACAGCAGAGTACCACATTTTCTTTATCCATTCTTCAGTTGAGGGGCATCTAGGTTGTTACCAGGTTCTGGCTATTATGACTAAAGCTGTTATGAATATAGTTGAGCAAGTGTTCTTGTGATAGGATAGAGCATCCTTTGAGTATATATGCCCAGGAGTGATATAGTTGTGTCTCGAAGTAGATTGATTTTCAATTTTCTGAAATACCTCCATATTGATTTCCAAAGTGGCTGTACAAGTCTTCACTCCCATCAGCATAAACTGTCATTAGTGTTTTTGATCTTAGCCATTCTGACATGTGTAAGATGGAATCTCAGTGTAAATAGTTTTCGCTCCTGCCCGCCAATTCCCAAATAACCACTCAGAGGCTTATATTACTTATAAATGATTGGCTGATAGCTCAGTCTTGTTACTAGCTAACTTTTACATTTAAATTAACCTGTAATTCTTATTTATGTTTAGCCATGTGGCTTGGTACCTTTTCTCAGTACAACATTCTCCCCTTGCTTCTCTGCATTTGCGGGCGACTCTTTGATATCGCCCTTCTCCTTCCTATCCTTAGTTTGTTCACCCCACCTCTACTTCCTGCCTGGCTACTAGCCAATCAGTGTTTTATTAAACCAATTTGAGTGACAGATCTTTACAGTGTGCTAGAGGATTATTCCACAGAATTCCTCCCTTTTTGTCTAATTAAAAATGAAGGTTTTTTTTTTTTTTTTAGGTTTTTCGAGACAGGGTTTCTCTGTGTAGCTTTGCGCCTTTCCTGGAACTCACTTGGTAGTCCAGGCTGGCCTCGAACTCACAGAGATCCGCCTGGCTCTGCCTCCCGAGTGCTGGGATTAAAGGCGTGCGCCACCATCGCCCGGCAAAATGAAGGTTTTAACTTTAGCATAGTAAGATTATAAACAACAAAAACAGTTATCAAGCAAGAATTACAGTTACAATGTCTAGTCTATTTGTATTTGGCAAAATTAGAGAAAATACTCTATCTTATCTTTGTGAGTACAAAGTTTTGTATTTAATTTATCTTTTATCATAACTAAAGAAAACTATAACTATCTAGTCTTCAACTCCAACTCCATCAAAGAGCCCAGAAGGGTGAAATATTACCTAATGACAGGGACCTCAAGCTGCTTGGACAGTCACCCAAAATTCCTCTGGAATGTTGGGGCATCTATCTTTGCCCTACAGGCCTAGAATATCTGACAGACTTTCCTGTGAAGCTGGGAATTTTGAAGGACTGTCCTACCTTGTCTTGGCAAAGTTCAGCAGTCACCTTTTTTGTGTCCTATTGTTGAGTCTTTTGTGGTTTTGGTATAGGGTGACTGTGATCTCATAAAAATGAGTTTTTCAATGTTCCTTCTGTTTCTATTTTGTGGAGTAATTTAGGTGTATTGGTATTAGCTCCTCTTTGAAAGTCTGGTAGTATTTTGTGCTGAAACCATCTGGCCCTGGGTTTGTTTTTGTTTTTGTTTTTGTTTTGGTTCAGAGACTTTTAATGATTGCTTCTATTTCCTTAGGGGTTATAGGTCTATTTAAATTGTTTATCTGATCTTGATTTAACTTTGATAAATGATATCTATCAAAAAATTTGTTCATTTCTATTAGATTTTCTAATTTTGTAGAGTACAGGTTTTCGAAGAATGACCTAATGATTCTCTGGATTTCCTCAGTGTCTGTTGTTATGTCCCCCTTTCGTTTCTAATTTTGTTAATTTGGATATTCTCTCTCCCTTGATTTTTAGTTAGTTTGGATAAGGGCTTGTCTATCTTGTTGATTTTTTCAAAGAAACAACTCTTTGTTTCATTGATTCTTTGTATTGTTCTCTTTGTTTTTATTTTGTTGATTTCAGCCACACATTTGATTATTTCCTGCCCTCTACTCTTCTTGGGTGTGTTTGCTTCTTTTTGTTCTAGAGATTTCAGGTTACTCTTAAGTCGCTAGTACAGGATCTCTCTAGTTTCTTTATGAAGGCACTTAGTGCTATGAACTTTCCTCGTAGTACCGAATTCATCATGTCCCATAAGTGTGAGTATGTTATGCAGTCAATATTTCATTGAATTCTAGGAGGTCTTTAATTTCTTTATTTCTGCCTTGACCTAGTGGTCATTCAGTAAAGAGATGTTCAGTTTCCATGACTTTGTAGGCTTTCTGTTGTTTCTGCTATTGTTGAAATCTAGCTTTAATCCATGGTGGTCTGATAAAATACAGGGAGTTATTTCAATTTTCTTGTATCTGTTGAGACTTGCTTTGTGACCGAGTATGTGGTCAGTTTTGACGAATGTCCTGTGAAGTGCTGAGAAGTTTTATTCTTTGGTGTTTAGGTGAAATGTTCTGTAGCTATCCATTTGAGTCATGACATCTGTTAGTTCCATTATTTCTCTGTTTAGTTTCTGTCTGGATGACCTGTCCATATGTGAGAGTGGGGTGTTGAAGTCTCCCACTATTTATGTATGGGTTTTGGTATGTGGTTTAAGCTTTAGTAATGTTTCTTTTACAAATGTGTGTGCCCTTGTCTTTGGGGCATAGATGTTCAGAATTGAGACATTATCTTGGTGGATTTTTCCTTAGAGTATGAAGTGTCCTTCCCCATCTCTTTTGATTAACTTTGGTTGGAAGTCTATTTTGTTAGATACTAAAATGGCCACACTAGCGTGCTACTTGGATCCATTTGCGTGGAAAATCTTTTTCCAACCCTTTACTCTGAAGTAATGTCTATCTTTGATGTTGAAGTGTGTTTCTTGGATGCAACAGAAGGATGGAGCCTGTTTTCACATCCATTCTGTTAGTCTGTATCTTTTTGTTGGGGAATTGAGTCCATTGATATTGAGAGATATAAATGACCAATGTTTTTTAAATGATTTATTTTTATTTTATGTGCATTGGTATTTTGCCTGCATATATGTCTGTGTGAGGGTGTCAGATCCCCTGGAACTGGAGTTACAGTTGTGAGCTACCATGTGGGTGCTGGGAATTGTTTTTTTGTTTTTTGTCTTATGTTTGTTTTGGTTTTATTTTTTGAGACAGGGTCTCTCTGTGTAGCTCTGGCTGTCCTGGAACTAGCTCTGTAGACCAGGCTGACCTTGAACTCAGAGATCCGCCTGCCTCTGCCTCTGGAATTCTGGGATTAAAGGTGTGTGCCACCACTGCCTAGCTGGGTGCTTGGAACTGAACCCAGGTCCTCTGGAAAAGTAGCCAGTCCTCTCAACCACTGAGCCATTTCTCCAGCCCCATGACCAGTGATTGTTAATTCCTGTTATTTTGTTGTAGTTGGTGGTGGTGGCTGTGTGTGTTGTTGTGATTCCTTTCTTCTGGTTTTGCTAGTATGAAATTATTTGTTTCCTTTGTTTTCTTGGGTGTAGTTAACCTCCTTGAGTTGGAGTTTTCCTTCTAGTACCTTCTGTAGGGCTGGATTTGTGGGTAGATACTGTTTAAATTTGATGTTGTCATGGAATATCTTGTTTTCTCTTTCTATGGTGATTGAAAGTTTTGCTGGATATAGTAGTCTGGGTTGGTATCTATGGTCTTTTATAGTCTGCAAGATATCTGTCCAGGCCTTTCTGACTTTTAGAGCCTTGAGTCAGGTGTAATTCTGATATGATAGGTTTGCCTTTATAAGTTATTTGGCCTTTTTCCTTTGCAGCTTTTAATATTCTGTCTTTGTTCTGTGTGTTTAGTGTTTTGATTATTATGTGCCTAGGGGAGTCTTTTCTGGTCCAACCTATTTGGTTTTCTGTAAGCTTCTCATACCTTTATAGGCATGTCTTTATTTTAGGTTAGGAAAATTTTCTTCTATGACTTTGTTGAAATATTTCCTGGACCTTTGAGCTTGGAATCTTCTTTTTTTATTAAGAGATTTTCTATTCATTTTACATATCAACCACAGATTCCCCTGCCCTCCCTTCTCCAACCCCCCCAGCCTTCCCCGCCCACAAGGGTGGGTGGGGGTGATGGGGGGTAATGGAGGGCAAGGGTCTGGGGAAAGAGAGCTTAGGGGAGTGGGATGTTCTAGCTGGATCAGGAACAGAGTGGGAAAACAAGGAAAGAGTTACCATGATAAATGAAGACACCATGAGAATAGGAAGATGCAGAGTGCTAGGGAGGTCCCCAGGAATCCACAAAGATGACTCTGCCATAGACTGCTGGCAATGGTCCAGAGGGTGTCTGAGTTGACCTACTCTGGTCAATGGATGGCTGAACACCTTAACTGTCATGATAGAACCCTCATCCAGTGACTGATGGAAGCAGATGCAGAGATCCACGGCCGGGTCCCAGGCGGAGCTCCAGGAGTCCAATTGATGAGAGAGAGGAGGGATTCTATGAGCAAGAGACATCGAGAGACCACGATTGGAAAAAGTACAGAGACAACTAGCCAAACTAGTGGAAACACATGAACTTTGGACCAATAGCTGAGGAGCCCCCATGGTACTGGAATCTTCTTCTTCTATTCCTATTATTCTTAGGTTTGATCTTTTCATAGTGTCCCAGATTTCCTGGATATTTTATGTCAGGGATTTTTTAGATCTAACATTTTCTTTGGCCGTGGTATATATTTCTTCTGTTGTATCTTCTATACCTGAGATTCTTTCTTCCATCTCTTGTATTCTGTTGATGATGCCTGCATCTGTAGTTCCTGTTAGCTTACCCAGATTTTCCATTTCCAGGATTCTCTCAATTTATGTTTTCTTTATTGCTTCTATTCCCATTTTCAGGTCTTGAACAGTTTTATTCATTTCCTTTACTTGTTTGTGTTTTCCTGGGTTTCTTCACTTCCTCTGTAAGGGCCTCTATCTTAAGATTGGATTTAAGGTCACTTCCTTGAGCTTCAG
Source organism: Peromyscus californicus insignis (assembly GCF_007827085.1). Classification (NCBI taxonomy): domain Eukaryota; kingdom Metazoa; phylum Chordata; class Mammalia; order Rodentia; family Cricetidae; genus Peromyscus; species Peromyscus californicus. The sequence goes on along the minus strand of NW_026294540.1, from coordinate 38,101,504 downwards.
CTGTGTTGGAATATCCAGGGCTTGCTATAGTAGGGCAGCTGGGCTCTGGTGGTGCCACATTCCCTGGGTGTTGTTGGTTGTGCTCTTACACTGGCCTCTAGTCATCTGGGTTGGGATTATTATAGGTTAAGGTACCGCTTTCTGAGTTTTTCTTTGTTGGATGGATGCTTTTCCCCTTACTTTCCATTTCCTCTCTGCTGTGGCCAGAGTGGTCGGTAGCTCTGGTGACCAGTGAGTCTTCAGGTCTAGTAGTGTGTCTCTGCTGGGGTTTTGGGTGCTCACATTGCCTCTGGGGTTCTGGGGAATTGGTGTGTCCTCTGAGATTCTGGATACTGTTGTGGCCTCTGGAGTTGCAGGTACCTGGGGTTCCTAGTACCACTGCAACCTCTCGTAGAGAAGAATCTTCTGGGTTTTCTAGTACTGGCATGGTCTCAGATAGAGGTGGAGTCTTCTGCCTCAGTTGTAGGCCTGGGTATGGAGCCCAGAGAAGGGGGCACTGTTGGGGACTGCTAGGGTTCCTAGTACCAGTGTGGCCTCAAGTAGAGTGGGAGTCTTCTGTAGGAGCTGTGGGCTGGGATCTTTATTACATTTATTTATTTATTCTGTGTGTGTGTGTGTGTGTGTGTGTGTGTGTATGTGTGTGTGTGTGTGTGTGTATGCATGTGGTATACAATGTCTATATGGTGTGTGTGGTATGTACACATGAATGTCCAAGTGTGTGAACCCCTGCATGTGTGTGCACCTCTATGTGTGTGTGTGTGTGTGTGTGTGTGTGTGTGTGCATGAGGAGCTCGGAGCAGGGCATCGGGTGTTAGTCTTGCTATCCTGAGACAGGAGTTTGCAGTGAGTCAGAACTTGACATTCAGCTGGGCTGGCTGGCCAGTGAACTCTTGGTGCTGCCTTCCTTTGCTCCACAACGCTGGGATTACAGGCATGAACAGCTAGTGGCCTTTGCATGTGGGTGTTGGGGATTTGAACTTACATCTTCATGCTTGTAAAGCAAGCACTCTTACCCACTTAAACCATCTCCCAGCCTCTTCTCTGTGCTGTTTTTATTTATTTTTTAAAGGATTAATTTACTTATTATGTATACAATGTTCTGTCTGCACACCAGAAGAGGGTACTAGATTTCATTATAGGTGGTTGTGAGCCACCATGTGAGTGCTGGGAATTGAGCTCAGGACCTCTGGAAGAGCAACCAGTGCTCTTAACCTCTGAGCCATCTGAGAAAACTTGTCTTAAAAAAAAAAGGGGGGGGGGAGTCTAGAAGAGGGAAGCAAGATAGTTCAGTAGGTAAGGTACTTCCCATCAGCCTGAGGACCCACATGATGGAAGAAGAAAACTGATTCCCCAAAGTTGTCCTCTGACCTACACACACACACACACACACACACACACACACACACACACACACACACACACACACACACTTCTCTGGAACTTCCAGTGTGGGCATTCCAGAGGTTGCCTTTCTAATTTACCATTTGCTGTTATTGTCTTTTCTGTATAGCTGTTTCTTCCACTTTCCCTTATCACTCGTCCCAGAAGGCTTTTCTTTTCAGCAGCCACTTAATTTGAGGAATTTGTTTGTGTGGATTTCCCCTTTAAAGCTTCCTCTCTCATTAATGCAAGCCCCTATCTCTACAGCTGCGGTAGCAGCCGCCGCCTCTGAAGGGAGGTTTGTGTTCATTTTGGTTTGATGTGTTCAAGTTTAAAGGTTGCACGAAAGATCTGTGGGCCTTGCCTTCTCTGCTCATGTTAGAAAGGTCCTCAGAGTGTTGGGGTGTGGCTCAGTAGTGGAGTACTTGACTAGAATCCTTACCTCCATGAGGGGTTCGGGTTGTGGCTCAGAGGCTGAACTCCTCCAGTCAGGGACTGGGGTTGTGGTTCAACAGTAGCACACCTGCATAGAGTCCCCCATCTGTAAAAACCTGGCATGAGTCTAGTGCTCAAAGTATGGAGATAGATGCATCAGAAGTTCAGGTTTGGGCTGGTGATGTACTCGGTTGGTAGCGTACTTCATTTAGCATGCATGAAGCCCTGGGTTCCATTGCCTGCACCCTAAAAACCAGGAGTTGTGGTGCCATACAATCCCAGCACTCAAAGGTGGGGGCAGAAGCCTCAGAGGTCCAAAGCCGTCCTTGGGTACATAATTTGAGGCCAGCCTGGGCTATGTGAGAACCTACCTGAAAACAAATGATAGCGATCTTGCTGAGATTGTCCCCTCTGCCCAGATGGTCTAGCACAAGGTTGACCTCCCTTCCTTCTCTCATTTAGTCATTCTGTGCTTAGATTACCAGACAAAGAAGCATTTGTGGTTGAGAGTTACAGAAGTGAACTGGTCTAGCAGGGTTCTTCACAAACGGGGCTGCTTGCCTTTCCTACGTGGTCCGGGTGCACGGGGGGTGGAGGTGTTAGTCACCATCTGGCCAAACGCCCATGCACTTGGACTCAACCCACTGGGGTGACTGGCAGGCTAACAAAGACAGGAAGGAAGGGGAGACTGGCATGGCTTGGCTCACAGTGTGAAAACTGAACTGAGACAACTCTGACCTTGCATTTGCCCCCAAATCTGTCATAGCACATGGAAGAAATGTCATTCTCATGGTTAGCCACACACAATTCAAAACTTTACTATCATTTGTTTTTTTCTGGAACACAGCATGGCTGTGTGGTGTGATAACAGCTGGCTGTGTGTGGTAGTACGTGATATTCCAGGCATTGTAGGGGAAGCAACCTGACTTGAAGCCCTGAGTCTCCATTCTGGCTCTTCTGTCCAAGTAGCTTAAACCCAGTGAAAATCTTAGGATTCCTGTGTCCATTCATTACCTCGCTGGTCACCTCTTTCTGTCCTTCCATTTGGGTTTCTGATTTTCATCTGTAGAATAAGAGGCTCAAATGTTAAACTCAAAGTATTTATTCTTGAGCTGGGCATGCCTAATCCTAAGGAGCCTGAGGCAGGAGGATATTCCATTTGGAACCAAGATGAAGTACATTGTGCGAGTCATCTCAAATCAACTAAAACTTAAAAACAAAGTAATTCAAGACACGGAAATTCTGAACAGCAAGGTTGGTGGCATACAGTTATGATCTCAGCCCTCTGGAAGTGGGGGCAGGAGGGATCAGGACAAGTTCAACCTTAGTTTTGGAGACAGTGTGAGTTTGAGGTACTGTCTCACCTAAGAAAAATTTATCCTTAGTGTTGTTACTATAACAAACTTCTCAAAGCTGGAAAACTTTATAAAGAAAAGAGATTTATTCAGCCTATAAGTCTAAAGGTGCGTAGAGCCACGCCTAATGAAAGCCTTCCTGTGAGTGAACTCCCAAAGTGACAGAGAGTGTCAAATGGCAAGAGATGTATGCATTAGTCCCAGGCTTCTTATAGAGTCACCAGGATCAACCACGGGTGCTCCACCTGAATGAGCTAATCTTACCCTCGTCACTCTCTCCAAGTCCTGCCTCTAACCATTTGGTTGGTTTAGCTTTCCATCCTCTGGATACTTTTAATGGGTAGTGAATTTCAACACAAGCACCCTTGACAGACACACCCAGACCATGACTACCACTAACTACCTTTCCTACCTCTTGTAATGACCGGGGCTGGGGATGTAGCCCGGTTGGTAGAGCGCTTGCTTTGCATGCATGAAGCCCTGGATTTGATCCCCAGCACCCATAAACTTGGTGCTCCTCCTCCTGAGGAGGAGATGGAATTTTGAGGATCAGGAGTTCAAAGTCATCCTCACCTACACAGGGAGTTTCAGGCTGCCTAAAATAGAGACTCTGGCTCCAAAATCCCAAACCAGAGGCTGGGGAGAAGAATGGATGGTTAAAGTGCTTACCAGGCAAGTCTGAGAACCAAGTTCAGATCCTTAGAAACTCACATATGCCTGGTGGGTGTGGAGGCTCACCTCTAGTGCCAAGTTTGGAAGGATGAGAAGGAGAGCCTAGTGAGACTAGTCATATCGACAAGCTCTGGGTTTGATTGAGAGAACCTGCCTCAATGAATAAAGTAGGAAAGTTATAGAGAATGAGTCCAGGCATCAACATTGGGCCATGTGAATGTGCACATGTGCCTTCATGCACACACACACACACACACACACACACACACACACACACACACACACACGGAGGCACTCACACTTGTACCTACATACATGTAAACATGCACACATATACTATATGAAAAAAGGAAAAACCCCAAACCATCCCATATCAAACCAAATTATAGTATCAGTAGTAATCAATAGTGTATTCAAGGCTTCAGGATAAGACATTGAAGGGCTGGGGATAGAGGTCAGGGGTGAAATGTTTGCCTAGCATGTGTCATGTCCTGGGTTGGACCCCCCAAAACAAGCAAGAAAAAGAAATAACTTTTGGGAAACCGAAAGTGAAGTCAGGTGTGTTAATGCATGTCTGCAATCTCAGCTAGTGATGTGGAGACAGGTGGATTCTGGGAGTTGCTGATCAGTCAGTCCAGCTGTATAGGCTACATGAGACCCTGTGTCAATCAGTCAATACATTTCACTCTTAAAAGCCCAACCAAACAAAAAATTATTTCAAAAGTAGGATGTAGTGATGTGTGCCTATAAGCCCAGCTCAAGAAACCGAGGCAGGGGGATTACTAAGAATTTGAGACCAGCCTGAGCTATAGAGTGAGTTCAAGTGTTAGACCCTGTCTCAAAAAGAGGAGGAGGGGAAAGAAGAGAAAAGAGGGAAGGAGGAGGGTGAGGAGGGTGAGGAGGGAGAGGAGGGACCCGAAGAACTCAGGGTCCAGAGAGGAAGCAACCCGAGACACAGCACGATTTTGATCTTGATTCTAAAATGATGAACTTAGAGAGCCAAGAGACAAACCGAGGACGTTAACAGTACAGACAGGAAGCCGGGTGGTGGTGGCGCACGCCTTTAATCCCAGCACTTGGGAGGCAGAGCCAGGCGGATCTCTGTGAGTTCAAGGACAGCCTGGGCTACAGAGCGAGCTCCAGGACAGGCTCCAAAACTACATGGAGAAACCTTGTCTCAAAAACCAAAAACAGTACAGACAGGAGCAAATGTCACTATTCCTGATGTTGTGAGAGCTCAGCCAGCAGAGATGAGGCTGGGACCCCAGGGAAGAGGAGCAGAGGGTGAGAGCCAGCCTCCGTCTACAGGAAGGAACCACGATTGGCAAACTGGAAGTGGAGGGGATGGTTTCAAACCAGCTCTCAAACAAGAAGTGAAAACCGGTAAAAATGGACGCAGAGGGAAGGATGTCTTCATTGCCTGATGTTCAGTTTTTCCATGGTAAGGAGACAACAGCGAGTCTTAAATTGGTGAGTTAAGACATAGGAGAGGAGAGGCTGGAGAGACGGCCCAGGGGTAAGGTGCCTGCTGAACAACCAAGAGAACCTGAGTTTGAATCCCTGGTACCCATGTGAAAGTTGGGTATAACAGTCCTGGGGAGCCCAAACAGGAAGGTGTGTGTCTGTAACATATCCACGTCAGTGGGTTACTGGGGTCAGCAAGTCCTTGGACATCCTTTAAGGGAAGTCCTGTAAACATCCAGATTTTACCATTCCTCTGGTTCTCTTGTGGTGTGCTCTTCCCCACCCACTGGCGCTGGGCCTGAACCCGGCAGGGCTTGGGCTTGCTAAACAATCTCGCTTTCCAACCCCCATTCCTCGGTTGGATTCTGAATTCTCAGTCACCCAAACACGACTTTCTCTATTTTCCCCTCAAACCTGGAGTCATAACGCAAACTCTTCTGGGAGAGGCCAGCAAATTCCAGAATTTCTTTCCTGCAAAATACAGAGAGGGGTTTGAGAGATGGCTCAGCGGTTAAGAGCACTGGCTGTTCTTACAGAGTACCTGGGTTCAATTCCCAGTACCCACATGGCAGCTCACAACTGTCCGTAACTCCAGTTCCGGGGAATCTGACATTTTCACACAGACATACATGTAGGCAAAATACCAATGCAAACAAAAATCAATCAATAGCTGGGCGGCGGTGGCGCATGCCTTTAATCCCAGCACTCGGGAGGCAGAGGCAGGTGGATCTCTGTGAGTTCGAGACCAGCCTGGACTACCAAGTGAGTTCCAGGAAAGGCGCAAAGCTATACAGAGAAACCCTGTCTTGAAAACCAAAAAAAAAAAAAAAAAAAAAAGAATGCTCAATGCTCTTCCAAGGGATCAATCCCCCACCCCCGACCCCAGACCCATGTTGGGCAGTTTACAATTCCCTGTAACTCCAGCTCCAGGGCATCCAGCGCCCACTTCTGGCCTCTGCAGGTGCTGTACACATGTGGCATACATTCCTTCAGACACACAAATAACATTTTTTAAAAATACACAACTTAAAGTACAGTGTGGAGCCAGGAGAGACCCCCAGAGTAATCTCCATTTTAGGAGTCTGCAGTGGCTAATATTGACAACTTGATAGATTCTAGACTCGCCAAAGGGGGTTTCTCGATAGAGTTATTTGAGATAGGCAGATCTACTATAGATGTCCATGGCAGCATCCCACTGGCTGGGCTCTGGACTGAATGGAGAACAGCTGAGGTCATGCGGCTCTGTGGTCACGTGACTCTGTGGTCATGTGGCTCTGCTTCCTGACTGTGGCTGCAATGTGACCAGTTACCTCAGGCTTCTGCAGCCACACTGCCTCCAACGTGGTGGACTGTACCTTCCAATGGTGAGCCACCATAAGCCTGTCCTTCCTTCTGTGGTGTGGGTAAGGTGTTTTTGTCACAGTTGTGAGAAAAATAAGTAATGCAGGGTGTTCTCTGAGATAGAAGTGGTACCCATAAGTCAGAGTGTGTGCTCTGCTTGCTGCTCCTGAGATCACCAATGGTTCCCTCAGATTCTTAACATCCAAACAGGGACAGCCACAGCATTCCAGAGGCTGAGACAGGACAAGCTAAAGCTCCAGTCTAGCCTGGGCTACATGGTGAGTTCAAGGCCAGCCTAAGCTACATAACTAGTACTTTGTAGCTCAATGGTAGAGCATAATCTATTGTGCATGAAACCTGGAGTTTACTCCATAGCACTGCAAGGTTCCAAGTAGCCCAAGCTAGCCTCAACAATCGTTATAAAACTGAGGGTGGCCTTGAGTTCCTGATTCTTCTGCCTGCAGTGTTTCCAAGTGCTGGAATTCTAGACATGAGTCTCTGTGTCTGGCTCACAGTTTCTCTGTGTGCGCATCTGTATGTAATATACGCATGTGTGTGCTTGCATGTATGCGGGTGCTGTGTCCTGTGTGTGGCGCTCAGAGGCTGATGCCAGTGTCTTCCTGTAGTACTCTCTCTACCTTGAGTCTTTGAGACAGAGACTCTCAGTGAACCTGGACCTTAGTGATTCTGCTTCTGGCTGGCCACCCAGCCTCGGGGACCTGCAAAGAGCTTGCCTAGCATGTATGAATCCCTGGATCCAATCCCCCAGCACTACATGAACCAAGCTTGATGGCATTCCACCAACTGAGCTACAGCTCCAACTCTCAAGCTATCTCTCAGTGTTGATCCATGCTGCGCGTTGTGAATCCACCTATAATCTATCAATTCTGTTGATTGACTAAGCTGGGAGCTTAGTCCTCACTCGCAGCACCTAGAACTCTGCTTAAAAAGCAAAACTGGCCTGGTATGACGCTGGACATCAGTAATCACATGGTCCCACGAGGCTGAGGCAGGAGGATCATTCAAGGCCATTATATCAGTTACTTTTCTACTGTTTAGATAGACACCATGACCAAGGTAACTAATATTAGAAGGAGTTTATTTGGGCTTATGATTCCAGAGGGACAAGAGTCCATCATGGCGGGGAAGTGGCAGGCATGGCGGCTCGAGTAGCAAGACGGAAGCTCTCATCATGAAGCACATGCACAGAGCAGAGGGCAAACTGGGAGTGCCTCAGGTCTTTCAATTCTCAACAACCCCTCCATACACTTCCTCCACAAAGTCACACCTCCTAAACCTCCCAAACGGTACTGCCACCTGGGATCCAAGTGTTCAAATGCCCAAGACGATGGGGGACATCTCATTCAAACCACCATAACCATCCTGGGCTACGTAACGAGTTCAAGGCCAACCTGGGCTACATATATGAGGCTCTCTCAAAAAACCAACCACACAACAAACAAAGGGCTGAGGAAGTGGCTCCCGGTAAAGTGCTTGCTCTCCAAGCACAAGGACCTGAGCGTGGGCTCTTAGCACCCAGGAGAAAAAGCTGGGTGTCTGTAACTACAGAGCTTGCGGGGGGTGGGGGCTGGGGGGTGGGGTGGTGGCAGAGAAAGGATTCCAGGGGCTCAGAGGGCAGCCAGCCTAATCAGCCAGTGAACTATAGGTTCAGTGAGATGGACAAAGACTGAGGGAGACCCCTGATGTCAACCTGTGGCCTTTACACACACACACATACACACACACACACACACACACACACACACACACACACATGAGTTCCAGACCAGCCCAAGTTTCAAAAAGAGTAAAACTGTTTCTCACTCAAAAAAAAAAAAAAAAAAAAAGGCAGAGTATAAGGATACACACCTTCTCATCCCAGCATTCAGGAAGCAGAGGAAGGTAGATCTCTCTGAGTTCGAGAACAGCCTGGTCTATGTGTCGAGCTAGCTATGACTATATAGTGAGACTTTTTTTTTTAAGGAGGGCATGGTGGTCTTGGCCTCATGCTGTGGTGTTTGGGCTTCCCAGAACCTGCTGCCTGAGCAGACTGCTGCTTCTATAATGGTTTCTAACATTTCTACAAAGTATCTACAAAGGTTTCTAAGTGATGGCTTGTAGATGCGGAGTTGAGCAGACTTTTCAAAGCCAAGCCTGGCCAACCATCATGCTGTAGCCCTGCCATTGTCTCACTCGGGAGGTGGAGGCAGGAGGACCGGAAGTTCACGGTCGTGCTGGGCTACATGGAGAGTTTGAGGCTAGCCTGGGCTACATGAAATCTGCCTCTAGAAGCAGGAAGTGGCACATGCCTGTGAGTCTAATACTCAGGAGGCTGAGGCAGGAGGATGGCCAGTCTGGGCTACAAAAAAAGACTCTGATCTAAAAAAAGAAGAAAAAAAAAAGTAAAGTCACCTGCTTCCAAACCTGACAAGCTGAGTTCTGTCTCTCAAGGTGGAAGGAGAGAACGGACTCCCACAAGTCTTCTGACACACACACACACACACACAGCACACATATATGACTTAGGGTTTCTATCGCTGTGATAAAACACCGTGACCAAAAGCAACTTGGGGAGGAGAGGGTTAATTTCCCCTTACAGCCTATAGTCCATCATCCAAGGACGTCAGGGCAGGAGCTCAAAGCAGGAACCTGGAGGCAGGGACGGAATGAAGCAGAGGCCATGGAGGGGTGATGCTTATTGGCTTGTTCCTCATGGCTTGCTCAGCCTGCTTTCCTATAGCCACCATGGCCACCAGCTCAATCAAGAAACTATGCCATCTGCTTGCCCACAGGCCAATCTGCTAGAGGCATTTTCTCAGCTGAGCTTCTTCCCTCCTATGTGATTCTAGGTTGTGTAAAGTTGACATAAACCTAGCCAGTACCACATCCAATAACAATAAATCAAAATTTAAAAAAAAAATTGAGGGCTGGAGAGATGGCTCAGCGGTTAAGAACACTGGCTGAGCAGAGGACCTGGGTTCAATTCCCAGTACCCACATGGCGGCTCACAACTGTCTGTAACTCCAGTTCCAGAGGGCCCAATACCTATGGCAAAAACACTAATGCACATAAAATAAAAATAAATAAATTAAAAAGAAAAAATTTGAGGTAGAGTCTCCCTATGTAGCCCATGAAGACTTGAGTTTGGTTACCAGCATACATGTAAAAAGCTGAGCTCCACAGGCTGGAGACGCGGCTTGGTGGTTAAGAGCACATACTGCGCTTGCAGAGGATTGAGCAAGGCTCCTAGCTCCCATGTCAAAAGGCTCACAACCACCATCTGTAACTCCAGCTCCAGAGGGATCTAACTTGTCTGCCCTTTGCCAGCACATGTGCATACACACATACATTTAATCAAAAATAAAATCTTGCCAGGTGGTAGGGGTGCATGTCTTTAATCCCAGCACTCAGGAGGCAGAGGCAGGCAGATCTCTGAGTTTGAGGCCAGCCTGGGCTACAGGGTGAGTTCCAGGACAGCCAAGGCAACACAGAGAAACCCTGTCTGTGGGAAAAATCAAAAATAAAAACAGCAACAAAAAAAAAGAGATGTGGTTATGTGTTGTGGACTATTTAATGATGTAAAGATGTGTTACATTTGTTTCTGATGCATTTGTTGAATTATGAAAAGATGTGTTGTGGGTTCACCTTGCCTGCCTAAGGCACCTGATTGGTCTAATAAAAAGCTGAATGGCCATTAGCTAGGCATAAGAGGGATAGGCGGAGCTGGCCAGCAGAGAGAATAAATAAGAGGAGAATCTAGGCTAGTAGAACAAGAGAGGAGAGAACGAGGGAGAAAGAGGGAGACACCTGGGGCCAGCTAACAGACACAGTGTAGGACACACAAAAAGAAAGGTAAAAAGCCCCGAGGCAGAACGTAGATAAAGAGAAACAGATTCAAATATGAGCTGAAATAAGGCTGAGCATTTGTAACTAAGAAAAAGTCTCCATGTCATGATTTGGGAGCTGGTTGGTGGCCTACAAGAAAGCCTGGTGCAGTTAGATGTCAAGTTGGCAAGGGGAGGACTTGTGTTGGCTAATCTTGATTGGCAATTTGACTGTGTCTCAAACCAAATAGCTGGGTATGCCTGGGAGGGGTTTTCTTGATTGGATCACATTAGCTGGATTAAAGGCATGCAACCTGTAAACATTTGTCAACAGCCTGCAGAATAACAAAAAAGGAACAATGAAACAATGTTACTAATAGTTGCATATAAATGATATTATTGTATTCTCTCTCTCTCTCTCTCTCTCTCTCTCTCTCTCTCTCTCTCTCTCGTTGTTTTTTTTTTTTTTTTTTTTTTTTGGTTTTGCAAGACAGGATTTCTCTGTGTCCTGGCTGTTCTGGAACTTGCTTTGTAGACCAGGTTGGCCTCAAACTCACAGAGCACCAACCACCTGCCTCTGCCTCCCAAGAACTGGGATTAAAGGCGTGCGCCACCACTGCCTGGTTTGTATTTTCTAAAATAAAGTTCTTGGGAAGAAAAAAATTGACATTTTGAAAAATTTTGAATTATATTTATCTTTCTGTGTGTATATATGCGTGGGCCAAGGCATGTGTATGGAGGTCAGAGGACGACTGTCAGGAGTCGGTTCTCTCCTTCCACCATGTGGGGCCTGGGGATTGAACTTAGGTCATCTTAGTGAACTTGGAGGCAAACACCTTTACCTGCTCAGTCATCTCATGGGCCCCCAAATTGAAGCCTTAATACCACATCAGAGACTAAGACCCGTTCACTCAAAGCAGTGGTTCCCAACCTTTCTAACTCTGCCACCCTTGAATACAGTTCCTCATGTTATGGTGATCCCCAACCATAAAATTATTTAATTGCTACTTCATGACTGTAATTTTGCTACTGTTATGAATTGTGATGTAAATATCTGTGTTTTCCGATGGTCTTAGGCGACCCCTGTGAGAGGGTGGCCCCACCCCCACAGGTTGAGAACTGCTGACTTAGGGAAGATCCTCGGCCGAGAGAAGGCAGATGAGAGAAGGCCCGAGTCAGTTTGCACACTATCTTGCTATGGTGTGCATCAGAACAAGTGGACGAAACTAGATTAGTCCTATCTATCCTTAAAAAGATCGTGGTCCCAGGCAGAAGGAGCGGCAGTAATTAGATCGCATCCTGCTCTCCCACAAACTAGATGCTATTAAGCCCCAAATTAACTTAATTTGTTTATATTCATGCCTTTAGGTGAGGAGGCACAGCTTCCCCACTCCTTCAGGTAATGGGGAGGGGGGATCTTGGTCACATTTATCTCTGTTTCTACTTTTGCACAGTTGGGGCAAAGATCATAACTTCAGATCTTAGTAGGAAGATGGGCTTGGTGAGGTTTGGTGGGGCTTAGTGAGGTTTGGTGGGGCTTGGTGGTGCATTCCTGTCACCCCAGAGGCAATCGAAGTTTGAGGTCATCCTTGGCTACATAGCAAATTCAAGGCCAGCCTGTGCTGTTTGAGGCTGTCTCTGAAAGAAAACAGGAACACATTATGAGAGCTCACATATTGATGACATTTAGTTTAAGGAGTCATTTAGAGAGAGGTCCCAAAGGCCGATCGGAAGAACAGGATAAATAAATGAAGGGCTGAGGGGTCAGCTCAGCATCAGCGGAGGTCGTAGGACAGCTTGTGGGTGTTGGTTCTCTCATTCTACAGTGTGGACCCCAGGGTTCAAATCCAGAATGGAAGCCATCTTGCAGGGTCCCACCTTGGTTTTTGAAGCCCGGTCTTTCATTGACCTGGACCTCACTGACTGAGCTAGCCTGCTGGCCAGCAAGCCGCAGGGATCCTCTCGTCTGCTTCCCTGGTACTGGGATGATGATAGGTGCTCCTGTGTCTGGCTCGCACTCAGTCCTCATCCCATGGGAAGCACTTTACCAAGCCAGCCATCTCCCAAACCTCTTTTGTTTGTTTTCCAATGGGATCTCATGTAGCCTCGGCTGGCCTCGAACTGTTACCTCAGTTAGTGAGATGAACAGCTGACAATGTTCCTGTGATGGGACTGAGTATGGGAGTTTGGAAGATACATTTTAGACCTATTTTGCTTAAGGAGAAAGAAATGCAAACTAGTTAAGAGTCATGGGAAACCCTGGTCTAGGGCTGAAAGTCATGTTCAAGTTTGCTAAAAAGGTAGGGAAGGGCTGGGAAATGGTGACACACGCCTTTGATCCCAACACTAAGGAGGCAGAGGCAGGCAGATTTCTGTGAGTTTGAGGTCAGCCTGGTCTATAGAGTGAGTTCCAGGACAGTCAGGGCCACACAGAGAAACTCTGTTTTGAAAAACCAAAACCACCACCAACAAAAGGTAGGGAAGGGGCTGAGGATGTGACTCAATGGGTAGGGAGCTTGCCTAGCATGCAGAGCTGAGCAGTGCACGAAGCCAGACCTGGTCATGTATCTTTGTATTCCCCACACTCAGGAGACCGAGGCAGGAAGATTAATAGTTTCAAGTCACCCTCAGCTACATACTGAGTTCTAGGCCAGTCTGGGCTATATGAGATCTTGTCTCAAAGACAAGAAGGAAGGGGAGATACTTCAGTCAGATTGCTTGCTCTGAAAGCCTGAGGATGTGAGCTGGATTCCAGGCACCTTCGGGAAACACTGGTGTAGCAGCCCACATCTGGAATCCCTGTGGAGGGAGGGTAGAGATAAGGGACTTTAGGGCTTGCTGGCCAGCTCATCGAGGTGAATCACTAAGTTTCAGGTTCAGTGAGAGATTGTCTGAGAATTGAGGTGGGGTGTGGTTGGAAAAGACAGCCAGTGAATGTCTGACTATGTCTTCCAGATGCGTGTGTACATATTGCAGCAGCATACAGAGACACATGCCCAAAAAAGATGTTCACTAGCTTCCAGGGAGGACAGTCTTCTCTCTGAAGCAGGGTATGGCAGGACACTGGTAGGATTCTCTAACTAGAGAGAGCCGTGCTGGCTCCTGGGTAGTGAGCAGAGGGAACGATCCCCAGTAGCCTCCAGGAGGCACAGTTGTGACTCAGGGCTTGGGATAATCAGGCACCTAGGCAGTAGAAAACAAGGTGGAAGAATCCAAGCTTCCTGGGTCAGGAACAGCTAGAAAAGGAGAAACCACCTGTGAGCTGAGGCGGGGGAGGGGTGGCATGGGGGGTGGGAAGAAACTGGGAAAGGAGGGAAGTGCACAGAGGTGGGGCTGGGGAGAGAGGAGAGAGGAAGGAGGTAAGGTTGAGGAGACAGAGAAAGACAGGCAAGGAGGGAAGAAGATGCAGGCGCTGGGAGGGGAGAGAGAGCCCTGAGAGAGAAAGAGGGAGGCCTGTGGGGAGGGGAGCTAGAGAGAGAGAGAGAGAGAAAGAAACCTCTGTTTTACTCACTAGCTTATCCCTCTCCCCCCTTTTTTTCTTGAGACAGTCTCTCTGGCGTGGGGCTCCCCAGTTCATTGAGGCTGACTGGCCTGTAAGCCCCAGGGATCCTCCTGTCTTTGCCTCTCCAGGGTTGGGATCACTCAAACTCACCCTCACACCTTGTCCTTGAGACTGGAGAGATGCTTGCAGTTAACAGCACTTGTTGTGGGGCTGGAGAGGTGGCTCAGTGGTTAGAGCACTGGCTGCTCTTCCAGGGGACCCAGATTCAGCTCCCAGCACCCACAGGGTAGCTCACAAGTGTCTGTAACTCCTGTTCTAGGGGATCTGACACCCTTACATAGGCAAAATACTAATGCACATAAAATAAAATTAAATAAATTATATATATGTATATATATACATATATATATGTATATATGTATATATATATATATATATATATATATATATATGAGCACTTGTTGCTCTTCCAGATGACCTGAGTTCAGTTCCCAGCATCTACATGGTAGCTCACAAGCATCTGTTCCAGATCCAGCACCTTCTGATGCACATATAAACACGCATGCAAAACAATACTCATATATAGATAAATATCTAATTCCCCCCCCACAAAACTCTGTTTCTCATGCTTGTACAACAAACACCTTACCAATGGAGCTACCCTCCCAGCCCTCATCAAAGACTCTTAAATGGATTTATTCTGACCTAGGGTCTCGCTCTCAGTGACAAGTGCTTAGAAATGGAGACGGAGCTTGAATGTTGCTCATACATTGCTCCTATTCTTAGACATTTCACTACAACTATTCAAAACTCTGGGCTGCACAGGGTCATAGAAACCACTACGGAAAGGCCAGGTGGGTTGTGGTACAGGCCTGTAATCCCAGCACTCAGGAGACTGAGGCCGGAGGATCACAGGTTCAAGGTCAGCTTGGGCTACAGATGAGTCCTTGTCTCCAAAGAGGGTGGCCAAGTGCTGTGGGTAGCAGATCTAAAGAAGCCACATAAAGCCACCAAAAGAATCTGTCCATGAAACGAATTAGGTTCGTGTCGTATGTGAGTTTGGTAAACATACCCGGCCTTTTCAAGAACATTTTATTTCCTCTCTAGAATGCGTTACCATAGAGATGGGTTTGCTTGCTGGGGAAAGCACAGCTTTTACTTTTTTACCTGCCTGCCACTCTGGGGGCGCGCGCGCGGGGTGGGATGGGGGGTGTGTTTCATCTGAAGGCAGGGAATCGCATACCCGACTGCTTACTTTTCTGGGTTAGTTCAATTGCATGCAGGTCCCTAACCGCAAAACCACCACCTCTCCAGTTAACATCCCTCTTCTGGTTCATATGCCTCACTTCCTGCGGGTCTAGCCACCCTGTCATTCGAATACACCAGTTGCACAGAGCACACCCGACACTCGATCATTGCGGGAAGTCTTCTCTTGGAACTTGTAGGATCTAAACGCTATTTCCTCCAAAAATGATACCGTGTGCCCATGGGCGCAGGCGCGCAAGGTGCTTGGGGTTTCACGCAACCCTCTGGCGTCCATCAGGAGCCTTGAAAAGTCCGACACTGGAAAAATAATTCGATTCCCCGAGTCGTTGCACAAGCAAATCAGTTCGTTCCGCGTGTGTGTGTGTGTGTGTGTGGGGGGGGGGGGGGCTGGGGGGCGGAATGTCTGTTTCAAGGATCCCCACCGGCTGCAGAAACCTTGCAGCTCCTTAAACCCTCGCGTGCTCGCTCGGGACGAGCACGGTCGGCGTAGCGCCGTGTTCCTCGGGCGCGCGCACGCACGCAAGCGCGGGGGCCGCGCAGGGCCGGGCCGGCACGGCAACGGGCGCGCGCAGCTCGGGAGGCGGCGGCGGAAGCAGCGAGGGCGGCGGGCGTCCGGCTGCGAGCGCGGCGGCTCCGTGCTGGGCCGGCCAGGGGCGGCTCCGGGCGGCGGCGCAGCCGAGCGCTCGGTCCTGCGGCTCCAGCCCGCGATCCCCGTCCCGACGCCTGCGCCGCTCACTCGGCGTCCCGGCTCGGACCCCGGCGCCCAGCCCGTGGCCGTAACCTTGAGGCGGCGGCGGGGCCGGGCCGGGCCGGGCTGGGGGGCGGCGGCACTGGATCCGAGGCCGGCCGGCCGCTGGCGGGAGATGTCGAACCCCGGGACGCGTAGGAACGGCTCCAGCATCAAGATCCGTCTGACAGGTAGGCACCACAGGGCCGCGGCCCTCGCGCCCCCAGGCAGTCCCAGGGACCCCGCGCACTCCACCCCGCCCCCCCTGCACCGGCCGTTGTCCCGGGACCGCCGCACCCCCCACGGCGTGCGCCCCTCGCTCGCTCTCCCGGCCCCGCCCCCCGGCTGCTCTGCAGGCGCCGCCCCCGCCGCCCAGTCCCCTCCCTCTGCATCAGGCCCCGCCCCTGCTGCGGCAGCCCCGCCCTCTCCGCATCAAGCCCCGCCCCCGATTAATCTGGCCCTCCCCCTTCCCTAACCAGGCTCAGCCCTCGACTGTTCTGCAGACTCCCACCCCCTCCCCCTCACAGGCTCCACCCCTTTACTTTGTAGCCGTGGCGCCCCGCCCTCTGGCTCCTCCCTCTGCATTTTCCCCGCCCCCTGCTTGCTCTGCAGGCCCAGGAAGCTGGCTTTGGCTTTTTCTGCTGTTCATTTTTCTTGTCAGGTTCCACTCACCGCCCCCTGATCCTCTAGGTCCCGCCTCTGGCTCCTCCCTCTTCATCAGGTCCTCCCCCTCACTCCTCCCTGTCTGCCCACACCTACCGTCCGTTGCCTATGGGCCCCGCCCCCTGCTGCCTGCCTCTGCCCCTAACCTCACCCCTCTGCATCAGGTCCCGCCCCCTAGGTCCCCTCTGCAGGACCATCCCCGAGCTCTCCTTTCTGCCCTACACCTATCCTCAGGCATAGAGGTCCCGCCCCTCGGGGTCCCCCACCCGTCCTCGGGTTCTCCTCCCGAGACCCCGCCCCCGGGACCCTCTGTCCCACACCTGCCCCCCTCCCTGCTCTTCTCCAGGCCTTGTGCCCAGCTCCCTCAGCCCCACACCTACTTTCAACTTCATGTAGGTCCCGCCCCCTCGCTGCACCTCCTTTTGCTCTTTCCACCCTCACCTCAGATTTTCATCATCCATCTTTTCCCTCACCGTCCTCCTACCTGCTGTCCCCCTCTAGTCCCTCACTACCCTCCCACCTGTCTGCTCTTTTTCCCCTGTAGCTTCTCATTACTTCGCCTCCTTCCTTCCTTCCTTCCCCGCTCTCTGCCCTGACTTGTCGTTTGCCTTCTCACTTCTCCCTCCTGGTACCCTCAGAATCACGCCCTTCTGGCCTGCTTCACCCCCTCCCCATCTCCATCCTCTTTCTTGCTTCCTTCTCCCCTCTTGACCCCGCCCCCTCCGCTGCCCCAAGCCCCGCCCCTCATCTCAGCCTGATCCCGCCCTCGCTTATCTTTCAGTCCCGCCCCCTCGCTTCTGTCTTTCAGCCTCCACCCTTCAGTCGCAAATTCCTCAAGCCTGTCTGGGACCAAACGTCTGTCTCCCGGCCGTGTTCTCACTTCCCCCACCTCTTCAATGGTCCAGACCTCTCCAGTCTAGTCCACTTCCGTTCTCCCTGAGGCCTGGCCACTTAGTACTCCAGAGTCCGAGTCTTCGGTTCCTACCTCCTCTGCAATGCCTTCACCACCATCCCCCTCAACGCCACATCCTTGAGTCCCTGTTGTGGCGCGATCTCCCCCCTCCCCCCAGCTGTGCCTCCTTGTGCACTCCGAGTCTTCAGAGGAGTGTTCGGGGTTCCTAGGTGCTCTGTAGTGCCACCTTCAAGGGTGAGCGCAAGCTTGCTGTGGGTCTGACAGCAACAGGATAGTTTGTATACAGGGAGAAGCCAACTCTCTGTCATAGCTGTCCCACTTCGTGGGCCCAGAGTCTGAACCACTGACTGCCCCTGTCCCCTCCTCCCTTCTCCCTCTCCTTTCCCCGCAGACCATACCAGTTTGAATCCATCCCTAAGGCTGGATGGCAGGGCTGGCATAGGGCCTGCTTTGGGGCTTTCCAGCTCAGAAAAGGAAATACAGCGTTAAGTCTGAGGCCTTACAGGGATTTCCCTGGATTTTTCTGTTCTCAGGCAGTGTGGTCGGACTGAGCCTTTGGGTAATGTCTGTGACCATGGTGGTGTCCTCCCCCCAACGGTGGAAATTCTTGGAAAGTTTGTAGCTGTTGAGTGTTCTGCTTAAGAAAAGATTGATATTTTTCTCTGAAGATGTCAGGTCAGATAATGTTTTGAAGTAGAACCCAGACCCTGGGTCTTGTTGGACGTCTTTGCCCCTGAACAAGCAGCAGGTGACTGGACTCTCACTCGGTGGATGTTGTCTACATCCCTGTGTTGGCCGTTACTTTTAGAAAGTTGTCTTTGCCAGTCATCCTTGTGAACGTTTGCTCACTGGCACTGGGCTCGATTTTAGTGATAACCCACGCTGGTTTTGGCCTTCCTGTTAAAGTGACTGACTTGGGGAGTTTTAGTAGAAATGAGATCAGTGGCTTAGAAATCCTAATGACGATGGTTGTGTCAGGTGTCTGTCAACAGTTCCTAGACAGCTGGTAAGGGAGGCTTCCTGGGCTGATTTTAGCATTGAAGACTTGGGAAGCTTCCGAGTTCTTAGGTGGCCTTTGATGGGGATGGGCCAGGGGAGGGGTGTTATTAGTTAACGGTCTGAGAGCAGTGGTGAGTGTGCTCCTGGGATTGAGGGTTGGTGGCGATATGGGATGACAATTGTGTGAAAAGCTCGGAACCAGCCATTTTGTTGACGATGAGGTAGGCTTTGCCTCATCTTTGTGCTGTCACAGGACATGAGAATGGTTGGGTAGCAGTCTCTAAAGTTAAATCCTGTTACAGAGTTTCAGCATTTACTTAGTATTTGTATTTGGGGAAAAAAATGACTTTTTAAAAATGAGAGCTATTGGGACCGGGGAGACGGCTCAGTCAGGAAAGGGCTTGCCCAGCAAGCATGGGGACTTGAGCTGGATCCCCAGCCCCCACTTAGAAAACGAATGTGGTGCGTATGATAGCTGGAGCCTCACCAGGTCCTGGTGAGACACCCTGTCCCAAAAAGCAAGTCGATGGCTCCTGATGAATAGCACCCGAGGTTGACCTCTGGCCTGCATGCACACGTGTATGGGTGTACCTGCACACACACAAGCCCGAATACATAGAATAAAAAAAGGAGGGCTGGTGTCACCTTGCAGTGAACACCACACAGCATCAAACAGTGCAGACACTGGAGTGGCTAATGAGCCTTGAGAACTTTGGGGTCTGCAGTTGGCTTTGGGGAACAGAGCCTGTCAGATTAGGGCACTTGGATCAGTCAGACTAGCAGTTCATGACGTGCAGCCAATTAATTACCGTTCAGGGTCTCCATTCCCTCTTTTTGATGAGACTTCAGCCCTGTTTATTATAAACATCTTTGATCTCCTCCACAATCCATCAGTGTGGTTACCCATGTACTTCACATGGCTGTTGGCCTATGTGCGGGCTTTCTCTTCTCAGCCCTGAGACGCTGAAGTCTGTGTTGAAGGGTAGCACTTCTGTTTGATGTGGGTCAAGCCTTAATTTGGTGCATTGATTACATTTATGCTTTCTTTTTCTTCCCCTGGGACTCCCCCCCCCCCTTTAAATTGTTGGGTAATACGTCAGAATGCTTTGGAACGCTGCTCTTTGAAGTAGAAAAGAATTTCAAGTTTCTGTGTTTAATATAATTTTAATGAATATCTTTGTGTTATTTAGTAGGAACTGTTTCATGAGGTTTAGGGGCATCAATATGTGCAAAATCTGGTAGTCCTATTAGAGAGCATTATCTTGTAGACATCTTAGAATTCACTAGAGAATGCAACCTTTTTGGAAATTTGGATTTCTAAATCAGTGGGAGTTGTAAGACTTGTGTTCCTGTGAGGTCCACAAAGAACTCTAGTACTTGCTTAGGACCCGCACATGAACCCTAAGTACTTACTTAGGACACTTGGACCCGCACATGAGCCCTAAGTACTTACTTAGGACACTTGGGTCCGCACATGAGCCCCGGTACTTTGGACAAATGGAGACTGGACTCCGAGGTTCCATGCTACTGTTTAAAAACTATGATTTGTCTCTGCTGCTGACCAGTTGTCTCAGCCTTTTTGTGTCTGTTTTTATCCTTCTAAAGCGGTTTTTCCTTTTTAGATTTAGTATTTCATGTGTACGAGGGTTTTGCTTGCGTGTGTGGATGTGCACTACAGCATGCCTGGAGCCCTGGAAGGTCAGAAGCGGGTATCGAATCCTTGCCAGCTGCTATGGGGGTGGTGGGAATTGAACTTGGAGCCTCTGCCCTTAACCACTGAACTACCTTTCTAATCCTGCTTTTATGCCCTGAACTCACCTGGACCTCCTTGTATTTTCTTGCCTTTTAGAGCCAGGACTGTGTTCCATGAAGAGAAATTAGAACTGCAATTAGAGGGAGGAAATTGGTCTGGCTTGCTGTGTCTGGACACGTGAGACCATTTTTCACGTGGATGTAGGTGTGCGGCAAGGCCCCGCCTGCATCTCTCCGTTCAAATGGTGCGAGCTGGAGTGAAGTAGCTGTAGTCACAGTCGCTGGTACTTAGGGTTTGGCGGCCTGATTGATGCGGTGGGTCTTATAAAGACGAAGGGAGTGCTGACTGTCAGTTTGCTCCAGCAGAGAGAGAGTCCAAGGCCAGGAGTAATATGGCCAAATTATTTTGACCACTGTAATATGATGAGTGATGCCTGCTAGCTTGAGAGACCGTATGATAGCTTATAGCCGCCATCTCCTCACTTGCAAGTACACTTTCCTTAGGGTCCTCCTCAACTTTCGGAAGGTAAACTTTAGGTACAGGAAAAGTTGTGTACACAGGATATACTTCCATATACTTTATTCCTATCTGTATTTTCTTTCTTTCTCCCCCCCCCCCCCCCCCCCCCCGAGATAGGGTTTCTCTGTGTAGCAGCCCTGTCTGTCCTGGAACTAGCTCTGTAGACCAGGTTGGCCTCAAACCCACAGAGATCCGCCTGCCTCTGCCTCCCGAGTGCTGGGATTAAAGGTGTGCGCCACCATTGCCTGGCTCCTATCTGTATTTTTAAGTAATTGTGAATTCACATCAAAATAGATTTTTTTCCCCTTAGGTGGGTGAGTTCATGTGTGCGCGCGCATATGTATGTGTGGAGGTCAGAGGTCAATGTCTGGTATTTTCTTCAGCCAGTCTCCACTTTATTTTTTGAGACTGGGTCTCTCACTGAACCTGGAGCTTCTGATTCCTCTGGACTTCCTGGCCAGCCAAGGATGTCTCTGCTCCCCGATCCCCTCCTGGCGCCCAACGCTGGGATAGCGGGGGCCCTAAGTTAGAATTTTTAAATTCGTGTGCGTGCGTGTGTGCGTGCGTGCGTGCGTGCGTGCGTGCGTGCGTGCGTGTGTGTGTGTGTGTGTGTGTGTTTGGGGGGGGGAAGAGGAGTCAGACAGACAGACAGACATATCAATACTCCCTGTTTTGCAGCCATCATTGGTATTTTCCTTCTCTTCCTGATTTTCACCGTCTGAGCTCAGTGAAGCCACAGAAGCTGTTACTTGTCAGTCTTTTCTCAAGGACTGAAAAGGAAAGGGACACCACAACCACTGTACTGTTTCAGCGTTAGCACAAGGGTCAGTTAACTAGGCGGACTTGTGCAACGCACTTGGGACACCGGTTAAAAATTAAAATGGCCGTATTATGGCTCAGCCTACACCCCAGCAAAATAAATCTGTCCTCACAATGCTCTCGGTTTTCTGGCTGAGAAAACCTAACTTTCAGGATTCTTTCATGGGTCAAATTCTTTGTAATTTCAAAACAATGTTGAAAGTTAAATTCTTTGAAACAAATGTAGAATTAAAAAAATCCGTTTTCTTCACGAAGCCGTTTACACATTGGCTGGTTAGAGGTTTTGTAGGTGAGCTTTGTTTAGAGAAATCCACAGTTTGCACTTGCTTGTAGCCCAGCGCTCTCTCTCCCTCACTGAAGTCCCTAAGGTCACTCTATCAAAGGGGAGCCTGAAGGAAGCACCCCAAAAGACAGACAGTGCAGCCTCTTAGATCGCGTGTCTTGTTTCTCAAATGTTAGAATTACTGTTGTGTCTCCAGACCAGACCTAATTCATTTAGATATTTAAACAAAGTGAAATATTTCTACGTTTTCTGGGTTAACAGCAGTGGGGTGGGTGGGGGCTCCTTATTGTTTTAAAATAAGGCTTAAGTATGGACTATTGGGGCTACAGCCCATCTGCAGTTCCAGCTGCAGGCACCCCCATTGCTGCCGAAAGGAATTCTAATTGGCTGAGGAATGTCGCCGCATCAAGTGTCACCAAGCAGGAACCCAGACTGCTGGCTCATGTCTTAAGCTTGGTTCAGATGTCTTAAGCTCTCTTTCTTGGATTCTGTCTTTAGGAGCAAATAGAACCCAGGGTCACTTTGGTCAGAGCTGGCAGCCCATGCTCTCTGCAGACACAGTCTTTGGAGGCAGTGGTACCTTCTGGTGCTGTAGTCTCTGGCTCCGGTTTCCATCCCTTTTCCCAGAAGTACCTAGGTGCAGAAGGGAGGCGTGTAGAATCAGCATCTTCTCAGGACCGTGTTCTCATATCTGGAAGGGAGATGTCTCCCCTTTCATACCACTCAAAGCCTGGCCATAATGGGTTAAATATTTCAGTGAATAGTTATGATTTATTTATGTTGTTAAAGTAGTGTGATGTAAACACAGGGCTGTAGGTGGCTGTTATATCGCTCCCCCTCTCCCTTTCTTTCCTCCCTCTCTTCCTGTCTCGCGGAGTCCAGTATGGTAGAGCAATGTCCTTCAAGCACAATGGCCTCTATCTTCATCAGAGCAGCCAGAGACCCACCAGGCCTGGCCTGGTGACCTTCTCTCATTAGAGGGGTGTGGGGAGGGTCACTGGAACTTCACCTGATCTCAGCCATTCCCTCCTGCACCTGTGGCTTGCTGTTGGTAATTTTGTCCTTATTGCCTGTGGCTTTGTTTGGGGAGGGGCTAGAGTGTGTAGTGTGTAGAGGGCTAATGGAAGGCGGGAGCTTTGTGCCTTGTCCATTCTGGAGTGAGACTGGGTGATGGCTGCTTTGGGTCACCTCTGCTCCTGTAAGTAACCCCTCCCCATGCTCTGTTAGTCCAATAAATTCATTGATTCCCCAAGTCAGACTTTGGTGGAATCGAACTTTGGTTTGTCATAGGTTCTCTGTCAGGAGTGGGGAATAGATGTTTGTTTTGTCACTGCGGACAAAGAGTTCTGTAACTGACACCAAACTCATTGTGCGGCTGAGGATGGCTTTAAACTCTCAGTGTTTCTCCCTTTATTTCCTGAATGCCTTGATTGCAGGCGAGTGCTACCATTGTGATCTACCCAGCGCTGGACATCAAGCCCAGGGCTTCAGGCATGCTAGGCAGGCCCCGCTACCAGATGAGCTCTGTTCCTGGCTCTCTTTCACTTCTTTCTGTGGTGCTGGAGGTTGGAGCCAGGCCCTTGGCCACTCTAGGCAGGTGCTGTGCTACCACTAAGCAGCATCGTCAGCCGGCTGTTATTTCTTACACCTACATAACCAAATAGAGCAGCGGTTCTCAACCTTCCTGATGCTGTGGCCCTTTAATACGGTTCCTCATGTTGTGCTGACCCCCAACCATAAAATTATTTTCATTGCTACTGCATAACTGTAATTTTGCTACTGTTATGAACCCTAATGTAAATATCTGTGTTTCTTGATGGTTTTAAGTGATCCCAGTGATAAGATCCTTTGACCTCAAAGGGGTTGTGACCCATAGGTTGAGAACCACTGAAATAGATGCTAATGGTAATGCTGTACTTTGAGACTGAAGACAGCTATGGAAGTGATTGGTAAACATGGAAAAGAATTCTCAGAAACAAGCACTTGAATTGTTTCCTGTGTATTGAGAAAATTTGCTGGCACAATAGTGTTAATGAGCCCAAATGAGCGTGTGTGTGTGTGTGTGTGTGTGTGGTGTGTGTGTGTGTGTGTGTGTGTATGTTTGTGTGTGTGTGTGTGATGTATGCCCAGGGGAGGACATGTGTCCTGTTCTATCACTGTCCACCTTACTCTCTTGAGACAAGGTCTCCTCATTGGCCAGGAGCTTGGCTGGTGGCTTACAAATACCGTTGGTCCTCTTACCCCTCCCTCCACAGCCCTGAGGTCACAGGTGCTTGTGTGGCCATGCCTAGCTGCTTACGTGTGTCCCGGGTTCTCATGCTTGCACATCAAGCACTCTTACTCACCGAGCCATTTCCCCAGCCCCTAGCATCATCTTTAGTAGTGAAGTCTTGGACACATGATCAGGAATAATTAATTCAGTGGTGGATATGGGCATGATTGAGTGCGGCATTGTGTTTGGGGACAGGGTTTTCTGTAGCAAGGATGACCTTGAACTCTTGGTCATCTTGCCTCCACCTCTACCTCCACCTCCTGCTGCTGGTATTTTATAAGCATGATGGCTTTATGTTTTATAAAAATCCAAAAGAGCATTTAAAAATCAGTAGTAAGCAGCGGAGAATGTTAGTAAACTAGCTGGGTAGACAGTTTCTCTGTGGTAAAAAGTGTGGTTTTCTCAGTGTGTGAAGTGCTTTCAGAAGTCAGTTTGGAAAGGGGCAAGAATGGGGTGGTAGGGAACATGGATGGACAGACCACAGGAAAGAGAAGGGAGGTGGATTTCCGACCCATGACAAGATACTCTGCTTTATAGTTCTCACGCCTGTTTTCTAACCGTGTCTTCCATTTCCTTCTTCCTCATCTTCCTCCCCTATCCTCTTCCCCTCCTTTCTCTTCCTTCCTCCTCCACAGCCTTCCCCTTCTTTTTCTTCTTTGAGACAGGGTCTCTCTGTGTAGACCAGGCTGGCCTGGAACTCTCTCTGTAGACCAGGCTGGCCTCAAACTCCTGGAGATCTCCCAGCCTCTGCCTCCCTAGTGCTGGGATTAAAGGTGTGTGCCACCATGCCAGGCCCAAAAGTATTTTAAAGACTATAGTAGCGTCCCAGCATATGCCCATATTGTGGGATGTTTCGTCGCCAAGGAGTATCCTGGGAGCTGTATAGAACAGGGGGCTTGGAGCACTTGTCTTTTGCTTGGGAGAAGCTTCTCGTTTTGAATGTTTATTCTGATGCTGAGGCAACCTCCCTCCGGTCTGGCTTGCTAAAGTACCTCTCAGTTGTTCGCTCCAGACTCAGCCCCAGCTTATGTAGCTCATAAGCGGTTTGGGGACCTGGGATCTTAATTCTGAATTCTTCTCTTGGTTTGCACCATTTATTTATTCGGGACATCTCTGACTTATTTTTGTGAAATACTCTGCATTCTCACCTGAGGTGAAAGGTGTGACATGCTAAATGGCGTTTATAAATTAGTGTGTGGCAGCACTGGACTTGAGTGAGTTTGTTTTACGTTTATTTAATGTGTGTGGGGAGATACACATGTGGAGGTCAGTGAGCAAGTTTGGGAGTCAGTTCTGCTCCTTCCGCATGTGGGGCCTGGGGCTTGAACTTAGAGCCTTAGGCTTGACAACAGGTGTCTTTATCTATTATTGCACTGTCTTGCTGGCCAGGAGGTTTTGTTTATTTGAATTTTTGAGTGCCTAAGGATATTTTAATATCTGACTCCATAAAAACAGAGAAAGTGGCAGCTCCCACAGAGCATCTGAACTTGTTTTTTCTTCTTAGATCTTAGGGATAAAATCCAAAGTGCAACTCCTGTATCTGTTATGGCCCATTACAGATTGCAGGTCACTTGCAGGTGCTACTCCGGCCTCAGGTCTGTGCAGCGCTTCACAGTGTCTCGTCGTTTCCAGAGCTGTAGACAGCCCGCACTGGAGCAGGAGTGAGGCCTGCCTTACTGAGAGCTCTTTTCTGTGTGCACTTTTATTTCTAGGGTAAAAAATAGCATGTGATTTATTTTATTCTCTGGAAACGCGTTGTACCACAGAGAAAAAGGATGTTTTCCCATCCTAAGTGAAGAGCTGCCTCCTGCAAGGATGCAGACTATGAAGGACACGCTTGCCTGCAGCACGCTGCTCTGCTCAGAGTAAGCAGTGGTCACGTCTAGAAAAAGGACCACATTTAATTAGGACATCAGTGTAACTCTTCTTGGGTCCTAGAGAAGATAACTTACATTTAGAAATGAACTGCATTTATTCATATTTGTGTGTTTATGTGTGCATGTGCACAGAGGCATGTGTGTGGAGGCCAGAGGACAGCTTGGGGCTGTCGTGTCCCCCCCCCCCCCCCCCCCCCCCCCCCCCCCGCGTGTGTTCTGGGGATTGAGCTCACACTGTCCGTTTTGGCGGCAGGCATCTTTATCGACTGAGCTGTCTTGCCAGCCCCATACTTAGAAATTGAAACAGTCTTTGTTTTGGTTAAAAGGCCTTTCCCCCCCCTCCCTGTAGTTATACAAGATTAGAAATTTGATGTTGAAGTTTATCTGTTTGTTTGTTTCTTTGGTTTTAGACAGAGTTTTACTGTGTAGCCTAGGCTGGCCTTGAACTTAAAATCCTCTTTTGGAGTGCTTAGAGTACAGGTGTGTGCAATCACATGTGACTCCTGCTAGATGTCTTCAGTTAAACATGTCTTGAAGAGTATTTATTTTTTTTCTGTTTATTTATTTTGTGTTAGGTTTCCAACCTGGAGTCTTATATATACTAGACAAACATTCTACCCTCAGCCTCTCACTGGGGGATTCTAGGCAGGGGCTCTACCACTGAGCTACACCCCAGCCCCTCACTGGGGGACTCTAGGCAGGTGCTCTACCACTGAGCCACACCCCAGCCCCTCACTGGGGGACTCTAGGCAGGTGCTCTACCACTGAGCCACACCCCAGCCCCTCACTGGGGGATTCTAGGCAGGGGCTCTACCACTGAGTCACACCCCAGGCCCTCACTGGGGGACTCTAGGCGAGCACTCTGCTATCAGGCTATATCCCCAGCCCTTGAAGAGTCTTCTTGATTCCCTTTTGTTCACTTTTGTTTTTGCTTCTCTGGACTTCTCCGTCCTTGCACCCCCACCATAGTTGAAGTTTGATCATCTCTTGCCTGCACACCCACATCTCACCCTGTTTTATTTAGATTCTCTCCTGTCACCCAAACCATCAGCTACCATGTAACTTACCCTTACAGTGTCAGATATACTCAGAGGTTAGAGCTGGGTCTGGCAGTACGTGTCTGTAATCCCAGTACATGGGACACAGAGGCAGGAGGACCACCAGTTTCAGACTAGTTGAGCCACATAATAAGACATTTTAAAACAAAACAAAGCCCAGAAAATAAAAAAAAAAAAAAAAAAAAAAGGTTATAAACATTCTTGTTCCTGCTGGTTTAAAGTAGAGCTGGATGGAGTCTGGCTGTTTGCCTAGCCCTTTCTGGCTAGTTCGGCCTCGGCCCTTGTTGCTCTGTCCCCTCCTTGGCAGGTCTGCTGAGGCTGGTCACTGGTCGGTGTCAGTGTGAGGTGGAACTCTCCATAGGCTGATGACTGAGCTGAGCCATACCCAGGGCAGCTGCACAGGGCGATGCAGCCCACACCGGAAAAGCAGACGGAAGACTTCAATTTGAGCCTTCAGAGTGCCAAGTAGGCGCTGCCTGCAGAGGTCTCCTGAGTGGGGCTCTCGGCTTCTGTGTGTGGAACTGGCCACTTCCTAGAGAACAGAGCAGCTCCCGTCTGTTTGTGTGAATGTAGGTATTTTATTTATCTATTTAGTTTGTATGGTGTGCTTCCATGCGTCTATGTGTGCATATACATAGGTGTGCATGTGGAGGTCTTCCTCAGTGGTTCTTCACTTTCATGTATGTGACAGAGTCCTTTACTGAACCCGGAGCTCACCAGCATCGGCTAGCTAGTTTGCCCTGGGATCCCCCTGGCTCGGTCTTGCAAGCACCAGGATTACAGGCAGCAGTCACTCTTGCCCACCTATGTAGGTGGGTTCTGTCCTCGTGCTTGTCCCCAGCCAGCTCCCCAGCCGTGTGCTGCAGTCTGAACATGCTGTGCAGCAAGCAAGCATCTAGACCAGTGGTTCTCAAGCACACGCGCTTTGCCTTCCCAGGAGCCCCAGGTGGCGATGGCACACATTTTTGTCTGTCTTGGCTCTGTGTATGCTTCTGGTATGTAGTGGGTTGAAAGCCAGGCAGCTGCTGAATGGCCCCCATTGCAGATCCCATACACAGAATATTCAGTTCAGGTTGTGAGCAGCGATGGAGAACCCTGGGGCTGGGTTGAGAAACAGAATGCTGCTTGCACACAGTGTGGAGACTTGTTCCTTTAAATCATTATTTTCAGGCACAGACATAATAGGAAATAACCATTGCAATGAAGTCTGCGGTCCAAATTGTGGCTGGATTGATATAAAAGTAGAGGAGCAGGAAGGGAGGGAACTGGAGTTCTGCTTGCTGCAGTGCCCCATGCTGCGCTTCTCCGCTTCTGCTCCCTCACCCCCAAGATGGTCACTAAGCAGCCTGGCTCCATATTGACGGGCTCACACTCGGCCTTCTCACCACTGGCTTCCTCAGTTCAGCATCGTGTTTGTGAGATTTGTGCACACTGTGTGCTGTGGCTCATCCGTGCTCTGCTGCTCAGTGCTCTGCGACATCGCTGTGTTCTAAGTGAGGCATTTCTTCCCTGTTGGTAGGTGACCAGGTGCTTTCTAGTTGGCACACCTGTGCCTCGTGTCTGCATGGGCGTCTGAGTTTCTGTTGGGCGGAGAATTGCTAGATAGGGGTAGAGTGAGCATATGTTCAGCTGAGACAAAACTTGCCACACACTTCCTCAGAGTGGGCTGCCAGGTGACCCCCCACCCCATTACACTGCGAGCGTTCCAGCTGGCCATCCCTGGTGTTCTCTGCTCTTGTCCGTGAACCCTTTCGGTAGGTATGGCTTGGAATCATCACCTGGTAGTTCCGCTGTGACTTTCAATCCCCCTCCGATCTCAGCCTTAAATAGCAGCTTAGAAAGCTGCTGCTTTCAAGGTCCTAATTTTTAAGTAATGACAGTTTCACAGGAGAGTGGAACAGACTGCAGGGAAGTCCTGTGTGCCTTCCCTCAGCTTCCCTCATTGTATATATATAACAGGGGTTCTCTTGTTGCCTTGGTTGACCAGGCTGGCCTCGAACTCACAGAGATCCACCTGTCTCTGCTTCCCGAGTGCTGGGATTAAAGGTGTGCGCCACCCCTGCCCGGCTTATTTTTTCTTTCTTTATGACTTTATTTGTGTGTGTGTGTCTGTGTTGGGTAAACAGCACAGCACACAGGTAGAGGTTGTGAAGGGCAGAGGGAAGTTTGTGGGGATGGTTTTCTTCTTCCACCATGTGGGTTGGTTGTCCAGCTCAGTTGCAAGTGCCTTTACCCACTGAGCCATCCTACAGGCCCTCATTGGTTTCAGTTGATCTCCCCCTAACCACTTTCTTTTGAGACAGGATTTCATGTAGTGCTGTCTGGCCTCAAACTTACGGTGTAGCTGGGGGTGACAGGCATATGCTACCATACCTAGTGCAGGAAATGGAACCCAGGACTTCACACAAGCTGGGCAAGCACCCAGACAGCTTTTCCATATTTTTTTTTTTTTCCAGAGCTGAGGACTAAACCCAGGGCCTTGTGCTTGCTAGGCAAGTGCTCTACCACTGAGCTAAATCCCTACTCTCTTCTCTATTTTTAATATATAACTACAGCATCAGGAGATTGATGGTTACCATAGGTACACTCCAACTATGTACTCTGTCACAATAGTACTTGTTTAGATTTCCCCAGTTAGACCTGGTGTGTGTGTGTGTATGTGTGTGTGTGTGTGTGTGTGTCTAGCAGTCTTATCATATATACAAATTTGATAAACTCTCATCACAGTTAAGATACAGAACTTCATGGCCCAGTTCCTTCAACTGTTGATCCATAACCCAGCTTCCTCCTGGCATCGTAGTTACCTGTTTCCTGTGGCATGGCTCAGATCATGCCATTTCCTTCTGAAAGCTCTCCCGTGGCTTCCCACTCGGAATAACATCAAGCCTCTGCAGAGGTCTCCTGAACTGTGGCGGGCTGACTCTAGCTTTGGGGCTTTTACCAGAATTACTCTGGGGGTTTGGTGTGGGGGTGGGCTCCAGGGCCAGTGCTAGCCTCTCCACTTCCTGTGGCTTCTCTTTTCCCTCCGAGCTCAGTCTCAGTGGTCACCACCCCAGGGAGACCCTGCTTGACCTGTGGCTCCCCCTTCCCTCCCTCCTTCAGCTGTGACTGCTTATGGATCTTTTGCTGGTCTGTTCATCTGTCACACACACAGCCATCACGTCAGCTGTGTTTTCTCTCTCTGTCCCCAGAAGTTCCCTGAAGCCTGGCCTGCTCTTTTTGTTACCTGTGTCTCCATAGCACATTGCTTGGTGCCCGGTGCATGTGCAGACACTTGCCTGCCTCCTTGTTGACTGGACCTCATGGCTGTGCTGCCTCAGGCAGGTAGTATCCAGTAAGGCCAATTCTGTGAGTGTGAGTGTGCTTGCATGTGTGTGTACATGTATGTGTGTGCGCATGCGTGTGTGTGCCTGCATGTTTGTGTGGAGGCCAGAGAACATCTTGAACGCTGTGGAACCATCATCTTGTATTTTGAATCAGGGTCTCTCAGTACATTCTGTGCCCTTCTTCCCTTTCAGCTCCCAGCCTGCCTCTGCAGCAGAAGGGGCCTCTTCCAGCAAAGACACTTCCCTCCTCCTCCTCCTAGGACCTTGCTGACTGCTGTGAGAAGCAGGCACACCTCCAGCGGGGCATTGCCTCATTTTGCATCCTCCCTAAGGGTCCTGTACTACTCCTGGTGGCCATATCAGGCCACAGACTGACTGTTTGTCGTTAAATTCTTGGGCAGGGTTAGAGACTTGCCATTGCTAATCACTTTGCCTCCACGCTTCAGCCCGGGTTTGTTTTGTTCTGTGTTTCATTTACAAGGTACGATTTTTTTCTACAATGAGTTTTCAAAAGCAGATACTTTCAGGTATAAGCAGCAGAAAACCTAGCTTAATTGGCTCAATAGGAAGATCAGTTAATCAAAACATCTCGAAGCAGTAGCAGTGGTGGCCTGGGAGGGCCCAGCTCCTCTCCATTTCGCAGTGCCCATCTCTTCTGCTTGTGCTCGGAGGTGTCAGTTCGGGGCTCGGGTGAGGCTCATTTGGTAGAGTGCTGGCCTGCATGTGCGAAGTCCATCCCCAACACCACGTAAGCCAGGTGTGGTGGTGCACGCCTGTAATCCCAGCACTCAGGAGGCAGAGGCAGGAGGATCACAAGTTTAAGATTGTTGGCTACTTATGGAGCTTGAAATCACCCCATCTCAAAACAAACAAAAGTTTCCTTTCCTTTTAACCCCACAGCGGAGAAAGGTGGCTACTGGAAGCTGGTTTCTGGCTTTACATCCACAGTCAGTTCTGTGACTGCTGGGCCCTGGGATCAAATGCTCTTGAAGTAGTTAGCGTCTTTGTGATAGTGGCATTGGGTGTACTGGATGTAAGGACAGGGAAGCCTTCGTTTAGTGCTGGTCTAAAGCAGCATGCTTTTTTATCAGTGTGAATGAAGTCAAAGACATGTATTTGCAGAAGTGCCAGGAATCTCTGTGGAGGGTTAGGAATGCTCTGTGTGAGTCACGACTGTAGCATGTTTCTGGATCAAGCCAGGTGTGGTGTTGTATGGCTGAGGCAGGACAGCCTTGAGTTCGAGGCCGTTGTGGGCAACATAGGAGACTCTGTCTGAAAATAACATGTAGTTGTGTGATACATTATTTGGGACGACCCAGAGTTCAGGTACAGATGGCAGAATGCTTCTTTGATATTGTTTCTTTAGAGAGAATGGCATTTCTGAGAAAGACCAGAGCAGTACATGATCATTGTTCTAAGCTGAATTTAGCATGTATAGAATAAGGTAATTTATATTTTATGCAAAATTATAGTTTTTTGAGATAAATTATTATAGCCCCACCTGATAACCTGAGTTCAGTCTCAGGCTTACATGAAGGAGAGAACTGACTTCTGCAGGTTGCCCTCTGACCTCCACACAGCTGCTGTGGCACGTGCACACACAGATGCTAGAATTGCTGGGAATGGTGGCACACACTTTTAATACCTGCACTCAGGAGGCAGAGGCAGGTGGGTCTCTGTGAGTTCCAGGCCAGCCTGGTCTGTGTAGTGAATTCCAGGACAGTCACATAGTGAGACTGTCTCAAAATACCAAAAAAAAAAAAAAAAAAAAAGGCCAGAATGAATGTCCAGCCTTCCTTCCTTTTGACAGGGTCTAATTCTTTAGATCTGGCCTTGAACTTGTGGCAGTTCTGCTACCCAGACTCTCAAGTGCTGAGAGCCAGGATACCTGGCGTGTTCTTGGTGTGTGTGTCTGTGTCTCTGTGTGTGCATTGCTACAGCAGCTGTGGAGGTCAGAGGCGACGTGCAGAAGTCAGTTCTCTTCTTCCTTGTGGGCCTAACGTTGGACTCCGGTGGGCCTGGGAAAGCTATCTTGAGTCTTTAGACCAGTGAGTGGCTCTCAACCTTTGGGGGTCCAACAGTCCTCTCACAGGGTTGCCTAAGACCATCTAAACCACAGATACTTACTTTACACATCATAGCAATAGCAAAATTACAGTTAGGAAGTAGCAATGAAAATAATTTCATGGGGCTGGAGAGATGGCTCAGAGGTTAAGAGCACTGACTGCTCTTCCTGAGGACCTGGGTTCAATTTCCAGCACTCATGTGGCAGCTCACAACTGTCTGTAACTCCAGTTTTAGAGGCCCTGGCACCCATGGCAAAACACCAATGCACATAAAATAAAAATAAATAAAATAAAAAAAAAGAAAATAATTTATGGTTGGGGTCACCACGGCATGAAGAACTGTATTAAAGGGTTACAGCATTAAGGTTGAGAACCACTGGTTTAGACAGTGGATATCCATCCTTACTGCCTTGGCTATATCTGTCTATTCATTCACTTATTCAAGACAGGGCCTCTCAATGTAACTCTGGCTTGGAACTCACAAAGATCCACCTGCCTCTGGAATCAGAGACTTGCACCATCATGCCCGGAAGCCTTGGCTGCATTAAAAAAATAAAAACAGAAATGGGAGATGTGTTGCGGGGGGTGGAGGGGTGGAGGTGGGATAGTTAGAAGCAATTGAGAGTATTGGGATGAATGAGACATCCAGGCTGGCTGGCACCTAGACAGTTCTCCATACATGTCAGTTGCTGCTCCTGTCGTCTGATTTCAGGGACTCAGATAGGACTGCCTGAGAGTCACACCAGTACCTGTGTGCACTAGAAAAGAAACCCCAGTAATTACAATATGCCATTCATTGAAGATTTCAGACACACCAAATTATGAATTGGTGATAGATGGTGTTGTGGCGCCTCTGACTTAAAGTCCTGAAAATTGTTTGCATATCACAAATTAATGCCATCTGTCCTCAGTTTAAATATAACACAGTATGAGGGAACTTTTTTCTTTCTTTCTTTTTTTTTTTTTTTTTTTTGTACCAGGCTTACGTTGGGTTTGGTCTTGTGAGCTATAGTATTGGAAATTAACACGTTGAATTATCTTAGGTTTAGGTGATGGGTTGGATGACACTCCAGATAGGCATGGGGACTTCATTTGCTTTTCTTCAGCAGTTTAGAAAAAAAAAATATGAGCCATATTTTATATGAACCGTGTTTTCAGAAATCAAGCAGGGAACTGTTGATAGACCTGTTTGGAAGCTGAAGGCAAGGGAGGGGATGGTGGTGCCCATCACCTTTTTAATGACTCAGGGTTCTTAGCAGAAAGCCTGCCAAGAAAACACCTTGGCTACATCCAAACACTTTCAGCTCTGCAAGAACAATGTTGGTATTTGAAAGCAATGTGTTGTCGTGGGTTTTCCACTATGAGTTAAATGTGGACTGTGTCCTGCAGGGGTTGAATGAATCACAGGCTACCTAGGCAGCCACTTTGTGTGGTAGAGTTACTATAGGACATGCTTAATGGTAAATGTAGTTGATGTTCAAAGGATAAAAAGACATCTGATGGCACATGGCCTTGATGATACCATTTCTTTCTCTCTCCCTCCCGCCCCCTCTCTCTTTTTGGTTTTCGAGACAGGGTTTCTCTGTGCAGCCCTGGCTGTCCTGCAACTCACTCTGTAGACCAGGATGGCCTGGAATTCAGAGATCCTCTGCCTCCCAAGTGCTGGGATTAAAGGCGTGCACCATCACCGCCTGCCTGACACCCATTTCTCTTAAGAGCCATGTATGTTTAGTGCTGTGCATGGGGCTCATATAACACTCACTTTTTTGTCAGGGTCTCACTGTGTAGTTCTGGCTGACCTGGAATTTACAGAAATCTGTCTGAGTGCTGGGATTATAGGCGTGTCCCACCATACCTGACAAACATATCTTTAAAAAAAAAAATCCATTTCTTATTGTTAATATCACAGTGAATCATGGAAGTTGTTTAGGGGCCTGACCTATTCACTTCCTGCATTATTTGTGGCTTAATCCATTGGCTCCAAATTGCTGGATTCTACTTTTAAAGACAACCAGATGACCCACCGAGGAGGCAGATGCTTTCTGGGTTACTTTGTCTTGAGTACATTTGGCGTGTAAAGTATTTGAATTCTAATAACTTTTCTTTTCTTTCTTTCTTTGTTTTTTTTAGACGGAATCTCACTATGTAGCCCAGGCTGGCCTTGAAGTCTTGATCCTTCAGCCTCAGGGTCCTGAGTTAGGGGCTGACAGGAATGTGCCACCATGCTCAGTTCATACTAGACTATTATTTGAGGTGTTGATTATAATTTTATAAAAGATGATTCTAGCTCATATGGTGACTTAGGCCTGTAGGCAGGCCTAGCACTTAAGGGCAGAGGCAGAGGGATCAAGGTCATCCTCAGCTATATAGCAACTTAAGGCCAGCCTGGGCTATATGAGACTTTGGCCAAAACAAACAGTAATAACAAATCAAACCAGTGTGTTTTCATGTTTTAATGCATCCTGAAACAGAAGTGTCCCCTCCCCAAATAAAAAACCCAGCAGAGTCTACTTGCCAAATTTTGTATAGAGCTCACCATAACAGTACGAACAATTAGAGTTGACTTTAGAAAAGGAGTAGAAAATGGCACCTAATTTGAAATAAAAGGAAAATTATCCTCCAGTGGGGAGAGTTAACCAGCGTAGTCCTTTCCTGGTCACCTGCTGGGCAGTGCAGCTCAGACTGAAGCCAGTCTAAGATCTCCCAACAGGCTTTTTGGGAAGCAGGATTGTGCCAGTGCGCTGTCCCATGGGTTCAGCTCCGGCAGGGTGAGTCAAGGATTCAGTGGTTCTTACACCAGCATAGACAGACTGCGCTTTACTCAGAAAAGAAAAATTCATTAATCAGAAGTACATGCCTCACGGCCTGGGGTTTGTTTCAGTTAGTGTTTTTAAATAGACAGTGCCTGCCCTTGGTAGAAGAGGGTACCAGGGTCTGACATGCCCAGGCTTCAGTCCCCTAGCACTTTGCCTTTTCAGGTTTCCAGACAAAGGAGCGAGTGCATTTTCCTACTTCAGGGTCTGCCTGAGTGCCTCTGTGACACCCATATCTTCTTTCCCATTTCCTGTTTGCCTTGCTGTTTGCTGGGACTAGCTTGGGCTAGCAAGCTGTGAGAGGTGGCTTGTCCCCCTTTGGGGCTGAGATGTTAAATGATTCTGTTCTGTGATGGAGTACCCCGAAGCTATATGTCATGGTGGACTCTCCATCCGCCCGGGTCCCTTAATGATCTCCAGAGTTGAGGGTGTTTCTTCCTCCCCATCATCCCCTGGCCAGCCAGTACTGGGCATGGGTAATGCAGTTCAGCCAGGGAACGAGCCCTTGTTATATTAATTTGTTTCTGTCATCTCGGCCCCTCCCAGTTGACACAGCCTGTTTCCTTTTGACAGCTGTGAAATGCATGATACTTTCGATGACCCCAGTTCAGATGATCTGATAGTTTGTAAAAGAACAAAGAACATCTAGTTGAAAATTAACAATTTTAGGCAACCACTAGATAAAGTCTTTCCCTCAAATGGATATATACCAATGGATACTTTGTAAAAGCAAAACAAAAACTACCTACTTGTTAAAAAATATAAAAGAGAACCAGGTAGTGGTGGTGCACGCCTTTAATCCTAGCACTCGGGAGGCAGAGCCAGGCAGATCTCTGTGAGTTCGAGGCCAGCCTGGTCTACAGAGCGAGATCCAGGACAGGCACCAAAAATACACAGAGAAAACCTGTCTGGGGCGGGGGCAGGGGGACGGGACCAAAAAACAAACAACTAAACACCCCCCCAAATGTGTGTATATATATACACATATATATATGAGAAATAAGTATTATTTTTATGGGGTTCAAGTCCTTATTCTTGGGCATCCTTTTTGTATTAGAATATGTATAGTCAGGTTATTTCTAAGGGAAGAAGATAAACATGGAAGCCATGTCTATTGGCTGTGCTCCTCCCAAGGTAGACCCACAGGATGAAGGATATGGGAAAGAGCTCCTGTATTCTGCCAGGACCTTCATAGGGCAGAGGTGAGATACTGACTAGAATGCTGAGAGGCATTAAAAAGTCTGTGGTTGGAAGGGAACAGTTGGTCTGGGCTGTCTGGCTGCTCGGGAGGTGGATTCTGAACAACAGGCAGTGGAAAAGCCTAGATGGGCAGAGGGACTATGCACAAGGGTGTTTGCATGGGAGTCAGTGGGGGTGTGGTGTGGTGGGGGGCTGGGAGGGTGGTGCACAGGATTGGAGCAGGGAGGGAACTGGGAGGAAGGGGCTCATTCTTTCAGCAAATGGGGAAGCTGGGAGGTGGGCCCCAGCATTAGAGGCTAGTAGACCTGGCTGCCGTCTAGTGTGGGGAGTGGTGGGAAGGGTGCACAGAGTCCTAACTCAGGCTGCTGCTGCTGTCACTTGGAAAGGAACCTAGTGACAGAATGCTGTCTAAAGAGGGAATAAATTACCCCTCCACAAAGTAGGACTTGTCGTGTTCCTGTGCTTCTGCTAAGGCAGGCTGACAGTCTCTCAGGTACTTTGCTGGGATTCCTAAGTTGGCGCTAAGTTAAAGCAAAACGACTTACAGATTCTTGCAAAAGATATTTGATAGGGCTGGAGAGACGGCACAGTGGTTAAGAGCACTACTGCTTTTCCAGAGGACTGGAGTTCTATTCCCAGCGCCCACATTGGGTAGTTCACAGTCAACTGTTAATGGCAGTGCTAGGAGATCTAACGCTCTCTTCTGGCCTCCATAGACACTGCACTCACATGCTCATACCCACATAGACAAATACATAATTAAAAATAAAATATTTTTAAAGATTTATTTTTATTATTTTTAGCTATATACGTGTGTGTATACACACACACACATGTGAGTACATGCACATGAGTCTGGTTCCTATAGAAGTTAGAGGTCCCCCTAAAGTTGGAGTTATAGGCAGTTGTGAATCACCTCATTGGGTGTTAGGAGTCAAGCTCAGGCCCTCTGGGAGAGCAGTATGTACTACAGAGCCATCTCTCTAGTCCTAAAATTAAATCTTTTGAAATATATTTGTTTAATAACTATGTGCTAGATGGTCAGGCAAGTAGACTGGGTGATACAATGAAGGCAGAGATGGAGAAGAAACTCTAACAAAGTTAACTTGGTTTCTGTTTGGCCCTTGAAAAAACATGGTAGTTAGAGGAGATTGAGGGTCTCTGAGCAATTTTTGTGCCAGTCTTAGAGACACTCTAAATAAAACTGCAAGCAGCCGTGGGCCGGGGAGAGGGCAGAATTGGGGAGGAGCACGTGCTATGTAAGCGTGAGGATCTGGGTTTGATCCCCAGCACCTCTGCAAACAGCATCATCATGAATGCCGGCAACCACAGGAGGATCCCTGGGGCTTGCTGGCTGCCAGCCTAGCTTGGGGTTCAGTGAGTGACTGTCTCAAGAGTGCAGAGCAGGACACCCAGTGCCCTCCTCTGCAGCTCAGTTAAGGTGCTGGAAGTCCGGGTGGCCCTAACTGCAAGACCTGCCTTGACTGTCCTGCCGATTTACTGTCCCTTGCTTTCTTAAACCCTTCTTAAAAGTTCTGATTGGATCCCAAGGAGGCTCCTTCAGTGGGCGGTAAGCTGGTATTTGTGTGCTGATTTTCCTCCCTTTCTGCTCCACTTGCACTGGATACTGCAGGGAAGGCTGGTCAGGCCTAGAGCACGCAGGCCTGAGTGCTTGGTGTAGGGGCAGTTCCCCAGCAGCTTCCCTGTCTCCCTTCCCTTAGCTCTGTCCTGGCTCACTTAAGCTGCTGTAGCTTTCCGGCCCACAGCTTGGATCCATTTCCCAAATAGTCTAGAACAAGATACTGTCAAGGGCTAGCTTTGATGCTTCAGGATTGGGACAATTCTGTGGGGGTATGCCTTCTCTCTCCTGGCCCCTTTTCATAGAAACAGGTCAGAGTTAGTATTTTGTTTAAAAATTATGTGTATTGTGTCTCAGTGTGGGTATGTGCATTTGAATACAGTCCCTATGGAGACCAGAAGAGGGTGTTGGATCCCCTGGAGCTGGAGTTACAGGCAATTTCAAATCACCTGACATGGGTATGGGAAACCAAACTAGGGTTTTCTAGAATGTCTTCTGGAAAAGCAGTAAAGGCTCTTACCCACCGAGCCACCGGTCTCTACAGCCCCTGACTTAGCGGTGTTCTGCTGGGAGCATGCCTGTTGGAAGGGGGATGCAGCCTTGGGTTTAGCACATAAACCAGGTGTGCTGATGGCTATACTCAGGAGGTGGAAGTAGGAGGATCAGAAGGTGAGAGTTACCCTTGGCTACATAGAGACTTGAGGGGCAGCCTGGGCCAGATCCTGTCTTTAAAGAAAAAGGTAGATGTTAGAGAGAGTGTCACTAACCCGGCTTCCAGCTGGCCTTGTTGCTCAGTAGCCGGTGACTTTGGGTCATGTATTAATAATAAAGATATGCCAATTACTAAAGCTTTTATTGTTTTCCAGGCAGGATGTGTGCTAATCACGTTCACTGACTTTCCTTCTTTCCATAAACTTAGGAGGTAGGTTGGATTCCTGTCCCCGTTTTGGAGAGATGCAGGGTAGTAGAGTCAGTGACCCAGTTCTAATCCACACCCTTGGCCTTGGGCAAATTGGGAGGTTCATCTTTCAGCTTAGACAATCCCTACCTCATCAGTGTCGCAAGGCTCCAGGGAGGAAACCCAACACTCAGCTGAAGCGCAGCTCCTAGCAGGGCTGGCCTCGCCAAGGCTTTATTTACCTGAGATGTTTTTTGTAAGTGGACTCAAGTTGAAGTGCTGCGTGGAGGCCTTGGCTTTTTACTCTATAAGCTGGAGTACAGATTGTGTCTGAATCTATATGTATGTGTGTGTGTGTGTGTGTGTGTGTAAATATCTATTTAGAAAAATTAGGGTCTTACAGAGCCCAGGTAGACCTTGATTTTGAACTCGCTATGTAGCTGAGGATGACCTTGAACTTCTGCAGTTCTTGCCTTCACCTTGTGAATGCTGGGATTAGGAGCGTGTCCCACCATGCTTGGGTTATGTTTCTGTGGTGTTGGGTATGGAACTTGGTTCTACCACTGGTGCCAAATCTTCAGCCCCTTATCTGTGCCATTTTAATCCAAATTAAACCTTTACTGGCAGTCGTTCAGCTTGGAAATCCTGTGACCCGCCCTGGAAGTAATCAGTCCAGGGCTGTGTGAACCAGGAAGCGTCTGTCCATGTATTGGGTGATAAGATAACAAGGAGAGAGAATATTTGTTCTCTCCACGTTGTGCGACTTTTACTAACCTGATATTTCTTTTTTGTTGCCATTGACAACTT
Source organism: Peromyscus californicus insignis (assembly GCF_007827085.1). Taxonomy (NCBI): domain Eukaryota; kingdom Metazoa; phylum Chordata; class Mammalia; order Rodentia; family Cricetidae; genus Peromyscus; species Peromyscus californicus. The sequence goes on along the minus strand of NW_026294540.1, from coordinate 38,061,693 downwards.
GGCTGACCACTGCTGTTGGTGTCTTACTAAAAGTAGAGTAGGCTATACCTTATTAGTTACTGTTTATGTTTTTTCAACTGTCACTCAGTAACTGCAGTTCCCTTAGAAAAAGTTAAGGCCTGGGGAAAATATATAGGAAGAGAAAGTTGTGGTGGCACATGCCTGTCATCATAGTGCTTGGGAGGTACAGGCAAGTGGATCAAGAGTTCAAGGTCATCCTTGGCTACACAACAAGTTCAGAGCCAGCCTGGGCTACATGAGAGCCTCTGTCAGAAAACCAAAGTGAAGTTTCCAGGATTTCTCAGAGGTGGAGAGTTGTTGGTGGTCCGGCCACCCCTGCTGTGCTGGGACTGTCCTTTTCCTTGGTCTTGTTGGCCACCGTCTCCTCTCCTTGGAAGACTTCACCTTATTTCCGTTTACTCTACAATGCAGTTGTCACTTTGAGTCAAAGCAGCCTGCATCTCCACTTAATCAGTCTGTGAACTTGAGAACAAGGTCCAGGGGGTCTGTGAGCTGAAACTTGCTGGATCCTGGAGCCATTCTGAATGGGACCCAGCTGTCTAAGAGCCCCAAGAGAAGGGACATGAAATTATGCTTCTGGGATTGAGTTTGCCTGTGTGTAGTGTAAGGCTACTAATGTTTCCAGAATTCTAAAGATTTAAGCCAGGCCTGATGGCACATACCTATAATCCTGCACTTGGAGGGTGAAGGCAGGAGGATTGATACCAGCCTGGCTATATAGCAAGACCCTGACCCACAAAACAAAACAAAAGGAAACAACAATAACAAACAAACCAAACCAAAAAAAAAAATCTAGCCAAATGAAAACTCCTAAAAGCAAATCCCTCTGGTTCTTGTACATCCCAGGGCATTCGTTGCTAACAGCATGGAGCACTTCATAGGGGGCACAGTGAGGGAACCCACACAGTGGCCCCAGGTGGGGACTGTCTGCTGCACCCTCTATCCCACAGAGTCCTTGGCTACTGTGAGCAGTGGTGCCCAGGAGTCTGGGTGCTCCTCCTGGGCATGATGCTTAGGATTTAATCTTTCAGCAGTGTTGGTGACATATAAGTGAACATGTTAAATGGCCACCCGCCCATCACAGGGGCTGTGAGAAGACCTTTTGGGCAGGCCTCAGGAAGTTGTCTTGGTGGGCAGAGACCCCAAGCATTTCCTGTTGTTTACAAGGGTTCAGCTTCACTCCCAGAGCCGGAGCCCAGTCTGGGAATGTTTCCCAGCAGTCTGGGGGTGGAGCGAGGAGGTTTAAGAACAGCCAGAAACCTCACTCTCTTTTCTCTTCTACAAGTTCTCTGCTGAGGTCTGTCTGCAGACACAGCTTAAAAAAAAAAAATCTGCTTTGGAGCAGGATAGAGCAGCTAGCTGGTAATTTTAAAGTAACGTGTACTATTTTTGCTTTAATTTGGTAATGGGATGTCCCAAAATTAGCTTTTAACTTAGTATTCATGGTATTTTAAAAAAATGCATTAATTTCAGGGAGGCATGGTAGTGTCTGCCTTTTAATCCCAGCACTCAGGAGGCAGAGGCAGGAGGATCTCTGTGAATTTGAGGCTAACCTGGTCTACAATGGAGTTCCAGGCAAACCATAGTGAGATCCTGTCTCAAAAAAAAAAAAAAAAAAAAGAAAGAAAGGGGGGAAAAGCCTTAATCTGAAGTCTCAGCAGGTTTGACCTGCATCATTTCCAAGTTTGTCTCAGTAGATACATTTGGGACAGTCAGGCTGTTGGCTGGGAGAAAGAGGACCCCATAAGTAACCCATCTCCCTCTCATTGATACCTCGCTACGAAATAGTCCCTGCTCTTAGGCCAAGTCCTGTCAAGACTGTTTCCCTTAGCTCATTGTTCCTTTACTGAAAGTTTTGTGGGTCTTTGGTTCCCGTGATCACAGATTAGGGTGTGGGTGATGCCAGGAGCAGTGACTATGGGCTGTGAAGCCAGCCTGCCTGCCTTGACCTCAGTGTATTGCTCTGTGTTGGAAAGTGGCTGTCCCTCCTCACCACACTGCCGTGTGTGTGTGTGTGTGTGTGTGTGTGTGTGTGTGTGTGTGTGTGTGTATGTGCGCGCGCGTGGGTGTGGGTGGGCTCTGAGCTGCATGGCTGGCAAGGGTGGTGCAAGTCTTGAACCTAAATTTAGATTCCTTCAGAGGCTTCGAAAGCAACTTTCTCAGATTCCCCGGCTGTGAAGGCTGCTGCTGAGTGGGGGCTTCCTGTGCTGCTGGGCGCCTGGAGAGGTGAGAATGAAGATGGGACTGGAGGGCTGCCTTACACCCCGTCTTCTCTGGATGCTCTGCCTTTGTGGGCCACGTTACTGGGGCTTCTGTAAAGACTTCAAGATTGGGGGCGGGGGGTACAGGCACTTGCTGTCCAAGCCTGATGACTGAGTTCCAGAACTCACGTGGTAGCAGGAGAACTGACTCCCACAAGTTGTCCTCCAATTCCATATGCATGCCGTGGTACTGCACACCTCCCCACATAAGTAAAACATGTGAAAAAGTTAGGGAGTGGTTGGTGATGTACTTAGTTGGTAGAGTACTTGTCTAGCATGAACAAGGCTCTGTTGAACTCCAGCACTGCATAAACCAGGCATGGTGGTGCAAGCCTGTGATCCCAGCCTAGTGATCTGGAGACTGGCCTGGGGTTCACACACACACACACACACACACACACACACACACACACACACACACACACAGAGTGAGGATTTGGTGGCAGTCTAGCAAGTGTGGGAGTAATCTGAGTTGGACTGAGGGCATGCGTCACAAGGACTTTTGTCCTGCTTGGGCTGTAGCCCCTAGGGGACCTCCTTCCCTCTCAGTGTCCTCATCAGTGTGTATACATTCAGTTGGACCAGGACACTGAGGGTTAGGGACAGTGATGCAGTTGCAAGGTTTTCTGAGTGAGTGGGTTGAACGGCATGTTGGGCCAGAATCAGGGGTGTTTTGACTCCTTGAGTCATAGAAATGGTATTTGAAGCTGGCTAAGGCATGTAATCCTAGCACTTGAGAGGCTGAGGCAGGAGGATCCTCAGTTCAATGTCATCTTGGGCTACATAAGGTGACCCATCTCCAACAAAACCAAACAAATGAAAAGCAGTGGTGTTTTCAGGCTTCTCTTGGGATGGTGCTCTCTCATCTCTTAGGACTTGAAGTCCAGACACAGACAGTAGAGTCGTGTAGAGGATGTTGTGGGAGGCTGATGCCCAGGTCTTCTTGTCCTAGATTTAGGTCCTCAGAGTTGTCTGCTGGGCTTAGAGAAGCCCTGGCCTGCCTGCCACTCCCTCACACAGCCCTGTGCCTGTGGGACCTGCCAAATCAGGTGGGTTGGGTTTTTGTTTTTTGTTTTTTGGGTTTTTTTTTTTTTTTGTTTGATTTTTGAGACAGGGGTTTTCTGTGTAGCCCTGGCTGTCTTAGAACTCACTTGGTAGCCCAGGCTGGCCTTGAACTCACAGAGATCCGTCTGCCTCTACCTCCCGAGTGCTGGGATTAAAGGCATGACCAGTGCCTGATCAGGTTCTTGAAAACTGTCCCAAGGTCCCTGGCTGCTCAGTAGACACAGAGAATGTCACTCGCAGTGTTTTCCCAGCCTGGGTCAGCAGCCAGTCTTCATTCGCTAACTCCCCTTTATTTAAATATTTAGTCTTTCAAAAAAGGTTAATTTGCTTTTGGGCTAAGGTAATATATCCACAGTGCAGTGTTGAAGCTGTGAGATGAGCTGTTTGAAGTGTCTTCATGCTTGGCCTGGCTGCAAGCTGCCCTCACCAGAGGCCACCTCAGCTCTTCACCTTTTCTTCCTCTGTCCCCTCTCTAAGTGGGGTGGGTGGGATGTACTGTTTACAGTGTTGTACCTTGCTACTTTAACTCCCTGTATCTAGAAAGTCTTCCTGTGTCAGTAGATGAGAGTGCAGTGTTTTAAAACGAAGTGAGGTGGGAGAGATGGCTTGACAGTCAGGAGCATCCGGGTTCAGCACTCATCCTGGGCCATTTACACTGCTTACAACTCCAGGGTGCACATGCTACAGATGTGCATTCCAGCAGCACGCTCTCACACACAAACTAAGTAAATGTTAAGGTTTTTAAAGTTGAGATGAAATTGGCCCATTTGAGACAGATACCCACTGCATCGTTCATCCCCAGTGCTGGGTAGTTGTCTGCTGGTCAACTGCTGGTAAAAGCACTGGTTCTCCATCTTCCTAATGCTGCGAACCTTAATACAGGTCCTCATGCTTGGTGACCCCAACTGTAACATATTTCCATTGCCACCTCACAGTTGTAATTTTCTACTGTTATGGATCGTAATGTAAATATCTGTTTTCAATGGTCTTAGGCGATCCCTGTGAGTTGTTTGACCCCCAAAGGGGTAGTCACCTACAGACTGAGAAACGCCACTCTAGAGCATTCTCATTGCCACCCCCCCCCATCTTAGGCAGACTCATTGCCCACCCCCAAGTCCTGGTGACGGTTAATGTGATTCCTGTCTGTAAGAACCTGTCTGTCCTGGATATTTGATATTTCATAACAACAGGATTGTGTAACATGTGGCTTCATTAGCTCGGTGCAGGTTTTCAGATTTCTTTCATCTTGGAGTCTTATCATTACCAGGTCTTGCTGTACAGTCCGTGATGGCCAGGAACTCATGATCTTCCCTCTTCAGCTTCCTGATCACTGTGTTTATGGGCAGGAACCACTGTAACTGGCTTACTTTATTCCTTTTTATGAATGAATAGTATCCCATCATCCAGAGAGATCACGTTCACCCGTGAGTCAGTTTGTTGACCTTCCCGGTGTTTGGCCTAGGATGTATTATGCTCCTGAGTATCTGTGGGCAGTGTGTGTGAGCTCTTTTTTAACTGCTTTTGGGTGACTGAGGATGGAAATGGCTGGGCTGGGTGGGACGGTCAGTTCTGCGGAACTGCACGCTGTTTCCACCAGGCAGTATGGTCTCTCCACCCAGCACTGCGCCGCCATCTGTTTTCCACACCGTGCCAGCACTTGATACTGTCTGTTGCTCGCTTTGAGTTGGTTTTTGTTTTTCAGTTGTTAGAAGTACCAGGATGGGTGTCAAGTGTTTCTTTATGGTGTTGTTTTAATGACTGATGATAGTTTGTATCCTTTCTGGGGCATTTGTATGTCTTTGAGAAATATCAGTTGTCTTCTTGTTGTTTTATAGATGTTCTCTATCTTATTTATATTAGTTTTAAAGTAAAATTTATTTTATTTTGTGTGTTTATATGTATGTGTTTGTATATGTGTGTTTATGAGTATGTGTGTTTATGTGTATAACTATTTATGTGTATGTGTATGTGTGTTTATGTGCATGAGTATGTGTACAGGTGTTTATGTGTATGAGTATTTATGTGTATGTGTGTCTATATGTATGTGTGTTTGTGTTTGCATATGTGTTTATGTATATGTGTGTTTATGTGTATGTGTTTGTGTATGTATATTTAGTGTATGAGTGTTTGTGTGTGGGTGTTTATGTGTATGGATGTTTATGTGTATGTGTGTGTATGTACATTTATGTGTATGTGTGTAGATGTAACCAACCGTCTTTTTAAATAAGAAACACAGAACCAATGCAAAGAAGAAAGCCAAGAGGTCAGAGCTAAGAGCCTTACCCGCCTGCTGCAGCTAGCCTCTTCAGCCAAGAGAGACCTACTTCCTGAGTGTTTGTCTTTATATAGACTCTCTGTTCTGCCTTCTCATTGGTTGTAAACCCAACCACATGACTGCCTCGTCACTGCCTGTTTGTACAGACCTCCAGATCTTCTATGGTTAGTATTGAGATTAAAGGCGTGTGTCTCCAATGCTGGCTGTATCCTTGACCATACAGAGATCTACTTAGTTCTGCTTCCCAAGTGCTGGGATTAAAGGTGTGCGCCACGAACGCCCAGCTCTGCTATGGCTTGCTATTAGCTCTGACCCCCAGGCTGTTGTGGGATGGTCTGTATGTCAAATTACTCTGATTGGTCAATAAATAAAACACTGATTGGCCAGTGGCTCGACAGGAAGTATAGGCAGGACTAACAGAGAGGAGAAAAGAAAAAACAGGAAGGCGGAAGGAGTCACTGCCAGCTGCCGCCATGACAAGCAGCATGTGAAGATGCCAGTAAGCCACGAGCCACGTGGCAAGGTATAGATTTATGGAAATGGATTAATTTAAGCTATAAGAACAGTTAGCAAGAAGCCTGCCACGGCCATACAGTTTGTAAGCAATATAAGTCTCTGTGTTTACTTGGTTGGGTCTGAGCGGCTGTGGAACTGGCGGGTGTTAGAGATTTGTCCTGACTATGGGCCAGGCAAGAAAACTCTAGTTACACCAGGCAACTTTATTTATTAACATACAAATAAAATCACATTCCAGTACAAATAAAATATCACCATATATGTGTGTATATGTACATTTATGTGTTTGAATTTGTGTATGGGTGTTTATAATAACTCAGAGTGTCTATGTGTATTGGTGCTTATGTATATGGATGTTTAGGTGTATGTGTGTTTGTGTATGTATATTTATGTGTATGAATCTGTGTATGTATGTGTGTTTATGTGTATGTGTGTTTATGTGTATGGGTGTTTATGAGTGTCTATGTGTACTGGTGCTTATGTGTATGGGTGTGTGTTTATGTACATGTGTTGATGGGTTTTATTCTTTTGGACTCACTGTCTTCAGTTGGTATGTACTGCCTTCACCCTGTTTGATTGCTGTAGCTTTGAAAAGTAAGTTTTGAGATGGTAGGTGAGAGGCCCTTTTCTTTTCTTCTTTTGTTTCTTTTTGTTGTGTTTTGTGTTTTCCCAAGCTGGCTTTGGCTGTTTGGGATCCTCGTAATTCCATGTGAATTTTAGCAGGAGGGCACCATTCCTCTTCTAAGAGGCAGCTGGTTTACGAAGAGGTTGTTTGACTTTGTGGACTGTATTAGAGAGTATTATCGTTTTCCTGTTACTAACTCAGACTGTTGGTGGACATGGCTATCTTTCTGTTCGGTTGTCTTTGATTTCTCGAAAAAGTGGGTTGCTGTTTAGTGTGTGAGTGTTTTCTGGTTAAGTTTGCTTGTACGTATTTTACTCTTTGGTGTTAATATAGATGTTCTTCTCCTAATTTCATTTGTGGATTGCTGTTGCTAGTGTGTAGCAGTCCTGTTGAATGTAGTTTATTGTTATTCTGCAGTTTCACAGGACCCATTCACTTGCCAGTCTGATGGCTTTGGTGTGGGTCCCTTAGATTTCTTTCTCATCTGTACGCCTCTTGTTTGACGAGAGCAGACAGTCTAGTCTTATTAGTAGAAGGGTTCTGTGGGATGGTCTGTATGGCAAATGTGTTGCTGATTGGTCAATAAATAAAACACTGATTGGCCATTGGCTAGGCAGGAAGTATAGGCGGGACAAAGAGGAGAATAAAGCTGGGAAGTGGAAGGCTGAGTCAGAGAGACACTGCCAGCCGCCATGATGACAAACAGCATGTGAAGATGCTGGTAAGCCACGAGCCACGTGGCAAGGTATAGATTTATAGAAATGGATTAATTTAAGCTGTAAGAACAGTTAGCAAGAAGCCTGCCACGGCCACACAGTTTGTAACCAATATAAGTCTCTGTGTTTACTTGGTTGGGTCTGAGCGGCTGTGGGACTGGCAGGTGAGAGAGATTTGTCCTGACTGTGGGCCAGGCAGGAAAAACCATAGCTACAGAAGGGAGATGCTCCAGTTTCTCACCAGTGAGTGTGATGTCAGCCATGGGTTCCATAGCTGTCCTTTACATAAATGGAGGCGTTCCTTTAAATTTGTAGGCGGTTGAGTATTTTCATTAGGAGAAGTTTTAGAATTTGTCACATGCCTTTTCTGTATTATTTCTGATTATACCACAGTCGCTCCCCCACATTCTAGTACGATGCATTGTACTTGTTAACTTCTGTATATTGAGTGACATTCTTGTTCCTGGGATGAGTCCCTCGGCAGTGGTGCATAGTGCTTTCCATGCGGTGCTGCATTCAGTTTGCTGGTGTCCTGAGGATGCGGCGGGTGCAGGCACTGACAGCTGTGTTTCCTTCACTGGACTGCTTCTGCTGCGTCTCACCACTGCAGGAATTGCACCTTCATTTCTTTCTCTTCAGAGTCTCTCCGATTCCCTTGTCATTGTGTGTGTGCCTCGGCACTCATGTGGAGGTCAGAGGATAACCTTTGCCTTCCATTTGTTTGAGACAGGGTCTCATCACTGCTGTGTAGTGTGGACTGGCTGGCCAGCTGGGGATGTAGAGGTTCTCCATCTCCCCACAGGACATCTGGGGTACAGAGATGTGCTGCAGCTCCAGCTTTCTAGGGGCTCTGGGGACCTGAACTCAGGTCCTCACGTTTGCACAGCAAACACTTTACCTGCTGCGCCGTCTCCCCAGCCCCTCTAGATCTCCTCCTGCTGTCCGAGGAGACGCTTGATGGTTTCAGTGTCTTACAATTGATTGAAATGGTTTTGTGGCCTAACTAGTCACATCTCGGAGATTGTCCTGCCCACTCTTAACAAGGATGTGGCCTCTGTCACTGCTGGGTGGCTGTTCTGGAGCTGTTAGGTCTAGTTGGTTTATAATCTTGTGTAAGTCTTCTGTTTCCTTGTTGACCTGTGTGGGTTTTCTGTTCATTAGGACTGTGCATTTTCCCTCCGTCCTGTCAGTCTCCTGCTAGTGTTTGGGACTTTGTTGGTAGGTGCACATAATGTTTGTAGTTGTATCTTCTTGATAATGGACTTGTCTGCCATTACCTGAGAGTTTGTTTGGCCCCTGTGACAGTTTTTGGCTTCAAGTGTGTTTGAGCTGGTGTTAGTACAATAATTTCACTTGTTGGAGGTCACTTTTTGTATAGACTAGCTCTTCGCAGGATTTTGCTTTCAACCTGTTTGTGTATTTGGATCAGGGAAGATTCTCTGCTAAGCCAGACAGCACATCTTGGATCATGTGTTGTAATCTGTCCTGTCAGTCTCTACCTTTAATTGAAGAATTTAACTTGTTTGTGTTCATGTGATTGCCTTACTTTTGGAGGGAGGGTTGCTGGAGAGATGTCCTAGTGCTTAAGAACACTTCCTGCTCTTGTGGAGGACCCAGGTTTGTCTCCAGCACCCACATGGCAGCCCACGACTCCTCTTAACTCCAATTCCAGGAGATTGGATGCCCTCTTCTGGCCCGCAAGGCATCTGTGTGCACATGGTGCACATAAACTCACAAAGGCACACACATATATACATAAATTGAAAAAAAAAACAACAGAACTTTGAACAAGAACTCATTATGTAGCTTGTCTCTAAACCCATAATCCTCTGCCTCGGCTGTCTAGACCAAGGTTCCAGGTGTGTGCCATTGTGCCCAGCTTCAGTCTGCCTTTTGTTTTTATGTCTCACATTTTTTTCATCACTCTAGTCCTCCATTGCTCCTTTGTTTATAGTAAATGGATATTTTTCTGCTATAGCATTTTGATTCATTTTTATTTATTTTATTCTGAACTTTAAACTGTTTTCTTGGTGTGCATTTTGTGAATCACAAAGAGGCTTCTTTTCCAACTGTCTAGTTTGACTGCCTGTACCATTGGTGTAGTGTGTGGGAAATACGCTACCGTTTTTCTTGTTACTGTCACCAAAGTATGTGTCTTTGCATTATATGCTCATCACTGTGGGTTAGTAGTTTGTCTGTGGAAACATATTTTAAACAAAGAGGTTATAGGCCCAAACTGTAGTACTGAGCTTTATACTTAGCCTCTGTATTTTCCTTTATTTATTTATTTGGTTATTTTACTTTATTGAGACAGGGTCTCACTATCTAGATTTGGCTGTCCTGGAACTTGCTCTGTAGACCAGTCTAGCCTTGAACTCACAGAGATCCGCCTGTCTCCTTCTTGTGTTTGCCCCATGTGGAGTTCTTCCATCCAGCTTTGCTCACTTACTGATTCCCTGGAGACCTTGCTCATCTTTTTGGACTTATTTTTATGATCACACACAACGCTGTGGATGGGCCGGAGTATTCCCACCTCCTCTTGTGCTCTTGGACCACTCAGTCTTCAGTGATGCCCTGGGTGATACCTACAGGCAGCATTTCTGATCCTGTGAACTGTGCTCCACAGCAAAGGGAGACTGCTGACTTAAAAGACACCTGGGCTGGCGGGACGCTGGGCATTCAAGGGTAAGGCGCACAACCAAAGGCACACGTTCTTTGAGAACTACCCTGCATGGCTGGATCTCTGTGTGGCATTGTGTGAGTTTGTCCCAGTCTGTTTCCTCACCGTCTTTTCATAGATTGTTTGTTGACCTTGGACTTTGCCAGTCGGCCAGGTGAGAAATGGCACCTCCATGTAGGCTCAATCTGCATCTGTTGTGCGAGGTTGAGTAACTCTTTTTTTTTTTTTTTTTTGGTTTTTCGAGACAGGGTTTCTCTGTGTAGCTTTGCGCCTTTCCTGGAACTCACTTGGTAGTCCAGGCTGGCCTCGAACTCACAGAGATCCGCCTGGCTCTGCCTCCCGAGTGCTGGGATTAAAGGCGTGCGCCACCACCGCCCGGCCGAGTAACTCTTTTTTTATTAAATTTTTTAAAAAATTTATTTTACATACCAACCCCAGTTTCCTCTCCTTCTTCTCCTCCCATTCCCTGCCCTCACCTTCTTTCTACCCACCCCGCTCCACTCCTCAGAAAGGGTAAGGCCTCCCATGGGAGTCAACAACACATGGCAGATCAAGTTGAGGCAGGACTAAGCTCTCCCCCCTGCATCAAGGTGAGAGGCATCCCAAGGTTGAGCATCTTAACAGAGCTTTGTTGATATCATCTCTCCGGGAGAAGAGTGGGGCCACTATTTTGCTGCATTGGGTTTCTAGATTAATTTGGAAAGTACACGACAGTGTTGACTCTTTCCTTCCACAACTTAGGTTTTCCCATGTGTTCAATTCTAAATATACAAAGCTTAATTCCCATTGATGAAATCGCTTAAGCTTACAGCTGGGGGAATCTTGTCTTTTTATGTGCTCCTCTACTTGAGACCCCCCCCCCCTCCACACACACACTTTGATGTGAGGTTGTGTACATGGCCAGTGCTCTTACGGAATCTGTCAGAACAGCGCTTCAGCTGGTTCCTGGAGTAATCGCGGGATTTCAGACTGGGGTGTTGGAGGAGCTTCTGTCTTACTTTTGACACTTGCTCATGTCCTCTTGAGTCCTTAGCACTCTGTGACAGTCGTCAGCAGTGGTAGGTGTGCGGGTGGCTCTGGGGCTGTCTCTGCCTACTCCTGACTTTTATGGAAATATTTCTTGTGTCTCATGAAGCCCAGTGCTAGGTTTTAAGTTGAAATATGTGTTTCTTGTCACGTTGGGAAAGCTCTTCTGTGTTCTTTATCAGGTTTTAAAGCTGGTGAAGGGTGTGAGGTTTTATCATATGCTATTTGGTGTCTCTGGTGATTGCAGCCACGCAGGGCGGTTGGAGGGCGCCCTGGAGCTCAGCCTACAGGGTGTCTTGGAGGAGTGTGGAAGGCTGGGTGGAAAGTGGAGGCTGGAGCCACCCTCTGCCGCTGCCGCTGCTGCTGCTGCTGCTGCGGTACTGACAGAAACAGGGAACAGGAAGGAGCCCTGCTTTCTCTCTCCTTACCTGTCAGTCATACGTCATTGCTTTGACAAGATTCCCGAGAAGAAGCTTGAGGGCTGGAAGACTCATTTTGCTTACAGTTCTAGAAAGATCAGTCCATTATGGTAGGCAGGTGTGGGCAGAGCAGCTCACATTATGGTGGGTGGGAAATAGAATTGAATAGTACCTGGAAGAAGCCTGGATAAGACCTAGCCCCTAAGGACATACCTCCAGGGACCACGTCCTGAACCAGCTTCTCCTTCCACAGCATCACCTCCCAACAGCTGGATTCTAATCTTGAATCCATCGATGGCTTGGCATTTGTTCCCTGTGATCTGGAAAAGCCCTTGAACACACAAGTGTTTTTTACCTATCTTCTGAGTGGTACTTATTTAAAAAAAATGGTTAGTGTCTGTGTGAGTGTATGCGTGCTCACAGGCCACGCCACAACACACGTGTGGAGGTCAGAAGACAACTCTTGGGCATCAGTTTGTTTTTTTTTTTCCTGATACCCTGTTGGGTTTGTTCAGGTCTCTGTACAAGCTGTCGACCAGCCCTCGTAGGCGCTTCTCAATCCAGTCAAAGTGACAGTCAAGATTAACCGTTATATTTAATGGAGGATTTCCCTTTGCAGGAGCCGGCCAGTTGGGTTCTAGCAGACACACAGAGTGGAATATAGCAGAGTGGGTTTGGGGAGAAGAGCAAATGGGCAAGTAACTATATAAAGACCCCTGCCCCACCTTTTATGTGCCGTTTCTGCACGTCCAGAATGCTTTTCTGCAGGGTGAATCCACTTCTTAGTAGTATGGCAGGATACGTTGTGTTCCAAATGACAGGTGACGCTGACCTCGCCCAAATAAAGTTGTGCATATTACGGTAGTCCGGCAGCTCTGTCTCTAGTGACTAGATAGAAAAGATGTCTTTGCAGAGCCCATGTGTGCTGGGCAGCGCTGCTGGGCCCCAGTTCCCTCCCTCCCTCTGCAGTGAGCAGGGAGTGAGCTGGTTCCTGCTTTAGAGCTTATTGGAGAAATGACCGGGTCAAGTCTTTGCTGTATCTTAGCTTGCCTTTGCCTACAGGCTCAGGCTATTATATGTTCACCAGGAGGTGAATTATGGCATGGTGTGGTGTCTGTGGCACAGAGGAAATGATTTCTTGAAAAGGGAGTATTTTTCTTTTCTTTCTGGTGGGTGTCTTCTAGGGTAGCTGTAGTTTCTGTTTCTGTCTAGCACACTTCTATATTCAACCCGTTGGACTGATATTGTCATTATGGTGACCTTTTTCTAAGAAGTGCCCTGGTTTGTTTGTTGGGTGGCTTTACATAAAATCTACCTGACCGATGTCTGAGCTAGCTCCTCCAGTATGTTTTCTCTTTTAGACCTTTCAAAGCTAAACTTCTCTGGTATTTCACTATTCCCTCAGGTCACCACGTGAGGCGGGCATGCAGAGGCAGGGTCTCTGTGGAGCCCAATGAGGGCCTTCATTGGGTGCTCACGGAGGTGGTTTCCAGTGTGAAGTGCTGCGACTGTTTATTAACTGTGGGGTGTAGATCAGTGGTAGAGTTGTCGGCTCACGTGTGAGACCCTGGCTTACAGACCTCAGTACCAGGGGTGGGTGGAGTGGAGAAAGGAACAATTCTTCAGATGAGTGAGCCTGATAGGTTGGGTGCAGGGGCTTGGTGGGGGGTGCCTGGTTGTGGGCCCCTTGCTCAGACACCACACCATGGCTTTGGCCCTGTGCCCTGTAGTTGTGATCAGGGCGCAGCCTCCTTCGGGTGACTTGCTCTGCTCTGTTGGGGTTTCCATAGTTTTTCTCAAAGCTCTGAGTTTGGAGATGTCTGTGGGCAATGAGTTTTGAGGATTCTTATCCAAGCTCAACAGCTGCGTCTTTCATCCTTTTGGGTTGCTTGTCACAGGATTTTTGGGACAGTTGTGTGTCATGCAATTAAGTTTGCTGGTAAGATGAGCAGAAACTGTCTTTAACAGTTCTTTCTTGTTACTGAGACCCAGGAGGCAGTAAAGGTCACCTCTTTGATCACGAAAGGCCATTTGAGTTAGCCTCAGCCAGCTTAGGGGAAGCCCGGTGTTTCTTGCTTCCTGAACTTTTGGATGAAAACTTGCTGCTACTGGGAACTGCTGGGGATTGACGCTCACCTTCTCTGTGTTCAAGGGAAGTTGTCCCTGTTTATAGAGGCTATGAGACTGGGGGGTTTCCATGAACAGCTCATGTGTTTGGGTCATGAGGAGCCAGAAAACCTAGTCAGGATTGATTCCAAGTTTGGATCCTTTTTTTCATTGTCAAGCTTTAGTTTCCCTCAAACAGTATACTTCCTATTGTGAGTGGCTTTCTGGGTGTGTGTGCGCAGGGGTGTGTGTATGTGTGTGTGTGTGTGTGTGTGTGTGTGTGTGTGTGTGTGTGTGTAGGAGGCTGTTGTGTCCACTTCTTTTTAGATGGTCCCTTTCTCCCTTGGTCTGTAGCAGTGTGGGCCACCGGTTTCTTTGGTTCAGTCCTGTTTCTTCTGGTGACACAGGGATGCACCACTGTTAAACGCATGTCACAGACTCTAATGGTACTTTTTCTGTTGGCTGGTAGTTAAAGCAGTGTTAGGATTTCTTTCATCTTCCCACGTTTACTTGCTGGCTGGCTAGTGTTTTGTCAGCTTGACATAAGCTAGAGTTACCTGGGAAGCTCAATTGAGAAAATGGCTCCATCACATTGGCCCGGAGGCCAGCCTGTGAGCGTGTTCTAAGTTAATGACAGATGTCAGGCGGTCCAGCCCCGTGGTGGGAGGCGCCACTCCAGGGCTGGTGATCCTGGGGTATATAAGAAGTAGACTGAGCAAGCCGTGGGGAGCAAGCCAGAAAGTAGTGTTCTTCCATGGTCTCTGCATCAGCTCCTGTCTCCAGGTTCCTGCCTGGATTTCTCTCAGTGCTGGACTATGATCTGAGAGTTAAACAGAAATAAACTCTTTCCTCGCCATGTTACTTTTGGTCATGGTGTTTTATCACAGCAGTGAAAACTCTATAAGACACTTGGAAAGTGCATGGTTCTTCCTCAGTGCAGTGATGGGTGACAACTTTAGGGTCATTGAGGAAGGCCACCTGAAAGGGAAAGAAGGCAGAAGGATCTGGAATTCATTCATAGACTCTGATTGCCCCCCCCTCCAGCCCCCAGTTATTTTGATAGGGTATCAGGTTAAATGTATGCTCATTATGTAGCCCAGGTTAGCTTTGAGCTCAAGAATCTTCTGCTTGCTGTGTGCTAAGATTGCAGGTGTGTAGCACGGCACCAGGCACGGCCTCCCCCCACCCCCTTAAATACATGGTATTTTGTAGCCCAGGCTGACTCTGTGTAGCTGAGAATGACCTTGGACTTTTGATTCTCTGGTCTCTAGCTCCTGAGTGCTATCCCTCCTGGTTTATGTGGTGCTGCAGATGGAACCCAGGGCTTTGTGGATGCCAGCAAGTGCTGTACCCACTGAGCTACATTCCCAACCCAAGGCCTTAGAGTTCTTAGAGTGAGAGCTGGCCACCTGTCTGACTGGGCTTTCCCTACTCTCCCTCCCCCACTATAGTGGCAGCCAAAGCTTAGGACATTTTCCTGTGGTTCTTGTGACCTTGTGTTCTCAGTGTTTACCAAATACTTCAAATACTTTCCCCCAAATTTTGCCCTTCATTTCATACACTGCACATTCAGGCCATAAAAGGACCCATTGAGATAAATGTTAAAGTCCCACAAATCACAGTGTGTCTTAATGGTAAGTATTTAAATTCAGATTTACAGAAGACTTGGAGTAATTTAATGATGGGTGGGACTCTCCTAAATTTTCCATATTTTCCACTTGGTTTCTTGGGGATCACATCTCTGGAGAAGTTTGAACACTCTGACGCCTCTAACTTCGGTAGTGATGAAGTGACAGCTACTTCATGCACTGTCCCTTTATAAAGGGGAAGACTTTGATTGGAAGCCTTGGCTTTCTAGAATTTTCTACCGGGAAAAGGATTCAGGGAAGTAGCAGATGACAGTCCAGGAGGGAGAGAAGATCACAAGGATGTGGAGTGGGGACTGGGAGGGATGCACATCGGGGAAAGAGGGGAGCAGAGGCGCACAGCTGGGAAGCAGCTGGCATTTGTGCTAAGGGAAGAGGGGTCATTGGGATTTGGAGTCAGTGCGTTCCTGGGAGAGGAGCAATAGTGGGGATAGGACAGTGTTTATGGGAACCCAGCTGTGTGGTGAAATCTTATATATGTGATTAGAACTCAAATATCTGTCTTTTTAAGACAAGTATGAAGAGCAGAGCAGTACACCTGGTGGTTATGAACACAGCATAAAGCAGGATTGCTGGATTTCAGATTCTTGGTAGCAGGGGCACTTGCTGAGAGACTGTGGTGTGGCTCAGTGGTAGAGCTCCTGTCTAGAATCCCCCAGTGAGGGGCTGGGGTGTGACTCAGTGGTGGAACACCTGCCTAGAATCCCCCAGTGAGGGGCTGGGGTGTGACTCTGTGGTGGAACACCTGCCTAGAATCCCCCAGTGAGGGGCTGGGGTGTGACTCAGTGGTGGAGCACCTGCCTAGGATCCCCCAGTGAGGGGCTGGGGTGTGGCTCAGTGGTAGAGCACCTTCCTAGTGTGGAGATTACATCCTCAGCACTGCGAAATACATAAGTAAGCAACAACACACTTAGACCCCTTAGCACAGCCTCCTTGGGTAGATTACTTGGTTTCCTTAGGATTGTGTATCCCTGGCAGTCCTGAAACTCGATCTGTAGATCAGACTGGCCCAGCTGAGAGATTCCATCTTTGAGCTTGTGTATCATTTAGTGTTTTATCATTGGCTGTGAGGGCAGTTACCATCAAACCAGGCAATGTCCCCGAATTTACAGAAAAGCACAGATGAGACGGTCCTTGCCTTAAATGGAAGCTCTGTGCAACTTTGGAGAATGTGTGTCTGTCACACGTTGGCATCCGTTTGTTTGTAAAGTCTGGTTGTGAAAAGGTTGTGGTTTCCATACATATATTTAAAGTATCCTGAGTCATGGATTGAAATTAGTGCCTGACATAACATCTACCTGAAAAAGATTTCTGCTTTGTCATGTCTTAACATGAAGGCCATGCGTTCACTGCAGTAGTTAGCTGGTACAGCAGTACTCATTCTAAGCACTCTGCTGTGTCTGTGTCCTTCGAGAAATTTCTGTATTGGAGTGAAATTAGCGTTTGATTTTGCAGGAATCTTAGGAAAGGGGCCCACATGTGCGCACACTGTAGATTGTCTGTGAGTGCTGTGTGTGGAAGAGACTGGAGAGCAAGAACTCTGCTCACTTGCTGTTCATTGTCCCCACTCAAATCTAGAGTCACATTGATGGGACTTGCTGCTCTTCCAGATGACCTGGGTTCGGCAGCCATGCTGGCAGCTCACAACTGCCTGTAATTCCAGCTCCAGGGGATCCTGTGCTCTTGTCTGGATTCTTTGAGTCGTGTGTGTGTGTGTGTGTGTGTGTGTGTGTGTGTGTGTGTGTGTGTGTGTGTGTGTTGCTTCTGACTTTACTTCAGGTGCTTGTAGAGGCCAGAAGAGGCAGTTAGATCTGGAGTTGGAGTTATAGACAGCTGTGAACCACCTGACCAGGGTGCTGGGAATCAAACTTGGGTCCTCTGGAAGAGCACCAAGTGTATTTGACGACGGAGCCGTATCTCTAGCCTTTAAAAAAAAATTCAAATATTCATGATAGTATCACATTCAAGATCTTTGAACTTTTATGTATATATGTGACAATACAAAAAAGAAAATATGAATTGAGTACTTTTCGTTGTTTATCACTTCTTCCATTAGCATGGGCTTGAAATGTCAGAGTTCGCTTACAAGATGGACTGCACATTGTTTAGTATGTGTATGCATTCTGTCTGGTTTGGGGTATGAATATTCACTGTCCTGAGGTGTTTAAACTTGAGCTGGAGCACTCTGCCTGCTGAGTGAGCATGAGGACCTACGCCTGGACTCAGCATCCACATGAAAAGGCTGGGCATGGCAGCATGCACTTGTAACCCCCGTGCTGGGGAGGCTGAGCAGGACAGATCCTGGGGCTCACTAGCCAGCCAGCCTAGCCCAAATGGCAAGCTCTAGGTTCAATGAGAGATCCCATCTCAAAGCAGTTAAGTGGAGAATGGACTGATGGAGACGCCCACATCAGTCTCTGGCAACATGTAAGCATGCATGTGTATGCGCACGCTTGCACGCACGCACACACACACACACACACACACACACACACACACACATACACACTCTACAGATACATACTTAGGTGGGCGCATGAGCCTCAGGGGCATGTCATTGTGTGCAGCATTTGTTGTGGAGCTCTGTTCATGTCTGGACATCTCTGGATAACTTGGGAAGGATGACCTCGTATCTCTCTGGTTCTGCATGTTCTTGTTGCTTCCCAGGGCATAGATGTCTCAATTTCCTCCTCACTGCAGCCGTGAACTCTTCCTTTCTAGTCTTCTATTTCGAGCCTTAGCTTGACTATTAATAGAGCATTTCCACTGTTGACTTCCAGGCTTTGATTCTTGAGTTAACGATGCTGTTCTAACAGGGATAGGCAACTATCCAGCTTGTCGATGATCCCCAGGGAAGCTGCTGTGTCCAATGGTAGCATAGCTCAGAACTAGGAGCTCTTCTTTATGCTTCAGATAAAAGTATCTCCTGATGGTAATGATGAAGACTTGCTGGATGGCTGATTTAGAATTGGGCCAAAAGATCTTTACTGAGGTCCGCTTGACTCTTGAAAGTCAAGTGGCTGCCTGGGATGCTCGTGGGAAGTTGGTCAGGGGTATTTGAGAAGAGCTTTCCTTCCAGTGACTGCTGTAGGCTTTGCTGGATTCATCATCTGCAGTTCAGCAGTGTTTTAGCCAAGTTCATATTTCTTTTTGCTTATTCTGCATGGGCTTCTCACAGACTCACGGTGTGTGTGTGTGTGTGTGTGTGTGTGTGTGTGTGTGTGTGTGTGTGTGTAGGTTGGAGGTCTTCCTCTGTCACTTTCCAGCTTCTGTTTTGTGACAGTCTCTTACAGAACCCGGAGTTTGATGGGCTGGCCAGTGAGTGCCAGGGGTCTGCCTCTGTGTCCCTGGCACTGAGTATGTTGGTATTTTGCGTGGGGGCTGGGCATCTGAACTCTGGTCGTCATGCTCACACTGCAGAGCGTTCTACAGGCTGAGCCATATCTCAGGCTCCCTATTTACTCAATGGCAGCCTGTCCCAGAGGTGATGGACAGATTGCACCATTGTGTCCTGCTTTATCACTTCTTGGAGATTCCCAGCCACAGATCTGTCCATTGTTACCTCTACTCTCTTTTTCCCTCTTCTCTTTCTGGATTCCACTTAAGCTCAATTTAGAGTTTCTTACTGTGTGAGCTTAGTTTGTTTCTCTGGTTTTTTGTTTGTTTGCTTATTTTCCTCTTCTTCCTCCTCCTCCTCCTCCTCCTCCTCCTCCTCTTCTTCCTCCTCCTCCTTTTTGATTTTTCTAGACAGGGTTTCTCAGTGTAGCCCTGTCTGAGCTGGAACTCAGTCTGTAGACCAGGCTGGCCTCAGACTCACAGAGATCCCCCTGCCTCTGCCTCCCGAGTGCTGGGATTAAAGATGTGTGCTACCATGCCCAGCTCTGTTTTTCTGTTTCTTTCGGTATAAGGTTAGACTCATGATTTATGACTTTTCTTCTTTTCCAATAAAGACATTTAATCTTATTTTTTTTCTCCTATAGGGCGGGGGTGGGCAGCAAGATGGCTCAGCAGGTAAAAATATTTGCTGTCATGCCCTGGAACCCTGTATAACAGCAGATGTGGCGCACGTCTGTAATTCCAGCATTCCTATGGTGAGATGGGAGGTGAAGTAAGGAGAATCTCCCTAAAGTTCAAGGGCCAGCCAGCCTGAAATATGCAGTGTTGTTAGAGACACAGAGTCCGCCTTACCAAGGTAGAGAGAACTGAGCTCCAAAAGTTGTCTTCTGAGCGCTCCTCATGAGCCGTGGAAGGATTATTCAGAAGTGTGGGGTTTATAGCCAAGTGTTGGCAGTCCCCTCCCTTCTCCTGTTGCTCCTAGTGTAGCTCCGTGACCAGAGAACATGGTTTCAGTTCTAGGGAGTCAGTGTTGACATCTGCTGCTAGTCTAGATTTTGCTATTTCTCTTGGGGTTCTGTCATGCTTCGCTTTATATATTTTGAGATTTAGGCACAGGCATCAACAGGAGTACAGACTCTTTGGTGAACTGATCCTTTTGTTGTTATGCAATGTCCGTTTTTATCCCTCTTAATTTTCTTTGCCCTGAAGTCTGCTTGGTGTGTATAAATAGCTGGTCCCTTTTATGATCATTATTTAAATGTAACACCTCTTTCTCTTTGAGGTGAGATTGCCATGGTTATTCATATGCGGAGTACCAACCAGGGTCAGACCCTGGCCATTTTGAGGTTTTTTTGTTTTGTTTTGTTTTAAAGATTATTTATTTATTTAATGTGTATGGTATTTTGCCTGCACGCATGTCTGTGTGCCATGTGTTTGCCGTGCCTGGGGAGGACAGAAGAGAGCATTGGATGCCCTGGAACTGGAGTTACACATGGTTGTAAGGTATCATGTAGTTGCTGAGAATCAAACCTGGGTCCTTTGAGAGAGCAGCCAGTGTTCTTAACCATGGAGCCATCTACCCACACCCACCCCCCACCCCCACACCCCCCACCCCTCACGCTTTTGGATTTTATGTAGCAAGACTCGAGTGTCCTATGAGTAGATACTGTGGGAGTGCTGCTGTTCATCGACTCGCTGGGCTCAGCATGTGCTGTAGCCAGCCTCTCTGGGTGCCTCCGTGCTAGTCAGCTTTTTAAAACCTCCCTGGGAGGGACAGACAGTGGTCCCCACAGTTCAGATGTGCTGGCCATTTGCATTTGAAAGCCATCCACTGTCATGCAGAGCCCTGATCCAAGGCAGGGCTGCCCTCTGAACACGATCCCCAGGTACTGTCCTTTTGAAGTCTGATCCAGCGTGACCAGAGATTCACAGGGACCCCTGCTTTTGTAGGTAGAGGGCCACAGCCCTCATCCTGAAGGCTCTAAAATGGAGCTGGTCAGTAGGTTACATTGGGCCAAAGCATGGACCCCTGGTTCTCTCTAGGGTCAGGTACTGCTGTGGATCTGGGCCTGGTATGTTTCTTGGGATGAGGTCTCATGTGGTCCAGGCTAGCCTCTTAGTTTGTTGGGTAGCTGTGAACGTCTGGAGCCTCCTGTCTCCACTTCCGGAGTGTTGTGTTGGGGTTACAGGTGTGCACCACCACGCTTGGTTTATGGGGTGTTGGGGATCAAACTGAAAAGTTTGTGCCTGCTAAGCAAGCACTCTGCCGACTGAGCTAAGTACCCAGGCCTGAAAAGTGGAACTTCTGGTAGTTGTTGAGTTATATACATGGATGGGGTTTGGGGTGATGGTTGGCTGTAAGGAATGCCCACCAACGTCAGCCAGTGCTTGGTGAGCCCTCGGCTTGGCGTCAAGGCCCACTGTGAAGATAGGATTCATGATGAGGCCAAGATAGAAAGGGCTTGCTTTTTCCTTGCCCAGGACACCCACCCACCCATCCATCCGATTGTACTGTGCCAGGAATCAAACCTAGGACTTGGTATGTGCAAGAACTTCTCTGATGCTGAGCTACATCCACCCTTAGTCCACGCTTGAGATTTTCACCGAACTCTCAGCACTATTTAGGGCTTGGGAAAGCTCACAATTGAATTAAATGATTTCTGTGCTCTGAGATCATGGTCACTTGTCAATCAAACCTGTGCTTGTGTGCATTATGGAAACGTTTCAGGGGATGTGTTGAACCCTGTTCTGTACTCCTTAGATTCTCTGGTCTCCTACCCAGCTGATATGTTAACTCTCCAATTCCTTAAATTCAGTAGGGAGCTAAAGTTGTAGTGTGGCATTATTTAAAAATTAAGCTGATATATACCACCCTGAGCTTTTTGAGTTTCAGTGCTGTAGCACGAATCCTAATTGGTCTTAATAAAACCCGGAGCTAGATATCGGGGTAAATGCTGAAAGATCAGAGAAGCAGAGCAGCCAGCCACTAGAGAGACTTTTTTTTTTTTTTAAAGATTTATTTATTTGTTATGTATACAGCATGTATGACGGCAGGCCAGAAGAGAGCACCAGATCTCACTACAGATGGTTGTGAGCCACCATGTGGTTGCTGGGAATTGAACTCAGGACCTCTGGAAGAGCAATCAGTGCTCTTAACCTCTGAGCCATCTCTCCAGCCCTAGAGAGACTTCTTACCTCTACTGAATCCTCAGCCTGAAAGGGGGCTGACTGAGTTCCTGTCTCCTCTTGCCTTATTGTCCTCTCTCCTCCCAGCCATATCACTTTCTGTCTCCACCTCCTTAGTGCTGAGATTAAAGTCATGAGGTCCCAAGTGCTGGAATCAAAGGTGTGTGCCACCACTGCCTGACTTCTATGACTAACTAGTGGCTCAGCTCCGCACTTGAATCTTCAGGCAAATATAACTTTATATTAGCTACACAATGCTATTCCCATTTAATAGGAGCCGTTCTCTTTATGGTAGAGAAACGATTTGTTGTTTCTGTTGATATCCTGTCTTACAAAAGGTGCTATTTATGAAGTCCTCAGCGAATTTCTAATATTTTGAGTTTGCATCCCTGAAATATGAGACTGCTGTCAGGCAAGAGTTGGTTTAAGAACAACTCACCTGCTGGGCCGTGGTAATGCACACCTTTAGTCCAGCACTTGGGAGTCAGAGGTAGGCGAATCTCTGAGTTTGAGGCCAGCCTGCTCTGTAGAGTGAGTTCCAGGACAGCCATGGTTACCCAGAGAAACCCTGTCTTGAAAAGACCAAAAACCAAACAAATTATATAAACAAATAAATGAACCACTCACATGGCTCCCATCTTTTAATTGCTTACAGTTATGTTGACTTTGTGCATAAATTTCAATTGAGCTATTCATGATGAGTTATGGGGTTTTGTGTGTGTTTGAGATGAGAGCTGATGTAGCCCAGGGTAGCTGTGTAATGAAGATGATCTCTATCTTCTGATCCCCTGCCTCTGCTCCCTGGGTTGGGATCACAGGTGTGCGTCACACCCAGCTTAAAGTGACGGTGAGGCTAGAACTTGGGGCTCTGTTCTGCGGGCAGGCAGGCAGGCTACCAGATGAGCCACATCTCCAGCTCCTAAAGTTTTTGTTGTATTAAATTTATTTATTATCACTCATAATTGAAAACTTGGCTTCTTACCTCAATTCAGCCTGGGGTCTGTAGTTTTCTTCTGTCATATGTAGCTGGGCTGGAGAGATGTCTGGCCTGTTAGCACTTGCTCCTCTTCTGGAGAACCTCATTCAGGTTCCCAGCACTCATGTTGGTGGTTCCCAGCCTCCTATGATTTCAGCTGCAAGGGATTCCATGCCCTCTTCTTACTTCACGTGCACTCACGTACATGTGTGCGCGCGCACACACACACACACACACACACATACACATAAACAATAGAAAGAGTAAAAGTTAGTCTTTAAAATAGTCGGTGTATGCATTTTAGTGTGGAGCCAGTTTTTCTGGCCAGGTTCCTTAAATGAACTCTCCTACATGAGCAGAGTGGAAGCATGAACTGTACTTAACGTGGCACACGATAACTTCTGGATGAAAATTCTAGGCATGAAATGGCAGAATTGCTTAGGTTTGGGGTGCCATTTTTAGAAGACTCCAGCACTCGCAGTAATTGGTTGTCATTATGGGGCAGTGGCTTTGTTGTATTTTGTTGACATTTTGGCACTATTCTCCCAGGTAAGACTCCACACATCGCTATGGTGGTAATTCCTTGGCATGATCTCACTTGATTTCTGTAACTAAAGCTGGCACCAGTGGGTGGGGGGCTCTGACATGGGAGGAGAGTGAAGCCAACGCTTACCCACGGAGCTGAGCTGAAGGCAGCTTTTAATTAGATTGATTCATAATTCACTTTGGGGGAACATTTCCTAAATACGACGATTTCAGGAACACTAAAGCTGCTCATACATTCAGGAAGGAGTGGGCAGAGAGTAGCAGTATGTTCTGAGTGCAGCTCAGTTCTCCCTATCATTCCTGACAGGCTGACTGGGGATGCTCTGTCCACAGCCGCCTGCCTGTGTCATGCTTGTTCCTGACCTGTCTACGTTCCCAGCCCTCTGTACGTGTCACATGGGTGATGTGGTGTGGTCAGGGCAGGGAATGTCACCACAGTCCATGTATATTACCTGATGGGAATAAAACCAGTTCTGACAGACAGTGGAAAGAGGGAGGAGAGGAGGGGTCAGTTCTCATTATTCACAATCCTTATGATCCACACACCCTCCCTTTGAGGACAGTGAATTAGTGAGCATCAAGTCCAAGCTCCTGGAGGAAAGCAGAGCTCCTTTCCTGACATACTCCATCACCAGCTGCATGATAGACAGCTTACTTTAATGTACGCTGCTCTGGTTGTCATTCATAATGGCGGAACTCTGGGCTAACTGCTCAGTAATCCAGGTCCGGACAAAACTGTCTGCAAGGCAAGCATCCTCCACGCCACATCCGAAGCCCCTGAGCCTTTTACTTTAGCAGGGTTGTTAGATAAACTCAATTCACAATTGAAGACTTGGCTTCTTGTCTCAGCTCCAGTTAGCTGGGCTTCTTTTCCCTATTGAAGAAGTATGTGTCTAGGGGCTAGAGAGGGCTGCTCAGTGGTTAAGAGTGTTACTGCTCTTACAGAGGAGCTACACAGCGACTCACATCCATCATTTGAACAAAAATACATGTCAAGGGGCTGGAGAGATGGCTCAGCCTTGCCATCCATGCTTGGAAACACTGCCTGGCACTTGAGTATGACGTTTGGGGATTGTTTTAAACATTGACGGAACGGGAGCTGTAAAAACTTGACCAGGCAGATTGTGAAAGATGTCTTGTTTATAGTAGCGAGTCCTGTAGAGTGGCACCTCAGAGTCTGACCTCAGCCAGGAACACACGCGGCCAGTGACTCGGTAGTTTTGTGCTGTTCTGAATGTAACACCAGCTTCCTCGTGGTGCAGGTGGGAAGATTAAGATCTGGAGAAGTTGAGTAATTTCCTGCATGGAGCCCATCTGATAAAGAGCTACAGTGTGAGTTTTGAACTCGTGAGTTAGTAATTTCAAAACCCTCGCCTGTCTGGTACAGGCCTGGTGTTGTGGAGAGAGGTTCCGTACGGCCTGGAACTTGCATAGTTGAGTTTGGAGCTACCACACATTAAGGGCAGAGGTGGACAGGAGACTTTGTGACATGTGGCTGGAGATTAAACCCAGTGACCCATCCAGAAAACCCCTAACAGTCCGGGGTCCAAGATGGGGCGCCTAGAGAGAGTGGTGACTTTGACTGGGCATAGCTACGGGAGGATCCTGTAGGGCATGTGCTGTATTTGAAGGAGGCTGTGACTTTCAGCCACCGTGATATTTTCAATTAGTTAGGCCACCTTCCTAGCTGTCCAGACCTAAAGTTGCAAAGACCAGTACTCATTAGCCTGGGTGTCTTCTGCCCTTGGTAAGTCCTGAGTCTCTGAGAACCTTCCTCCTGTGGACAGCTGACATGGGGGGCGGGCTGGTGGTTTTTTCACCTCTGAGAGGGGCTCCTTCTGTTTGCTCTGCATGTGTCACCATGGTGGGTTCTGGCTTATTCCAGAGAGATCCTTTCCTGGGGTGGTTTCAAACGTTGGCATGGCTGAGGTCTGCAGGTGGAATGGATTAGGGCCTTCCCATTTCCTGCGTAGCCCCAACTCTTTGGGTGTGTGAGGCCTCAAGAAGGTGCTCCACTCCCCTCTTCTCCCAGCATTCTCATAGGGACATTCTGAGCCCAGGCCAAGCTGACCCGTGGGAGTCCAGATTCTCAGGGAGACTCGTGCAAGTGTCCCCTTATTTCCTACCCCTTATCCTGCAAGTATTTCCAGTCGATGCCCACACAGCAACCTGAGAGAAATGCTCCTGGGCTGCCTGTGATTCGACTGTATTGTACTTACATCTGGTCCAGGTTTGGTGGGTACACATTGTATGAACTATTCGAAATTGTGTGTGTTTCAAATTATGTAACAAATAAGTACCCAAAAGCTGGTACCATATTTTGGGAATGTGTTTCCCTTAGATTCTTGGGGTTTACATACAAACTCCTAAAATGCCCGGATAGTAAATATTGTCTACTCAGTAGCCATATGGTCCCTATTGCATCTACTCAATTTTGGTGTTGTAGCCATAGATACCAAGCAAGCCCATGAGTGTAATTGAGGGCCAGTGGAACTTTATGTATGAAACTGGGCACAGTTTGCCAACTGAGGCAAGAGCTGCTGGGAGCCTCTGTAGGGGTGAACTCTTGCAGAGACCAGCATACAGGCAGCAGAGGCGTGTCATAGCAGAAAGGTATTTCCTATGAACTTAAGAAAAGGATCCTAATCCCAAATCATTCAAGTCATTGGGCGTTCTTTTCTTTCTTTTTTTTTTTAAGGTTTACTTTTTTTTTTTTTTTTTTTTGGTTTTTCGAGACAGGGTTTCTCTGTGCAGCTTTGCGCCTTTCCTGGGACTCACTTGGTAGCCCAGGCTGGCCTCGAACTCACAGAAATCCGCCTGGCTCTGCCTCCGAGTGCTGGGATTAAAGGCGTGCGTCACCACCGCCCGGCCTAAGGTTTACTTTTATTAACTTTAAATTGTGTGTCCATGTGTCTGTACATGTGACAGCAGGTACTTGCTGAATCCAGAAGAGAGCACTGGACATCCCAGAGCTGGATTTACCAGTGGTTGTGAAAAGTTAGTGGACACTGTGTTTCTCTCATAATATGGAATTTTCTGTTGTCCTTCAGTCCATCCGTCTGTCCATCCATCCATCCCTAAGTGTGGTGGGCTGGGGAGTTGATTGTCTGAGGTCGACAGTTTATGTGGCAGGAAAGACAAGGGCTCTCTCCCTCCACACAAGATGCCTCAGCCTCCCTCTGCTGTAGGGAAGGGGAGGGGTGGGCAGATTTGGAGCTTTTCAGCCAGGATCAACCTGTTTGACCAGTGATTGTTTGGTTTTCAGTCAGTAGAAGGCCTACTCTTTAGAAAGGCTGTGTGCCTGCAGGATAAGATAAAAAGGTTCACATCGTTGGGTTTGCAGAAGTACTTGCCTCGGGTCACAGAGGGAAGCAGGCCTTTGACATTGGAGTGAGCTGAGTTACCTGGTGTGTGTCCTTCATTGACTGGGCCTGCCGGGAAAGCTTCTAAAGGCCTCAGAAAAAACAACAGCAAACCACTCATCAGTTGTATCGTACCTTTTTTAAAAATTATTAACTTACACTTATAGATCTATTTTATTGTGGTGGCAGGGGGAGGGCATGTGCCTGCCACAGCACCCGTGGGAAGGTCAGAGGACAGTCCTCGGGAGTTGGTTCTCACCTTCCACCTTTGGTCAGCAGGCTTGGTGGCAAGCATCGTTTTCTTCACTGAGCCATCTTTTGGGTCCATTGCTTTATGATTCGGAGGGGTTGCTGATCAGTTAGATTTTTGAGACTGTAACTCTGTACCTCATCTACCTCACAGTGTGCAAGAAATGGGCAGGCGAGTCCTGGGATCTGCCCACCATGTCTGATTTCTTGTACCGCATGCTTTCTGTCTGTCCCAAATCCACCCACCCCTGCAGATAGCCTGGTCTCACTTCCACAAAAACAAACCCCCAAACTGAAGCAAACTTCCTGGTCCCATTACAACACGCTCACCACAGCTCTTTGTTTTGTCTTGAGAGGGATCTCATAGAGCCCAGGCTGGCCCTGAACTCCTGATTCTTGTCCCCTCCTGAGTGCTAGGATTTCTGGTGGCCACCACCACACCCAGGCGCTGGGCTTTGTGTATACTAAGCTGAGCTACAGCCCTAGCCCAGGTTCTTCTGAATTCTTGCCATCTGCCTGTAGCTCATGTTGAAATTTCATCCCACTTGTCAGGGTTTGTTCCCTTAGACAGACCCCTGCCTGCTGAAGATTCTGCATCAAGGGAGTTAAAAAATCAGTCTGCTTGCAGAGTTGTGTAGGTAACTAATAAAGACACAAGGGACCTTGTGGGGCCAGAAGGCCAGCTGACAGGAGAAGGGAGGCTTGCTCCAGGGGCAAGGTCTGGACAGGAGAGGAGGAGGTAGTAGAAGCTAGATGGAGGAGCATGTTGGAGAGCCGTGTGACAGTTCTGGGGACCCAGAGGTATATACACACAGGAGTGTGTTTGTATGTGTGTGCATGACAGTGTGCATACACAGTGTGTGTAGGTGTGTAGGCACCTACATACATCAGTACATACAGGTGCGTGCACCTGGCGGTCTGCCTTGGGGAAGGCTTAGGGATTATGGGTGATCACGTGGGAAGTGGGTGCCGGGTGCTAGGTGTTTAGACTCAATTTACACTATTATTATTTTTTTTAATTTACATTGTTTTGTGGGTGGTGCTAATCCTGGCTGTTGGGGATATTATA
Organism: Peromyscus californicus insignis; assembly: GCF_007827085.1. Taxonomy (NCBI): domain Eukaryota; kingdom Metazoa; phylum Chordata; class Mammalia; order Rodentia; family Cricetidae; genus Peromyscus; species Peromyscus californicus. The sequence goes on along the minus strand of NW_026294540.1, from coordinate 38,033,613 downwards.
TAATGAAGTGCTTTATTCACTTACCCAACAAATCATTATTTTTGTTGAAAATGAATCAGAGCAAAGAGGTGCCAGTGCCTGTTGTAGCCATCCGGCCTGGAGAGTTGCTGGGGCTGAGCAGGACAGGCCTGGCGGAGAGCTGTTACAATGGTGAATGGGGAGACCCGATGAGGGCATCTGTGCAGCTACCCAGGACCGTCTGCAGTGCCTCTCAGTACAATGCCCTAAGACTGAAGGGCTTCTCTTAGAAGAAGCAAATGTACTGATAGCAATTTCCAAGTCACTGTTACATTTGCTTTTTGTTTGTTGTTTTAAGACAGGGACTCCTTTGGTCTAGGTTGGTTTGGAACTCCTTGTAGATGAGGATGACCTTGAACTCCTGATTCTTCTGCCTCTACCTCCTCGGTGCTGGGATATAGTTGTGCACTAGAATGCCTGGTTTATGTGGTGTTGTGGACAGAATCCAGGATTTTGTTCCTACTGTGGCCACAGCCCTGGGTCTGAATTTTTACTGAAATATAATTAATTAGACCATAAGCTTCTCCACTTGAGGTCAGCTTCAAACCTTGAAGTTATTTCAGTATTTTTTTCAGGAGTCTTTAAAGAAAAAGTCTTTTTAGTTGTTAATGTACGTGTGAGTATGTTCCCAGGGAGGTGGAACCCTTGGGACTGGGGTTACTGGCAGGAGTGAGCTGCCCATTGTGAGAGCTAGGAACTGAACTCAGGTCCTCTTCAAGAGCAGTGTGTGCTCTTAACCTCTGAGCCATCTCTCCGGCCCCCAATTCAGGTTTTTTAATATATTCAGAGCCCTCTCCTGTTCTCCTTTGTGAAACCACTAGCAGTCACTAATCTACTTCATATGTTCTTAGGGTTTGCTTGTCTACTCGGGGTATTTCCTCTGAGTGGAATCATGCGATCTGTGTCCACTGCTTCTGCCTTTCCAGAGTTTGCTCAGGCTATGGAAGGTCCATCCATGTTTTTGCATATATTCGTCATATTACTATCCCTCCTATGGTGGGGTTTTTTGTTTGTTTGTTTGTTTTTGGTCTGTTTTTTGTTTTTTTTGGTTTTTTTTTTTTTAGGCAGAATTTTGAGCTGTGTGGGCTAGCCTGGACTAATGATCCTCCAGCCTAAGTCTCCTAAGTGCTGAGATAACAGCTGTGCATCACCATACCACATATGGCATATACCTTCCTTTTTTGGAGCTGAGTAGTATTCTATGATGGATTTAGCACATTTGGTTTCTGCCTAATCACATGATGGGCATGTGGATGGTTTCTGCTCCCCTATCCTCCACTTAGTTGTTTTGTGAACCCAAAACTGAGAGATTCAGAGTCACTGACTTGGGAAATGGCTCAGTTTGGAAGGTGCTCTTGAAGATCCCAAGTTTGCATCTCCAGAACCAAAGTAAAAAGCCAAGTGCTGCAGCACCTGCAGCCCCGGTGGCATGAGGTGGGAGGCAGAGACAGATGGGCCCTGGAAGCTTGCGGGCAGCTAAGCTGGCCTGTGCAGCAAAGTTCCAGGCTAGTGGAAGACTCTTTGAAACAGTAGGTGGGAGGCCCCTGGGACTCACACTCAGGATTGTTTTCTGACCTCCTCATCTATGCTCTGTGTGTATGCATCTGTAGACATGTATTTAGAGAGAAAAATCACACTTGGCCCAAGAGACCAGGACGGCCATCAATGGTCTTAGCCTTGAACTGTAAGGGAAGCAGTTTTTAGGCAGTAGAGAGTCTTGGGAATTGTGGAGGATTTTGTTGAAGAATAATTCAGTAAACATAGCAGGGATAGTTCAAATCTTGATCAAGACTTCAGTGGTTTACTTAGTGGTCAGGCTATTTATCTGTCAATCTGAAATGTTACTCGATCAACATTCCATTTAATAATTGACAGAAGCATGCAGCAGAGGCTTGCTCTCCTCTTCCCGTGGCTTAATAGTCTAGTCAGTTACTTTGAATTTTCTTAATAGACTGACTCAAGAGAAGTTACTGAGTAAAACCTAGCGTGGTAGCACTTGCCTGAAATCTCGGCACTTAGGAATGGAGGCAGGGGGACCAGAAGTTCAAGGTCGTTTTCAGATATATGAAGAGTTTGTTGCCAACCTGCGCTGTGTTAGACTCTTTGGGGATCAGAAAGTGTGTGAAGACCTGAGTGGGTGTGAGTGGGTCTGTGCTGTTGACATGAGTGGAAATTGGCATGTCCAGGAGTTAGGCCCATGGCAGTCTTACCTTCTGGCCCACGTGTGGCTGTTAAGAGTGTGTGCAGAAAATGTCTACCATAGCTTTCTACCCCTGGATGTTTCTAGCCTGAAGACTGCTCCCCTGCAGAGACTGTTTCTGCTGAGATTAGCTAAACCTGCTTCTTATTCAGCTGTATAGACTTAGCCTGCCTCCTTGTCTTTCTGTTTGTCATAACGCCTCCTCCTTGTCCAGCTGTTTGCAACAATCTGGACTCTGTCCAACTCACACTAAGCTTCGGGTGCTGCAACTTCTCCATCAGAGAGCCCAGTCCACCCGGTCCCAGCTTTTCTGTGTATCTGTCTGTTTTCCTTCACTGTCCTAGCCTGATCCAAGTCCCTGGAGCCATGTAAATGATGAGGCAAGACTCAGTCTCAAAAACTAAAAGTTGCGGAGTAAATTTACAGTGTGGTAACAGTGTCTCTTCCACACTGGCCTCAAAAGCCTGTGGAGGTTAATGCACAGCACAGTGCTGAGTACTGCTCTGTCTTGGTTGGGAACATTTTAATTGAGATATAAATAATATATGTCATAAAATGTCACCCTTTTAGTGTCCCCGCCAGGGGTTTTTAGTATATCCCAAAGCCACCACCACAGTCAATTACAGAGCATTTCCCTCACCCCGAAGGAGCCACACCTGCTGCCCTCGGCTCCCACTGTCCTCCTTCAAGTTCTTCTTTAGCTGGCTTCCTTCCTCCCTCCCTCCCTCCCTCCCTCTCTCCCTCCCTCCCTCCCTCTCTCCCTCCCTCCCTCCCTCCTTTCCTTTCCTCTCCTCCTCTTCCTCTTCCCCTTTTTCCTTTTGATTTCCGAGACAGGGTTTCTCTGTGTAGCCCTGGCCATCCTGGAACTCACTCTGCAGACCAGGCTGGCCTCGAACTCACAGAGATCTGCCTGCCTCTGCCTCCCAAGTGCTGGGATTAAAGGTGTGCACTGCCACTGCCTGGCTTGTCTTTATCTTTTTAAAGACTTTAATTATGTGCGTGTATGGGAGCCTGTGTGTGGGTGTGTACACATTAGTGTAGGTGCCCGGGAAACTAGAGGCTTGGGAGCTGCAGGACCTGTGTGCTGGGAATCAGCCTTGGATCCTCTGTGAGAGTGGTTCACTCTCCTAACGACTGAGCCCTAGCCCCTGGTTTTATCTTTATAGATGTTGTGATTTCTTTTTTCTCGAGCTTACTGGCACACATTTGATCTTTTTGTTTTATTTTAACTAATCTTTAGAAAATGTTTTGTTACATTTTTACTTATTTTGTGTGTTGCGGTGTGCTGTGTGCCGAGGCCTGACTGTGGTGGTTTTTTGAGACGGGGTAGCTGTAGCCCTGGCTATCCTGGAACTCACTGTATAGACCAGGCTGACCTCGAACCCAGCCCACAGAGATCCGGCCGCCTCTGCCTCTTGAGTTCTGAGATTAAGGAGCACGCTACTGTACCTGCCTAGCCTAGCCTTTTAGATGAGGACCTGGTCCCTCATTTGACGGGTAGTCCACTTAGGCTTTTTTTAATCGGTGTGGGTTGTTTGCCAGCTTTATATGGATTTATTTGTTCTTTACTTAGAGGATTTAGTTCATCTGTTTATAATGTTTGGGTTTGTTTTGGTTGGTTGTTTGAGACAGTGTTTTATAACTTAGCCCAGGATGGCCTTAAACTCTCCGTTCACCTATCTCAGCCTCCTGGGTGCTGGTATTATAGGCATGCACTGCTGCCCCCACCCCATCCCCTGGCTTTTGATGGACTTTCTTTTCTTTTTTTTTTTTAATCTGTGTAGTCTTGATTTTGCATATGTTTGTGTGTGTGTGTGTGTGTGTGTGTGTGTGTGTGTGTGTGTGTGTGTGTCCATGTGAGTGCACAGGCATGTGGAGACCCAAGGTTGATGTCTGGAAGTCTGGAATTAACCTCTATGCATTCTGCCTCATTCATTAGGGAGGGTCTATGAATCAAGGCCAGAACCCACTCATGTGTCCTGTCTGCTCTAGGGATCCTGGTTCTCCTTCTGAGGCAGGAATTGCAGGCTGGCTGTCATGACCACTGAGCATTTCCGCCAGTTCTGGAGGTTCTGAACTCTGGTGCTTAGGGTTGTGTGACGAGTGCTCTGACCATTGAGCCACCCCCTAGCTCCCTTGCTGGTCTCTACGGAATGAAATTTGCCCCTGCAATTTGAGGTGGGATTTTGTTATTGTATTCCACGCCTCTTAGTTCCATATCGCCTTTCTTCTTAATCCAAGAGCTGCTCTAAAGCTTTCAAACTCTCCTGATGCGTACATAGGTTGATTAACTGATGGAGTTGATGTTTTTCTTTTATGCTGTGACTTCTGTGGCAGAGTTTTGCATTCACTCTGCAGCTGGGATTTCCTGCCTCTCGGTCAAGTGCATGAGAAGCAGGAGGAGGTGCTCTGTTGATGCGCTATTCTTGAATCACACAGGAGACTATCCTGTGCCCCACACCATCCCTCCTGGGACCTCTTCTGCCCACATACCCACCTAGGCATGCTATGAGTGTTGCCTGTGAGTGGAGCTCTGGGAATGTATGGAGGATCTCTGTCCTGCTGCCTTCATTATACAGTGAGGTGGCGGGCGGCAGCATCCTGGCAGCCTCCGCCTCCTCATCTGGGCCCCCGTTCAGTAGGAAGTGAGACTTAGGGTACCAGCATGCTCACACACTTCCCCTTGGTGCTGGGGTGGCTGGGCAGAGGAGGCAAACACATTCTCAGCCTGTTCTCCTTTTTAAATGAGAAAAAGCAGCGGGGTTAGCAGGCCAAGCGAGCGGACATCGTCAGCCCCCGTGCAGACTACTTTGTGAGTCAGTTTTTGAAAGAGTGCATACTGAGGCCAGTCTGGGGTGCTTCGTCTTGTTCTGTTCTTACTGACTTGAACCTCATCCCGTTTTACGTGCTTTGTTCTCTTCTGTGTATTTATGCATCAGCCTGCAATAGTGCCACAGCCAGCCTTTTGAGTTGGCCGATGGCGAGAACGTAAATGCACATTAATAACTCGAGCGGAGACTACAGAGGGGGAGCAGGCACGGCCTTGGCCTGGCTAAGAAGCCGACAGGGACACAGCTCCTGGCCCTCCCCTCTCCCACAAAGTCACTAATGTTTTTAATTGAAAAGTAAGTTTTTCTCATGAATGTTTTTCTTTTTGTTTTTTCGAGACAGGATTTCTCTGTGTAGCTTTGGAGCCTGTCCTGGATCTCACTCTGTAGCCCAGGCTGGCCTTGAACTCACAGAGATCCGCCGGCTCTGCTTCCCAAGTGCTGGGATTAAAGGTGTGCCCTGCCTGGTGAATGTTTTTCAGATAGTCATTTTTGAAGGAAATTTAACAATTATAGCCTTAAACAGAGTAAGAAAATTATGCTATATTACTTAATGTCATTACCAACTTTTTTTTTTAAAAACAATTTCATATAGCCTAAGCTGTCCTTGAACTTGCTATGTAGCTGAGGTTAACCTTGAACTTCCAATACTTGTACTACTTCTGCTGGGATTATAGGTATGTATGCTTATGTCCAGATGTGGGTTTTTGTTTTTGAGACAAGGTCTCATTATGTAGCCCTAGCTGGCCTGGAACTTACTATGTAGGCCAGGCTGGCCTCCAGTGTACAGAGAACCGGTAGCCTCTACCTTCTCAGTGCTGGGATTGAAGAAGTGCTCCACCACACCCAGCACATGTATGTGTGCCCATGCACTTGCTATGGTGTGCATGAGGAGGTCTCTGGGATTGAACTCAGGTCATCAGGCTTGGTGGCAGGTGTCTTTACTCACTGAGCCATTTCACTGGCCTCCCTTTAATTTATATTATATATGTATATATATATATATATTTTGATGCAGTGTCTCTCGTAGACCAAGCTAGACTTAAACTCATGTCATCAAAGATGAACTTGAACTTTTTTTTTTTTTTTTTTGATTTTTCTAGACAGGGTTTTACTGTGTAGCAGCCCAAGCTGTCCTGGAACTTGCTCTGTAGACCAGGCTGGCCTCAAACTTCTAATCCTCCTTCAGTCAGTATCTCATGCTGTTATTGCAGGTGTGTGCCTCTGTGCCAAGTTCAGTGTTAAGGATGCATTGCATCATACATGCTGCAATATGTATTAGCCATCATGGAGGAGCAACCTATCCTATCCTCCAAAGTGGGTCATACTATCCACCTGTTCTGTTTTTATCAACAGACTTAACTTCTTAAGGATATTTTAGTATTTCCAAGTTACTGGCAGATAATAGTGCCCGCTGCACGCATCTGGGAGCTTCCCCAGTTCACACTGAACGTGAGTTCTCTCATAATCAGTGAACCAGTATTATTAATACATTACTGTCGGCTGGAGTTCTGCTGTGTTCAGGTCTCCCTAGTGTTTCAGAATGTTCTTTTTCATCCCTTGAGCTCCTCTTGTGGGGACAGGCTCTCAGCCTTTTCTTGTTTGGGGGCCTGGGCAGTTTCTAGAGGAGCTAGCTGGGTGCTTTGTGGACTTACTCAGTTGGAGTTTGTGGGATGTCTTTCTCACTGTGAGACTGTAGGAGGCAGACCCCTGGGGCACCATTGTCACCCAGCGTGTCACGTGATGCACTAGCAGTGGGACCAACAGCGGCCACCTGGCGGCCTCGGATTGTGTTGGTTGGGGCAGTGTGTCTTCCTTCCGCCCGCCCTTGCTGCTTTGGTGGCAGGCCGTCGGACGGTGTCCTGAGGGGGAGTCAGCCTCATCGATTTGGGGGACCTCTGCACACTTGGGATGTCTCCCTTTATTACTTTACTGTCTCATTTCTTTATATCTGTGTGGACAGACTCAGGGACATTGATGGCTGTTTTGGTTAAAGCTTAGTATTGCCTTGTTTCATAGTGTAAAATGTTCCAGGCTGGCACTTAGGAGCTATTAAGTGACTCCTCAGCCCTTGGGCGTGATACTACCAATATGGGCTGATTTCCCTTAATTTTTTTAAAATTTGATTTTATTATTTTATGAGTATGAGCCTGTGTACCGTGTGTGTGCAGTACATACAGAGGCCAGGAAAGGGCGTGGGGAATTGGACCTGGGTCCTCTGGAAGAACAGACAGACAGTTTTCTAACTGCTGAGCCATTTTTCCAGCCCATTGATATCTCTCTCTCTCTCTCTCTCTCTCTCTCTCTCTCTCTCTCTCTCTCTCTCTCTGTCTCTCTTGTTTTTGTTTTGAGATACTGTCTTGTTGTGTTGCCCAGGCTGGCCCTTAACTCTTGTGCCCACATGGACCTCCCAGTATCTGGGGTTACAAACATTTACGGCCGTGCCTGGCTCCTTTTGTATGCATTGTGCACTGAGGTTTATCTCAGTGGTTCCTAGGCCTTGTCTGTGACCCTCAGAGTGATACTGTGAACATGTTATATATGCATACTTCATACATGCATTTCCACTGACTATGTACCACAGGGTGGAGTTGATGGCTTATGATCAGCTAAAAGAAACTTTTGAAGGATCTTGTCATTCTGTCTGTGGCCACAGTGATTTGAACTCTTTAATGTTGTGACACAGTGTCCCATTCTGAGTACTCATTGTTTAGTGCCACCGCAGACCTCAGTGACCTACGGTGTCTTTCCCTCATAGGACGGATCAGTTAAAAAAGAGCCATATATATGTGTGTGTGCGTGTATATGTGTTTGTGTGTGTATATATATAATTTCCTTTTGGTGGGGAGGGTGCACATGCTACCCTGTGCTTATGGTGTTAGAGGACAACAGGCAGGAGTGGATTTTCTCTTTTACCCTGTGAGTCTTGGGGATCAAATTCTGGTCCCCAAGCCTGGCAGTTTCGTATGCTGAGCCATGGCCCCAGATAGACCAGTGCTGATCAGTCATTGGCTCTGCTGGGACATCTTGAGCAGTGGCTTTGATTTCTGAACTGCTGTTTTCCTGGCTACTATGATGTGTATTCCCCAACTTACACTTGAGTTCGCGTGATGGCCACCTAAATAATTCCACAGTGTGCGAGATCGCCCTGAGTGCTTAGCTGTTCCAAAATCTCTTCAGGGAAGAAAGGGTAGAGGAACATGTTCATGAAGGTGACGGACTTTTGGAGTTTTCGTGGCACGTGTGTGCTTTCACAGAGTGTCACCTTGCTGAGCCTGATCCCTCTCCAAATGTAGTCCTCTTGGCTTCTATGTGTGAATTTATTAATGTAGAACTTGGGCTGGTGAGATGGGACAGCAACTGAGAGAGAGATATGACGGCGCTGTTTCTCGATGTAATTCCCCCCCCCCCCCGTTTGTTTTTTTGTCGGGTTGATGACATTAGAGACTAATGTCCTTTCATCTGTGAAGTCACCCAGCCTTCCTCTTCACTCTGAGCATTTACTCTTGTTTAAAGCAGCATCAGCTGGAGGGATGGCTCAGAGGTTAAGAACACTGACTGCTCTTCCAGAGGTCCTGAGTTCAATTCCCAGCAACCATCTATAATGAGATCTGGTGCCCTCTTCTGGCATTCAGGCAGAACATGCAGGCAGAACACTGTATACATAATAAATAAATTAAAAAAAAAAAAAAGCCAGGTGGTGGTGGCGCACGCCTTTAATCCCAGCACTCGGGAGGCAGATGGATCTCTGTGAGTTCGAGGCCAGCCTGGGCTACCAAGTGAGTTCCGGGAGAGGTGCAAAGCTACACAGAGAAACCCTGTCTTGAAAAACAAAAAAATAAAAAATAAAAATAAATAAATAAAAATAAAAAATAAAGCAGTGTCATCAAAAGAGCCGTGTCTCAGGTGCATCAACGGTTGTCAGGAGCAGGTGATGGTGGTGTTGCACTTTGGAGACTGGGGGCTTCAAGTTGTAGGCCAGCCTGGGCTAAATACTGAGAGATGTTTTAAAAGCAAAAAAACAAACAAGAACATAGTCGAGAGGTTTGGATTAAAGAGAGCGTCTTCTCTCTGATAACCCTGGGGGTGGAATTAATTTGATTATCTTCTCGGGTGATAAGATCCACTTTTGAGAGACAGCTAGGGGTTAAAGCTCTGTGCTTTTCTGGAAGATTTAGTTTTATACCATACAACCTTAAGAGGCCAGTCCAAGTCTGAGAAGTCAGTTTTAAGCAGTTGTAAAAGTAAAAAACAAAAAATTGAGAGTGATCTTAGTTTGCCTTGCTTAAAAGTCCAGCCCTTGGGTCCTGGCAAGGACAAGCAGCCTTTGTGTTTGTTGGTGCCAGTGTCCTCAGAGCTCCCATCAGACCTTGGTGTGTGGTCTTGTTGGTTAAATGTAAAAACACATTGCTGCCCAGAACCCACAGCTCTTCCTAACTGTGCCTTATTAAGCTGTTTAGAGGAGCACACACTCTTGCCCCCTGCCTCCCACCAAGGTTTCGCACAGCCTAGGCTGGCTTCCAGTTCACCACATACTGAGGACATAGACCTTGAACTTCTGATCCTCCCGCCTCCACCTCCCAAGTGCTGGCATTTCAGGCATGCATCGTGCCTGGCCTATGTGATGCTGAGGAAGGAACCCAGGACTTCGTGTATGTTGGGCAAGCATTCCAGCAGATATGCGCCCAGCCTGAGCTGTTTAGGCTTGTAAGCCTTAGTTTTCTGTGGTCCGTGAAATGGCTGTAGAGCGGTAACCATCTCATGGAACTCTGATGATAGTGGGCAGGTGTGTTGCCAGGACAGTGCGTGCTTAACGTAAGCAGGAGCAGCTAATGCGTGTTGCTTGCTGTGACTCGCTCCACTGAAGGGAAGTAGATTGTATTTTTACATTCTCACATAACAGGATGTGCCAACAGCCCCACGCATTCCATTGATAGATTTCATTGACTGCTTGGGCGGGGGCATGGACGGGTCAGGTGGTTGTCGGGGCGACAGACTGCTCCCCGGGGTGGTGTTGGAAGCACCTGCTTTGCAGACTGCTCATTAGCTCCTGGTTGTAGACTTACCCCAAGCTTTTTAGGAGATAGGAGACAGCTAACGATTGGGGGATGAGTTGTTGGGATTAATAAGCACTGTCCTGCGTGTGGCATTTGAATTAGTGACATTGGGGAAGGAGAGATAAATTACATGGAGACAGCATTCAATAGCTAACTGACCTCTGAATACTTCTGAGTTATAGTATTTAGTCCAAACTTTCTCTGACAAAACACAAGTTTTTATTCCTCTAGTCCAAGGCAAGGAAATCTGTTTTTACCTATAAATGCCCTGGTTTTGTTGACCACAATTGAGAAATGCCCTGTTCAAACTCAGTGGGAGAGAGAGACAGGACCTGGGATGGTATGATTTACTTAGTTTCTTTTCTATTTCTGTGACAAAATACTATGACCAAGGCAACTTATAAAAGAAAGCATTTAATTTAGGGCTCACAGTTCCAGGAGGTTAGAGTCTGCGATCATCATGGCTGGGAACTTGGCAGCAGGGGGGGAGGCCTGGCGCTGAAGAAGTAGCTGAGAGCTCACATCTGATCCACACACATGTAGCGGGGGTGGGTGTGGGGGTGGGGGTGGGGGTGCTAACTGGAAATGACTTGCTTGGGCATTTGAAACCTCAAAGCCCACCCCCAGTGACACACCTCCTAATCTTTTCCAAACATTTCAACCAACTGGTGACCAAGCATTCAAATCTATGAGCCCATGGGGGTCGTTCTCCTTCAAACCACCATGAATGGAAATGTCTTACTGAGACAGGCTCTAAGTGAGACTGGTTTCACATCTCCCAAAGCCGTGGGGTACAGTCAGTGATACTTGGAAGAAATGTAAGAATAACAGGAGCTCTGCAGACTGAAGCCGGTGAAGCCAACTTCTTTCCTCAGGAAAGGCTGTCCTGTTTTAAGGGGCCAGATCCAGGGGATTAGAAAAGCAAAATTTGGGGTTAGTGTAAAGCTAGTGTCTTCCTAGAATCCCTAGGGAGGGGCTGGGGCATGGCCCAGCTGTAGAGCACCTGCCTTCCTAGGACACCCCTCCCTGGGCCCCCCCTCCCCCCCACCCCTGTCAGGGGCTGGGCATGGCTCAGAAGGCTTGTCTGCTGTGCACAGGCCTTGGGTTCCCTCCTCAGTAAACTCTAGAAACCCTGCAGCTCAGCTAGGGCTTCTCTTAGAAGTCAGTGTCCTGACAGATCCTGGGAGAGCATCCCTTAAGGTGTGCAAATGGCTCTGTCCAGTCATGAGACTTTTTTGCTTTTTCAAGACAGGGTTTCTCTCTGTCCTGGAACTCCTCTGTAGAACAGGCTGGCCTCGAACTCAGAGATCCTCCTGCCTCTGCCTCCCGAGTGCTGGGATTAAAGGTGTGTGTCACCACTGCCCCTTGAGACTTTCTTAAAAAGTCCCAAGCATCCCTGGGACTTTACTGCATTCTTTGGATGCACACTTTCTTTCCCCTCACTGTAATGGCACCTCAGGTTTGGAGCTACAGAGCATTCTTCGGCTAGTGCAAAACTCTTGCCTTAAGAATGGCAGCTTATGCTGAATAACCTTTGTTGGATGGCAAGATGCAGGACCACTAAGCTCTGACCTCTGCTCTTGAGGAAGATGCCCTCTTGAGTCTGTTTGGTGGATAGGCAGTTACAGGGAACCGTACTGGGTCATCACCTAGTCCGTCCATCTATCCAGGAACAAACTGTTTCTAAAGTCACTTCTGTGTACCAAGCATTATCCCAGGCCATCGGGACACACCTGTGAGGAAGGAAGCCACAGCCCTCTTTCTGGTGCAGGTGATATGGCGGCAGGGGACTTGGTTTCAGCCTCTGAGGAGAACAGTGGTGCTTGGTGATGAGGCATAGTGGATTAGGTTCCCAGGTCTGGTGAGATTGGCTTCCTGGTACTAGGGTAGAAAAGCCAGCACGAACCACTGAATCAGACGCTGTAGCCCACAGAGCTGGAGAAGGAGTCCTGCCCTGGCCTCTTAGGCTGCCTCCTCCTGTGAGAGCCTGCAGAAGTGCTTTATAAGAACTTGTAATACAGTTTAGTGCGCCCGTGTGTGTGTGTGTGTGTGTGTGTGTGTGTGTGTGTGTGTGTGTGTGTGTGTGTCTTTGGCCCAAAAGTGCTTATTAAGTGATGTAGGTACCCGCAGGTGGCAGTAATGGGTAGGGTGTGGGAATGGCAAGGGCAAACACCTCAGGCCCAGCATGGAACCCAGGCGGTCTGCTACTGCCCCACCTCACCTTGCAGGTTCTGGAGTAGAAGTGCAGCTCAGTGCTCCGTATCCATGCCAGGAGTTGACAAGAGTTCCTGTCCCTTTCTTTGTCATTTGATGCATGAAGAACCCAAGTTCTGTCAATTTAGTGGTGTTTGAATAGTTCCAATGTTTGTGTTTGCCCGGGAAGTTGCTAAGGGCTGGGGAGAGGTGCTTTGCTAGCTCACTCATGTGGTGGGTTTAGCTCTGCCCTGTGCTGTGGTTTGACATGGCAAGTCTGTTTAGATACAAGCTGCAGTGTGATTGTGTATGTTTTATCTATCTGTTAATTCATTGTTGCCTCTTTAAAAAAAGCATTTCTTGCCGGGCGGTGGTGGCGCACGCCTTTAATCCCAGCACTCGGGAGGCAGAGCCAGGCGGATCTCTGTGAGTTCGAGGCCAGCCTGGACTACCAAGTGAGTTCCAGGAAAGGCGCAAAGCTACACAGAGAAACCCTGTCTCGAAAAACCAAAAAAAAAACAAAAAACAAAAAACAAAAAAAGCATTTCTTTTTAATTGTGTGTGCACACATAAGTGTGAATGCCCTTGGCTGCAGGAGGGCATTGGACCCTGGCTAGCATTACAGTGGGTTGTGTGCTCTGCCTAACATGGGTGCTGAAGACCAAACTCAGGCCAGAGGACCAGTATGTGCTCTTCACCACTGAGCCATCTCTCCAGCTCTTAGTTTTGTCTCTTAATACACAATTGGGGACTTCCTGAGTTTGTATGGGAATTGACTTTGGGACAGCGACCTTGAACATGAGGGCCTCATCCCTTGCCTTGGGCAGTGCTTCTGTGTTTAGTGGTCCCTGTCACTTAAAGACTATTTATTTTAGATTTGTGATATGGGATCACCATGTAGCCTGGGCCGACTTGGAACTCAAAATTCTCCTGCCTCCACCTTCTGAGTGTTTGGGATTAGAGGCGTGAGTGATTTATGCAGTGTTGGGGATGAACCCAGGGCTTTGTGCGCCCTGAGCTTGGTGAGCCCTGGCCTGGGTGCGTCCTGGGCGTTCTCTTCCAGCAGCTGAGCCACATGAACATCCCATGTTCTCTAACCAGAATCTTCAGTAACAAGTTAATAAGCTTTGCAAGGATAGTTTTGGTTTGGGGTACTGTTTTCTTTCTTTCTTTTCTCTTTCCCTTTTTTTTTTTTTCATGAGACCCCTGTTTGGTGTGTGCCATAGCCATGGTCACAGCCAGGCCACTTCTAAAGGCAGAAGCCTCTTCAGAGAAACTCACCTCACCGGGGGTGGGGGGTGGGGTGGGGTGGGGCAAGGCCACCTATGCTTTGGGTGTTTAAGCCATGTGTTTTTTCTTGGCTTTCTTTTTTCTTCTTAGTTCTTCTTCCTTTTAGAGGCAAGATCTCAGACCAGGGAGGCCTGAAACCCTTGATTCTCCTGCCTCCACATTGTGCCTATGCCTCCATGCCCCTTTGACTCTTTTTGGTTTGGTTGGTTGGTTTTTGTTTTTGTTTTTAGAGACAGGTCACAGAGATCCACCTGGCTCTGCCTCCTGAGTACTGGGATTAAAGGCGTGCGCCACCACCGCCCAGCTTCAACCATGTGATTCTTAAAATGTGATTAGAAGGAGAGGGTAGGTCACTGGTGACTAGAACAGCAATTACCAGGTCAGTCAAGACATTTATGTCAATAAATGTGGGCATCCATCCACACAGCACGGCCAGGGTGTTAGGGCTAAAGCTGTCAGTGTTTTGTTGTCTTATTTAATTAAAGGACACTTTAAAATGGAAAAATGACACAGGCAGAATGTGACATAGCGGTTTAAAAGAGTAGTCGGGTTTGGTCCAGACCGAACCAGTTGCCTGTCTGTGAAAACAGGAGCTGAAGGATGCTGGGGAAACCCTGGCCTGAGTGAGGCTTCATGGGGGCAAACCGAACCAGTTGCCTGTCTGTGAAAACTGGAGCTGAAGGATGCTAGGGAAACCCTGGCCTGAGTGAGGCTTCATGGGGGCAGTGCCTGGCAACCACGTGAGTAGCCAGACTTAGAGACTGAGGAACAGTGGGAAAGTCACGTGATGTGAGGGAACGGGAAACCTTAGAATACAAGAAGTATGACATAGTTCATACATATAATATAGAGTTCTGGGCTCTTGAACATGGACCTGTGGCCAGGCATGGTGGTGCACACCTGCAACCCTAGCACCTGGAGCCTGCGGCAGGAAGATGGCAAGTTCATGATGAGTCTAGTTACAGAGTTCCAGGCCAGCCTGGCCTACGTGCTGAGACTACCTGGTAACCCACATGAAAAGCTTGGTGTAGTGGTACATACATGGGTGTAATCCGGGTGCTGGGGATCTGGAAACACATTGGCAGATCTCTGGGCTGCTACTAGCTGGTCCAGCCAAACTGCTGAGCTGTAAATTCAGTGAGAAACCCTGTCACAAAGCAGGGGCCCAGTGGGATGGCTCCACTGGTAAAGGCACTTGCCTTGCAAGACCAGATGACCTGAGTTTGAATCCCAGATCTCATGGAAGGTGGGAGGAGGAACTAATTCCACAGTGTTCCTCTGACCTCCACACACTTGCTGTGACATGCACACCCATGTACACACACACACACACACACACACACACCCACACACACACACACACACCCCCACACACTGATAAATACTTAAAAACTAATAAGAGAATGAAGAAAACACTAACATCAGTCTCTGACCTCTGCATGCATCTTGCACATGTACATGTGTACCCATACACACATTCTCATATACAAACAGTACATACAAACATGTACACACAGAAAATGACAGATTGAGGAGCCACTGAGAAGGATGGTGACCTTTGATATTTAAGAGGAGGAGAGTAGTAAAAAGAATGCAGTAGACAGACAAACACCACAGTGCCTGTAATTCCAGCACTTAGGAGGCTGAGACAGGAGGATTGTTGCCTTGAGTTTGAGGCCAGAGTGGGCTGTGTAGTAAAACTCGATCCCCATAACAAAACAAAATTAAGGTTACAGCAACAGTTTCTAGAAACTGAGACTAGGAAGCTAGTAAAATACTGACCCAAGTTTGAGCCTTTCTCAGCTTCTGATGTTGATGGTGTGCGTGCGTGCGTGCGTGTTCACAGATTGCCCTTCTGTGAGTGAGACACCTCTCTCCCGATTTTATATACTCAGGGAATGTGGTGTGATTACTCTTACCATGGCCACAGCTTGGGAGAGCAGTGGAATGTGCTTAGCAAACCCTGGGATGTAGGGGAGGGGACTTAGGGCCACACTAGAGTTGGGTAAGGCCTGCCTGGTGGTGCACACCTGTACAGGGGTAGAGAATAAGGAATAGTGACCCCAGCACTTGGGAGGTAGAAGCAGGAGGATCTGGAGTCCAAGGTCGTCCCCAGCTACCTAATGGGGTCAAGGCCAGCTTGGACTACCCAAGCCACAGCCTCACGGAAAGCCGAAATGGCAGCAGCTGCACAGTGCCTGCTCTGGGAAATGAGCCGGGTTTCCCATGACTTTCTTTCCTTTTGTCTTCCTTCCTTCCTTTTTTTTTTTTTTTTTTTTAAATACCAGTTCTCATGTAGCCCATGCTGGCCTCTGTCATATTACATTGCTAAGGATGACCTTGAACTCTTGATCCCTCTTCCTCTACCTGCCACCCCCAACCCCGCCCCCAGGTGTGATTAGTGCATAAGTAGATTTGTTTAAAAACAAGGGGCAGGGCCAAGTGTGGTGGTGAACACCTTTAATCCCAGCTCTGGGGAGGCAGAGGCAGGCAGATCTCTGAGTTGGCGGCCAGCCTGGTCTACAGAGTGACTTCCAGGCCAGCTGGGGCTACACAGTGGCCCTGTGGTAAAGGTGGCCTCTCTGTGTACAGCAGCATTTTGCATTGTAGGAAGAGTGGGCATCCGTTATCCTGTATCCCTCCTGTAGAGGCAGGAGGATCAAGGGAGGATGGAGATTGCAAGTTGGCAGCCATTATTTTAGCAGGAGAAATTCTGTTTCTTTAAAGTAGACGGAGTGGCCCTCAGTGACCTGTACACAGACTGAGGCAAGGCTTGCTTCGCACTCAATTACCAAGACTGTCACCATTTTATGATGTAACCAGATTCCACTGGAATGAGCTCTAAATGAAAACATCAGTAGCTTTGTAAATATGAATAATAATTCTTATTTTTGAAAAGTGAGATCAGAATTGCTCCATTCAGAAGTCATTAGGCTCCAGCGCCTCAGAAAACTGGGGCCCAGCCTTGGTGAGTAATGCTTGAGGCTGGTGAGGTAGAGGTCGGAGTGTACTAAGTTCAGAGTTTTGAAATAGGGAGCATGTTTATTTGCTGACAAGATCTTTCGTAGCCCAGGCTGGCCTTGAACTCACTGTGTAGCTGGGGATGATGACCTTCAACTTCTGATCTTCCTGCCTTCACCTCACAGGTGCTGCGTTACGGGTGTGTACATGTGCACCTGGTTTAGTTGCTAGGATCAAATCCAGGGCTTTATATGTGGGGCAAGTTCGGGTTTGCTCATGTCTCCCTAGGAAAAGTTAACACAGAACCAGCCTTCAGCTACCTCACAGCCTGTGATTCCAATCATCAGAAATGTTCAGAATTAGGCAAATTGTCAGAGCCAAGAAACAGAACAGCTGTTGCCTCAGGCTGAAGAGTTTGAGGTGATGTTGATGGGACAGCACTTCTTTGGGGATGCTAGAAAAGTTTGAAAACTGATTCTGGTGAAAGCTGTTAACCCCACGAGTGCAGGAAAGCATCAGGTTATATGATGTCTAAGCGGGGAGATTGTATGGTGTGCGGATGAGGTCCCTACAGTTGTCTCTTAAGAACTAAGTGGAAATGTACACAATGTGGTTTGAACACAGACCATCGTATCCTTGAAAACTAGCAAAATGTCTGAAACAGTACAACAGGAAAGTACATTGTGTATCTCCTGAGTGCTTCCGCCATGCAGCAGATGTATGACAAAGTCTATCATCTGTCCATCCTTCTGTCTGTCTGTTTGAGACAGTGCCTGGCCATGTAGCTCACACTGGCATGGAACTCATTAACTAGCCCAGGTTGTCCTTGAACTCATGGTCATTCTGCCTCAGCTTCATGAAGGCTGTGATTACAGATGTGAGCCCCTCACTCACACAATGGTGATACTATCAGTTACATTCTTGCTGTCTACCAGCACTGCTCTGCCTTCTTTAAAAGTTACTGCATGTATTTATGTATGTATGTATGTATGTATGTATGTATGTATGTATGTATGTATGTATGTATGTGTGTATGTGGAGTGTGGTACAGGAGTTCCAGCTCCTTCCACCTGTGCGGTCCTGGGAATTGAACTAAGGTGGTCAGGCTTGGTGGGACATGCCTTTACCTACTGAGCCATCTTACCAAGTCTATATCTCCTCCTTCTCCGTTCTTCTTCTTCTTTTAAATTTTTTATTTTTATTTTATTTTTTTATTTTGAGACAGGGGTTGCTCTGTGTAGCCCTGGCTGTCCAATTTTTAAAAAGGCCTGCTGCATTTACCTCAAAGCTGCTAACAACAAAAGGAGCAATGCATTCTGGGTACTGTGATAAATAACACCCTGTGTGAGCATGTGTGTGTATGTGTGTGTGTGAGAGTGTGTGTGTGTGTGTGTGTGTGTGTGTGTGTGTGTGTGTGTGTGTGTGTGTTTCATGTTTGGGGGCGGAGCCCAGGACTCTGCACCTACTAAACACACATCCTGCCACTGAGCTACACCCACGCCTGCACTTCTGCAAACATAAACTTTGGTACAATGGAGCCTAGAAAACAGGACACTAAAATACAGAGCCTGCTTTTGCCCCCTGAGTGCTGGGATTAAAGACGGGCACCACCACCATCTAGCTCCTGTACAACTTTCTTTCTTTCTTTTTTTTAAGATTTATTTGTGTTTTGTATATGAGTGCTCTGTCTGCATGTACAGAGCCCACTATCAATGGTTGTGAGCCACCATGTGGTTGCTGAGAACAGAACCCAGGTCCTCTGGAAGAGCAGCCAGTGCTCTTAACTGCTGAGCCGTCTCCCCTCCAGCCCCTGTACAGCATTCTTAACGTGCAGCCTGTTCCTTTCTCCACAGCACTGCGAATTGCTCTGTATTTTAGTGTCCTGTTTTCTAGGCTCCATTGTACCAAAGTTTATGTTTGCAGAAGTGCAGGCGTGGGTGTAGCTCAGTGGCAGGATGTGTGTTTAGTAGGTGCAGAGTCCTGGGCTCTGCCCCCAAACATGAAACACACACACACACACACACACACACACACACACACTCTCTCTCTCTCTCTCTCTCTCTCTCTCTCTCTCTCTCTCTCTCTCTCTCTCACACACACACACATACACACACATGCTCACACAGGGTGTTATTTATCACAGTACCCAGAATGCATTGCTCCTTTTGTTGTTAGCAGCTTTGAGGTAAATGCAGCAGGCCTTTTTAAAAATTGGTGTGTATATAGTTTTAAAACACACCAGTAATTCCATTTTCTGTGTTTATGCATTTAATGTTTTAAGCTTAAGTACAGCATTTAAATTTGGTGATTCCTCAATTTGAGGAAGGGTACTTTTAGATAGTTGCTAGGGATGTTTATCTAATGTGACACTCAGTTTGAGAGATCGCTGCACATTAACTGGTGGTTTTTCCCTCCCGTTGCAGACACTCAATGTGATGGAAATCTGCTCTGTCAGTGTTAACTCAGTGTTTGTTTGTTTTCAGTGTTATGTGCCAAGAACCTTGCAAAGAAAGACTTCTTCAGTAAGTACACCCAGCTTTGCTCCTGTCTAATGTGATTTATGTATTTCTGAGAATTAATTTTTGTGTGTGTGTGTGTATGTGTGTGCACACATGCATGCTTTTGTGTGTGTGAATGCTCCCCACAACATGCATGTGGAGGTCGGAAGGCAGCTTGCAGGAGTCAGTTCTCTCCTTCCACCATGTTGGTTGGTACCAGGCATTGGGTTTAGATCTTGTTGGCTCCTGACATTTAATTTTTGTAAAAGCACTGAGTGTAGTCTTCTCAAAGTCTAGGAATCCAGAGCTTGACAAACATCTCCCAGCTGCACACAGCATTCATCTCATCCTCCATCCCAGCCATGCCCGTGTCCCCTGCTTCCTGACCTGGTCATTGGGAGGACCTTGCTCTCTGCTGGGTGGGGTAATATTCTCTGGTCAAACACAAACAAGGCATTTATGATGTAGGTGGCTTGACTAAAATTGCCAGTCCAGTTTTGCAGACTGAATCCATCTAAAAATGTGTGTAGTGGGAGGAACTGGGAAGAAGTGGGGGCTGCACCCCTGATCATGCCTTACTTCATGAAGTCAGCACCTACAGTCCTGAAAGCTCCTACTTCGGTCCCCGGGGAGTCAGTGCTTAAGAGCCATCATCCACATTTTCAGGAAAAAGAGACTTAGGCTCAAAGGCTTTATCCAAGTGGCCTGGAAACTCCAGAAGTGGAGACTCACAGAGCAGTCTCTTTCCCAAACCTCCTGCCTTACTGCTTGTCTGATGCTGTAAACCTGTTGGATTCATATGCCGGCATTTAGAGACCTTCCCCAGTGAAGTCTCGGGGACTCCATGATGCCACAGCTAACACAGGCAGAACATCAATAAGCAAAGTTTCTGGGATAGTTACTTCATCATAGATCCTGTTCCTACATTTAGTTAGTCCCTATAATGATCATCAGAGCTGGGGCTAGCTGGAGAGAGAGACGACTCAGCGTGTTTATGTCCTCGTACTCTCACGGGCAGCCCACCGCCTGCAACTCGAGCTCCAGGAGATCCGACACGTCTAGCTCTTGCAGTGCACACATACATGTGCATACAGATACAGGGACACATGCACGTAAATAAAAGCAATTTTGAAAATGTACCACTCGGCAGAGATGGATGTTTGGATTTGAGCCTGCTTTCATGCTTTTCTTGTCATCCAGGGGTGAAGGTGTGCTCGTATGAACTCCCTTTGCTAATGGAGACTAACCTTCAAAAAGAGACTAGTGAGGAGTGACATGTGCAGTGTCTCTATCCCAAGGGGGGATCTTGCCGGTCCCTCTGCAGGGAGGAGGACACTGCGCCGCCTGGTAGACTGTCTTCTCACCTGGGTATGTCTGCTCTCTCTCCCCAGGACTCCCTGACCCCTTTGCCAAGATCGTTGTGGATGGCTCTGGGCAGTGCCACTCAACCGACACTGTGAAAAACACCTTGGACCCAAAGTGGAACCAGCATTATGACCTGTGAGTCAACCTCCCATGAGGCTCTGGGGCATGAGGAAAGCAGGCATGAAGCTTTGAAGAGACATACTGGAGAAAGAAAAAAGATGGCTGACTTTTTAACTGATGACCAAAGGGCTGGGAACACATTGCCGACTTTACAGTTAATGCCCTGGATGTTCTTGGCATTTGTTCTCATAGATTTTCATGCTTTGATTCTTAACAGAGTGATGCTGTGACCCTTGGATATTTCCATTCCCTAGCCATTTTTAGCAGAAAAACAAACAAAGAACTATGATTCATGGCCCAGTGTGCTACATTTTATTTTCAGTGAAACTTAAATCTAGTTGTAGTTTTTATTTAAAAAGTGTATTAGTATGACCACATATTTCTGCTATTTTTTGAAAATGTTGGCCTTTTTTTGGTACTAATTTTTTTTCTATAATCCATCATACAGTTTTGTATATTCATTCCAAATTTAGGATCACATTTTTATATGGACCCATGTCCCTGCATAATGATTACTAACACAAATGGTGCTGTGTGTGCATGCATGGGTGGGGTTTTAGTAGTAGTTGCCTTTTGTGATTCTCTTCACATGGCTTGGAACTGGCTGCCGTTTGTCTTGATAGTTCTCTCTGTGGAATGCCCTAGGAGCGAGTGGGGTTATTATCTTGGTTCACATACCTTTGTGCACTTTGCATGGATTTTGTGGAATTGTAAGGAGTCCCTTGTTGCAAACTAGTATTCTCTGTTAAGCCTGGGTTACTGCCCTCCCAAAGTGCTAGAGCATGGTCCACCTCTTTACAAGATCTTATCATGTGCTGGGCCTGGTGGTACTGGCCTGTAATTCTGACACTTTGGGAAGCTGAGGCAGGAGCATTGCAAGTTGAAGGCCTGTCTAGTTTATAGAGCCAGTTCATTCTAGCTGTCACATGGGGAAATGTGAGCACATACAGACCAAGGTAACGACTTCCCCAGAGTTCAGCTTAGTGAATCCATGAGTGCACTGGGGTTACTTACAGGAAGGGGAGAGGTGACTTAGAGGAGCAGCTGCAGTACGAGAGTCTACCCCAGCACAACGATCCCCCTAGACTCTGGGCCCTGCTGTCTCTGCAGGACACACACGACAGCTCAGCAGCTTGGAGTGTCTCCTCTTCTCAGCAGTTCTTACCATGTAACCCTGGGGGGTGGGCAGGGTGTGAATCTAGTAAGTTTCAGGATTTCCTGAGACTTGTGAGTTTCTTATTTCCTGTGTTTTAATGCAATTCCTTTAGAATTCCTTGAGTTTAGATAAGACTCTCTCTAGTGTAGAATATTTTACTTCCAAGGAAATTGTTTCACAACACCAGCCTGGGTAACTTAGACTCCATCTCAAAATAAAAAGTTGTTTTTTGTTTTGTTTTTGTTTTTTAAAGGGTGGAGGGATGGGATTGGTCAAATGGCTAAGGGAGAGCACTTGCCAGTGGCTCGGTGGTAGAGTGCTTGCATTGGCCTGTGGGAGGCCCTCAGTTCAGTCTCTAGTGCGATAGACAAATGAATAAAGAGAAAACAAATTTAAAGTGCTTGTTATGACGGGGTCACCTACACTCACTGCTGTGTACTGTTGAGTCCTTTGCCCGTGCCACGTGAGACACAGCCAGCTCTACCCCCACTCCATGGATTCTAAGTCAGCCAGATGCATGCAAACGAGGCTGCCATAGTCCAGCAGTGTGCCTGAACGGATTCATGTGCTCTCACAGGTACGTTGGGAAAACTGACTCTATAACCATCAGCGTGTGGAACCACAAGAAGATCCACAAGAAGCAGGGGGCTGGCTTCCTGGGCTGTGTGCGGCTGCTCTCCAATGCCATCAGCAGACTGAAAGACACTGGCTGTAAGAACCAAATGCTCTTCCGCCTCTCAGGGCAGCTGGAGAAAGCTTAGGAGGCATCTTTTTCTTTCTTTGATTTGTTTTGAATGCTGAATACAGAATTCCTGCCTTCCTCCCTAGTTAACCTTCCCTGGGTTAAGTTTTGAATTGTTTGTTTGCAGACCAGCGTTTGGATCTATGCAAACTAAATCCCTCAGATACTGATGCGGTTCGTGGCCAAATAGTGGGTAAGAATTTTCTCATCTGCATAAAGGGCTCTTTGACGGAACCCACCATCCTGCTCCCGGTCCTGATGGGGGGCACAGGCTTCCAGGGCAGACCACATCTGGGCCATCTCCAGAACTAAGCCTTTCCTCTTGTGTGGTTTTCATTCTTTTCTCTGGTTCCCTTCATCCTGTCATTGAAACTGAGTTAATGGGACTCCAGTTGAGATGGAGGCTGTGATTTATAAGTGTCGTGTAGTCACCACAAGAATGAACGGTTGACGTTCATATTGCCCAGTGTAGTAAGAGCTGAGGCCACATGCTGAAGATTGAGTTGGGATGGCCACATAGGCAGGAGCTGGAATATATGGCTTCTCTGGGAAGCCCCATCCTATATGGCAAAAGCAACGATGATGTGTGACAAAACCAAGTCATGTGATTTAGTCAAAGGATTCCATTGTGTGGAGAGAAGGAGTACAATGTGCTCACACTGTTGACTGGAGGCATTCCGATGGAGTGACCTCTCTGAGTTGCCCGTCCCCCTGCCCACCCTGTCCTTGGCAGTGTTTTAGGGGAAAGCACATATTGGCTGTGAGTACTGCATGGAGTTGTGGAGCAGCAGCCAGGCTGAGCCACTCTGCAACTCCAGATGCCTCAGGTCCCAAGACTGTGAGCAGTGCATCCGCCCTGGAAGTAACTTAACGATAGTGTTCTTGCGCACTGCATTCCCACCTGGAATTTCTTCTTTCCTTTGGGGAGGGATGTGTCAGGGGCAAAAGCCAAACAACTGAAACTTGGGAGTGAGTAAAACATCTTTCTTGTCTGTGCCAGTGAGGCCAGAACATGAATGTTTCTTTAGATTGAGCTAGACTGTAGGCACTGAAGATGTCCTTTGTGCCTTCACTAACCATAAACCAGGTCTTCTTAAGATGGAAGCTAATGTAATGGAATTACATACTGTGTTCTATAGCTTTATGGGGGGCAGTGGGGCATGAGAAACTCAGCAGCTTTTCGCTCTCTGCTTTCAAGGACTGTTGAAACAGTATGTGGTGTGTGCAGCTGTTGGCCTGAGATGCTTCACACCGAAAGCATCAGGGTGTGTGTGTGTGTGTGTGTGAACTCACTTCCTTTTTATGATACTGGACATAGGTTATGGGCTGTCCGTGGCTCACGGTGCTGCAGCGCAGGGGTGTAGAGCAGCCCTGGGTTCTAATGTAAGCTCTTCTTTTCTGTTGTAGTCAGTTTACAGACCCGAGACCGAATAGGCAGTGGAGGGTCGGTGGTGGACTGCAGAGGACTGCTAGAAAATGAAGGGTACGTATGCCTACCATGATGCCAGCCTGATGCCAGCCATGTTCCTTCTCCCCATAGGAAGGACCCTTTGAACCTTACACTACTGTGTAGCATAAAACTATTCCAAACTACTAGTTTATGAAGGAAGGTATAACTACCCCAGGGATTATACCCCCAAAGACCCAGGAAATAACTCAGGGAGGTTCCCACCTGCTAGAGGTGACAGTCTATCTGGGCATGGTGGAGTATGCCTCCAGTCTTATCACTAAGAGGGCAGAGGCAGGAGGATCCTGAGTTCCAGGTGAGCCTGAGCTATTTAAAAACAAACAAACAAAAGCCCAAGAAACAGCTACTAAAAGCAATATGGGACTTTATTCACATGCATGCATGTGTTTGTATAGGCCACAGGTCAACCTTGATATCATTCCCTAGGAGCCACCCACTTTAGATTTTTTCCAAGATTTATTTATGTATTTATTTGTTTATTTGTTTGTTTGTTTAATTGTTTATTGGTGCCATGTGGGTGCTGGGAATTGAACCCAGGTCCTCTGGAAGTGCTCTTAACTGCTGAGCCATCTCTCCAGCCCCCACCTTGGATTTTGAGATAGGGCCTTTTATTGGCTTGGGACTCACCAGTTGCCTAGGCTGGCCAGCCAGTGAGCCGCAGGGGTGCACCTGTCTGCTCCCCGGTGCTGGGATGACAGGCATACACTGCCACACTAACTGGGCTTTGAAGTGAGGTCCCCACTGCTTGTACAGTAAGCACCCTACCAGCTGAGCCGTCACCCCAGGCCTGGATTTTGTTTCCATCATGATTTATAAGACAGAGAAATTGAACACTGGCTCGTGTTTGATTTTTTTTCCCTCAAAATTAATGTTCCTTTGTTAGCTGCAATAATGGAGAAGTCATTGCCTTTAAAAAAGTGGTCCATGCCAAAACATGTACGGGTCACATGGTGCCGTGTAGGGATTGGACCGACGGTCCAGCCAGCGGTGGAAAGGGCTGGAGAGCAGCCCGCCGACATCCGCTGTGACTGGCTGCTGGTTCTGGGGTAGAAGCCCATTGTTCTGGTGTTTCAATATAAGAGGGTTTTAAAAGTATTCCATCGTAAGGGAAGTGACTCGTTAAGGCTAATTGTTTTTGAAACTGCTGGGGGTGGGGTAAGAAATGTTTTAAAAGCACTTAGAGTCATAGTATTTTATGTAACCAAGAATTTTATCCTTGAGTGAAATAACAAAGGAAATGGAGTGTTGGATTAAATCAAGAAAAAAGAATGTCAGGAGCACCTTCTGCTCCACCCGCCATCATGTAGAGCTGTAGCCTAGAGTGAATAACCCTCTTATTCTAAATTGTGGTTCCCTCTGGCCGCTTGTCCACCTGAGAGTCTTTCTCATTGGACACCCTCGATGGCATGAAACTTAGCATTGGGAGCACTGTCACTCGTTAAAGGGACCTAGAACAAGCCGGGCGGTGGTGGCGCACGCCTTTAATCCCAGCACTCGGGAGGCAGAGCCAGGCGGATCTCTGTGAGTTCGAGGCCAGCCTGGACTACCAAGTGAGTTCCAGGAAAGGCGCAAAGCTACACAGAGAAACCCTGTCTCGAAAAACCAAAAAAAAAAAAAAAAAAAAAAAAAAAAAAGGGACCTAGAACAAATGCCTGCTGTTCCCACACCTGCTCTGCCCCATCCCTTCCAGAACAGTGTATGAAGACTCGGGCCCTGGAAGGCCGCTCAGCTGCCTTATGGAGGAGCCTGCCCCATATACAGACGGGACCGGTGCAGCTGCGGGAGGTGGGAACTGCAGGTTTGTGGAGTCTCCAAGCCAAGATCAGAGACTCCAGGTACAGCGACTTCGAAATCCTGAGGTTCGAGGGTCCCTACAGACGCCCCAGAACCGACCACATGGCCACCAGTCACCAGAGCTGCCTGAAGGCTATGGTGAGTGTCTTAGTGTGCTCCCTGTTGCTCTGATAAATGCCATGACTAAAAGCAGTTGGGGGAGGAAAGGCTTTATTTAGGCTTACAGGTTACAGTCTGTCACTGAGGGGCGTCAGGGCAGGAACTCAAGGCGAGAGCTGACACAGAAGCCATGGAGGAATGCTAACTCATCGCTCCGCATGGCTTGCTAACCTAGCTTTCTTTCTTTTTTAAAATTAATTAATTTTACATCCTGACTGCACTTTCCCCTCCCTCCCCTGCCAATCCCTCTCCCCCACCTCCAGAAAACCAACAGGGCTCATAGGGGCTCAAAGAGACTGAACTGCCAACCATGGAGCCTGCATGGGACTGACCTAGGCCCTCTGCTCATAAGTTACAGTTGTGTAGCCTGGTCCTCTCGTGGGACTGCTAACAGCGGCTGTCTCTGACTCTGTTGCCTGATTTTGGGGCCCTTTCCTGTGATAATATATTGTGTACCCTAATAAACATGCTTGAGGATCAGAGAACAGAGTCAGCCACTAAATTAGACATAGAGGCCAGACAGTGGTGGCACACACTTTTAATCCCAGCACTTGAGATCTCAGGCCTTTGCTTGGGAAGCACACATGCCTTTAATCCCAGGAAGTGACATGGCAGGGCAGAGAAAGGTATATAAGGCCTGAGGAGACAGGAACTCACTCTCCTTAGGCTGAGGATTTCGTAGAGGTAAGAACTAGTGGCTGGCTGCTCTGTTTCTCTGATCTTCAGGCAAGTTTATTAGGGTACACACTGTATCACCACATCTAACTTCTACCGGGTTGCCTTGTCCAGTCACAACAGGAGAAGTGTCATATCAAGATACCTGCTACTTGATGTGCAGTGACTGTTTTGTTTGTTTTTCAAGACAGGGTTTCTCTGTACAGTTTTGGTGCCTGTCCTGGATCTCCCTCTGTAGCCCAGGCTGGCCTCGAACTCACAGAGATCCGCCTGGCTCTGCCTCCCGAGTGCTGAGATTAAAGGCGTGCGCCACCACCGCCCAGCTGTTTAGGTTTTTGAGACAAGTTCTCACTATGACGTCCTGGCTGGCCTGTAACTCACTTTGTAGACCAGCCTGGCCTTGAACTCAGAGATCCACTTACCTCTGTCTCCTGAGTACAGACATGTGCCACCATGCCCAGCCTTACTTTGCTTTCTTATATTATCCAGGTCCACCTGCCCAGTGGGCTGGACCCTCCCACATTAATCACTAATCAAGAAAATGCCCCCAGAGTCTTGCCTACAGGCCAATCTGATGGAGGAATTTTCTCAATTAAGATTTTCTTTTCCCAAATAACTCTAGCTGCTATCAAGTTGATAGAAAACCAGTGAGGACAGTGAGGAACTCAACCTGTGCCCCTGGGGAATCAGCGTTTTCCTGAGAGCTTGTGTTGTCAGACCTTTAAAGTATCCAGTGCACAGCTGCTGATGGCCTGGCTGTGCTCCACGGCTGTGCTCCACGGCTGTGCTCCACGGCTGTGGCCACATAAGGATGGGAAACTTGTAATGCACTCTGGAGCAGGCATCCCTTCTCTGTGTCGAGGCCACCTGGAAATGCTGCCTGTGGACATACCAGAGAGGCAAGCAGTGTGAAGCAAGTGAGGAAACTCATGGTGGTCTGTGAGCTGAGAATGGAAGGGACATCGAGGGGACGGGAGGAACAGAGCCATGTGGCTGCAGTGGAGAGAAGGACCAGGAGGGAATGCCGTTCACATCATCAGAGCGCCCAGGTGCAGGCATGTTAGGAGATGATGGTGGAGATGGAGGTTGAGTCTGTGGCAGAAGTGGGTGGAGGCATCAACTCCAGGGTGGCTCAGTGAGAAGTGGATTCTACCCAAACCTGGGACAGTGGTGCACACCTGCAGTCACACCACCAAGGAGGGTACAGTGGTGCACACCTGCAGTCACACCACCGAGGAGGGTACCGTGGTGCACACCTGTAGTCACACCACCGAGGAGGGTACAGTGGTGCACACCTGCAGTCACACCACCGAGGAGGGTACAGTGGTGCGCACCTCCAGTCACACCACCGAGGATGCCACCGAGGCAGGAGAATCATGAGTTCAAGGCTGGTTTAGGCTACATCATAAGACCTCTGTCAAAACACTAAATAAAATAAAAATAAAAAAGCTTAAGAGTCTGAAAATAGGGTTAGAGTGGGAAATGGAATTTACTCACTCAGATGCCTTTCTCCTGCAGAGCAAAGGACGACAGTACAAGGGCAAGTTTACTTTTTGCACACGCAGACTGGAGTCAGCACGTGGCATGACCCCAGGATCCCCAGGTAGGCCTCACAGGCTTGAAGAGCCAGCCCCTCTCATGAAAGCTGACAGTGCTATGTGAAGGGAGATGGAGGCTGGGACTTGCCGGGCAGGGGCATGTGTTGGGGAGCGTGGAACCACGGTGGGCCTTGGTCGCCTTTGAAGATGGTCACGTGGCCATCTACTATGATCTCTCTCTCTCTCTCTCTCCTTTTTTGTAAATGCATAAAATTGACCTTGATACAAAGTGAAACAGGAAAGATAAAGACTCTGTTACCCTTTCTCTCTTCTACTTTACTGCCCCTCTTGCCTCAGTCCCTTGGGGACCATTCCGGGGGGAGATGAAGCTTTTCTATACGAATTCCTTCTACAAGGCCATACATCCGAGCCCAGGTCAGAGACCCCGCCCCACCCTGTGCCAGAGTTAAGTTTCTTTCTTTCTTTGCTGTTTTCCTTTTCTGTTTCCCTTTTTTAGTAGCATTACTGCCTAACAGACCTTGGGTAATGCTCCTTTCCTTTTTATTCATGATTTGTTCCCCGAGAACCAGCTTCCTGTCTTTGGTGTTGAATATACAGTTCAGGGTCTGTTATTTGCGTGGGAATATTACCTACAAATGAATGCGGCGCCTGCCTCTTGGCATGCGTCCTAAGAAATGACCGGCGTCTGTGTGAATCCCTGAAGTGTTTTGATCAGGCATGCTGGTCCCTTCTGACGAGATCACAGTGACGTTATCAAGGGGCCAGAGTGAAAGCACTTGCTGAACATGGGGTGCCTTGTTGTGGGCCCCATGCCGTTGAGTGCATGCTCTGTGTTCTTCCCAGCCTGGAAAGCGTGGGGCCCTCAGGAACTTTTCAGCGGATGAATCTTTGCTACACCAAGCATCTGGTTTGACTAGTGATTTCCAAGAGCTTCCTAATGGGGGTCAGGTGCTTCCTGCTAGTGCACCCTTCTGTTGTATGAGGAAAGCTGTTCCTGGGAAAAAATTCCTTATGGTGAACATGAACACTCGAGAGGTCTGCCCTTACCTGCCAGGTGCTGCTGCTGTTTATAGGCCAGAGGTTTGTTTGGACTTAGTGGGGTTGGCACGCTTAGCAGTGTGACAGGGACATGGGTACCTTGCCGGGAAACCTCTGGCTGCTGGCACTGAGTGTTGGTCTGTGCCTTGGTTCTCAGTGGGATAAAGCTCTCTGTGTGTTCCGTTTTGCTAGAGACCTTAACAGTGTGAACTGCGATGAACTTGGGCCGCTGCCTCCAGGCTGGGAAGTCAGAAGTACAGTGTCGGGAAGAATCTATTTTGTAGATCACAATAATAGAACAACCCAGTTTACAGACCCACGGCTTCACCACATCATGACGTAAGACCTTAACTTCTCTGCTGGCCCCTTTACTTTATAACTGGATGCTTCCTTGCACCAATATTGGTGTTTGGGGGGGGGGGGGCAAGTGCTTAACAGTGGTGTCATGTGTGCAGAGGCTATAGGTCAATGTAGAGTTCTTCTTCTATCATTCTCCACCCTAATTTTTGAGCAGGGTGACCTGGAATTCACCGTTTTGGCTTGTAGCTGGCTAGCAAGTCCCAGGGATGTGCCTGGCTCCGCCCCCAGCACTAGAGTGATAGATGAGCACAGCTGGGTTTTTACCTGGGTGCTGGGGACCTGAACTCAGGTCCTCAGGCTTGCAAAGCAAGAGCTTGACTTGCTGAGCCATTCCCCCAGCCCCACAGTAATATGTTTATTAATGTGTCTTCTGCAGTGTTTGCTCAACAATGGGCCCAAGCAAAATAGGGTAGATATTTGATGGACCGTGAGATAATTTAAACCCTGAGATTCGCGTGGCAGTTGCTGAGGTGCATTGTTGGCACCCTTTTCCTACAAGCAGCCCAAGTGAAGGCCACTGAGGTGACGGCAGGAAGAGGTTCTCCAGCAAAACTTACAGGGCACAGTCTATAAGGGCCTGCTGTTGTTCGCCAGAGGCTTGTCCTGTGCCAGGCGTTCGTGCCTTGGAAATGGCTGTGATCTTTTGTGCCACCCACAGACACAGCTTCACACATAGCTCTACAGTATGGCTGGCATTAGTGGCAAAACTTGAATAAAACAAATGCCACGTTGTTTCTAGTGGCCCAAGTCCTGTCACTGACCTTCCTTCTTAGTTAACGGGGCTGGGAATCTTGACCAAAAGGAGGAGTAGGTGTCCCTGGCTGTCATAGGTTGTTTGCTCTTCACTTCCGGCCTGGCTTCCTGTGAGCTCCTGTAAGTCCTCTGCCAGTCCAGTCTCAGTTCATCCCTGCCAAGGCCCTGCCAGTAGCACACCAGTTGGTATCAATGACACACAGAGATGCATGGCACAAAGACAATTTCTGGTGTAATTTTCAGTAATAATGTAGCAGATTGTATTAGTCAGGGTTCTCTAGAGAAACAAAATTTAGAGAATATCATTTATTACAGTGAGTTACAGGCTTTGGCCCAGCTAGTCCAACAATGGCTGTCTACCAACAAAAGGTCCAAGAGTCCAGTAGATGTTCAGTCTACAAGGCTGGGTGTCTCAGCTGGTCTTCAGTATAGGCTGGAATCCCAAGAAGTAGGCCCTAATGCCAGTGAAGGAATGGATGTGTTACTGAGAGTAAGAGCAAGCAGGCAGAGAGAGAGAGCAAGCTTCCTTCTTCCACGCCCTTTATATGGGCTGCCAGCAGAAGGTATGGGCCAGATTAAAGGTGGATTTTCCCACCTCAAAGATCCAGATTAGAAATGGGTCTTCCAAAAACCAAAAAAAAAAACAAAAAAACTCACAGGTGTGCCCAGCCATTTGGGTTTTAGTTCATTCCAGGCATAGTCAAGCTGACAACCAGGAACAGCCATCGCACAGATAAATGACTGTTTGGAATGGGGGTGTCTCCTTTACTGTACCCCAGGCCTATGTTGCATGATGCCGGGTGTCAACAGCTGTCATTCATCTGAGCGGGCCTGTCCTTAGAAGAGCCTGCTGCCTCAGTGTGGGCTGGGGTCTCCTGAGTCAGTGCTGCACTCTGGCCTGCAGCTCTTTGGCCTGTCCATTGACACTGTTTCTCCTCAATGTAGCCACCAGTGCCAACTCAAGGAGCCCAGCCAGCCACTGCAGTTGCCCAGCGAGGGCTCCATGGAGGACGAGGAACTTCCTGCCCAGAGATATGAGAGAGATTTAGTCCAGAAGCTCAAAGTTCTCAGACACGAGCTCTCTCTTCAGCAGCCCCAAGCTGGTCATTGTCGAATAGAAGTTTCCAGAGAAGAAATATTTGAGGTAAAGAATTAAGTCTTGCTAAACCGTGTAGCTCCCTGGGGAAAAAGCAGGGAGGTCTGTGTTAAATTAGCTGTTTACAACATCTCGGTGGACTCTGCTTTCTGCTTCATATTTGAAGGATCAGTTTTACTGATTTGTTTCTGTTCAGCTTTTATCGTAGCTGGATGTGGTAGCACATGCTTTTTATCCCAGCACTAGGGAGGCAGAGGCAGGGGATCTCTCTGAGTCTGAGGCCAGCCTGGGCTACAGAGTAAGTTCCAGGACAGCCAGGGCTATACAGTGAAACCCTGTCTTTTTTTTTTTTTTTTTTTTTTTTTGGTTTTTCGAGACAGGGTTTCTCTGTGTAGCTTTGCGCCTTTTCCTGGAACTCACTTGGTCGCCCAGGCTGGCCTCGAACTCACCGAGATCCGCCTGGCTCTGCCTCCCGAGTGCTGGGATTAAAGGCGTGTGCCACCACTGCCCAGCTCAAAACCCTGTCTTGAAAGATTTTTTTCATTGTGGATATTCAGTATACAAGGTAGTTAGTTACATAAGGGTACTTTCATACCATTCCTATGCCTCCCAGCCCCTACCCTCCATTTTCTTACCCTCCCCTAAACATGTTCACAGATACATATATGATTTTATGTATCTATAAAATTTAAGAATCTTATATATGAGAGAAAACGTGATTTTTGTCTAAGACAGGCTTAATTTATTCACTATCATTATCTCTGGTTGCTCCCACTTTTCTGCAAACAACATAACTTTATTCTACAGATAAAAAATTTCTAGTGTCTATACATACTACGTATTCTTTATCCATTGCCGTTTTTGGACACCTAGGTTTGTTCCATAGCTTAGCTGTGGTGGATGAGCATTGATGACTTATTATGTAACCCTTAAAGTGCTCTGAAGTACATGCGTGTCACATTGTAGATGCAGCTGTAGTGTGTTGAAAAACCTCCAGACTGACTTCCATGGTGCCTGGACTAGCTTGCACTCCCACCAGCTGTGTGTGAGCATTCCCTCTGTCCACGTTCTCAACAGCAGTTTTTTTTCTTAATGTCTACCATTCTGATGGATGAATTGGACTCCCCATGTAGTTTTTTTGAGTTCTCCGTATAGTGTATGTATGAATCCTTTGAGATTAATATGGCTAGCAAAGATTTTTTCCCCCCGAGAGATCAATTTTACTGTTTAGTAAGATGCAGGGTTTGTAGGGACCAAGGCTCGCGCAGAGTGGAATTGCATTTCCACTATGACAGGTTTTAAGTGCTCAGTGGTTTCTGGGGGGAGAACACAGAGCTCTGCAGAATCTGGTCGCTCAGGGCTGGGATCCCAGCTGACCCTGAGCAGATGTAGATCATTTCTCAGCTGGGGTGTTCTCCTCATACCTACTCATTCCTTCCAGAGCGGGGGCACTTCTTTCTCAGAGTAACACGTGGCCATTGAGCCCCAGACTTGTCTCTGGGGACAGGAAGGAAAGTGGTTTCACCCCGTACCAGTTCCTGGCAGTCAAAATTACTACATGGTTAGGCCCTTTTCCACAAGATACATGGGTTAGGAGGTAAAACCTTAGCTTTGTTTGGGCTTCACTCTGCCCACCCCTGGAGACACTTGGCAGAAATTACCACCTGAGGCAGTTTTCCAGTTTGGGAGACTTGGTGAGAACCTATCTCAAAATGCAATAGTGAAAAAGGGCCGGGGTGTGGCTCAGTGGTAGAGCACCTGCCTAGAATCCCCCAGTGAGGGGCCGGGGTGTGGCTCAGTGGTAGAGCACCTGCCTAGAATCCCCCAGTGAGGGGCTGAGGTGTGGCTCAGTGGTAGAGCACCTGCCTAGAATCCCCCAGTGAGGGACTGGGGTGTGGCTCAGTGGTAGAGCCCCTGCCTAGAATCCCCCAGTGAGGGGCTGGGGTGTGGCTCAGTGGTAGAGCCCTGCCTAGAATCCCCCAGTGAGGGGCTGGGGTGTGACCCAGTGGGAGAACACCCGCTTAGAATCCCCCAGTGAGGGTCTGGGGTGTGGCTCAGTGGTAGAGCCCCTGCCTAGAATCCCCCAGTGAGGGGCTGAGGTGTGACTCAGTGGTAGAGCACCTGCCTAGAACTCCCCAGTGAGGGGCTGGGGTGTAGCTCAGTGGTGGACTTGTCTAGTATGTTGCAGCACCCTGGATTCCATTCCCAGTGCCCCCCCAATTTTTCTCTCTGAACCTGTGGCTTTGATGCATAGGAGTCCTATCGGCAGATCATGAAGATGCGGCCGAAAGACCTGAAGAAGCGCCTCATGGTTAAGTTCCGAGGGGAGGAAGGTCTGGACTACGGTGGAGTGGCACGGTGAGCTGCTCATTTATCCCCTCCCCACGTGAGTCTTAGGTCGTTGTAGCTGCATTTCAGGGAATTAATTTACCCTTCACTTGTCACGTGCCAGTGGAGTGTGCCCTGCCCCACTGTGCCCATGGGGCACTCAGGCTGCTCCTGCTGACTGGAGCTGCTGATGTCACCAGTTAGAAAATATATGAGTGTCACTTTGTTTACTTGGTATAGTCAGGATTACACTTTGAAGCACACTCCTTCTTCACCTCATGTGTCTGAACACAGAACGTCAAGGGCCGCTCCTGGACTTAACATGGAGGCAGTCTGGCTTTTCTCATTGCAGCATGAGGGTGGGACATACGTATAAATTGTGCTTTTATCGAGGGAATTTTACAAGATGCTAGCATTCTGGTTGGAAAAATTACAGTAAATTTAAAAAGAATAATGACAAGCCTCCCTTTCCTGCCTGGTCTTTTTCACGTTTGAGACAAGGGCTTCCTATCCTAACTCTTAATGTTTGTTCCAAGAGGCATCTGGTATCATTGAGGCAATTAGGTTCAGGCTGCTACCTCCTGATGTAGGGATCTGGCCATAGACACAGACTCTGGGCAGTAAAGGGAAAGCTTAACTTCTGCTCTGATATTGGGCTGCCTTCAGTTTTTCATTTCTGCTACTCGAGCGTCTCTGAAACACTTCTCTTTTTAAAGATTAATTCACTTTATGTGAGGTGGTTTTGTCTGCCTGCGTGTCTAAGCACCATGGCATGCAATACCCACAGAGGCCAGAAGAGGGCATCAGATTCCCCTGGGAGTGGAGTTACTGAGCTGCTGTGGGAGCTGGGCGTCAGACCCAGGTGCCCTGGAAGAGCAGTGAGTGCTCTTTAACCACTGAGCCGTCTCTCCAGCCCCTCCTCTCTTAAATTAAGAATACTATTTAGCCCTTTAGAATTTGTCTGTGAATTCTATATTTTCTCTTCCCTCCAAAATTCTCCTTCCTTCTCATTTCCCTATCCCAGAATTCAATACATAGCATAGACTGGTCTTGAACCTAAGGTAATCCTCCTGCCTCAGCCTGTTGAGTGCTGGAATTACAGGTGTGAACCACCACACCTGTCTTCTTTTTAAAACCAGGCTTGTCTTCCTTGTCCCTATAAACTTGAAAATCCCCGGGACAGCACTTTGCAGCCATCTCCTTAGAGATCTGTTCCTTTGTCCCTCTCAGCTGAAGCTGCATCTGCTTTGTGGTCCCGGCCACTTGTTGGCCTCTCCCTGTGGAACATTGTGGGACGGAATTTTTCTCCTGTCTGTGCCCCCAACAGTAGCTACACTTGATGGGAAACTGTTTAGTTCCTGGCCAGATCCCAGTGCTGGAATGACCCCGTGGATCCCTGCAGTGCACAGGAGTCTGTTCCTCATGGCGTCTCCTCTTGTCTGCCTTTTTTCCCATCTCTTTCCTTTCTTCTTTCTCTTTCTGCAGGGCTCCTTACCTTGGCTTCAGTGCTTAAAGGCAATGGGGTGCGTGTGTGGGTTTCTAAGTTACTGTGTACCACACTAGTTTATTATGGGGTGTGGGGGGGGGGTCTAAGTTACTGTATATCACACTAGTTTATTATGGGGTATGTGTGTGTGGTGTTTTCTAAGTTACTGTATACCACACTAGTTTATTATGGGGTGTGTGTGGGGGGTCTAAGTTACTGTATATCACACTAGTTTATTATGGGGTATGTGTGTGGTGTTTTCTAAGTTACTGTATACCACACTAGTTTATTATGGGGTGTGTGTGGGGGGTCTAAGTTACTGTATATCACACTAGTTTATTATGGGGTGTGTGTGTGTGGTGTTTTCTAAGTTACTGTATACCACACTAGTTTATTATGGGGTGTGTGTGGGGGGGTCTAAGTTACTGTATATTACACTAGTTTATTATGGGGTGTGTGTGGGGGTTCTAAGTTACTATATACCACACTGGTTTATTGAATTCCATTGTAATCAGTTATAAAATGAAGACCTAAGCAGATACATCTGATGTGTAATTAAGTCCTCTCACTGGAGCCTCCCAGCTCCCCCTGTGTGCTCTGTAGGACATGCAGTTGTTCAGTAGCCACCAGACCTGGGGACTCTGGTGACCTGGGTTCTGGGTGCAGCTGCACATCACAGCATCTGCTCGGCCCCTGCTCTCCTGTGCTCTTGACCAGATGAGGGAGGAGTGTTTAAAGAGTCGCACAAAGAGCAGGTCCAGTAGCCGAGACCAAGGAAGGCCCATGGTCCCCAGAGGATGTGTAACAGGAAGTCGGACTGGGAGAGCATTAATCTTCTGCCGTGTTGTCTGATGTGTCTGTATCTCTTGTGTATTTCCACCACTTCCTTGTACAGATGGCTTTGATCTGTGCTGCCTCTGCTAACCTGCCTCCTTTCTGTTTGAAGAGTAACAGACACCACAATAACATTTGAGGCTGCTGTCGCAGGGTCCATCCATTCGGGTATCGCAGGATTGACCCCATCCCACAGCAGCGTGCCTCACAGCCCCACCACAGCCTTGGTTCAGTTCCCAGTGGAAGTGGTTATTGTGTTTGGCTACTTTGGGTTTGGGATTTTTTTTTTTTTTTTTTAAGAGTAAAGTGATTCAAGCATTAAAGGAATTTAGAAAATAAGTTAACCAGTGTCTTCTCACCAGATTTCTAAAACTGTTAGCATTCGCTAATGTTTTTAGATTCATCTAGTTTTTTTTTACATTATACAAGTGATGAATAGGTTATGGAGATGGCTCAGTCTGTAAAGTGCTTGCCTTGAAAGCAGGAGGACCTGAGTTCAAGCCTTGGAACCCACACAAAAGCCCAGCACAGTGGCATGTGCCGGTTTAACCCTGGAGCTTGCGCAGTGGAGACAGGAGGCTCCCAAGGCCTCACTGGCCAGCCTACCTCAAAAAATAAGCTGGGGAGCAGTTGAGGAAGACATCTGAGGTCAGCCTCTGCCCTTCGCACGAACACATAAGCAGGTGCACATGAATAAAACGTAAAAAATGAAAATGGTCCATGTTTATGGCCTAAAGTAAGAATTCAGCAGGAAAATTAAAAAGGCAGAGTTCATAAAGTCTCTGCTTCCCTAGAGCCTGAACTGTTCACCTTCTATGAAACTCTTTGCTGTAGACTGCTTAGAACCTGGAACTGGAGAGATGGTTCAGCAGTTAAGAGCACTTCCTGTTCCTGCAGAGGACCTGACCTTGGTTCCCAGCATCCACATAGCACCTCACAGTTTCCTTTAACTTCAGCTCCAGGGGATCCGATGCCCTCTTCTGGCCTCCTTGGGCACTGCATGTATGCATGTAGCATACATTTACACACATCTTAAAAAAAAAAAAAAAGCCTGAAAACGATACTGTTAGCTGAAATGAAACTGATACATGTGAGCTGTGTTGTTTTGTTCCCAGGGAGTGGCTGTATTTGTTGTGCCATGAAATGCTGAATCCGTATTATGGACTCTTCCAGTATTCCACGGACAATATTTACACACTGCAAATCAACCCAGATTCTTCCGTCAACCCTGTGAGTGTTCCCAGTGACTCCAGCTGGAGTTTTTGAGGCAAATCTGGTTTCCCCCGGTACTTGGTGACTTAAGAGATGATGCTGAGGAGAGCTCAGGCAGAGGTGGGAGCACTGACTTGTAGGACCTGATTTCAACCAAGTTTAGATCAGGGGCCTGCTGTCTGTCAGGGGCTGGGCTGTGGCTCTCAGCTGTCACCCTTTGGGGACACTCTGGTTTGGTAATGATCATGTGTTTTTGGTTTTGATATCATCTTAAGAGTCAGGTTACCAAGTCCATGCTCTGATCAAAATTGGAAAAGTTCCATAATTAGCTCTTCAGGCCACCAGTGTGAGCATTCAACACGTGGCAGGTGTGAGAGACATGTCCATGGATGGGTCTAAGACCATGAGGACTTCTGTGGGACCACTCCCAGTGTCACCAGGCCACAGAGTTGGAATTGGGGACTAGCTCTACTAGAGAATTCAAGTATGAGTAAACCTGTGGTTGGGATGATGGTTCATCCACACCAGCATGAAGACCTGAGTCAGATTGCAGAACCCACAAAGGAAGCCAATTGTGGCCGGGAAGTGGTGGTGCACACCTTTAATCCCAGCACTTGGAGGCAGAGGCAGGTGGATCTGTGTGAGTTCGAGGCCAGTGTGGTCTACAGAGCAAGTTCCAGGACACCCAGGGCTATGTAAAGAGAACTACAAAACCAAACAACCCCTTAACCCCTCCCCACCCCCACCCCCCACCCGCCGCCGCCAAAGCTAGGTATGGTAGTGCATGCACCAGGCAGGTGGAGATGGGTGATCCCTGGCGCTCGCTGGCTGGCCCACCTGATCTGTAAGATCCAGGTTCGATAAAAGATCCTGGCTAAGCCGGGCGGTGGTGGCGCACGCCTTTAATCCCAGCACTCGGGAGGCAGAGCCAGGCGGATCTCTGTGAGTTCGAGGCCAGCCTGGGCTACCAAGTGAGTTCCAGGAAAAGGCGCAAAGCTACACAGAGAAACCCTGTCTCGAAAAACCAAAAAAAAAAAAAAAAAAAAAAAAAAAAAAAAAAAGATCCTGGCTCAAAAAACCAGTGGACAGCACCTGAGGGATGATGGGGACCTTGGGCTTTGGCGCACACATGTGTGTGCACCTGCATACACACACACACACACACACACACACACACACACACACACACACACGCACACACACGAGTAAACCTTCATCCGTCTCGGAAGTTAAGTTTGACAAGTTTTCTGAGGTGATTTTAATTTAGAGCTGGAAGTAGAAACATGAATCTTCTCTACTTAGAAACCAGAACCACTCCAGCTGGGGGAGAGAAGGCCTTCTCAATTGTGGGGAAGTCTCCACATCTTCATTCTGTACCAGGCTGAGTTCTCAGGGAGAGACAGTAGACCTCCACACACACAGTGTTAGTGCTAGGGTACGGTGGTGTACACCTGTCATCCCAGTACTCTGGAGGCTGAGGCAGGAGGATTGCCAGTACCAATCCCACCCAAGTTAGAAGTGAGTCTCAAAAAAAAAAAAAAAAAAGTGCCCTGTGAACCTGTGGCTAAATGGCAGCCTTATCTTGTCTGGCCACAGGTGGTTGACGGGGCAGCTGACAGAGTCCGTGCGTGCGGGAAGCCTGTGGCCATCCCAGCAGCTCGGCTTCCTAATGACTCGCTGTTCTCTGGTGCCCCCTACAGGACCATCTGTCTTACTTCCACTTTGTGGGCCGCATCATGGGTCTGGCTGTGTTCCATGGACACTACATCAATGGGGGCTTCACAGTTCCGTTCTACAAGCAGCTCCTGGGGAAACCCATCCAGCTGTCAGACCTGGAGTCAGTGGACCCAGAACTGCACAAGAGCTTGGTGTGGATTCTGTGAGTGTTACCATCCTGTCCCACAGCCCCAGAGCTCCTGACGGGATTGTTGTGTGTGCACATGCTTTTGGGGGAATAGGTATGAAACTAAATAGAGTAACAAAACTTAACTATAGCAATGACAAGCATTGGGTTGCAATTTCAAATTAACAAAACAGATGTAACAAAATTTCTTAACTGACATATTCTTAATGATGCTTAGCAGGTTTCTTTTCACAAGCTGGTTTGTTTTGTTATTTATTAAGGTTTGATTACAAATAGGTGTGTGTGTGTGTGTGTGTGTGTGAGAGAGAGAGAGAGAGAGAGAGAGAGAGAGAGAGAGAGAGAGAGAGAAAAGAGCACACAGCAAGCATCTCCAGTTTCTCAGGAGATCTGTAGAAGGCAAGAGGAAGTATCAAAACAAACTTAATATTTAGTTACCTTTGTTTCAGAGTTAACCAAAATGTTTTGCAGGGTGGTAGGAACAGGATGAAGTGTGGTTTGGTTGTTTCTGTGAAGACCCAGGCCTGACGGGCCAGGGAAGTTGCTTTGTGGAGTCTGGTCTGGGACGTCTTCCTTGGCTTTGCTTGCTCCACCATCAGGGCTGGGGGCGGGGCTTCCTGTGGGGACTCCTGTTCAGGTTGTCAAGAAGTAGGGCAGATAAAAAGACAGTCTGACATTTCAAGTGCTTTTTGTGGGAGCAGATGCCTTTGAAAGGAAGACTGCCCTGAGAAGGAGAAGCCTTATTTCCCTGGCTTGAGTCCTTTTGACTCTGCTGCCTCTTCACAAGCTGCCTCCTCCCAGACTCAGCTCCCAGAGCAATTAGGCCTCATGTCCCCTGGTGTCACAGGCTAAGAGTGGCCTCCCCACCCCCACGAATGAGAATCCTAAAGACAGGGACTGAGCTGTGTCTGCCAGCTGTCCGGCACAGCCCCCGGAACTCTCTGACATAGCCTTTGCCTGTGTCCACAGAGAGAATGACATCACACCAGTGCTGGACCATACCTTCTGCGTGGAGCACAATGCTTTTGGGCGGATCCTTCAGCATGAACTGAAACCCAATGGCAGAAATGTACCCGTCACTGAGGAGAACAAGAAGGAATATGTCCGGTAATATGCAGGGCTGGCTTGAGTGGTGGCCTGGAGTGAGCAGAAGGTGGTGTCAGGAGCGTCTGTAAGAAAGACTCCGTGTAACAGCTCAGCTCTGGATAGAGAGGTGGCAAGCTAGGGTCAGCAGTGGCTGCCAGCATGTCCAAGGAGTCCACTCCTCATTCCAATTCCAGCCTGAGGGATAGTTATGTGCACTGGCAGTTGAGAACTGTGCGTGTGTCACACTGTCACGCATGCCTTGCAAGACCCTCTTTGAAATCTTAGTTCTGGCAGGTCTCACTAAGCCCCCTTGCCTTTTTTGTAAAAAACCAGACTATCAGAACTGGTTCATTTGTAACTTGATAGACAGGCTGGGTGTAGCATGGTATGTGGTACAGACCTTTCATTCAGCATTTGGGAGGCTGACACAGGAGTAGTTCCAGGCCATTCTGGGCTCCATAGACCCTTTCTCCAGGGACTAGAGTAGGGAGGGGAGGATGGAAGAGCCGGGTGGGATGGGACAGACCTTAACCCCGACACTCAGAAGCTCTAAGTCAGCAGGAGTTGCAGGCCAGTGAGTTTAAGGCCAGCCTGGGCCACATGAAACCTTGTCTCAAAAAGAGAACAGAAGGGGCTGAGGTGATGACACGGTGGTCGGGAGCACCGGCTGCTCTTCTTCAGCGCCCACACGCTGGCTCACAGCTGTCTGTGACCAGTTTGAGGGGCTCCAACACTCTTCTGGCCTCCATGGGCACCAGGCACACAGACGATGCAGATGTGCAAGGAGAACATGCATACGCTTAGAATAATAGTAGTAATTCAAGAGAAGACCAGACAGGCGAACTGAGAGCGGCCAGGGAGGCAGGAGCGGGCTGGCATCCACTTGGCAGGTTCTCCATTCACCCCACATTTGATGTATTTTCACAGCTGCATCAGCCACGGGGGGACACAGTGCTTTCATGGCCTCTCCCCAGTCGCCTCCAGTGTCTGGCTTTCCTTTCAGGTTGTATGTGAACTGGAGGTTTATGAGAGGAATCGAAGCCCAGTTTCTAGCGCTTCAGAAAGGGTTTAATGAACTCATTCCCCAACACTTACTGAAGCCCTTTGATCAGAAGGAACTAGAGGTAAGTGCTGGGTATCCTGGGCCTCAGACAGTGAGACCACAGGCTTGGTGTTGGGACACGGAGGGCATCTCAGCTGTCTTGTCACACACTGGGTGCTGTCTGTGCCTTAGATTTTCAGGATCTCTAGCCTCTGCTTTGCACCAGGCCTCCACCAGCTCAGTTCTCTGCTTTCCATTCTGGCTGTTAATAGATTAAGAACATGTCATTGTCATGGACTTGGACAGTGACTCATTCATTCCTTGCAGTCTCTGCTGGTGCCAAGTGGCCTATGCCTTCCAGATTGTTCTCATAGGCATTTGCCCACTGTGAGACTGGGAGCTTTGGAGTTTAGAACAAGCTTTTAAACAAGTGGAGAGCATGCCGCATGTCCCCTCTCTCCCCACACGGCCTATTGAGTTCTTGCCCTGTCGGCCATTCCCAGTCACTCTTCCCTGGTTCAGAGCAAACTCACCCCTGAGGTTTGGGGGTATCAGCCCACTGGGAGCTGCTCCATTTGCAGCCCAGAGGAGGTTGATTGGCTTGGGAGTTATACTGTCAGTGCTTCTTGAGTAGGAGGAGTCTTGGGGGTTGTGGGGGGGCAGTGTCTTAGGCATTTTAGATTTAACATCCAGCCTGATGCCTTTCCCCAGCTGATAATAGGTGGGCTTGATAAGATAGACCTGAATGACTGGAAGTCGAACACACGCCTGAAGCATTGTGTGGCCGACAGCAACATCGTCAGGTGGTTCTGGCAGGCAGTGGAGACCTTCGATGAAGAGAGGAGGGCCAGACTTCTGCAGTTCGTGACGGGATCCACACGAGTTCCTCTCCAGGGTTTCAAGGCTCTGCAAGGTGACTGATGTGGAGTCAGGGCCATTCCCTGAGGGCTTTAACTGCTGTGTTCTGTCCTTGGCTGCAGAAGCAAGCTGTCCACTAGAGAATGATGGTGGCCCTCGGTGGCACTGTGGTGTCTGGCAGGTGGAGGGTCACACTGCAGTCCACTTTGGGCCTGTGGGTCCCAAGGTCTCTTTAAAAATCCAGGAGCAGCCGGGCGGTGGTGGCGCACACCTTTAATCCCAGCACTCGGGAGGCAGAGCCAGGCGGATCTCTGTGAGTTCGAGGCCAGCCTGGTCTCCAAAGCGAGTTCCAGGAAAGGCGCAAAGCTACACAGAGAAACCCTGTCTCGAAAAACCAAAAAAAAAAAAAAAAAAAAAAAAAAAAATCCAGGAGCAGCAGGGGCTAAACTCTGGTGTCCACAACCCAAGATGGATCCACCTAACACTGACCTCTGGGGCTTGGTGAAGAGTCAGAGGGAGGACACCTGAGTGTAAACATTCTAGGATTGCTACAAATGTGGAGTCTTCACTGGCCTTGAGAGACTGAGTCCACCTTAGTTCCGTAGTGAGGCAGGACTGCCGAGGCTCACAGGAATGGCAGGGTTCCTCCCCAGCAGCCCAGACTCGGAAGTGGTCTGCACTTTCTCTCAGCACCGGCTACTAGTGATCTGCTAAGCCTGGCCTTCTGCTCCTCCCGCACCGAGTGGACGGCCAGAGCAGGGCTCGCAGTCCTCACACTGTGATGAACTAAGGCATACTGAGGACATGGGATTTATTCTCTGCCCGCTAAGGAAAAAACAGTTGTTTGGTAGGGAGTTTTTGTGGAGGTTCAGATTTTTGTGACCCCACACCCTTCTTTCCTTATCTCCAACTTCTTCCCTACAGCAGGCCTGCTTACCAAATGGTCTCATTGAGAAAAACCCCTGCTGTCACAAGGGTCTTACTAATATTATCCAAGACCAGATGGGCTTGGGTGTGAGCCAGGGATAGGACAGAGTCCCCATCCGGTCCTGGAGTGACTGGTCCCATGGGAGAGAGGAATGAATGCCCCTTAGAGCAAGGCATTCAACTAGAGGCACACGGGGCAGGTGCTGAGTGGCTAGTACCCAACCCATTAGGCAACACTGCCCTTTCAGTAACTTGCCTCAGCACTGCCAGCCTTTGCCCTGCTGAGGAGTATGTAACGCACCTATCAGCACAACACGTACTCGTGGCCTCGCTGACTTCTGCAGCAAGTGGTCAGGAAAAGCCCTAAGCATCCAGGAAGACTGCAGTCGGGAAGGTCCAGTGGCTGGTGCTTCCTGTCAGCTAAAGTGTGGAGACAAACCGTCCTGCCTCAGCTACCCCCCAAAGAGGTTCCCAGCCATGATGTATATGTAGGGGCTCTAAGTACCTGGGGTTCAGGAATGAGTCACACTGCCACAGGGCTTCCTGGCCAGGCACCCCCAGGCTTTGTCTGTGAAGTTCATTAACTAGAATGTTGTCTTGTAAGGTTCTACAGGCGCGGCAGGGCCCCGACTCTTCACCATCCACCTGATAGACGCCAACACAGACAACTTACCCAAGGCTCATACCTGGTAAGCTTGGCCACTGTGGGGTCGTGCGTCCTTCATGCCGTCTTCAGCAGAGCCTCAGATCCCACCCTAGGCTCCAATGAGACGGGTACTTGAGTCAGCAGATCCCAGGGTGTCGTTGCTTTGTGATACAGAGCAGTTAAAGCTGTACTGAACACTGCCTGTGAGTGTGGCCTGCAGGCTCGTGGGTGCCCTGGGTGCCCTGTGTGTGTGTGCACACCCATCAGAAAGAGGCAGTCACTGTTAACTGAGTATGGCACACCTTCCTTCTCAAAACTTTATTGAAAATGTTCTCCACAGTGGATTGGTTACTTGGTAGTTTAAAGCTACTGTCTCAGA
Source organism: Peromyscus californicus insignis (assembly GCF_007827085.1). Lineage (NCBI taxonomy): Eukaryota > Metazoa > Chordata > Mammalia > Rodentia > Cricetidae > Peromyscus > Peromyscus californicus. The sequence goes on along the minus strand of NW_026294540.1, from coordinate 37,989,624 downwards.
ATCATTAGCTCTCCTTCAGGATACTAGTTTCCAAGGTTGTGGGGATGCTACATGATAGGACAGAAGGTTCACCTGTTGCCTAATGATGAAGTTTGGAGTGGATGATTTATGTCTATCCCGACTTTTGTTCACATCTGCAAGATGGGCTAACACATCCTAGGACACCAAGATTGCCTCAGCATGATCTGGCATGTGTTCCTTTAGAGTGAGTGTGTGTGGCTTCTGTCCTTCGGTAGCCTAGCATCTCAGATCTAGATGAAAAATCTGAAAGAAGAGTGCACCCTTTACCCAGTTTCTCACACCATTCCTGGCTCTCACTGTTTTCATCGGCCACTGCTTTCGTTTATTGGTTTTTAAAATTACTATGAGACAGTAGATGTGTCTCTTTCCACAAATACTTGAAATGAGTCTCCCCCAGAAATCTTGAGTGGGAAGGTTGGAGGGTCCATCTCATCTTCCCAGGATTTGGCATTCTTTGGCTTTTGAGACCCAGCATGCTCTAGTAGGGGATTGGTGACCAGATGGTCACCAGTGCACACCACAGGCCAGCCATTCCCAGTGTAGAGAATTCACACCCGGAGACAAAGCAATGAGCAGTAAGTGCCCAAGTTTCTATTTTGAGTTTGTAGAACTTGAGATTTTGCTGTAGGTTGACTGGAAGAAACAAACAAACAAACAAACAAAAACAAAAAACAAACTTGGGTTGAAACATGAAGCATGTGTGTGTTCAGAACTTAATAGGGCTCCTCCCAGCCACAGATGGGACACCACCTTCTGCCCCACGCCCCACTGTGCTGAAGACGAGTGACCCCAGCAGTGACTCTGGTCCTTTGTCTTTTCCAGCTTTAACCGGATTGACATCCCCCCCTATGAGTCCTATGAGAAGCTCTATGAGAAGCTGCTGACAGCAGTCGAGGAGACCTGTGGCTTTGCTGTGGAGTGAAGAGTGGCCAGTGGCAGCAGAGTCGCACTCACAACCACCAGACCCAAAGCATATGGCGTCTGCACGCCTCCCGCATGGCGGGCTGAGGCCTGAGATTCCAGAAACCCGAGGGAAAAAGCTCGTCTCCCTCCTCCTTTGGGGAGGGCAAGCCAGGGGACTTTAATAGGTGGCTCCCACCCATTTATCCCTCCTTTATTATAGTTCGCCCACCCTTCCATCACCCATCCAATAAAACGCAGCCAGGTTTCGCCCTCAGCCTCCTTGGCATAGTGGGCATGGTCAGGGCCAAGCTGGGCCCCTGAGGGTTTGCATGGTTTCTGTACCAGCTCTCCCTCTCAATGTAGCCTCAAGGCCCTTTTCAAGTTCAGCAGCTGCCGACAGCTTACTAAGCTCAAATTCCAGACATCCAGCTAGCAGCCTGTCCAGATAGCACGTGGATTTCTAAGCAGGAAATAACTGCACAGTGTATGCTTGCTGGAATTCCACCAAGGCAGGAAGCTTGAGGCAGAATGTCTTTCCCCTTTGAGAGGTAAAGGAATCGGAGTAGCCTTCACTGGAGGCCCAGGGATTTCTTTTCAGGGTATCTTGGCCGAAAAGATGGTTTTGCACAAGGGGGAAATCTTTAAAAGTCCCATCTGCTGTGTTCTCTACCCAGTTTGAAATTCTCACACGTCATGGAGCTAATCAAAGAATGACCAAAACCAGGCTCAGATCCCCCTGGGTCCAGCTCGACTCCCGTGCCGGGGACTGGAGGCTCCTGACTGTCTTGATGATATGCTAACGGACTTTCACATGGGGATTGCTAAGAGCTAAACTAACAGACCACTGTTGTCACCACAGCCACTGGATGGGACAGCAGGAGAGGCCGCTGACCTGGGGTCCCCTGATGCAGCTCCCCAGGGTTGGTGCTATGCACAAAGCAGGGTGTGATGGAGCCTGTGGTAACAGGGTGGGGGCTCTACCTCCCGACATGGCCCTCTTCCCCAGTGGCAATGGTGATGCTAACAGTTCTACTTAATTTGCTTGCTCAGTCTTCGTCTTCTGATGAGCAAGGCCAAAGCCAGCCTAACGCCATGTCTTTAACACCATTTCCAATTTGCACAAGTGTTCCGAAGCGGTGACTCTTTCAACAGAGGGGCTGGATTCAGGCAGCTGAACTCTGGTGGAAGGCAGAGCAGCAGCCGGTTGTCCATGTGTGGTTTTGTCATTTTTGTTTGTGGTGGGGGCAAGAACAGGGTAATTCATTAGCAAGACATTTCATTGGTACCGGGGTTCAGGTTCAGCCATGAGTTCAAGTTGTGTGTGGGATGATGAGGAAGGTCCTGTTGGGCCACTTGGCTTTTGTGTTCTTTTCATTGCTTACCCTCAGGCTAGGGGTGGGAAGTGTCTTCCCTCCTTTTCCTGCTGCTTCTGTCCAGCTTGCTCTGGAAGCAGTTCCCAAGTGACTGGGGGAGGCTGGATTCACAGGTCATACACACCCTACCCCAAGAGGTTTACCCAGCTCGGTGGCCACTGGTACTGCAGAGTGTGAGTCAGCCAAACTCTAGGGTTCGTGGTTTGGGGACAGAAAGGATGCTTGGTAGACCTCACTGCACAAAAGCGGAATCCGTCCCACCATCCAGGCCAGATTGGGGCCTTATCAGTCTCTCGATTTTCTGCCTTGCCCCAGTAGGGCTTCTGTATTTCATCTACCTTAATGCTTCCAAGGGTGTTCTACAACCCAGCTCCCTTGTGACTCGGAGTATTTAAAAGTGTGAGGAAGCCTGTGCCCTTAGTTGCAGCCAGTCCATGGGAACCAGCCAGACCCCGCAGAGTGACATTCTCTGGAGACTGGAAACCCTGCTTGTTGCTGTCGCACTGTGCCAGTCTGCAGCGATGAAGGAAACCAGGGTCCTGTGCTTTGGAGATGTGCGGCAGGAGTGTTGAGTTGGAGTGATGGGGGACAAGCCTTAGGAGTCCCGTGTCAGGTGTCCTTTGAGGAAGATCGAGGTTGGGCCCTTGGGCCGACTGTGGTAGTAGGCACATAGACCACCCACTAAGGCTTCTAAGTCTGTCTGCTTGCATTGCCTGTGGGTTCCCCCTTTGCGGTTCTGAGTGTCACAGCCTCCCCCAGGTGCATCTGTCTGCGTAGCACCGTCCTTTGTTGGTACCGCTGCATCTCCTTGTCTGTCTACCATGGTTAGGCCCTTCTGAAGCTCCTCAAAGGACACTGCAAGGCCGGCCCACGGCAGAGCTCCTGTTGCCCTGCTTTGGGTCTGGATGAAGCCCTTTCATGTAAGATCTCGATTGTCACCCCTCCTGGTGGCCTCAGATGATCCACCGTTGCCATGTCACCCAGATGCTTCAGGAGCCCCGCTCTCCAGGCTCCCCTCACCAGCGGCCAGCAGCCACACTCAGGGACGCAGCGAACACCACTCTGCTCCACAGTGCTTCAGAAGAAGTGCCAGGCTGCAGCGACGGGGTGGCAGTGGGTCACGATCTCTTGCTTTCTGTTAGGAGAGTCTGCCACAAGATGGGATGCTGACCCCTACACTGGCTTGGCCACACGGTCAAGTTCAGGATGGGTGGACCCTGGACTGACCTTCCGCAGAGAAAAGGCCCCACCCTACTGCAGCCAGGTGGGGCCACATGGCAGCCTTCTGAAACAGTGTGGATTTTTAAAATGTGTTTATAATGTATTCTAATTTATTTTGTAAGGTCCTGTTTGAAGTGCTGCTGCTACCCTAGTTGCTCTCCCAGTTTTTATTGCCCATTTCCTTGTGACAGTTGTACACTAATGTTCTGTTTTATGTCAGAATCGAAAGTATTTAAAGAAATGCTAGTTCTATTTAATGCAGTTGTGGAACCAGCTGGAAACACAAAACATTGACTGTAGAGCAGGCTGGACCCGGGAGGTCAGGTTCATTTTGTTACATATGCAATAAACTCACGACTTTACTTTTTTTTTTTTTTTGACGTCTGTGACTTTGATGTGGTAACAAGATTCTGATGTATGTAGTCTCACCCGCAGTTGGTCCAGGCTCTGAGGAAAAGAGGCAGAGTTAGGGTTTGGGGGAACAAATGGAAACAGCAGGGCTTCCACAGAAAGTACAGTTGAGTCTGTCCCGCCACCTCGGACTGGAGGTGGGACACTCTGCCTTCTCCGGTGCTCTGCCGGCCACAGCAGCTGGCGAGCCAATTCCCTGTACACTCTCTGCTTTTGGCTGAGTAAGGCTGCCCAGAATCAGAGTGCACAAACATCTGCGTCTACTAGAAAGCCCGGGTCAACGTGCGCCGGGTTAGCTTCTGAGGACCCTTCTACTGCAGATGCTTCTCATAAAACTAAGACAGTCCATCGTGGTAAACCTGTCCCAAGTCAAAGACACCATTTCGCTGCCTCTGCGGTGACGCTCCCCTCCTCAGTGCTCTGTAGTCAGAACTCTGCTCCTTTCCAGAAGAGTCTTGGGCTCTTCCGGCTCTGTAGAAGACACTGCAGACAGTGTGGTTTGTGCACAACAGATTTCCCTCCCGGACAGATCCGCATCTTTGGGAGGCCCCATACCCACATCGTCGTCCTCAGTGATGCTTCCTTGCTGTACTCACACAGCCCCTCCTGGGGCTCACCTGTCCACTGTCGCGAAGGTTGGAACTTCAGCACAGGAACTACAAGTGGAACACAAAAACCACAGCTTTCAAACACTTGCTTCATCAGAGCACCTCAAGGGACAGGGTGGCTGGCTGGTGTCACTTGCCATATCTACACCTCTTCTCCCCCACCTACCAGGGAATGCTGAGGGCAGTGTCTTTGGCCACAGAGGGGTCTTGGGCCTCCAGTTCACAGCTGGAGATGACTGGGTCACTGTCCCTGAAAAGCCAAGTGACTCGGGTTGACTGTAGAGGGGAGACAGCCCCGAGCTTTGATCAAACCTGGCTGCAGACCACATGCACAGGCTTTCTTGTTGACTCGGCCTCGTGCAGGGGCAGGGTAGGTGTCCTGGGGAAGCTGTGTACTTACATTGCCTGTCTGACGTCCTCCACCCAGAGTAGTTACATGGGGAAATTTTCACTTTTCATACCAGGCTGAGCCAGTTCCCCAGCCACTGGGGCCCCTAGTCCACCCTCAGTCCTCCGCTCTGGCACCTCCTCCCTGCCGTCCCACTTGGTGTTGGCAGGCACGGCGATTAGACCTTGCCCCATCCAAGCACCCAAGATGTGGCCCAAGATGCCACAATGACCCATAATGCCCTTCCCACTCCACCCCTCTTTCTACTTCCTGCAGCCTTGGTGGGCACTTCGGCTGCTACAGGAGGGGACAGGTTGGGTAATCTGACTCCGTCTGCCACCTCTAAATGGCCTGTCCTTTTGCCTGGCAGTGAAGCTGTTCTTACCTGCCTGCCCAGCTTGGTGCTAAACATCACTCTAGTCATGGGACCGAGTGTCAGGTGTTGACTGCACTGGGGAGTCCAGCATGCGCATGCCCAGGTCCAGGTCCCTCAGGGCTGTGGGAGATGGTGACTGAAATTACATTTTAGTCACTCATGAGATGTCAGCAAAGTATCTGTTCTGGAGAGAAGATACCACACCAGTCAGCTTTGTACAAAAAACAGTGGCACACGGGTCATCCCAGCATGAGGGAAGTGGAGACAGGATGATCAGGAATTCAAGGTCACCCTTAGCTTCATAGAGAGTTTCAGGCTAGCCTGAGCTACATACTATCTCAAGAAAGAAAGAAACCAAAATGTTGGGCCAAATGATATGGCTGTGGGTAAACATGCTTGGTTGCACAGCCTAATGACCTGAGTTCAGTCCTCCAATCCCTCAGCGAAAGGAAAGAAGTCCTCGGATGTGCACCATGGCACACACGTGTACACACACACACACACACACACACACACACACACACACACACATTTTTTTTAAGTAGCCCTGAAGCATTTACTACAGTGTCTAGTAAATAGTAAGTGTTGGCCTTTTAAGAGTGAGAAACCAGCCAGGCGGTGATGGCTTACACCTTTGATGCCAGCACTCAGGAGGCAGAGGCACGTGGATCTCTGAGTCTGAGGCCAGCCTGAGTTACACTGTGAACACTGAGTCAAAACAAAAAATACGGCTACCTTGGTCTGTACAGCAAAACCTCATCTGGAAAGCCAAAAGGGTGGTGCGTGAAGGAGCACATTGAGCTGTCGTGGGAGAAGCCCTAAGACACACCTGGTGTCGCCTAGAGTTCAATTCCTGACTTAGAACTCACTGGAAGGTACACTAACTGCAGAAGACATTCTAAAGGCTGCAGACCCGGACTCTGGCCGCAGGGAAGCAGCTGCACTCAGAAGTCAAAGGGGAGGAGACCCATGTGGACAAGCACACTGCACAGAAGGGAGCAGGCAGGGCCAAGCAGGACTGAGCAGCAGGTCCCGGCAGGCAATGGCGATGCCAGTCCTGCCGAGTCCCGGCTCAGCCATGCTGCAGTGAGAGCTGAACCACACTGGGATCAGCTGGAGCCCTGTGCAAGGGCCAGGGAAGGGCCGGGGGTCTTTGAAGAAGACATGGATGGCCATGGGAACTTGCCTAGGGGGCAGCAGCTATGTGAGGAAACAGAGGAGTCTCAGGTCTGTCTGGGGAAGGGACTTCTGAAGCTATCAGTATGATAGGCTAAAACCTAAGTAGGCTAAAACCAGTCTGAGTACGGTGACCCTGAGCTATGATTCCAGCACCTGAAACTTGCACATTGGATGAAAAGTCGGAGGACAGCCAGGGCTGCACAGTGAAGGCCAAGGCATCCTGAGCTACATAGCTAGACCCCATGTCAGCAGAAAGTAAATATATACCAAAGGGTCTGAAGAAAGGTGAAGTCACCAGTATCCTTCAAATGTGTTTTTAAAAGTTCCCAAACAGGCTGGAGAGATGGGCTCAGAGGATCAGTTCCCAGAACCCAATCAGGTGGCTCACAAGCACCTCTAACTCCATCTCCAGGGGATCTGATGCCCTCTCTGGCCTCTGTGGGCAGTAGCACACACATGGCAGCCAGGCAGGCAGACTGGCAGGTGTGTGCATGCATGCATGCATACATGTACACACAACTGCAAACAAATCATTTAACCACAATCAGAAAAAAACAATGATAGAAAATGAAGTTCCTGAAGAAATGATGTCACTATAAAGCACATGCCACACAAGTGTGAGGACCTGAGTTCGAATCCCTGGGACCCGTATAAAAGTTGGACACAACACATGTCTGTAAACAAGGTGCTCCTGCAGAGATGAGAGGTAGAGACTGGAGAATGCTGGGAAATGTGTGGGCCAGCTCACATGGCATCTGCAACAGCAAACAGGAGACTGTCTGGAACAAGGTGGAAGGTGAGTACCAATACCTGAGATTACCTGTGTGGCGGGGGGCAGGAGACCGAAGATGGAACCCAGGGCTTCATGCGTGCAGTAAAGCCTTCTACTACGTATTCAGCCCTAATAATTGCCCTTTTAAAAATATAATCTACTTACTTTATGGGTATGACTATTTTGCCTGCAAGTATGATGTGCCCTCAGAGGTCATAAGACATTAGATCTCCTGGAAATGGAGTTATAATAGTTGTGAGCCATTATGTGGGTACTGGGAACTAAACCTAGGCCTTCTGCAAGAACAACAAGTACTCTTAACCTCTTTATTATTTCCTTTTAAAAGTGTGTTGTTATTGTTATGAAAGGCCGCCAGGAGCGGAGCCGCGGGCGGCGCAGGCCGGGCCGCATCCCCGTCCCCGCGCCAGCCGCCCGCGCCCGCCATGCGCGCCCCGCAGCGGCCCGCGCGCCCGGGCCCCGCGTCGTAGCGTGGCGGGCGGAGACCGCAGGCTCCCAGCCCGGGCCCGCCGTGTCCTCGAGCCCGATCGGCGCCGCTGCCCGGCGCCAGCGCCCGGTGCCGCCGCCGGCGAGGGTGGTGCAGGCCGCGACCCGGGCACCCGGGACCCTGCGGGATGGCGCAGCCTGAGGACTGGGGGACCCTGTGGGGAGGTGCAGGCGCCATTTTGGGCAGGGCCTGAGAAGTGCGGGGAGGGTTCAGTTGGAGGACATGGGCACGGGGCAGGCGGGGTGTCTGCGGTCGGCCACCTGGCCCCAGAGCAGGGAACGGGAGGGTCAGAGAAGACAGTTTGTGCCCTGGATGAGGGCCGGGTCGGCGGGCGTGTCGAGCTCGGGGAAAAACCACGAACTGTCCTGAGTTTAAACCTGGCCTCATATGAATCGTCCAATCAGAACCCTGTAAACCATGGCCTCATATGAGTCGTCCAATCAGAACCCTGTAAACCATGGCCTCATATGAGTCGTCCAATCAGAACCCTGTAAAACATGCTTCTTGCTTCTGTACCCGCCCTTCTGCTGCCCGACCCTATCTTCAGCCTCTGGAGGGACTGTGTCGCCCCGGGTACCCGTGTTCCTGAATAAAGCCTCTTGCTGTTTGCATCTGACTTGTGGTCTCGGTGTGATCTCTGGGCGAGGGTCTCTCCAGAGGGAAGACTACCTTCAGGGGTCTTTCATTTGGGGGCTCGTCCGGGATCGGAGACCCCCGCCTCGGGACCACCGACCCACTGTCAGGAGGTAAGTTGGCCAGCCACTGTCTGTCTGTATTGTCTCAGTCTGTTTACTTGTCTTTCGTTTTCGTCGGGCGTCCTAAGTCAGGTCTGAGTCGGTGGGGGCTGAAGGAGCTGACGAGCTCGGACTTCGCCCACCGAAACCCTGGAAGATGTTCCACGGGTATCTGAAGTCCCCTCTGGGGCACGGTTTTTCGGGGCCACCCACGCATCAGAAGGATACGTGGTACTGGCAGGGGACGGAGAATTCAAACACTCCGCGTCCCCATCTGAGTCTTTGTTTTCGGTTTTACGCCGGAGCCGCACAGCGCGAAATTCTGTGGTCTGTCTTGTCTGTTTGTTTCTCGTTGTGTGTCTAACCCTTCTTTATTTAGAGACCACCATGGGACAGGCTATCGCCACCCCACTGAGCCTAACCACGGACCACTGGTCCGATGTTAAGGCCCGAGGAAACAATGAAGGTGTCATTATCAAGAAGAACAAATGGATCACCCTCTGCGAGGCCGAATGGGTCATGATGAATGTCGGCTGGCCGCGAGAGGGATCTTTTAACCTCTCTCTTATTTCACAGGTGGAGGGCAAGGTTTTTGCCCCTAGCCCTTATGGGCATCCCGACCAGGTCCCATATATCGCCATCTGGAGATCACTGGTCGAGAACCCATTTCCATGGGTTAAGCCTTTCCTTCCACAGCCCCCTCCAGTCTCTGGGCCTTCTGCGCCCCCCAACCCGGACTCCTCCCTTTACCCCGTGCTCCCTCACAAGGAGACTCCTAAACCTCCAGTCCTTCCCCCACCCGTGCTCCCTCACAAGGAGACTCCTAAGCCTCCAGTCCTTCCCCCAGACCCCCATACCCCCCTTATAGATCTCCGGACGGAGGACCCACCACCACCATATCGAGCCGGACCACCTGGAGAGCCGGCCGAAGCGGCCCCAGCCGCCGCCCCGGTGGAGGCGCCCCCGGCCGTGCCCGTGGCAGATCCGGAAGTCACCTCGACTCGCAGGACCCACGGGGCTGAAGAAGACCTCCACGGCCGCCGGGATGACCCCCCTAATGAGTCCAGGGCCTTCCCGCTCAGAGAGGGGCTAAATCGTCAGTTGCAGTACTGGCCCTTTTCAGCCTCAGACCTCTATAATTGGAAACAACATAATCCCCCTTTCTCCAGGGATCCTGTTGCCTTGACCGGCCTAATTGAGTCCATCCTAGTGACTCACAGGCCGACTTGGGATGACTGTCAGCAGCTCCTGCAGACCCTCTTAACAGTAGAGGAGAAGCAGAGAGTTTTCCTGGAGGCCCGGAAGCAGGTTCCGGGCGATGACGGGAGGCCAACCCAACTCCCAAATATCATCGATGCAGCTTTTCCCTTGACCCGCCCAAACTGGGACTTCAATACACCTGAAGGTAGGGAGCATCTACGTCTCTATTGCCAGTTGCTCTTAGCGGGTCTCCGAGCGGCCGCCAGAAGGCCTACCAATTTGGCTCAGGTAAGGAATGTGATACAGGGAAAGGAAGAAACACCCGCTGCATTTTTAGAGAGGCTGAAGGAGGCTTATAGGATGTACACTCCGTATGATCCAGAAGACCCAGGGCAAGCACCAGGTGTCATCCTATCATTTATCTATCAGTCTAGCTCAGATATCAGAACCAAATTGCAGCGGCTGGAAGGTTTACAGGCGCTAGGTTTGCCAGACTTATTGAAGGAAGCAGAGAAAGTGTTCAATAAGAGAGAAACTCCTGAGGAGCGTGAGGAAAGGAGATGGCAGAAACAAGAGGAAAGGGACAAGAAACAGCATAGGGAGATGAAAAAGGTTTTGGCCGCCGTTGTGTCTCAGGGACAGCGGAGAGAGGGAGATAGGTCGGGAGAGCGAAGGAGGCCACCACTTGATAAAGATCAATGTGCTTACTGCAAGGAGAAGGGACACTGGGCCCGAGAGTGCCCCAAGAAGCCACAAGGACCCCGCCGGCCCAAGCCCAAGACCGTAGACCTCCTTATTCTGGAAGACTAGGGGAGTCGAGGCCAGGAGCCCCCCCCTGAGCCTAGGATAACCCTCAAGATCGGGGGGCAGCCCGTGACCTTCCTGGTTGATACTGGTGCCGAACATTCAGTCCTAACCCATGCCGGAGTGCCTCTTAGCCGGCATTCTGCACTGGTGCAGGGGGCAACTAAGAGGTATTATTGGACTGCCGAGAGAAAAGTCCAACTGGCATCAGGGCAAGTAACTCACTCCTTTCTGCATATACCTGAATGCCCCCATCCGCTGTTAGGACGGGACCTATTAACCAAATTGAAGGCACAAATCTATTTTGATGAGAAGGGACCGAGGGTCACGGGTCCTAAAGGAGACCCTCTACAAATCCTTGCCCTCAGTTTAGAGGAAGAATACCGTTTGTTTGAGCCAGAACTCCTGGAGAAATCACCTGAGGAACTACAGAACTGGCTGAGAGAGTTTCCTCAGGCCTGGGCAGAGACTGGGGGCTTGGGGCTGGCACACGATCAGCCACCGCTGGTGATCTCACTAAAGGCCTCCGCGACTCCCGTTTCAATCAGACAATACCCAATGTCACGGGAAGCTCATGAGGGGATCAAGCCCCATATTCGAAGGCTCCTGGACCAAGGGGTGCTAAAGCCCTGCCAGTCCCCTTGGAACACCCCTCTCTTGCCTGTTAAGAAACCGGGGACAGGGGACTACAGGCCGGTCCAGGACTTGAGAGAGGTCAATAAGCGGGTGGAGGACATACACCCCACGGTGCCCAACCCCTATAACCTTCTGAGCACCCTCCCACCGACCCACGTCTGGTACACTGTGCTAGACCTGAAGGATGCCTTCTTTTGTTTAAGACTGCACCCTCAAAGTCAAATGCTATTCGCTTTTGAATGGAGGGACCCAGAAAAAGGGCTCTCGGGACAATTAACCTGGACCCGGCTCCCTCAGGGCTTCAAAAATAGCCCAACCCTCTTTGATGAGGCCCTACATGCAGATTTGGCCGGATTCCGGGTCGAACAGCCAACCCTGACTCTGCTCCAGTACGTGGATGATCTACTCCTGGCGGCCAGGAGTCGAACCGAGTGCCTGGAGGGCACTCGAGCCTTACTGGCCAGACTTGGACAAAAGGGCTATAGAGCCTCAGCCAAAAAGGCTCAAGTATGCCGAGACAAGGTTACCTACCTGGGCTACACCCTGAGCGGGGGACAAAGATGGTTAACAAGAGCAAGGAAGGAGACGATAATCTCCATCCCCCCTCCTCGGAACCCCCGCCAAGTTCGAGAGTTCCTGGGTACGGCTGGGTACTGCCGCCTTTGGATTCCTGGCTTTGCCGAACTGGCAGCCCCATTGTACTCCCTCACTAAACCAGGGGCCATGTTCCAATGGGAGGAGAAGCATCAGAAAGCGTTCCAACAGATCAAGAAGGCCTTACTCGAGGCCCCGGCTCTGGGTCTGCCAGATCTAACCAAGCCCTTTGAGCTGTTTGTGGATGAGAACTCAGGTTTTGCCAAAGGGGTACTGGTGCAAAGACTGGGACCTTGGAGGAGACCTGTAGCATACTTGTCCAAGAAATTGGACCCGGTGGCTACAGGATGGCCATCATGCCTCCGCATGGTGGCAGCCATTGCCGTATTACTCAAGGATGCCGGGAAGCTGACTCTGGGACAGCCGTTGACTGTGCTGGCCTCCCATGCAGTGGAGGCCTTAGTCCGACAACCACCGGACAGATGGCTTTCTAACGCCAGAATGACTTACTATCAGGCCTTACTACTGGACTCAGACCGGGTAAATTTTGGGCCGACAGTTTCCCTTAACCCTGCTACCTTGCTGCCACTGCCTAGCCCCTCCGAGGAGCATGACTGCCTCCAGATTCTAGCCGAAGCACATGGCACCCGCCCTGATCTGACAGATCAGCCGCTTAAGGATCCAGACGCTGTCTGGTACACAGATGGGAGCAGTTTTCTGGAGGAGGGGGAACGCAGAGCCGGGGCAGCTATAACCACCGAATCGGAAGTGGTATGGGCATCGTCACTCCCGCCCGGGACATCGGCCCAGCGTGCAGAACTGATTGCGCTCACCCAAGCTCTCCGGATGGCAGAAGGTAAGAAGCTCACAGTTTATACTGACAGCAGATATGCCTTCGCCACTGCGCATGTCCACGGGGAAATCTACAGACGGAGAGGCCTGCTGACGTCCGCGGGTAAGGAAATCAAAAACAAAAAAGAGATCCTAGACCTCCTAAAGGCCCTGTTCCTCCCGCTCCAACTCAGTATTGTCCACTGCCCAGGGCATCAAAAGGATGACTCTGCGGTAGCCAGAGGGAATCGGCTGGCGGATCTGACTGCCCGAACAGTGGCTTCCCAGCCAGCAGGGAGCAGCCAGTTGATGGCCATACAAGAACCACAGCCTGAGACCCCGTGCCCTATAGCCCAGAAGACCATGAGCTAGCAAAGAAAATCGGGCGGACTGGGAACAAGGAAGACAAGCATATATAATAGGGGACCGGATGGTCATGCCAACCTCCCATACCCGATATATGCTGAGATTCCTCCATGCATTGACCCATTTGAGCAAAAACAAGATGAAGACCCTATTGGACAGAGAAAACACCTGGGCAGTGCTGCTGAACCAGGATCAGGTACTCCAGCAGGTAACTTCTACCTGCCCAGCCTGTGCTCAAGTCAACGCAGGAAAGGTTCATCTAAACAAGGGGGCCCGCCAAAGAGGCCATCGTCCTGGTGTTCATTGGGAAATAGACTTTACAGAAGTAAAACCCGGACTCTACGGGTACCGGTACCTCCTGGTCTTCGTGGACACTTTTTCAGGATGGATCGAGGCATTTCCAACCAAGAATGAGACGGCTAACGTGGTAACAAAGAAACTGTTGGAAGAAATCTTCCCCAGGTATGGGATGCCTCAAATATTGGGGTCGGATAATGGGCCTGCCTTCGTCTCTCAGGTAAGTCAGAAGGTGGCCAAACTATTGGGGGTTGATTGGAAACTCCATTGTGCATACCTCTCCCAGAGCTCAGGACAGGTAGAACGAGCTAATAGAACAATCAAGGAGACTTTAACCAAATTAACGCTTGCAACTGGCACTAGAGATTGGGTGCTCCTACTTCCCTTGGCTCTCTACCGAGCCCGAAATACTCCTGGCCCACACGGCCTAACCCCTTTTGAGATCATGTATGGGGCCCCACCTCCTGTTGTAAACTTTCTCCATCCTGATATTTCATCTTTTGCCACCACCCCTACTTTAGAGGCACATCTTCAAGCCCTCCAACTGGTGCAGAGGGAGATCTGGAAGCCCCTGGCCAAGGCTTATCAGGAGCAGCTAGACAAGCCGGTGGTGCCTCACCCCTTCCAGATCGGGGACTCCATTTGGGTCCGACGACACCAGACCAAGAATCTGGAACCACGGTGGAAGGGGCCCTACACTGTCTTGCTGACCACCCCCACTGCACTCAAGGTCGACGGGATTGCTGCATGGATCCACGCCTCTCATGTGAAGGCTGCCAGGGAACCCGACCCAGCAGGATCCAGAAAGTCAACATGGACAGTGCGCCGCACACGAAACCCCCTAAAAATAAGGTTGGCCCGCGGCTCCTCTTCCTCCCCCTCCTCTTAATCTCTGCCTACCCCCAGGGGACTAGGGCGGCAGAGAGCCCGCACCTAGTTAAGAGGCTCACTTGGCAGGTTATCTCACAAACTGGGGAGACAGTTTGGCAAACGACCGCCCTTCACACCCCCTTTACATGGTGGCCTAACTTGCATCCAGATCTCTGCCAACTAGTAGCAGGGTCAGAGGACTGGGACATCCCTACCACTGACCCCATGAACCCCAGAGCACCAGACGTCTGTCAGGATGGTAAGGGAACTTGCAAATGTAGTGACGGGAGATACAGATGTGGTCACCCTGAAACCAGAGCAGCCCTGTCACAACTATCCTTCTACGTGTGCCCCCGGGATGGGAGGGACAGAAAGATGATTAGACAATGTGGGGGTTATGAAAGTTACTTCTGTAAAGCATGGGGATGTGAAACAACTGGTAATACCTATTGGAAGCCTTCATCCACTTGGGACCTCATTAGGGTAAAAAGGACTACCCAAAGAGAAAGCCACTCATGGCGTCCCCTTACCCAAGGACGTTGTTGGGGAACTGTCACGTCAGGAAGAGATAACACTTACTGGAAGGGGGGGGGGCCCTGTGTAAATTTCACCTGCAACCCCCTGAATATATCTTTTACTCAAAAGGGAAGGGAGATAACACAAGACTGGATTAAAGGTAAAACATGGGGACTTAGACTTTACATGACGGGACAGGACCAGGGAGTCGTGTTTACGATTAGGCATAAAATCACGGAGCCCTCCGCCTCTATAGGTCCCAACCAGGTTCTCTCTGACCAAAAGCGCCCCTCTTTACCCGCTCCGGCACCCCCGAGGGCTACCCCCCGACCCAATTCGGCCATTCGCCCAAGCACGGCTCCGAATGCTACTGTAACCCCAGTCACCCTCCAGCCACCCAGGCCCGGTACGGGAGACCGGCTATTGAATCTTATAGAGAGCGCTTACTCAGCCCTCAATGTTACCAACCCAAATCAGACTCAGGAATGCTGGTTATGCCTAGTCTCCACACCTCCCTATTATGAGGGGGTGGCCGTAGTCGGAAGCTTCACCAATTCTTCTTCACCCCCGTCAGGATGTGCCTCAGCACCTCAGCATAAGCTCACAATCTCCGAGGTGTCAGGACAAGGACTATGTCTGGGGACAGTACCCTACACCCACCAACACCTGTGTAATCGCACCCAGGCACTTGCTCCAGGACCCCACTATCTCGTGGCTCCCAACGGGACTTACTGGGCCTGTAGCACTGGACTTACGCCATGCCTCTCCC
Source organism: Peromyscus californicus insignis (assembly GCF_007827085.1). Taxonomy (NCBI): domain Eukaryota; kingdom Metazoa; phylum Chordata; class Mammalia; order Rodentia; family Cricetidae; genus Peromyscus; species Peromyscus californicus. The sequence continues at coordinate 37,974,250 of NW_026294540.1, read as the reverse complement.
CCTCAATACTAGCCAACACGGCCGATTATTGTGTGCTCATAGAACTGTACCCCAAGATAGTCTACCATGCACCTGAAGATATCTATGCCCGATATGAAACAGGGGTCCCCCGTATAAAAAGAGAGCCAGTCTCGCTAACCCTAGCCCTGATACTAGGTGGATTAACTATGGGAGGAGTCGCCGCCGGAATAGGCACAGGTACCACTGCCCTCATGGAAACCAACCAGTTCAGACAACTCCAGGTTGCCATGCATACCGATATCCAGGCACTGGAGGAATCCGTGAGTGCCTTGGAAAAGTCACTCACTTCCCTGTCTGAGGTAGTTCTGCAGAACCGGAGGGGATTAGACCTCCTCTTCCTGCAGGAGGGGGGGTTATGTGCCGCCCTTAAAGAAGAATGTTGCTTCTATGCGGATCATACTGGGGTGGTGAGAGATAGCATGGCTAGATTAAGAAAGAGATTAGAACAAAGACAAAAACTCTTTGAAAAACAGCAGGGATGGTTTGAAGGATGGTTCGGAAGGTCCCCCTGGCTCACCACCCTCATCTCCACCCTTATGGGACCCCTTCTGATTTTATTGCTCCTTCTGACGCTCGGGCCCTGTATCCTAAACAGACTTGTCCAATTTATCAGGGAACGCGTTTCTACTGTTCAGACCTTGGTATTGACCCAACAATACCAACGACTCAACCAGGTGGAAATGGAGCCACATCCCTATTCTTCCCCATGAATGGAGGATTCCATTCCCTGAGATAAGAAAATGGGGGAATGAAAGGCCGCCAGGAGCGGAGCCGCGGGCGGCGCAGGCCGGGCCGCATCCCCGTCCCCGCGCCAGCCGCCCGCGCCCGCCATGCGCGCCCCGCAGCGGCCCGCGCGCCCGGGCCCCGCGTCGTAGCGCGGCGGGCAGAGACCGCAGGCTCCCAGCCCGGGCCCGCCGTGTCCTCGAGCCCGATCGGCGCCGCTGCCCGGCGCCAGCGCCCGGTGCCGCCGCCGGCGAGGGTGGTGCAGGCCGCGACCCGGGCACCCGGGACCCTGCGGGATGGCGCAGCCTGAGGACTGGGGGACCCTGTGGGGAGGTGCAGGCGCCATTTTGGGCAGGGCCTGAGAAGTGCGGGGAGGGTTCAGTTGGAGGACATGGGCACGGGGCAGGCGGGGTGTCTGCGGTCGGCCACCTGGCCCCAGAGCAGGGAACGGGAGGGTCAGAGAAGACAGTTTGTGCCCTGGATGAGGGCCGGGTCGGCGGGCGTGTCGAGCTCGGGGGAAAAACCACGAACTGTCCTGAGTTTAAACCTGGCCTCATATGAATCGTCCAATCAGAACCCTGTAAGCCATGGCCTCATATGAGTCGTCCAATCAGAACCCTGTAAACCATGGCCTCATATGAGTCGTCCAATCAGAACCCTGTAAAACATGCTTCTTGCTTCTGTACCCGCCCTTCTGCTGCCCGACCCTATAAAAACCCTCCACTCCAGCCCGTCGGCGCGCCAGTCTCTTCAGCCTCTGGAGGGACTGTGTCGCCCCGGGTACCCGTGTTCCGGAATAAAGCCTCTTGCTGTTTGCATCTGACTTGTGGTCTCGGTGTGATCTCTGGGCGAGGGTCTCTCCAGAGGGAAGACTACCTTCGGGGGTCTTTCAGTTATTATGTAGATGAGGGCAGAAGGCAGACCACAGAGTGCACTCGGAGACCAGAGGACAACTTCTTGCATTCAGTTCTCTCCTGCCACTGGAAATCTGGGAATCAAACTCGAGGGCCAGGCTTGAGCAGCAAGCACCTTTAGCCACCGAGCCGTGTCACCGGCCCACCAATAATTTCTTATATTAGACAATTTCCTGGCTTTTGTCCTCTCTGGGTTTGACTGGTGTTATTGAGAATATACAGAATATACAGTAAGTTTTAAAGGGAGGACTATTTCCATCCTCTCTGATTTCTGGCTGTGGTAAGAACAGCCTTTTTGTTTTGCTACTTAGTGAGTTCTTTCTCTTCGCCTAGAAACAGCGACTTCCTGTTTCTCCTCTTAGTGATTTGGATTATTTTCCTCATTTAGTTTAATGTAGGCAGCTAAGTTGTTATCTAAAGGCTCAAATGGAAACTGAGCAACAATTGTAATTCTTTGGGGCTCACTTTACAAATACACTTTATTTAAAAGGAATTTTATGAGGTGATTTTTTTTTCCTTTTTTCTCCCCAGCAGGATGGCAGACGACGGCAGACGACGGGAGACGACGGGAGACGACGGCAGACGACGGGAGACGACGGCAGACGACGGGAGACGGCGGGAGACGACGGCAGACGACGGCAGACGACGGGAGATGACGGCAGACGACGGCAGACGACGGGAGACGACGGCAGACGACGGGAGACGACGGGAGACGACGGCAGACGACGGGAGACGGCGGGAGACGACGGCAGACGACGGGAGACGACGGGAGACGACGGCAGACGACGGGAGACGACGGCAGACGACGGGAGACGGCGGGAGACGACGGCAGACGACGACGGCAGACGACGGGAGACGACGGCAGACGACGGCAGACGACGGTAGACGACGGGAGACGACGGTAGACGACGGGAGACGACGGTAGACGACGGGAGACTGAGGGAGACGACGGCAGACGACGGGAGACGGCGGGAGACGACGGGAGACGACGGGAGACGACGGGAGACGGAGGGAGACGACGGCAGACGGCGGGAGACGGAGGGAGACGACGGTAGACGACGGGAGACGGAGGGAGACGACGGCAGACGGCGGGAGACGACGGGAGACGACGGGAGACGGCGGGAGACGACGGGAGACGACGGCAGACGGCGGGAGACGACGGGAGACGGCGGGAGACGACGGCAGACGGCGGGAGACGACGGGAGACGACGGGAGACGACGGGAGACGGCGGGAGACGGCGGGAGACGACGGGAGACGGCGGGAGACGGCGGCAGACGACGGGAGACGGCGGGAGACGACGGCAGACGACGGCAGACGGCGGCAGACGACGGCAGACGGCGGGAGACGACGGCAGACGACGGCAGACGACGGGAGACGACGGGAGACGACGGGAGACGACGGCAGACGACGGGAGACGGCGGGAGACGACGGGAGACGACGGGAGACGACGGCAGACGGCGGCAGACGACGGCAGACGGCGGGAGACGACGGGAGACGGCGGGAGACGGCGGGAGACGACGGGAGACGACGGGAGACGACGGCAGACGGCGGCAGACGACGGCAGACGGCGGCAGACGACGGCAGACGACGGGAGACGGCGGGAGACGACGGGAGACGACGGGAGACGACGGCAGACGGCGGCAGACGACGGCAGACGGCGGGAGACGACGGGAGACGGCGGGAGACGGCGGGAGACGACGGCAGACGGCGGGAGACGACGGGAGACGACGGGAGACGACGGGAGACGGCGGGAGACGACGGCAGACGGCGGGAGACGACGGCAGACGGCGGGAGACGACGGGAGACGGCGGGAGACGACGGCAGACGACGGGAGACGACGGGAGACGACGGGAGACGGAGGGAGACGACGGCAGACGGCGGGAGACGACGGCAAACGACGGCAGACGACGGGAGACGACGGCAGACGACGGGAGACGACGGCAGACGACGGCAGACGACGGCAGACGACGGGAGACGACGGCAGACGACGGGAGACGGTGGCTGACGACGGGAGACGACGGGAGACGACGGCAGACGACGGCAGACGACGGGAGACGACGGGAGACGGCGGGAGACGGTGGCTGACGACGGGAGACGACGGGAGACGGCGGGAGACGGTGGCTGACGACGGGAGACGACGGGAGACGACGGCAGACGACGGGAGACGACGGCAGACGACGGGAGACGACGGGAGACGACGGCAGATGGAGGGAGACGACGGGAGACGACGGGAGACGGCGGGAGACGACGGCAGACGACGGGAGACGACGGGAGACGGAGGGAGACGACGGGAGACGACGGCAGACGACGGGAGACGACGGGAGACGGCGGGAGACGACGGGAGACGACGGCAGACGACGGGAGACGACGGCAGACGGCGGGAGACGACGGGAGACGACGGCTGCCGGTCACTGGCGCTTTCGCCTGTAGCTAGGCTTTGCAGGTTCCTCATAGAGCATCTCTGTAAGCTCAAGGCTGGACTCGGTCTACATTTTTAAAAAAAGATTTATTTATTTTATGTGCATTGATGTTTTCCTTGCATGTATGTCTGTGTGAAGGTGTCAGGTCCCCTGGAACTGGAGTTACAGACAGTCGTGAGCTGCCATGTGGGTGCTGGGAATTGAACCCGGGGTTCTCTAGAAGAGCAGTCAGTGCTCTTAACCACTGAGCCATCTCTCCAGCCCCCAACTCAGTCTACTTTTATGACAAATATACTTATGTAAATAAATTATACTTTGTCATGTTAAAATTTACCCTTTGGGGCTGGAGAGATGGCTCAGTGGTTAAGAGCACTGACTGCTCTTGCAAAGGAGTAGGGTTCGGTTCCCAGCACCCACGTGGTGGTGATTCACAACCATATTTAACTCCGTTTTCAGGGGATCCAGTTACCTCATCTGACCTTCCAGGCACCAGGCACACCCGTGGTGAACACACATACATGCAGGCAAAACACTCACATACATTAAATGAATAATTTTCTAAACTTCATACTTTTACACATTAAACTTCATGAAAATAACAGTATATTAAAAAATCATGTCTAGGCTGAGGAGACAGTGAAGTGGTTGCCTCCTGTGCATGAGGACCCGACTTCAACCCCTAGAGCCTACATAAAATGCAGGGCCTCACACACAGCAGTGCTTCCCATCCCAACACTAGGGGTGCCATGACAGGTGGACCTCTGGGACTCACTGGCCAGGCAGCCTAGCCTACTTGGTGAGCCCCACACCAATGAGAGTCCCCATTTTGAAGGTAGGTGGTGTCGTGAGGATTACAGCTGAGGCCCAGCACTGTCTTCTGACCTACATGTGCACATGCACCCACATCTACATCCCTGCTCCACATACACACACACACACACACACACACACACACACACACACACACACACATACATAAAATAAAATGTCTAGGGAATGGCGTCAGCAATATGGTGGACGACACTTTAGACTCTCAAATGGTCCCAGACAAGAACACAGATGACCAACTAGAGAAGACTAAACATCTCCCCTAGGTACTCCAGAAACTGGCTGGAGACGTGTAGCAATCAAAGAAACACAACCAAGAGGAGCTGAAGCTCACAGAGCAGGAAGGGGCTGACGGGGTGGCCAGAGTTAGATCCTCGGGACCCACCCACTTGGCAGAGAAAACCTTGACTCCCACAAGTTCATCTGACCACCCACACATGCCTTGGCAAGTACATCACTCCCCCCAAATAAATGTACAATTAAAAAAATAGTAGGAAATTGCCTAATTTTTACATGCCATTGTCCCCAGACCTGGCTGGCCTGATGCGGATTGCAGGAAGCTGTGGCCTAGTCCTGGTTCCCTGCTGTGACCTAAGGAAACTAGATCTTCATCTAACCTGTACCGGGCCAGCCTGAGGCACAGCTCAGCTGTTGAAAACGAGTAAGCAGGGCTTGGTGACAGCGACAGAGGAGGACTGTGAACAGTCGGGGTGAGGGGATGTGGGCACTCCGAGTACTGACTGAAGGGAGAAGAAGCTAAGACCCATGGAGAGGCTGGGGTGATGGGGAAACGTAACATTTAAAGCGGTTACAGGGCTGAAGCTGGCTCAGTAGATAGGAGCACTTGGTGCACAAGCATGAAGACCTGAGTTCAAATCCCCAGCACCCTCGTAAAAAGCCAGGTACCCGTAACCCCGGCATGGTGGGAGCTGGAGACAGAAGGATTATTGGATTTTGCTGGCTCCCAGCCTAGTTACAAGTTGTAGGAGACCTTGTCTCAAGGTAATAAGAGTGACAGAGCAGGACATCCAACACCCTCCTGTGGCCTTTGCACACAGGTGCGCCTGTGCACACCCCTACCCCAAAAACAACGGGGTAGATCAAAGAGTACAATAACAGAAACAATCCACATGCACAGGTCAGGGAAGTTACATGGTTGCAGACCAAGGGAGAAGTGCTACTTTTTCCAGGTCCTGTTTTTCCTGCGGAGAATCAAAACATACAAAGAAGCAAGAAAATGGGGCCATTTCTAGAATGAAAATATGCCTAGAGGCCATCCCTGAAGAATAATGACGTAGAAGTTACTAGAAAAAAGACATTCATCATTCAGTAATAACTGACTTCAGAAAGGCCACATTTTTCACAGTAACATGTTTTTAAAGATTTACTTTCTTATTAGGAACTGTGCACACACATGTGTGTGCGTGTGGGTGTGGGTGTGTGTGTGTGTGCTGCAAGCCGTAAAAATATATGAAGTAGGATTTCAGCTGATTATGACAAAGAAGAAGCCAGGGGCCTTCCAGAGGTCAAGCTGAGGCTCAAGGAGCCTTGGTGAGATTTGGCTTTTGGTTATCAGCCGTTTCCTACTATGCATTTCTCCTGTGCTATTGTAGCTTTTCCATCATTCTTGGGGCACAGTTTCCCCTCTACTAAAGGAATATTTAGATAATCTTCTGAGCAGTAACACAGTCAGGATCCCTAATTTCAGGCCTTTATGTAATTATTGTCATTAGCAGCATCGGGCCAGGACCATCCCTAGACAGACAAAAGTATCTTATCAGAGATACCTCTGTACTCTCTAAGAGCAGACTTAGGCATCCAGACTATCTGTTTGAGAAGGCCTGGCGGATGTGCTAATTAAGCTTAACTTTCTCCTTTCCAAAGTCTTGTCTCTAGTTTTAGATCCACCCTTAACAATGAACTCAGAACTAAAGAAACTTGTGAGTTTCTACTCACAAGTACATCTAGCTGTGAGGGAAGTTGCCTAGCCAAGTTGCCTAGCAACCAAGCACACTTTCCCCCACCCTGCTAGAAACTGTGGGAGCAGAGATAGCTCGGAGAGATAAGGGGCAAAGGGATAAAAGGCAGTTTTATTTTCAGAGCAAGCACTAGATGGAAAAGAGAAAAGAGAATGGAAGAACTAGATGGGTAAGAACTGGAGAGGAACAAACTTGATGGGAAGAACTAGATTGAAGGGATAGAAGAAAGTACTAGAGGAACAAGATGGAAGATGAGGAAGAGCCAGGTGGGGAAGAACAAGATGAGGAAGAGCCAGATGAGAGAGGAGATGGGAGAGGAGCTAAGATGGGAAGGAACTAGATGGATGAGAACCTAGATGGGGCGGAACTAAGATGAGAGAATTAAGATAGAACTTAGAGGGACAGCAGATAAATGTAGAGAGAAATCAGGCAAGAAAGGAGCTAGGCATGAGAGCAGAATAGAAGCTGTGTAGAGAGAGAACTGACTCAGAAGAATAAAGTGTATGGACTAAAGAGTTTCGTTTTTAAAGAGTAGATTCATTTTTTATCATCATAGATTAGATTATCAGCTGGTTGTAGATTCTTCCCGGACCCTGGAAGAGGACTATCAAGGGGCAGGACCCCCATAACCCCCGTTATGCATGTGTGTGCATGTAAGTATGAGTGCCCACAGAGGGAGGCCTGTGGTGTGAGAACTCCGGAGCTGGAGTCACAGTGGTTTTGTGTCACTGATACGGTTGCTGGTCCTCTCCAACAGCAGTAAATGCTCTTAACCACTGAGCCAGCTCTCTAGCTAAGATACATATAATTTTATGTCAACTAAAAAAAAAATAATCTTTACAAACTGTCAAGACAGAGCTGGAGCGATGGCTCAGTGGTAAAGAATTCTTCCCATTCTTGAGAAACCTAATTCGGATCCCAGCACCCACTTTGGAGGCTCATAACCACCTGTAACTCCAGCTCCAAGGGGATGCTTTGCCTCCAGGGGCACCTGTGCACATATGTACAGACACATAATAAAAAGTAAAAAGCAGCCGGGCAGTGGTGGCGCACACCTTTAATCTCAGAACTCGAGAGGCAGAGGCAGGTGAATCTCTGTGAGTTCAAGGCCAGCTGGTCAACAGGGTGAGATTCAGGACAGGCACCAAAACTACACAGAGAAACCCTGTCTCAAAAAACAAAACAAGCCAGGCGGTGGTGGCGCACGCCTTTAATCCCAGCACTCGGGAGGCAGAGCCCGGCGGATTTCTATGAGTTCGAGGCCAGCCTGGGCTACCAAGTGAGTTCCAGGAAAGGCGCAAAGCTACACAGATAAACCCTGTCTTGAAAAACAAAAAAAAAAAAAACAAAAAAACAAAAACCAAAAAAAAAACAGCAAAGTAAAAAGAAAATCTAAAACCAAAAGGTGTTTAAGATGCTCAAAGTGCATGTCTGATTGCTGGGAACTGAGCCATCGACCATAGGGCTCAACTGTAGACTTAAACCACAGAAGGCAGAACCAGTGGGTCTCAGGACAGTTCATCTGAAACTATGTAGGAGAGCCAAAAGAAAAAAGAATGACCCCACCTTAAAAAAAGAAAAGAAAGAAAAGCAGAAGTCCACAGAGTTCAGGGATTGAAAGAACACAATCAAGTGGACTAAATTTGTATTATGCGAGCCTCAGAAGAGTGCAGGAAGCAAGCTCCCTAACTGCCCTATTTGAGAAGAGTCATGATCAGCAAACTCCAAGAAAAATTAACTCAGAGAACCCCACACAAACCCACATTATCAGACTGTTGAGGGACAAAGTCAAAGCAGAAATGTGGGGGCTGGAGAGATGGCTTTGCAGTTAAGAGGACCCTAGCACCCTCTATCTGGCCACAACTACCTGTAACTCTAGTTCCAGAGGACCTGGCATCTGGCATCCCCTTGGCAAGCCTTGCATGCATGAAGTGCACAGACAGACAAGTAGGCATGAACACATAAAGGAAAAAGGAAGAAGCACACATGTGTTATCATTGTGTAGGTTTCCTCTAAGATTGAAGCATTCCACCCAGCAGAGAAGTTCCTTACGTAAGAAGGTAAACAATTCAATATTGCTTCAGGAAGTCCCTGAAACTGATCAAATTCACTAGGCTCCTCCCTGCCAGAGTAAACAATAAAAGCTGAGAGTCCCTCTTGGATTAAGTAAAATTGAACTGCAAGGAACACTTTCAGACAATCAAAGCTACAAAGAAGACTCTTGAGACCAAACCAGTTGTCTGGAAGAAACAGAAACATGCCCAGCAGCCTGGAAGAGGTGTAGATCAACTGAGTCACTTGAAAAGGACGCTCTCCAAACTGTTGAGTCTGCAGGCTGTGCAGTGTGCTCCAGGTTCTCAGCTTTTGTGAGCTGTCACCCATGCTGAGGTGGGCCTTGGTGATACAGCTGTCTTTGTGTCATTTCTGCTCCTGTAAGTAACAAGATAGAGCCGGGCGGTGGTGGCGCACGCCTTTAATCCCAGCACTTGGGAGGCAGAGGCAGGTGGAACTTTTTGAGTTCGAGACCAGCCTCGTCTACAGAGCGAGATCCAGGAAAGGCACAAAGCTACACAGAGAAACCCTGTCTTGAAAAACCAAAAAAAAAAAAAAAAAAAAAAAAAAAAGTAACAAGATAGTTTAAATAGGAATGGCCCCCATAGACTCACTGTGTTTGAATGCTTGGCCCATAGGGAGTGACACTATTAGGAGGTGTGGCCTTGTTGGAAGAAGTGTGTCACTGTGGAGGCAGGCTTTGAGGTCTCCTAAGCTCAAGCTAGGCTTTGTGGGGCAGTCTTCTGCTGATGTAGAGCTCGCAGCCACCTCCCTAGCACTGTGTCTGCCTGCGTGCCGCCAAGCTCCCACCATGATAATAGACTAAACTGCTGAAACTGTAAGTCAGCCCCAATTAAATGTTTTTCTTTTTAAGAGTTGCTGTTAAGACATAACCCAATAAAACTCATTCATTCACCAAAGTGTACTTTGGTAGTATCCATACTTTGGTCTTTCATGTGTTCCCTTTCTGGGGTGAATAGACACGTGTGTGTGTGTGTGTGTGTGTGTGTGTGTGTGTGTGTGTGTGTGTGTGTTGCATCTACCCATGAAAAGTTTTGTCACACAACAGTTATATATGTTTGCATATGTGTCTATCAAAAGGTATGAGACAGGTTCTTGCTATGATGGGTCAGCTGTGAACTGGTCCCTTGCTGGAGCAGCAACTACTCTTATCATTTCTCCAGCCCCTCAAAGCTGTAACTTTTGATATTTACAAAATGAGATGGGGCAGACATTTGTAAAGTGTAAAGTTCTTGTATGGGATTAAACATGGCAGAGATTCAAATTAGACTGTCCTAATTTTAGGATATTGAGACAACGTGTTGACTGGAGAGGCAGCTGGCTCAGTGGTTAAAAGTACTGGCTGCTCTTGAAGAGGACCCAGGTTCTCTCCCCACATGCCAGTTCACAGCCATCTGTAACTCCAGTTCCAGGGGATCTGACGCCACCTTTTGGCCTCCAAGGGTACTGCATGCATGTAGTGCACAGACATACATGCAAGTAAAATACCCATGCACAAACACACACACACACACACACACACACACACACACACACACACACACTTTTTTTTTTCTGAGACAGGGTTTCTCTGTGTAGTTTTGGTTCCTGTCCTGGATCTCGCTCTATATACCAGACTGGCCTCGAACTCACAGGGATCCGCCTGGCTTTGCCTCCCGAGTGCTGGGATTAAAGGTGTGTGCCACCACCACCCGACCATAATTTTTTTTTTAAATTAAGAAAAAAGAGACAACGTATTTTTAGAAAGTATTTATAAGACGTATGTCGACAGAAATGAGGGATCCAAACAATGTGTCACTACCAAGAGGACCACTGACCCGCACAGAAAGGCAGCAATGAGAGACAAGCCATGAAGAGCAGGAGACAGTGAAGACAAACCACGAGCATAGGCCTTCCTGCTGGTCATCACTTCAAATGTAAATGGTTGAACCCTCCAAAGACACAGAACAGCAGAATGCATTAAAAACAAAGTAAGAACCAGGATCCAACTGCGTTCTTCTGTCTAGAAGAGAATCCCATCAGATGTAAGGACCCTCAGACTGAAATAAAAGGATTCTATTTAAATGGTGAAGAAGTGTGTGTGTGTGGGGGGGGGGGGGAAGGGCTATGCCAAGGCTAACAAGAATCAAAGGATATTACATAACACCAGCTCAGTTAACCAGAGACACTGTTACTAGCTCATACTAGACATCGTTAACTCTTAACTATCAGAAGCAGTTAACCAGAGACACTGTTACTAGCTCACACTAGACATCGTTAACTCTTAACTATCAGAAGACATGGCAGAAGCGGGGAGAAACAGTTCTGGCACACACCACCTGTCTTCAGCAGATACAGCAGGGAGCAGGGGTGAGGGGTAGAAGACCTGCACACCACATAGGCCAAGTGGGCCGAACACACAACGCTGGCTCTACTTAGAAGCAGCACAATGTCTGTATATGTGTGTATCTTTTGTGTTTTCAGGACTGAAGATTGAACTCAAGGCTTCATGCATGCTAGGCAAGTGCTCTACCATGGAGGCACCACCTTAGCCCACAACACATTTTTTTCCAAAGGCACCTCAAATACTACCTGGGGCCACCCAGGTGTTAGGCCACAGAACAAGTCTTAAATCTTACAAGGCTGGAGCCATGGGCTGGTGAGGCGGCTTGGCACTTCCCGCGGCTTGACACTTCCCGCCATGTCTGACAACTTGGGTTCCATCCCCAGGTCCCACATGGCAGGGGGAGGAACCACTTCCTGAAAGCAGTCTTCTGACCTCCACATGTGTTACAACCACCCATCCCACACACACACATACACACACACTCAAGTCCTAGCATATTCCCAATCATAAATAGGATAAATCTAGAAACTAGCTATAGAAGAAAAACTGAAAACTCCCAAATGTGAAAACTACACACCAAATGACTAATGGTTCAAATGTGAGAAAATAGAACATGTTTAAATAAATAGTGTAGGTGGAGTTTTTCTGTCTCAGCAGCTGCCCCCAAATAACCATAAAGAGGCTTAATATTAATTATAAATGATTGGTCAATAGTACAGGCTTGTTACTAGCTAACTCTTAGAACTTAAATTAACCCATTTCTGTTCATCTATGTGCTGCCACATTGCTCATTACCTCATTTTGTACTTGTCCTGCTTCCTTTCTGTCTCACTAGACTCCTCTGAGTCTGCCCTTTTTCTTCCTAGTGTCCTTAATCTGGTTTTCCTGCCTAACCTCATCCTGTCCAGCTACTGGCCAGTCAGCTTTTTTATTAACCCAATCACAGCTACATATATTCACACAGTGTAAGTATAAAGGAATATTCCACAGAATAGAAGTATATTGGACCCAGTTTACATACACAAACACCATCAGTTGATTGCCAGTTGCAAAACTTAAAAAAAAAAAAAAGTCATAAGGAAATGGTGTTGGAAAAATAATATACACATGCAAAAGAATTAAGCTGCATACTTACCTTAGACCAGATATATGTGTTTACTCAAAATGGGACAAAAATATAAAACACATCAAAATTAAATACTTACTCTCAGACTATGGAGGCTGAGGCAGAAGAATTGCTTCAAGTCAGCTTGAATGGCCACACAGTAAGTTCCAGGTCAACCTGAGCTAAAGCAAAATCCTGTCTTAATAAATCAATCTAAGGCTTGGGCAGGACTGGAGTAGAGCACTTTCCAAGTATGCACAACACCCTGGGTCTGTCTGATTCCTAGAGCATCATAAACGGGCACAGTGATACGTACATTTGGTCCCAGCACTTGGGAGTTGGAGGCAGATGATCAGAATTTAAGATTATCCTCAGCTACATAGCAAAATTGAGACCAGCCTGGGCTATAGAAGACCGTCTTTAAGAAGGAAAGAACTCGTACACATTTACACACACACACACACACAAATTTTAACTTACCTCAAAATGGTAGTCCTCTATACATGTGACCTCTATAAATTCTGAACAGGCACCCTTGAGCACAACTCCAGACATCACCACCACATTGGGCTGAGAATACCTTGGCTCATGTCACAATGGCATCCTGGGTCTCCTGTTGTGGGACCCTCATTTATTCTTGGTCTGGGCATTTACTGGGAAAGACCCCTTCCTGTCCTGGCTATCTCTGTAATGTTGGTTACCAGCAGGGGGCAGAGGCAATCCAGAGGGATGGCATGGCTGAGCCTGGCAGGGAACCTCAGGCCTCTTCCTCACCAGTAACACTGATTCTAGACTAGTTTTGGCAGGGTGAGAATCAAGGGCTGCATGATGACTTTGATGTCATCACCCGCCATCAACTCCTGCTATTTCAGTATCTAAGACACTTTCTCAACAAGGAAGCAATTCTCCGGAAACTGAGGAGCATAGATAACCATGAAGAACCAGCAGGAACGTCAGAGGGATACCATGCTGCCCCTCGGCCTCAGTCAGTCAGTAATCCAGGGTGCAGCTCAGCGGGATGGAGTTCAGCAGGTTGAAGTACAATCTCACTTGTTCCAGGACTGGCTCTGGGACCTTGGAAAGGCTCCTCGCCCTCTCTGAGCAGGCAGTTCCTTTTCTGTAATGTGTAGAGCCATCCCTCTCTTCGACTGAGGTCCCCCAGAGCCCAAGGACTGGGGATGGGTACCAAGACAGGCTACGGGGGCCAACCAGCCGCAGAGGAGCTTGTAGCCAGGTCAGTCAGTCCAGCTGTATGCTGAGGTGTGCAGCAACCAGGAGGCTGCGTTCCTCAGACTTGACTTCTCAGACTAGGGTAAGCTTAGCTTCAAGAGATGGTCTCTGTAAGCTGGGGACACTGGGAAGGCAGATGAGAGTCCTAGGTCAAGAAGGGGCTGTGTCTACCCATCCCCACATGTCAAAAGCAGCTGTGCAGAGTCCTTGTAGAAAGTTGGCACCTGTCAATGTCAAACTCCTTTAGATTCAACTCGGAGCCTATGTTTAAGTAGGAGGACACATCCTGTGTCATGCCGACGTCACAGCTGTATGCTTAGGACTGTCTCATGTTCACTGGTACATTGGTTCATACTGCTTTCCCAAAATGGAGGACCTGGCCAGGGTTGAGACTGGATACTGGAAGCCAGCCGAGCATCCAACAAGGGCCACAGAGATGGGTACAGACAGCAGGATGAACATGGACAGGCCTGGCACACTGCCCAAGTCAGGACTGGCATTCCTATCACCTGGCTTTAAACAGGCTGGTTTGCTTTGACCCTGTCTGCACAGCAGCATGCACCATCATCTAGAAGCCACACACCACTCTGTCCAGATGACACACAGAAACATGCCAACACAAAAACAGGTGATAACAAATACTTTTGTAAAATATTTATTCTAAAAAAAAAAAAATCACACTGTACAAATTTAGCTAGAACCTTCTCAATGCTCAGATTTATAAAAATGTCAACATAACAGAGACTAAAAGGGACAAACTTTCACCGCTTTCTTTTGAAGTTAGGAAGGAAAAACAAAATGATTTTCTTTTTTTTGTTTTGTTTTTTGGTTTTTTTTTTTTTCCTGGTACAATGATAGTAAATTTCTAAAAGATAGCCAACAAGCCAGCGTCAGATGTGCAAGGTTGGCCTGCTGGCCTCCACAGTTCCATTTCTGCCCAGCTGAATCAGAATCCATGAGGTCAAGCGCAGCTTTCCCCGCAGGTGATGCGGGCTCACTGAGACTTAGTGGGACTCCCAGAGCAGTGATAGACAGGGTGACCATCCGTGCTGAGAGGAGAAAGCCTGCCTGTCTGCTCCTGATTCCCGTTTCTCTAACACTGTGGATTTCCTGGACCCCATTGAAGGTCTGTGCACAGCCCGCAGCTGCTCTGAGGTGTAGTTTCTGGAAGTTAAGGGGATGTAGGGACCTCGTCAATCTGCCCGTCACACAGAGGCAGGAGTACCACAAGAGGAAACCCCAGCCTGGGAATCCTTACACTAAAAGCGTCTCCGAAGCTGCTTAGCTGGGCTCTGCCATCTCTAACTGTCTGGCCACTTTGTGTGCAGGGGCTCCCTCCACGACAAATCTCAAGTTCTTCCACACACACACTACTGGGAAAGTAACTAAATCAAGTGGGTAACAAGGCAGAGCGAGGTCTCAACAGCCATGGGCTCAGAGGCTGAGAGGCACATTTCACATTCCGGGTGAGGTGACAGCTGAGGTCACAGCCATGGGTGCCAGGCAGGGTCCATGCGACACAGGTTGTCCAGGCTATTGGCGGCAGCCACCAGGGTGTTCACCTTGCTCTCCCCGCCATCGAACTGGGCCAAGTTGTGCAGGCGGGTCATGATGGCAGTGACAGCTTTCTGAACCAGGGAGACTAGCTGCTGGCTGTCCATGTTCTCGGGCTGCCCGGCTGCCGACAACGGAGAGGAAGTGTCTTCCTGGGTCTTTTTATGCCAAGCAATGATCTCGTCCCGGAGCACAGTTTTCAGAATGCCATCCACCTGTGCAAAGGAGAGGGGAAATGGCTTGTGTCCCACCAGGAGTGACAGGGGCAGCTTTATGGTGTGGGCCCATCTAACAAGAGTGGCCAGGGCCAGGCTGCCACCCAGGGACTGAGCAAAGCACTTCTTCCCTGACACAGTGCTGGGATAATCGGCTGGGAATCCATTAGAATGTAGTCGGGGTCCCAGGCACAGAGAGGACACCCAGAAATGGCAGGCTTGAAGGATGTGTCCTGCCACTGAACTCAGAGCAGACAGCCCTGTGCTTGCCAGGGTGCTGAGGGCGTCTCGGTGAGGTAGGCAAGTGAAGGGTAAGTAAATTCAGTCCTGGCTTGGCTTGACACACACACACACACACACACACACACACACACTTCTCTGAACAAGGCCACTGAGTCACTGACATACAGCTCCCCAGCAACCCTTAGCAACTCCCATTTCTCAGCAAACACATCCTGAAACATATTTTGGAAGTTGGAGACACTAGGCTTATCTGGACTGGTTTTAGTGGCATACACGTTAAGACCAACTGTTCTCTGAACTAACTCCTAGGTGAAAAAATATCCTATTTACCATCTTATATCTATGGTAATAATGAATATTATGAATTAATTATGAATAACTAGGCATTCATGAGCAGTCAGCTGAGGCTTATATAACTCAAGCCTGTTAGTCAAAACAAAACCCCACCTATACTTCACACTCCTAGGGACGAAATCTTCCTCCTCTTTCTGCTCCTAGTATCTGCTCCAGGCTCACACTTCATCTTTGAGTACCCCTTGCTATTTGCCTATCTGTCAACTGTTTATTTTTAAACATTTTAGAATTATTTTATGAATTTCAATGTTTTTGCCTGCAGCATTTAAGTGTACATGTGTGCCTAGTGCCCCACATGAGTCATTACAGTTACAGATGGTTATGAGCCACCATGTGGGTGTTGGAAATTGAACTGGGGTCCTCAGCAAAAGCAATGAGTGCTCTTAACCAACGCAGCCAACTCTCCAGCCCCCATCATCAGTTTTTTTTTAAAACAAGAGCCTCAAAACACCTCATCTATAGCAGCAACCATTGGCACTACCAGTACACCGTGCATATCCTAGGTGTTTGTGTCTGCTTGGGCCTCATTCCAACCCTGCAGAAGGGAGGCAGCATGCCAGAAAATACTTCAGCCCTTTCATGCCAGCAAGTGCGTAAGATGGGAGCTGAAGCTGCTCCAGAGAACTACAAAGCAGTGCTCCAACCAAGGACTCGAGGTTCCTTTTGGCAAAGGGACCTCCCTCTCATTCTGTACGTCTTTAGACAATGAGCATTCCAAACCTTCTCCCAACACTCCACTCTAACACCTCCTTCCTCGTTTGCAGGCCTGAGCACCACTGAGCGCCCAGGCGGCATTACGGAGTGGCCCGGCTGCTCACGGGAGGACACTGAGACCCACCTTGAAGTTGGGCTGTGCAAAGCACCGTGCCACAGCAATCATGGAGGCCGTCAGCGGGCCTGAGACCCCGATGGTGGTCAGGAACTCAGAAATATTGGGCGTGAGGCGGAAAGGGACTGGACGGTTCGCATCTAAGTCCCCAGTTGCATCATTTATGTCGAATCGGAAGTAAGCCACATTCAGCTTGCCTGTGTCCTACATTTTAGAGGGAGACATTTTTAAGCTCCACCCTGGCAGGACAGAGGGGTCAAAGCAGGGTCTAGCTGTTGACAGCAAATTACCTGAGCAATCTGTAACATCTCAGGGTTGAGTCTATTGAGATGCAGGACGAACTCTGCAAAGCCGATGAGCGCCAGCTGGATGGTGAACATCTTGCGGAAGGTCCAGTAGTCTGTAGCATTGGGGAAGGTGTGCAGGGCCCACTCCTTCAGCATGCTGCGGGGGACCATGTTGCTCTGGACCTCTTTGAGAATATCTCGGAGGACCTGGAACACATCACTCTATGAGTCTTTGCCCATGTTTCCTGGCAGATGGAAAGCTCTTGTATTGCAACTCCTGGTTCACTTAGCATCTGACTCAACACTGCAGACCTAAGTTTCCCTCTGAGCTTGATGGACCCACTGCCAGTGAGACTGTCTGAATAGAAGCCACGGCTGTGCGGAGCATGCCTCTCAAGGTCAACACACAAAGCTACTTTCACCTTTGCTGCCTCAGAATGCAACATCCAGCTAACAGAAGGGACAAAGGACAGCTGGATACCAATATCTTCTTTAAGTCATGTAGAGAGAAGTGTCATAAACCAAAGAGTTAATTTAAAAAAAAAAGCACACATTTGCATGAACTCAGTTCTGTGCTGCAAGACACCAAATCCCAGGAAGTGAGACAGCTTTAGTCTAACTGGGAAAGGCCAACACCAATTTGTCCAGGTCTCTAGAAACTGCAAGCTCCTAACAACGATCAGATGAACTCATCTAGGAACAGCAGGCTGAGTCCTGGCAAGAACAGTGACCCTGGTGGCACTTTCACGTGTCTTTCTGCCAGTCTCCTCCCCACCTCCACAGTGGCCAGGACTGCTAGCCCTCACCCCTGGAGTTGCCCCCCACCTGACCTATCTGCCCACAGGGGCTGTCCCTGTTTCAATGACGTTCACTCAGTGATACAATGTTTACTGAAAGAAGCGAAGGTAACTAACACTGCAGGGGCCAGAGACCACACCACCAGCTAGAGCCTGCAAGAGCCTGGCCAAACACAAGAGCTGGTGCAGGAGATGGGGTGGGAAGGGCCGCGGCTTTGACAGCTCCAGAACATTCCAGGAACCTAGAAGGTCAAGTGTGTTTAACTGGATGTGACCCCAAGGCTCTGCCCCAGTGGCAGTGAGAGCAAAGGCAAAACTACAAACTGTTGAACGTGCTGACGGCACGGTCCAGACAGACAGACACCATCAAAACAGACATGAGCATGTTGGTTCAAACATCTAAGAAGATCTGTCACATCAAGGGTTGGGGTGGTAGTTTAGTGGTAGAGTGCTTAAGGCCCAGTACTACCAAAATACACACATTCACAAACACACCTACCAAACCATCTATGGATTACCAAACAGAGTGGATTTTAATGGCTACAGGTGACAGAGGAACAGACTAAGTCCAGGAAAGTCACGATGCCATATAAAAATGTCTAGAATTCACTATAAAAAGACAAATCAGGGGCTGGAGAGATGGCTCCGCAGCAGGCTGCTATGGCAGAGGACCTGGGTTGGGTTCCCAGCACCCACGATGCTGCTTGCAACCTTATGTAACTCCAGTTGCATGGGATCCACCAACCTCGATGACCTTCAAGGGCACCAGACATGCAGATGGTGCACAGATATGCATTCAGGCAAAACACCCATATACATAAAAGTGGACTTCAACAAATTGTCCAACTTAAAAATGGGTAGAGGACTTGAACAGGTATCATGAAAGGAAAAAAAGATAAATAGCCAGTAATACAGAAAAGACTGTTGTCATCACTGGGGAGTGACTACTAGTACTTCATGCCCTCCAGGGTGGCTACAGTGGGGAAAAAGGGGGGCAGGCAATAAACAAGGGCAAGGACACAGAGGAATTAGGACACACACTGCTAAAATGTTCGACATGGAGTCACTATGTAACCCAACAATTCTACACCTGGGTGTAGAGATAAATACATACTCAGAAGTGAACACATATTCACACAGACAAGTATGACAATGTCCACAGCAGCTGTCATTATAGAGCCAAAAGTAAATAAATATCCAAAGCCCACCAACTGATAAATGGACAGACTAAAAGCACGACACTCATATACTAGAATATAATGCGGCCATGTAAAAGAAACAGCGTGCTAACACAGGCTAGCAGAGTGGATCAAATCACTGTGGGTGAGAAGTCAGACCCCAAAGTCCAATTCCATTCACAGCATGCCAAGAACAGGCAACACCAGACGCAGAAGACCCATGGTCCACCTGGGGCTGGGGGGGCTGGGGTTTGGAGAGAGATGGGGAGTGGCAGCTGATGGCCATACAGCTGAGAATCAGCTACAGACACACAAGGCCTTCGAGGATGGCTTTTACAGCATGAAATTTCATCTCAATAAAAGTGCTATTAAAACCACTAGAATGGAGCAGAGTTAGCACAAACCAACCAGGTGTAGAGAGGAAGCTGGGGATCTGGGAGTCACCCAGGGGGGCCAGTATTTCTACTCAGGCAGTGCCTGTGAGCTAAACCAACACCGTTCCTCGGGCTACTACTGGCGAAGCGCCTAAGCTTTAGCTAGTGGCTTCCTCTGTCAGAGCAGAATGATGGCCGCCTCTCTCATGAACATCTCACATCTGCCCAAGGGGCACACAGAATGACCAAGCCGTGACCTGTGCTATAAAACACCTAATTCTCAACTGAGGAGGCCTCAATTCTGTCTAGAAACCTATGAGTAAGCAGGGACTTACTCCCTCTGCCTGAAGAGGCGGGGAACTGCCTCAGACCCTGCCAGCCAGGACCACCTCAGGTTCTCCCTGCTCAGGAGGTAGAAAGGATGCCCTATGGGCTCTAGCCTCCTAAATAAAGCCCAATGTTGCAGGACCCAGAGAAACTACAATGAGCCCCGGGCAACACAGGGCAGGTCATGGCTTCCACCCCGTGGCCTCTCCTGGTAATGCACAGAAGGACCCCATGGCACCTGGGGAGGGGCCAAAACAGCTGCCTCTTGCCGCTCCATACAACCCTGGACAAAATCTTCCCAGCCAAGGGCAGGAATCTGCAAATAAGGAGAGGGCCCTCTGTCACCCTGGGAGCACAGGCTGTCTGAGATTCCTATGGCCCACTCGGTGCTCCTGCCCCAGGCAACCCAAACGGCTGGGTCCCAAAGGTTTCAGTCGGTCATGTTTTTGCATTTCAGAAACCCCACAGGGTCTAGATGTGTGTTACCCAATGTCACTGGCTGCCAAGTGAGCATGCCATCCACTGGTGTTAAAGTCTAATTTCTGAGCTTTTCCCTAAGTGCAGGGCAGGGACAATGGACTCTCTGAGGTCAAGAACCTCACCACAAACCCCCTGCAGCAGATGGTCACCAGCCATCTGACCTCTCCCATCTCATGAGAAGTGAGCAGTCCCTCTCAGAACATCCTACTATAACGAAGCAGCATGGACAGAGGCCCCAGGCAGCAGCTGGCCTCCTGCCTGGTACCTGGTGGCTGGCCTGTGTTCCCCGTGCCTGCACTGTGGCCAGCCTGTCGTAGTAACGGGAGATGGGGTTGTCATGCTCAATGCCCTTCTTGGCACAGCGCTGCTTGTAGATCTCCACGAGGGAAAGTGAGGAGGGATTGTCTTCCACGAGGCGCATCTGTGGGGACACAGCCACAACCCGAGGAACTGGGGAGGAAAGAGGACAAGGTAAGGGAGAGTGACCGGGTCAGCACTCAGCATTCCCTTTCCACCACCAGACAGAGCTGAAGAGCCCAGGTCACATACCTCAGTTACTCAGCAGATGCCATAAAGCACCACCCATAGGGTTAAGTCCTCACTGGGTGCTCCAAGCATCCTTCACCAAGGACCCGACCCACCGCTCACTCTTTACAGCCTTTCCTGGCTGGACACCACTCTGACTCTAACACACCTGTTACATTTGTGGACCCGCACCTACAAGGGCTGCCTCCATCTCTGCATAGAAGGTAACTGACATTTCTCTGTGACCTGAGGTTCAGTGATGGACTCCATTCCTAACAGAACTCCAACAGTCTGTTCCCATGACTACTGCAGAGCTGAGGTGTGGCTCCTGGAGCAGTGTGTATTTGGGGATGGCACCTGTCACGGCCAGACTACTGAGCTCCAGTTGGGAGCAACCCAGCAGGTAGGTACACCCCTGCGTGGCACCACAGCCGTCTCCCTATGATGCCAGCTGGCAGAGTCACGGACTTGTGGGCACGTTGGGTTCTTCATCTTCATGGGGACAGTCCCCATGATTAGACAAGATAATAATTAAGATGCTACTTGAAGGAATAAAGTCAGCTGGAGGGAACGGAGACTGACTGCCTTCTTGGTGCACCCTGTTCTGGCTGCTGAGCGCCAAACATGGGGTAGTGCATGTGGGCTGCACCACGGGTGTGCGTTTTCTAATTTGAGACCATGGCTAAACCACAGCTGCTGGCCTGCTGCCCTGACTTCCATCCAGGAGACATTCCCATAATGATTCCAAGACACCAAGTTGGACTTGGTACCACATACTAACCCAGGGATGGGAAGCAGCACGGACCACAACACATACATGCTACAGCGCACACAACTTTCTGATAGGACTAATTTCTTCAGATTTCTTCTTGAATTCAGAAGATTTATTTTAGCTGGGCATGGTGGTACATGTCTTTAATCTCAGCACTGGGGAGTACATAGTGAGTTCCAGGGCAGCAAGGCTACATAGTGAGCCCCTACCTCAAAAAAACAAAAAATATATAACAAACAAAACAACACCTCCCCAAACCTAAAGACTTTTATATATTTATTCATCTTTTAATTTTTTTTTTTTGAGACGGGTTTCTCGGTGTAGCCCTGGCTGTTTGTTTTTTAGTTTTTAAAAAGATTTATGTGTATGTGTGTGTATTTTGCCTTAATGTATATATGTGCACCATGAGAATGCCTGGGACCCACAGAGACCAGGAAAGAGTGACAGATGGCTGTGAGTTGCCATGTGGATGCTGGGAAACAAACCCAGTCCTCTTAAGTGCTGAGCCATCTCTCTAACTCCTTATTTTTAATTTTTAATTTTATATATACATTGTGTTTGTGTGTGGTTATGTGCATATGAGTGCAGTTCTCATGGAGGACAGAAGAGGGTGTCAGATGCTCTGGAACGGGCATGACAGGAAATGAAGTAGGCGCTGGAAACCTGTCTCTCTCTTGCAAGAGCAGCATGTCTCATGCACTGAACCATCTTCTCCAGCCCCTGAATCTACAGATTTTAGGATATTAAAAGCTAAAGGTCAGATGTCTCTGATCAAAATGAGCTAGGTTAAGCTGGACAGAGTGGCACACATCTTTAATTCCAGCACTTGGGAGGCAGAAGCAGGCAGATCTCTGAGTTCCAGGCCAGAGAGACTGTCTCAAAAAAAAAAAAAAAAAAGTAGGGGTAGGGAGCGGGGGTTGGTCAACCCTTCACTGTTAGAAGAAGGGCCATGTAGGATTAGAACCCCGGTACTGCAGGAGGGCTGCCACTTCAGAGATCACACACCAGCAGCCCAGGTGCAGAGAGACTATGCTGGGAACTACCTGATAACATGGCCTGCTGCTCTCGGCTGAGCCCCAAGACAATGCCAACCCCACACAGTGCTACAGTCCCAAACACAACTGTGCAGAGCTGGAAACAGGAGGTGAGAGACCAGCTGAGGCAGGCCGTGCCTGAGCCGCCCTGTCAACAAGGTGGGACTCTCGTACCTGTGAAGAACAAGTGTCTCTTGGTGGTCTCCTTCCTCTTCTCCAGGCAAGGGTTCAGCAGGCGGAGCAGCTGCAGCACACGCTCCTCCCGCCGTGACTCGGTGAGGCAGGCATCGTTCATGACCAGGTACGGGTAGATCTTGCCATTGTGTCCTCTGATGTAGAGCCTGCGGGCCGCTGTGTTATGCTTCTGTACAATCTCCACTCGGGGCATAAAGCTGCGGAGGCGGATGGAGGAGAATGTGAGCTAGACCCGTCCTTGGGGAAACAGTGTTAAGGACTATCACAGACAAGCAGGCAGGGCAGAGCAGCTTAGCGGCCACAGAGATGTGATGGTAATCTAGGATGTACCTAGGACTGACGGAGGGAAGGGGGATGGGGGGACTTGGAGGAAAGGGGGACAGGTCTGAGTGTGTGGAAAGGCAGTCAATTCAGAAATAAAGAAGTTGCAGTCAGCTGCTGGAGGCAGCCTCTCTGAAGTGCTGCTCATACCTCAAGTGGGACTCAACTCTCTAGTAAATTCTACAACTGCCAATGATGCTGTTACTTTTATTTATTTATTCTGGCTTTTTCCAATTACAGTTTGTTTTTTTGAGACAGGGTTTCTCTGTGTAGCCCTGTCTGTCCTGGAACTCACTCTGTAGACCAGGCTGACTTTCAACTCACAGAGATCCGCCTGCCTCTGCCTCCCGAGTGCTGGGATTAAAGGTGTGCACGATCGCCTGGCTTCCAATTTCCGATTACATTTTTATTTTCATTTTGCATACATGGTGGCAGCCAGAGTGGGCTCTCTCCTTCCACCACGTGCATTCTGGGTATGGAACTTGGATCATCAGGCTTGGTGGCAGGCCTCTTTACTCACCGGGCCATTCGTTGGCCCCTTTTCTGTTGTTCTGGATAGGGTCTTACCAGACCTGCCTGGCCTAGTACTTGCCATGGAACCCAGAGTGGTTCTAACTCAGAACCATCTTCCTGCCTTAGCACCCCGAGTCCAGGACTTACAGATGTGCACCCCCACACCTGGGTCCAGATATGCTTTTATATTGCACAGTAAGAGTTAACACCTGGCACAGTTCAGTTTGCCAAGTTCTATGGTGATTCAGAGAAGGTCTCTGCAGATAAGCCTGGTCTTCTCTCAGGACACTAACTATAATCAACTCAGGTTCTGAAGACACCACCAACAGAAATGCACACCCCACACCAAGGAACCAGCACGGCAGCCCCCCCAGGCCGTCCCCAAGCCCCTCTGCGTGCTAGGCCCTGTACTCACCGAGCAATCTTGATGTAATAGTGCGTCGGCTTGGGCATCAAAAACTCCCCAGGGATCTCCACTTCAGCTGTCTGAGCTGAGAAATTGCTCAAGAACCGACACTTTTCTTCTATGAGGAAGAATTTGGGAAGCTGCTTGGTTTTAGCCTCAAGGATTTTGATCCACTTTTTCAACTTAGAAATCAGATTATGAAGTTTCATGGATCCTGGGACACTGAAGTCAAAATCTGCAGAATAAAATAACCATGATGAAAACCAGCTTCAAGGGCTAAGGATAATACAGCTGGGTTAGTAGAGTGCCTGCACAGCATGTCGGAAGTTCCGGGTTCCATTCAGGGACAGGGCTAATGAGAGGGTTGAGGAGGCAGTGCACCAGGCCTTGGGCTGTCCCACCTAACAGCCCCACATGGACTTCACTGCATATAAGCAGTCTGTTTCGGGTTAGTCAATGTATTTTCTTTCCTTCAATGACACCTATCTGGTTTACAATTGATTTTTTTACATGATGATGGACGGAGATAAGCAGAGTTGCACTTTATGCTCTGTATTTGATTCCTCTGAATTCCTTACAAGGGGCTGGTGACGTAGCTAAGTGGTACGGTGTCTGCCTAGCTGTCTATGCTCGACACCACTAGCATGGGTTCTCAGAGACTCATCCCAGCTGAGGTGTGCACCAGTAACTCCCTTCCATTGCTGAATCGGGACACTCAGCTATTCTATGCTCTACCTCCTGAGGGAGACCTGGGTGGTTTCTGGCTTGTAGATCTGCAATGAATACTCATGCACCTTACATGAGCGCTTACACACCTTACACCCTGAGTGCTCTCCCTTCTCTTGAGGACTGCTGGTGGAGACAAGCTCATCACATACACACAGACGTAGCCTTGGGGAACAAGTCAACATCAGGGTCG
The DNA here is from genome assembly GCF_007827085.1 of Peromyscus californicus insignis. Taxonomy (NCBI): domain Eukaryota; kingdom Metazoa; phylum Chordata; class Mammalia; order Rodentia; family Cricetidae; genus Peromyscus; species Peromyscus californicus. The sequence goes on along the minus strand of NW_026294540.1, from coordinate 37,949,307 downwards.
GGCTGCTCTCACTCAATTTTGGCTGTATCTGAGGAAACCTTGTGATTTGAACTTTTGAGTTTTTGGTTTTGTAGCTTTGACATTGAGATTTAAGGGCTTCAACCCATATCTGATTCTGTTTCAGACTACACTGAAGGGAAGGATCTGACGTTTCAGATAAAGACACTGAGCACCGGCCTTCAGGTAAAAGCGGGGTGGTCCTCGGTGTCTGTAAGTGAAGTGTGAAGGTAAAACCCTGACTTCACACGCTTCCCCTTTCGTTGAACAGGTGATGGCACCACTGACTTCAGAGGCAAGAATCTTAGCTAACAGTAGCTAGCTCCCTGGGGAAAAAGAGGGCAGGGCCCAAATTCTTTTGTTCTTATTTAGCATCTCTGTGGGTGAGTTATGTCTGTGTGTCAATCCCACTGAGTGCAGGGGTTACAGGCATGTATACACATCCTTCGATGGTCCTTAACAAAGATCTGTCATGTGGAAGCCTCAGCCTGAGACAGGCTGTGTTACCCTCAAGCACCTTACAGTTCACCAACAGGTGCCCAAGAGTTCCCAGACCACTGGTGAGGTGAGTCACAGCAGGCTGTGGCTGAAACTGTAAAGCATCTTGCATAAATTAACAGGTATCTACTACAGGTACACACACACCAGTTTCAATTGCATTCTTTAAGGACAGTAAGGAAATTACTGACGTTTTGGGACTGGAGGTGTGGCTTAGTGGTTGAGTATTTAGCCAGCTTGAGAGAGACAGAAAGAGAGAAATGCACCTGCGGTTTCAGTATGAATCAGGGAATAAAGGATTTTTTAACAGTTATAAAAACAGTAAGTGAAAATGCTTCACTTAATTTTGAGGAACTGAGGCAAATCTTGTTTCCATGTCCACTCAGATGGCTAGGAACCCATTTGAACAGTATGGGAGGCACTGTGCCATGTAAACACACACAAGAGCTAGGGAGTGGTGAGGCCCCTCACATAAGGCGGGGAGAGACCAGGGGAGGATTTGAACACCTCTGAGCCTAGGAAAGAAAATGTCTTCACGTGAACCACAGACAAGAGACAAAACAACCTCCCCCCCCCCCCCGCCCCGTCGTCCTGCTTCCTGCCCTCCAAGTTTGCACCCCACCTGTCATGTCGAGTCTGCACCCCAGCCTTTCAAATTCTCCACCTCACCTTGTAGCTCCACCCTCACACCAAGCGAGGGAAGGCAAGGCTTGGGCCCAAAAAACCTTCCATTTTCTAACTCCCATCTCTGAAGGCCAAACTCTAGCCCTTCAGTGGAAGATAGGGCATGAAGTCAGACTGCTGGCAGTCATGGCTTCCTTATGTTTTGAGTATTGAGATAGGGTCTCACTATGTAGCTCTGGATGTCCTGGAACTTAAGAGATCCGCCTGCCTCTGTCTCCCAAGTGCTGGGATCAAAGGCGTGCCCACCACATCCGCCCAGAGTTTATGGTTTAACAAAGTCTAACTAGCATGTGCCCGGGACAAGACTCACCTGTGGTGAACTGGCCCTTGAGCTTCTGGAAGACAGGGTCCTGGGCTGTGGCTTGTGCCCGGCGGGCCAGAGACTCAGAGGCTGCACTGGAGAACATGGTTGAGACATTGGACACGTTCTCCAGGCCCACTCCAAAAGTGCTCACCAGCTTCTTGACAAAGTTAAGAGTGTGAGGGGTAATCTTAGCATCCGACACAGCACCGCTCTTCTCAAAGGCAACAGAGTAACACTTTGCCAGGCCCTGCTGGAGTTGCCTGAGCACCTGGCGAAAGAGACAAGACCATCAGCCAGAGGACAGTGAGGCAGCCAAAGGCGCCCACCATGCCTGACCGCTCACCCAGTCATTTCTGCCTTTACCAACACCAGGGACCTAGTGGTATTAGGAACTCTCACACCAACAACGAGCTGTCCCCGAGCCCAGTAAGATATCATTACGTGGCAGGAAAGCGTGTTGTATTTTATCCCCAGCTGAAGTGACTGACCTTAAGGAGACAGCAGAGTTGAAAAAAAGTTGAAAGTAGTAACCCACACACTACCTATGCCATAGCACAGTCCTTCCCTCACACACAGTGGCCACCAGCAGCTAGTCAAAGGTAACTGAGGCTAGGGAGGTAGGTATACTGCAGCAAGGGGTAGCTGCCTTAACTTCATTTCTGTCTCATTATCCTATGAAGCCAGGCTGGCCTTGAACTCCTGATATTCCTGCCCCATCTCCTGAGTTCCAGGATTGCAGGAGTGGGCCACCATGGTTTATATGGCACTGGGATGAAACCCAGGACTTTGTGTATTCCAGACTGAGTTACAAAACCCTCTGCCCTCATTCCCTCCTCATACTTCAATGACCTGAAGCTGTACTGGTGTCCAGAGAACAACTACTCAGCAGGTCCATGGTTCCATTCAACTATAAACAGGTCAGGTGGGCTGACCGAACACCCCAGTCTGAAGTCAGCATGTCTACAGACATGTCTGGTACCATTCTCTCCCTCTACAGGGAGGCAGCAGCTGCAGAATCGGGTCCACCTACCTCCTCATGCCAGTTCTCTCTGAACCAGACCATCTGGTCGACGATGCCTTCCAGGGAAGACAGGAGAGTGGGGTGAAGCTCCCGCTGCATGTGCATGATTCGGCTGCAGCGCCACATGGGCGCTGTTGCTCTTATGGGCCCTGGATCTGATGCAGAATGGGACTGGTTACCCACTGAACTGGGCTGCTGCTGTCCAGAATCTGAGAGCAACACACACAACGCCAATGTCAGCGCAAGACCCACTGATGACAAGTTCAGAGCGCTACAGGACCCACTGGCCACAGGAACGCCAGTTCCTGCATTGTGGGACAAGACCTTTCTTCCCCGGGGACAGGGTAGAGATGCCCTGGTTCTGAGAACAGCTGTCCCACCTGACTGAGGAGCAGAGAGCACGGTCAGCTGTGCCCTGGCTATAGGGAGTCCAGGGAAAAGCCAGTGTGTGCGCGCCAGTGGGCCAGAGAGGCCATGTGGACAAGTGCCGTGGCTCCCCAAGCCCTTCATTATCTGTTGTCGGATATAAAATACGTGGAAAATCACTCCCAACACATCCCTTGCTACAAAAGTTCAAAAAACCTAAAAGCAGCTTAAAGAAACTGGTCCACATACTTCATTCAGGAAGGCCAACTCCCACTTGCAAAATAATGTTTTTGAAAAATAGTGTCTGAGAAATATGCTGCAGAACACTGCATGACCGATTTCTGGCTTGAGCTCACTGCATTTAGTCAGAAACTAAGAGATGACTAGGGCAGGGAGGTGAAGTGCACTGTGCCCTGTGCCCACTGGGCCTTATTCCCTTAGGAGGCTCTGGTGCAACAGGAGGAGGTCAAGTGGCTTTGGAAGCACCGTGCTTACCAAGTACCCCAAATCACTAAGTCAGTCCTTTCCTCAGTAAGGCTAGTCAATGCAGACCCGAAGTCACATTCTTTGACTGTTCTTACAACTAGAGACCAGACTGCCAACAGCTCAGACCGTACTCATCAGGCCGGCAGCACATCTACACACTGACAGCTGTGTTGCTGAGAAGAGCTCTCTCATTTCCTGTAGCCGGGGCCTCACCGACTTAGTCTATCTCCAGGAAGCTGCCCCCACGAACGCCTTTCCCACTGTGGCACAGAAGAACCACAAACTGCTCAGCTTTCAGGCTTGGTCCTCTGGCCCTGACCAAAGAGGAGACTGAGCACACGTAGGAGAGGAGCTGTGGGCAGGCGTGTGCCCGTGGCAGTGGTGCTCTGGGATATCCCCAGACTGACCTGAGACCCCACCAGCTTCCCCAGCCAACACGTACCACTCTTGTAGCGCTCTCTCTGCTCTATCTTCAGGGTCAGGTACAGAGTCCGGATGGGGAAGTAGACTGCTTGGGGATACACGCGTCCAACCTGCTCGGAGACAGCAAGGGGTCAGCAGCACTGTTCCCAATACATGTTCTGGGTGATGGACGATGGATAGGGAGAGTAACTGAGCAGGCAGTGAATGGGTTTTGGTTGTGCATTTGGGTCAAAGAGGCCAATGCCAAGTGATTGATATGATATATGTAGATGTTAGCCAATTAATGAAATAGCCAGCTCAATTGTTTAAAACCCCTCGTGTCTCATAAATTCTACCTGGTGACTGTTAAACCAGGTGGCAGAAACCACACTCTACTTCCTTCAATAAATCTGAGGAAAGCAAGAGACAATGACCCTAGACCTGGATCTTAAGACAACGAAAGATTCCTGTGCATCTGTTAGTCATGGAATTGGGCACAAGCCATTCCAAGCCATACAGTGACTCCAAATAAAAGACAGGTCCACTAAGGGCAACTTCTGGTCTGTGTAACTGCAGGAAGAGTCAAAGAAACATGTTCTCAAGATGGCACAGGCATCAGTTCTGCTTGTGACCAAGGAGACATTGTCCTGTCACTCAGACCCTTCCAGATGCACCACAGAAGAAGATAGGCACATCTGACTGCCAAGGCCACCGGGCACCTGGCTTGTGTGTGCAGCCACTGCATAAATGATAATACGGGACAGACTGAGACAGTAACCTGGCAGCTAAGCTCTAGGCAAAGCACCAGGGTTCAGGAGTATCACTTCCATGTGCTCTCAAGCAAAAAAATGTCTTTTCCAGGAATCACAGGACAATCTCCATGTGGATGGAACCAGCCAGGCACAGCTGGTGGCTGTTCCTTCAGGAGGAGCTGTGATTTTAAGAAGTAACAGAGGCTCAGTGCATCCCAGTCTAACTAACTACACCACTACTAAAGAGTCTTCATCTGGGGCTGGAGAAATGGCTCAATGGTTAAGAGCATACTAGCTGCTCTTCCAGAGGACCCCATGTTCAATTCCCAGCAACCACATGGTAGCTCATAACCATCTATCATGGGATCTGATGTCCTCTTCTGGTGTGCACATGTACATGCATATAGAGCACTCATACATAAAAAAATAAATAAATGCCAGAGGTGGTGGTGGCCATAGCAACAGTGCACGTCTTTAGTCCCAGCACTTGGGAAGCAGAGGCAGGCAGATCTCGAGTTCGAGGCCAGACTGGTCTACAGAGCGAGTTCCAGAAGAGCCAGGGCTACACACAGAAACCTTGTCTTGAAAAAACGTCTTTAGCCTTTGGACTCCTACAGACATATAAAAAGATGCTCTATGGGGCCCACCTGGCTGATGAGGTTCAGAAGCAGCTTGCCCTCGGAGCCCACCAGGCAGGTAAGCAGCTGTGGAATCCACGCCAGCCACTGGATGGGGGGCACGCCGATGCAATACTTGTCCACAGCATCTGCCAGCGTATTCTTGTCATCATCAAAACTCAGAAGCCACAACACCTAAGGCAGAGGACAAGTTTTAGTTACATGAGAATTCTGAGAGCCTCAATTAAGTGGCTGTTCCTCAGCCTTAAATGAAGTGGTGTTATTAGCTACGGGCTTAAAGTGTAACCTTCACAGTCGAGTAGAATTTGTAATTGGAATCCAGTTACTCTTTTGATTTAACATTAGTGACACATGCTAACTGATCCAACCTGGAGACCAGCAGGAACTGCATGGAGCCAACAGGTGGATAACCTGCTTGTTCACAGGTGTGCCCTCACCCAAACCACACTGGTTTTTGTGAGAATTTGATTATCAGCAATCCGCAGCAGGCAAACTCCATGCTGGGGCCCAGCATCCTTCAGAGCCTGTGACTGCAGAGTGCATGAGGGTGGCTGCCACGGCAGGGTAGTGTCAGCACTGGGCTTAGCTACCATGCATGCTGACATAATACACTCCAAAGCTCATGTTCAACCAGGGATTAGAACACCACCCCACTCCCAGCTAGCTTATTCCTACGTCTCCTGCAAACATGAATTCTAGCTGTACTGAGGCACTGCACAGAGGGCATGTAAGTGGGTGAATCCCAGCTCCCTCTGGCCTAAAGGCCTTGTCCAGGGTGTGACCCCAGACAGCACCAGACATAAAGGAAAGGGTGAGACACCAGGATGTTCAGGCCTCTGTTTCCTTAGTGTCAACTGTGAAAAGTCCCACTGGAGGGAGATGGAAGTAAGCGAGGACAGGAAGGCAGACCTCACTCACACTTGGAACCAGATCTTGATCCAAGCTCAAAAGCTACCAGCTGCTTTGCGGAAAAGATGAATCCCCCAGCCTCACCTTGGCCAAGTACTTCCTTGACTTGCTCTCGTTCTGGTGCCGGCAAGCGTGAAGGTAGCAGGTGATGGCAGACACTCCCAGGTGTAGCTGCCTCTCCTTCACAAAGATGCTCTCCAGGTAGTCACCCCACATGGCCCAGGCCTTCACCAGCACATCATGCATCTGCACGGCTGCTGAGAATGCTTTGTTGGCTTCCTCTGATCTGTGTGGAACCAAAACATACAGCACATGACATGACACTGCTTCAAACACATCTGTCATCCCAGCACTCAGGCAGCTGGGCAGGCACGAGGTTCTCAAGGTCAAAGCTAGCCTAGAACACACAGCAAGCTATAGGCCAGCCTGGTATGCTGTTAAAAATCCAAAACTAACCAACCAAACTGAACATTGAGTAATATTTAACACATTCATGGAACTATTGTATGGCCTTCCTTAAGTAGTCACTCTGACTCCCAGCAATGCCAAGTCCCCAGCCACCAATCTGCTCTCCATCTCGGGGGACTGGTATACTTGAAACACTTTTTTTTTTTTTTTAAAGAATGCAACTTTGTTTTATGTATATGAGTGCTGTATCTGCATGTATGTCTGCAGGCCAGAAGAGGGCATCAGATCTCATTACAGATGGTTGTGAGCCACCATGTGGTTGCTGGGAATTGAACTCAGGACCTCTGGAAGAGCAGCTAGTGCTCTTAGGCACTGAGCCACCTCCCCAGCCCGATACACTTCTTATAATCAAGCTGTACATCACACGAACCTTACAGCCAGACTCCACCTAGTGCAATGTTTCTGAGGTATCCACACTGAAGCATGTGCCAGACACCATTTGGTTCTGTAGCTGCACAACTCCATTGTATGTGCAGAGATGGCTGTTCACTTAACATGGATGCTATTCCCGCCCTCTGACTGTAGTGACTAGTGCAGCTACAGACACTCTGGAACAAGTACCTCTTTGCTTAGGTCGTTTTAGACCAAGGACCAAAGCTCTGGGCCCAGGGCAATTCAGTCTTAATGTTTTCTGTGCAACTGCCACTTGTCAAACTGTCCCACAACAGTGGTGCCAGATACCATTTTTCTACCATGCTACTTATGTGTAAGACAAATCAAAAAAACCACAGGCCTATGCCCTTTATGAATAGAAAGGCTCAATTCCCAAATAAAACTAGCAGCCAATTCCAGAAGCACAGGAAAGGCTCTGACCAAGCAGAAGCTGTCTAGGTAGACACAGCTTCCCATTCAAAGCTGGATCCTGGATGGATCTGGCTCACAGTCAGAGCTGACTGACTTCAGTTCTAAAACAAAAACCATTCTCCTCAGTCAGGCAGGGTATTAGGAAGCCCAAGAGGATGACTGAGTGAGGAGCCTGAGTCCTGACTGGGTACCACAGCTAAAACAACAGAAGCCCACAACACACAAAGGAAACGACTGTACTCCCGACAGGGTGAGCCTGAGGGACCAGGTAAGGAGCCCTTGTCACCTCCATGATGAGGTCTGTGCTTACCATGCCACTCTCCTCTAAGACACTGTGGGGCTACACACAGCTCTGCTGTGAGCTCCCCTCCGCAGAGGGCACCGCACACAGAATGCCTCACCAATCATCATGAAACCACGAGACTGCCAGCTCGGAGCCACACACTGGCTTTGAGTTCCTAAGGAACAGCTAGAGACCCTGCCACCCGGTCCACACAGTCTGCATACTTGTTTATCTGAGCCAGGAACATTCCCTTCAGAGCGTAGAACTCAGCTGTCATCTCCTTCGTGAAGTATTTGAGGTTTGTGGACTCAATAACTTCAAGGCCCTGTTCAGAAATGGAGAGAGGGGGGAAAGCTCTTGACATGTCTAGACAATTCATCAAGTACTCACAAAGCCCCTCTTTCCAAAGCCCCGTGTCCAGCCAGACTTGCTGTCTCTTTCACTTGGTCCTCCGGGCACGGGCGTGGCCAGGACTGACCTTACCTCCTCCTTTATAATGGTTTCTCTTCCTCAAACACATAGCTAAGCACATGGCAGAACAGAGACACAGATGCAGTTTTAACACTGAATGGCTTCCTTTCCTTTCTTCTTCTGGACGAAGAGTTTCCCACTGTCAGGCTGTGTTGGGGACACTCTACTCTTCCTTCCTCTCTGCCTGGCCCAGGAGCCCTGGCACGGCCACCTCTCCAGGAGCCTACCTGCATGCACTCGTTCTTGCCCATCACTCCTGCCAGCTGGAGGTAGCATTTCACTTGCTGTCGAATCTTCTGGAAGCAATCCACGATGGGAACGGTAGGGATGGTATGAATACGGCTCAGGATATCCAGTGCCACATTAACTAGACCTTGTTTCCGGGCAATTTTCCCGTACTGGATGATGGCCGAGGCTGAGGCGTGGACCCCAAGCATGGCATTATTGGAACTCGGGTCGTGGTGAGAGCTGTTTTCATACGCAGTTACAATCGCTGAAGAACAAAGGAATTGGCTGTCAGGCACGTCATGTTCCTGTCTAAGTGCGTCACAATCAGGCTTAAAGAAAAATGAAGAACACACGGACCATGGCTCATGAAAACAGGATAAACTCTTATCGCTTTCCCTGGAATCCTGTGCCACAGACTAGAGCCGGGATGGGGCTTAGTTGGTAGAATACTTGCCTAACACGAACGAAGCCCTGGGTTTGTTCCCTAACACCACAAAAATGGGGCATGGTGAAGCATTCCTGCAGCCCCAGCACTCAGGAGGCTGAGGAGGAAAGATCAGAAGTTCAAGGTTATTCTCAGCCCTCAGCCATACACTGAATGAGGCCAGCTTCAGACAGATGAGATCCTGTTCTCAAAGGGGGGAAAAAAAAGGAAAACTAGAGTACAGCATGTCTGTCTTCCCTGATAAGGTCACAGAATCACCGGTGACGTGTCCTCAAATAAGGAAGCCTGGTGAGTTTAGGACAGGAAAACCAGGAATGGACACAAAGCCAGCTGAGGACAGGTGCTTCTAGGCAGGGTCTTTGAGACAGAGCGTTGACACCACTCCCTCGCCCTGTCCGGCACCCCTCAGGCCTAGCAGGAATTCTCGGCTAAGTGGGTAGGATGGAAGGCACAAAACCTTCCCACTGTTTCCCACCTTCACCTCTCCCCTCACCACTACCTCTTACATCTACCCCAGAACACAAAATCTGGGAAAAAAACAAAAACAAAACAAAACGAAGACATGAAACCAGCACAGCGGGCGTCTGGAAAATTACATGATGAATGCATGCCGGACCAGGTCGGTTTACCCTGGTAATGGTGCTGCCGCCACATGAAGACACCGCTCCAGTGGGACAAGTCGTCAGACACGATGGGCAGCCGGTTCCTCCAGGTCTTCACCACCGTCTTCATGTCATGGAGGCTGTTGTTCCTGCCCAGGTTGGTGGGCTGCAGGCCTGCATTTATCTGCGCAGCTTCCTGAAGCTCAATGATCTGCTGAGCAGCCTAAGGGGAGCAGGGAGAGAGTCCATGGCTGGGGGCTGGGGCGAGAGCTCAGCAGGGAAGGTGCTTGCCGCCAAGCGTGACAACCTGCGTCACCCTGCGTCAGGCAGAGTTTGACCCCCAGAACCCACGTGGTGGGAGGAGAGAACTGATTCTCAAAAGCTGTCCTCTGACCTCTGTGCCTGGACCAAGATGCATACACAAATACAATACAGCCCAAGCTGGGCATGATGGCACATGCTTATAATCTCAACACTCAGAGGCAAAGGCAGGTAGATCTCTGAGTTCAAGGCCAGCCTAGTCTTCAGAGCAAGTTCTAGCACAGCCAGGGCTGTACAACACTGAGAAACCCTGTCTCAAAAAACCAAAAACAATAATAACAACAACAAAAAAACCACCAACAAAACAGCCCAAATCACCGAAAGGCTCCCTGAAAGTGTCCTTATGTGTGTTGTCTGGGTTTTCTCTAGGATTTCTTAGTTAGAGGGCTGGAGAGATGGCTCAGTGGTAAAGGCGCTGACTTCAAGACTGACGGCCTGAACTAATCTCTGAAACACAGTGGAAGGAGAGAACCAACTGTCCCAACATGTCCTCTGTCTTTGACACACCACACACACATCCATACAATGAAATAAAAACATTGGCTGTGGTGGTGAGCATTCACAAGAAAGAGGCAAACAGATCTCTATGTATAGTTTGAGACTAGCCTGAGTCCTAGGCCAGTCAAAGCTACATAGTGAGACCCTGTAGTCTCAGAGAACAAAACAGCTGGGCATGGGGGCACATGCCTTTTATCCCAGCGCTCAGATCTCTGAGTTCATGGCCAGCCTGACCTATAGATGGAGTCCCAGGACAGTCAGCTATACAGAAAACAAATACAACAACAAAAAGATTTCTTAGTGGTGTGGAGGCAGGTATCACTTGGGTTGGGTCCCTTAGAACTGACACTCTAGATGGTTGTAAACTACTGTGTGGGTGCTGGGTACTGAACCTGGGTCCTCTAAAATAGCACTCAGTGCTCTTAACAGCTAAGACATCTCTCCAGCCCTAACAATCATCTCTTTAAATGTAGTAGGACCTGTCCCCAGCAGACTACCAACAAATACTCCCATTACAAACCATTAGCAGAGCAGTGAGAAAAGCAGACTGTTTTCATTCACCTTCCAGACATTCGGACATCAGAGGGTGTGACGAGCTACATTTTATACTTCATACTTTAAATACGTAACTGCACAACTATTAATATGTTTTTACAATTAACTGTCACTCATGGCTGGTACTTTTATTGAATAGCTCAGAAATGCAGCCATTATCTGTTTCCATGCAAAGATAAACTTCTCAGTAGTCACAAAGGGGGTTGCTTACCTGGCATGAAGGCCCTAGGTTTAATCCCCCCCCCCCCCCCCCCCCCCCCCCGTGTGTGTGTGTGTGTGTGTGTGTGTGTGTGTGTGTGTGTGTGTGTGTGTAGGGAATCAAAAGAAGTAAGAAAACCCTGGAAATCCAACAGTCACAGCAGCAGCTCTCTCCTACACTGCAGAGTAAGTCTGCTGGTAACTGAAAGCTTGAGACTATTCAGTAACCGTCATTTTAGGGCGTTCTTTCAGAAAAAGCAAAGGTAACAACAGGCACACAGAGAAGCAATAAGATGACGACAAGGCACTGTTCACTAAAGCTGTGGCCCCTGAGGAGACAGCCTCAGACAGGAAGTTGGTATGTTTATGAGAAGCTGCAATGCCGCGCCCTGAATCCCTGCCCCCAAAACTCACTGGGATTTAACCTCTTAAACCAACTACGGTGTTTTAAGAGATGCCCAGGACTGGATCATCAGCAGGGCGACCTCAGATTCAACACTAGCAGCTCTGTAACACAGCCTGATGTCTCACACCATTCTTCCCAGCAAGAAGCCCCATCACAAGATGTGGTCCTCTGAAAACTGACCCCAAGTGGACCATCTGGGATGGTTCACACTTTAGTCCATACTATGCTATTTACAACATAAAACAGATAAATATACACACCATGACAAACCCAATATATTGGTTTAGTTTCAAAAGTACTCTTTTACAAATCACCAGAAAATTACTACTGATGCCCAAAGGATATCAGGGCATAAGTCACTTCAGTCTTTCAAGGCTGGATGGGATCTGTCTGAACAATAGCTTCACACTGTTATGTGCCAAAGGTAGCCCTATCTTAAGACTTGTGAGAATGCCTCAGACCCTCAATTCCAAAATGAAAAGCCACAGTTTTTCCCCTAATGTTCTGACTCTGGCCTTTCTTTCCTGAGGAGGAATTCCCATGGGGGAGGAAGAGAACAGGAGGAAGAGTTTCCTTTGTCACTTGGCTTATCCACAGACCTCAGCTACTCTACAGCCCTAAGGATCCCAGGCTGAGCTCTGGGAGGGGGCAGTACCTACCTGCAGAAGAGGGGTGTGCACGTGGGACACTACGTGGGGCAGCCGCCGCCACTCACGGATGGCCAGGCTGCTGGCCATCTCCACCAGGCGCTCAATGAAGCTGAGCTGCTGCTCCTCAGGGTGGCAGATGGCCAGGTACCCTCGGTACATGTTAACCTTCCAAGCCATCTCCTTCGGACAGCTGACCTCCACCTGGAGTGAGGGATGACAACCAAGGTGGTGATGATGCTCTCCAAACTGTGGCCAATTACACAAAGCAATACACAGAAATCTGGCCTTAATGTAAAAACTGACTTTCAATAGAGAAGCCAAGCATTTACACTGCTCTTCTGAGAACCTCTCCTGAACTCGGGTGAGCAGCCAATCTCCTGGGTTGCAGAGTGCACCACAAACGCTCCCAGAGAGGTGACAGAGATGGTACTTCTGTCTTAGGGCCATATGCACAGACCCTTCAGGACCAAATCATTTTAAACACCTCACTCACACTGCACATCACTCACACTGCACATCACACTCCATGCCTGATGCACTTCAGAAGCAGAGCCTGCCCCCCACCCCCCACCAGTGTTTTCAGATAACAGCAAACGCACCAGCCTGGGCTGCTCTGGCTCCAATCTTTTGTGTTACTCCTGATGATTCTTCTGACAAATGTCTACCAACACCACCAACTTAATTACTCTAACTCTCTTCCCGGCACTGCTTCTGTTCTCAGAGGTCAAGGTCTCTACATCCAATACTCATTTGACAGTAGAATTGAATGGCAAGAGAACGGAGGGATGGCCTACCGGGTAAGAATATCTGTTGCTCTTGTAGAGCACCTGAGTTTGGTATTCACACTCACAACAAACAGCTTCCAAGCACCAGCTTGGAAGCACCGTAACTCCAGCTCCAGGAGATCAAATGCCTTCTGGTCTCCGCAGGCACTGCACTACTGTACACACATGTACACACATACACACGTTCTCTCTCTCTCTCTGCAGGGGACTGCACTACTGTACACACACGTACACACATACACACGTTCTCTCTCTCTCTCTCTCTCTCTCTCTCTCTCTCTCTCTGCAGGCACTGCACCACCACCATTACTACACACAAACACTAACTGAATGCTCAATTAATACCAAACTTACTCAAATCTAGGAAAGGTCTCAGTGACAGAAAACCAGGCAATGTGGTCCTTGCTAATACCACAACATGACAGGGGTCTCACCTGCACCAGTGCCTCCTTCATGGCAGTCCAGTTGGACACCCTCCACGCGCATTCCAGGACGAGGTAGGGATTTATGTGGCCTTTGGACTGGCCAAACTCAGTCAAGGCTTCCCACTGGTTCAGCTCCTTGGAGCACCTAGGAGACCCAGGGTTAAGGCAGGAACTCAATCAATTCAACACACTGACAGACTTGGAAAGGTGAAGAAGGGTCCGAAGACAGCATCACAACAGAAGATAAGAGAGCTGACGTACAGACTGCTGTGGGATGCTATCCGGGCTTGCCTTCAGGAGACCTGCCTGCCCTATGACCATACAGCCAATAGAGCAGAGCTCTTACATCCTGAGGGGAGGCAGCAACGACTGGTCATCCCTCATCAGCACGTTTAATTACACACGACATTAGTTTCTTAGATTCTGTAGCATCCAACCCTTTCAAGAAACACTCAGGAAGAATTCACAGACATGTTCCCACGCTGGCCTCAAACTCAGAGATCCACCTGCCTCTGCCTCTAGTGTGCTGGGACTAAAGGTGGCACCACCATGCCCAGCCCATCCACCACTTCTACACCAGGGGCTCTAGACACATAACCAGCACACATCAGCCAAAAATCAAACACATAATGAACCCGATGTGCTTCCGGAAGCACTGGCCATGTGGAACTATGTAACTTTCCCGCAACCTTGTGTCCACCTTCATGATGCCCATGACCTCACACCATGAGATGCCAGTGAACGCTGCTGGAAACACCTCAGTTCAGATTCCAGACAAACAACTAGGTTATGACTACAGTGCTTCATTGCATATACCGTTTCTGGCCTAAGAGAAAATAGCCTAATAATGAAAAACAAAGACTTTGTTTTCTTGCCATTATTCCTCAGCACATACATATCAAATCAATGTACCTCTGGATTGCATTGTGTTAGAATGCTTGATTTAAAAAAACGTGTTTGATGGGCTGGCAAGATGTCTATGTGGGTAAAGGTGCTTCCCACCAAGCCTGAGGTACTTAAAGAAACACGACAGAAGGAGAGGACAAAGACCACAAGCTGACCTCTGATCTCCACATGTGCACCCTGGCATGTGTGTACCCCACATGCAAATAAAGAGGTATCACTTGAATATTAAAAACATATACATACACATACATACATACACACACACACACACACACACACACACACACACACACACACACACACACACACATATATATATCAATCAAAGAAGTCCCACCCAGGCCCAGTTCAGCTCACCTGATCCAGTGGTCCTCCCAGAGCTGGTACTCAGGGAAAATGGCAGGGGAGGCATTACTCCGCTCGTGTTCTTTTTTGGCTTTGTCCATTGCCTTTTCATAGGACTCTTGGGCCTAAAAAGGTAGCAAGGCAATCAGACTACTGAGGAGAAAGTGTTTGTCTTCTCAACTGTCTGGGGTAAGCTAGACAGGAACCTAGAAACAACTACAGCCTTCTCGTCCAAGGCTACCTGATGCCCATCACTCGCCTTTTAGAGACAGAGAGCAGGGGAGAGGCTAGCCCTCAAAGGTGGTGGAGAAAGACACAGGACATGCAAATGTGCTCAGTTCTGGGCCCCAGCATGTTGGGGGGTGGGGTGGGCAAGATTCACCCTGTAATCAGTGCCTGGGCTGCACAGAAAGCATGAGGCTGAGGATGGAAGTGCATCTACCCACTGTTTCCAACAGAACCAGGAACAGCCTAAGAGCATCCATGTTAGCTTCTGATGCCAGAAGACTGAGGTAAAGATGTCTCAGCAGGTAAAGGCTTGCCAACTTGAGTTTGAACCCTAGCACCCAGGTAAAGGTAGAAGGAGAGAACTGACTACACAAAGCTGTCCATGTGTGCCACGGTATGTGTGCTCATATGTGCACGCACACACAGGCACATAAAATTTCAAAGTTTTAAACCATGTAAGGTAGCATGTCCCCAGGCTTCTCTAAGTTAAGACTTCAAAGGGTCTTCATGAGCAGATAGGGCAGAATGGCTGGGGCACAGGAGGCTTGCAGAGCCTCCTGAAGTTCTGGGTTCCATTCCAAGTGCTTCAACCAATGACAAGAATGCTCAATGACCAACCATCTTCCCAAGTGTAAACTCACTGTAACTTAAGCACGTTACAGTACGGAAGACCCAGAATCCACCAGGCACCACCTGGAGGTCACCTGGAGCCATCACCTGCTCAAAGAAACCATGCTGCTCATAAGCAATGGCGGTTGCAGTCTCCGAGAACTTGCACCGCTTCTGCCACAGGCCGGCCCACATGTCTTCCTCTTGTAACAGGGAGTAAAGTTCAGCCAGGGAATCCAGTATCTCCTGAAAGAAATCACTGTCTGAGTGCTTGGGTCAAACATACTTTTTAAATCAACAAAGCAACTCCCCGCAGCGTAATTTAAGACCTCTGGGGAGATGTACTCATTGAAAGTCACTGACGGAATGAGGAGTCACCTGCTGAGGCGGCGTTATGCTCTCCTGCTCATAAAACTCGGCTGTTTGCTTCGGTTTGATCGGCAGACTCAGCCCCTTCTCAAAGGCCTGGTGCTCCAGCATCAATGTTGAGCGGAACCAGAGGTTGTGAGTCTTCCCCAGGTACTTCAGCACACAGGGGCGCATGGGAATCGGGGGGACGCACTGGGACATGGCTTCCACAAAGCAGTTCAATGCGCTTGGCTGGCAGTCACGCTGCACCTGATGACTGCCACTGCACAGGAACGGACTGATCTCCCCGGCCAGAGCCTAGAAGTGAGGGGTGAGAGATCTCAGGTCTTTATTCAAACCTAGCAAGGCTGAACCAGGTGTGCTCCTGCACACCTGCAAGCCCGGCACCTGAGAGGTTGAGGGAGGAGGATGGGGAGTGCAAGGCCAGCCCGGGCTATGATGTGATCTTGTGACCAACTTGGGGTATATACTGAGACCCTGTCTCAAACACAAAAGAACTGGCCTCTCCCTTATCACTTGGAAGCACTATGATAATTGGTCCTGAGAGTTGGTAGTTTTATCTTGCTCTGGAACCCAGAACTGTGTTCATTCAGGATTTTTTTTCTTTTTCTTCTTCTTTTTTTAAAATAATTTATTTAATTTTATTTTATGTGCATTGGTGTGAAGGTGTCAGAGCTCCTGGAATTGGAGTTACAGACAGTTGTGAGCTGCCATGTAGGTGCTGGGAATTGAACCTGGGTCCTCTGGAAGAGCAGCCAGTGCTCTTAACCACTGAGCCATCTCTCTAGCCCTCATTCAGGATCATTTATCAAAAGCTAAAACTCACTCTCCCCAAACAGGACTCTAAGATGTGACTCACATGCTGCTGTCTGTCAGACAGGATTTTCCAGAGCCTCGGGAAGAGCTGGACCCAGGTCTTCTCAGCCAGCGTTGTAGAAATGTGGCACAGCTGAACGAAGGCACTGAGCAGTGCTCCCGTCTGTGGGTACAAGGGGTCAAGCTCAGGTGCATCCTGGGCCTCCTGCATCCCCACTCAAAGGGACACCAAGGCCACGGCTGAGTCAGCCCTTCGAGCTTGGGGACAGATCCACTGCCCTCCTTTCTAGCAGTGATGGCAGATGAAAGAAGGCACATTTATATCATGCGGATACTTCCTCAGCACTCTACACTTACCCAGGACAGCAATGGTGCCATTAAGTCAGTTCAAATCCGGGTTACAGAAATTACTGACAGGTAACTGACTTTTCTTCCTCCTAGTCTGGACATTAACAGCACCTCCATTTCTGTGTGACACTCCTCAACAGTGATGGGGTGCACAAAGCCTTAGCTGATCAGAGTCAAAATGGGACACTGCCCACGCCCATGATTCACCAGTGTCTGTGGAGCCACAGCTCCCATCTGAGGAAACTGAGACCACTGACAGCGGGCACACCGGGAAGCTCTTCCCACAGAGCCAGCCTGTCTTCACACTTTACTACATCTCCTGATTTGAGGCACTTGAACCCAGAGTTCCTGCTCATTATAGGCATCACTAAATGATTTTTACCATTTCCACAGGACAGTAAGTAGTAGAGAAACCATTATCTCTATTTTTCCTGTATCTGCTTCCTCGACTATATTAAATGTTGAATCCAAACCCTCCCAGAACTATAATGGTTTCAACTGGGCTAGGAAGAAAAACTCTGGTGAGAGAAAAATTTATACTGGTGTGGAAAGATCCTGTTTTGAAATAAGGATGGGGGCAGAAGATATTCACTCCCAAACTTGCCCACAGACCTTCACTTCCCGGAGAGTATCAAGAAATTTGTCGTGTCTGTTGGTGAGCATGTGCAGCTGGTTCCCGATGTCCTTCTCGGAAAGCTCTTTGGTTTTGGGTGTGCTGGTCTGATCTCCAGGAGCCAGCTCAATATCGATCTCTACGTCCTAAACAAAACATAAGGAAATGCAGGAGGTCAAGGAGTTCACAAGATCCCAACAAACATAACTCTTATGAACCACTGGCAACTTTAAAAGATTTTAATTATGTATACATGTAACTGTCTGTGGGGAATGTACACCTAAGTACAGATGTCTGTGGGAACCAGAAGAGCTAGAGTAACAAGTGGTTGTGAGCCACCCACTGTTGCTGGGTCCTGAACTCCTCTGAGAGGGCAGCAGGTTCTTTTGTTGTTGTTGTTGTTGTTTTGTTTTGTTTTTTGAGACAGGATTCCTCTGTGTAGTTTTGGTGCCTGTCCTGGATCTCACTCTGTAGACCAGGCTGGCCTCGACCTCACAGAGATCTACCTGGCTCTGCCTCCTGAGTGCTGGAATTAAAGGCATGTGCCACCACTGCCTAGTGGCAGCAGGCTCTTTAAGCACTGAGCCAGGTCTCCACATCTCCATTTTTGATAAGTGCCAATTTTTCTTACTTTTCTAGAAGCTTTTCCCAGAGCACAGGCTGAGTATCCCTAGTCTGAAAGCCTTCAAATGTGAAACTTCTTAAGCACACACATAATGCTCAAATTTTGGGGTTTTAGAGCATTTCAGACTTCAGAATTTGGGTTCTCAGATGCAAAACTACAGTTAAAAAAAAAAACAAAACAAAACAAACTGAATTTCCAAAATCCAGAAACACCCAAAATGTGCAATGCATAAGTGTACCTGAGCATTTTAGATGGAGGACATTTGCTGTACCTTATAAATACTCTTTAATTTAATTAAAAGTATAACTGAGGACCAGCATTCCTGATCCAGAACTGCCTCTCCCCTGAATTTACTAAATTTTCTTTTCTTTTCTGTTTTTTTTTGTTTGTTTGTTTTGTTTTTTGTTTTTTGAGACAGGGTTTCTCTGTGTAGTTTTGGTGCCTGTCCTGGATCTCGCTCTGTAGACCAGGCTGGCCTCGAACTCACAGAGATCTGCCTGGCTCTAGTTCCTGAGTGCTGGGATTAAAGGTGTGCGCCATGCCACCTGGTTCTCCCCTGAGTTTAGCTAGCATACAGAATGTGTTTCATTTTGGCATTTCCATCCACACACTATGGTACTCTGGTCACATCTGCCCGCTCATGAGCCTCCCTCCACCCCACTGCATCTCTCTCTTAAACAACTGTGGAAGGATTATCATATGTTTCTATATTTGAATTATAGGAAGCAGGATAAATAGTATAAATATCATTGGAATAACAAAAGTGTGTCACTTGTTGAGATGCGGCATGGCTGCCCAACATCCTTGATCTGTCATGTTATTGTTGCTGGGGTCACTGTACAGGACATGCCTGGGTCAGTGTCTGCTATGTCAAAAACAAGAATGAACTTTCTCTCTCCAGCCTCTTGAAAGTCAGTCAACAATGAAATCAGGAAACTGTCCCCACAGTCAACAGGTCAACTATACTATCGACTACGTTGCACTTGATGAGTCAAAGATAGTCACTGATGTCACTAAGATTACAGCAAGACCAGATCAAATGACCCAATTAGCTCCACCACTTCTTCCTTAACAGAACTGTGCTGGAGATCAAACCCAGGGCTTCACTCATGCTAGGCAAGCACTCTGCCAACCAAGCTACAACCCCAGCCCAACTCCCCCTTTCAGCGCAAAGGAAACAAGTGTTCTCCTTGTTGCTAAAGGCTTTCTTCTAAAACCCACACCCCAACAGGTTGTGCTTCCCAAACCAGGGGTCTAGGCACATGCACTCCCAGGAGAAGAATGGAGAGCCAGGAGAGCTATGTAGACTAAGGTACCAGCCTCGGCTGAAACACCTTTTATCAGATGCACTTTCAGCTCCATGCTGCCCATCTAGGACCAGGTAGCAATACACAAGGCTCCCAGAAGGCTGTGCAGGGCTCGGCACTGGGTTCCTACATAATGGGTATCACTTACAGTCCAAGCACAGCACCACAGCAGAGGGAAAAACCCAAATCAATCCCCTGATCTAAGCAGAACTGGCTCAGAACCACACCACCAACTGGGTGTGGCAACTAAGACGCTTCTCAGTTTTAATGGCAACTAAGTCTAAACTGAGGTACCACACTCAGCTTTTGGGCAGAAACAAGTTCTGATGCACTGCTCTTGCCAACTCAGATCTAGTAGCAACTTTGTCCAGGCAGCCAGAGACTCACCTCTTCTTTAGACTCACTGTTCTCTCGCTCCCGAGGCTCCTGCTTGACGTGTGTGACCATAGCAAAGGCAGCTCGGTCATGGCTGTCGGCCAGGTTGATGACATTGGTGATGGACGGGAGCATGGCTCCCTGGCAGCTGGTACCAATGGCCGTGCTCTTCTCACACACGGCCAGGAGGAGCTAGAGAGGATCATGGGAAAGAAGACCAGTTTAAAGCGGATGCCTGGCACTGGGAGTGTGTGAACACCCAGACATCAGAACAGACGCTCACATACAGACAACCCAGGTCCACAGATCAGGTCACAGCACCCACAGCACCCCCAGCCCAGGTTAGCTGCAGGCCTGAACTTGCTTTCCAGTTGCCCAACTGCCTCTGGCTTAGCATCCTCCCCTCTGCCCCAGGCAGAGACCTCTGCTTTTCTACCCTCTACCCTCTTTTCTCTCACTGCATGTGGCACTGCCCCAAGCCTAGCCCAGGGAACCTCCTAGGTCATCGGCAGACCCACCCTCTCACAATCATCTCTTTCCACACAGCTAGTCCCATGACTCTCCTCTCCCCCTGAACCCCTCAAAGACTTCTCACAGCCTCAGAGAAACAGTCCATACTCTTCCATGGGCTGGGCGCACCTAAGATCTTCCGTGATGTGATATGACCCTTGACTGCCTATGTGGCCCCTTGTGTTCTCAGCACTTCCCCAAGACATTTCCTCTTGTAGCAGCTTCTGCAAGGTCACTACAGGGCCACTGCTTATGCTGCCCCAGGCACTGAAGAAACACCAATTCTTCACAAATGGGAACCATGGCAACCAGCTGTCACTGAGGTCCAGGACACATTCCCTCCCGCCCATCAGAAAGAACGTAAGAACTGTTTGCCGCACTTGTCTCAAAGGGGAAAGCTGGTTTCACTCGTTGTAGGTAAGCAGATATGAATCTGCTTAGCACTAGTGACTTGACAAACCAGCACTGCCTGGAACCCGAAGCCTGTGGGTGAGAGCGGCCCGAGTCCTCCTGTGATCCTCATGGAGGACCTGCCTCTGCAGGCTGCACGTTCCAGACCACACACAGCTGCCGGCTGCCCCAGTGCCCAAACCCTCACACCAAGGAACCCAAAGCAGCAGTACTGGCCAGCTGCCCACTCTGTTGACGACTGATGGGATGACAACCACGACATCTATTCAGCTTTCTAGGTAGACAAATTTAAAGGTGTTTCTATGTGAAGAAGGAATCTTTGCCCACTGAAGTTTCTTTCGGCTTTCTGATACAGTAAGATGAGAATGTTACTTAATGTTGTCTTAAGTCCTTACTTCTAATGATTAGCAGCAAGGCCTGTTTGTCTCCCCTGTAGTGGGACAAGAACAGGTACATGACGAGCTATTTCTATACTTCCTTGTGTTGTAGGATGCAATAGCTTGAGGAGAACAGTCCTCATAGGCTCACATGTTAGAATGCTGGGTCCCCAGTTAGTGGAACTATTTGGGAAGGATTAGGAGGTGTGGCCTTGTTGGAGGAGGTGTGTCACTGGGAAGGGGCTTTCAGGTTTCCAAAGACTTTTGCCATTCCCAGTGTGCTCTAAGCCTTGTGGCTTGAGGTATGTGAGCTCTCAGCTTTTCCTGCTGCCATGCCTTAGCTCCACCATTGTGGACTGTAACCCTCTGGACCATAAGCCCAAATAAATGCTTCCTTTCATAAATTACCACGGTCATGGTGTTTTAACAAAGCAATAGGAAAGCAACCAATTCACAGGATAACCCGCTGCCTTCTATGTCTCCTCAGAAAATCCCCAGGCTCTTTCAACCACAGAGGTCGAGTTCACCCACCCTACCTCAATGCACTGTTTGATCCAGAAATGGCTCCCCATGGCTTCCCAATTCTGGGAACAGGTGACATACAGCAGGCGCTCATAGACACGGCGTTTCATAGAGTTGTCAAAAACCTCGAAAAACTTGGCCCTGATCAATGGCTGGGCACAACGAAGCCCAGAGAGAAAGGCGGGCTCAAGCTTTGCAGTCAGCTCGCTGCCAGAAAGTGCCTCATCCCTGTAATGAGAGGAGGTAAGAGAGGACCTAAGAGCCAGGTACACCCAGATCAGCGTTCAAGATGATGTACACCAGCTCCCCAAACCAACTCCGCTGTAATACCAAGCTGTGTTTCCACCACGAAGACTCAAGCAACACTTCTGCAAGGGCTCAGAAATGCTGCCATGGCTGCCGGGAAGATGCATCAGTGGTTAAGATCACTAGCTGCACTTCCGGAAGAGCTGAGTTCCACTCCCAGAACCCACATGGCTGCCTACAACCCTCTGTAACTCCAGTTCCAGTGGATCTGATGCCCTCTTCTAGCCTCCGAGGATACTTTCTGCACACATATACATGCAAGCAAAACACCCATACACATAAAAGAAATCTTAACAAAAAAAAAGACAAAGAGATGCCATCAAGGTATGTTACCTTAATATCAAAGTGAGTACTCAGTTTAGACGGAAGCACAAGATTTGAGTCATACTACACTGCTGAGTGGGGAACACACCACGGACCCACAGAGAACATGACCTGTGCTGAATTACCTGTAGACATAGTTAACAAGGTCCAAAAACTGGGCATTTAGTTCCAGGTCTTCTGGGAAACGTTTCTCTATGTAAGTCATCATTTTCACGAGCAAGATCGACTTCTCCCGGAGTGTAGGAGTCTACAAAATTGGTTTCCCCAAAGAAAGTGCCAATTACTTCTACTTGAAAAACCAAAAATCCAGAAGCATTTCACAGCCACCTGTCCAACTCTCCATGCTCCTGTTATTTTACCAATAACATCATTATTTACTGCAGTCAAGCCAGCTCATTTTTAAAGAGAAAAAAAATCAAAGACGGTTGTTACTATCTTTGGGTGCTCAAAGTCAAGACATGCTGGTAACTCCCCCTCCCTCCACCTGGGTGACTCACTTTGGAAACAAGTCACAAGCTGCCAAGTACCCTCCAACATGACAGGCTCTCACCAGCAAGTGTTTCACAGCTCACCTCTACCACCATTACAGAATAAACTTACAAATAAGATTCATGTAACATTTTAACAAGAGCAAAGCCACTGTGAGAAGAGTAGCTGGTTAGCTCATCTGCTTGGCTCGCCCAGTGAACTCTTCATCAAGCAAAGCTACTGTGGGGACAATCCAACAATGCCCTTGTTCCATGTGTGTCAGAAGGAAGGGTAAGAGGGGACCGGGCTGTGTCTATGTTTCTGGGTTTCAGAGAGGGCCAACCCGGCAGAGTGGGGCGCCCTCCTGCCAGCTCACCTGATTGGCTGCCATTGGGGAATTATTCTTAACCCACTCCTCCACGATCTTCACCACAGCTCGGAGGATCTTGGCATCTGGAGATTTCTCGATGAGGGAGGTCAAGATAGTCTGGATGAAGTTCTTACGCATCTCCATGCTCATCACCGCCAGTCTTGTCTTCACAAGCTCCAGGCTCAGCATCACCAGCTCACTTGTTCCAGCTGTGCAGAGAAAGGACAAATACCTGGGTCCGGTCCCTACAGATGTACTTAAAGGAGCCACTGGCCTGCAAAAACCATTTACAAATGTTTTCTCTCTAAGCCTTTCTCCAGCAACCGGCACGCTGGGATCTGAAGCAATGTCACCTCTTTTTGGCTGCATCTTGCAAAGTGCCCTCTCGCAGCCCCAGCCACAAGAATGGAGGTGACAGAGCTGATGGGCCTGCACAGGCACCCCAGCCTCTCCACATCCTACCAGAAGCTACTTGGCACTCGGGTCCTGGGGGAGCCTTCACTTCGGTGGGAGTCTTGGTTCTATTCTGGAACCTGACTTCAGAAATAGCAGCTCTGATTAGGCATTCTGCCACAAAGCACTGTGATAACTTCGTGGTTGCAGTGAAGGTTCACAGGACTCTCCACTCTCAGCTGCTTTTCATTCTTACACTCACAAATTTTAAACTAGATTTTTGGCCTAAGCCCTGTTTTGACTTCCAACCTCTGTCACAAGAGCCTATCATCACAACTTCACATCAACCCACAGCCCTCACTGCTCAGATGGCCCACGCGTCCCTGGAGAAAGGACACCAGCCCCAGGCTGTCACCTGCAGTTGCCTCAGTGCTGCCAGATGCTGCCTGCGGGTTTAAGTGCTCTCGGACCATCTTCTGCAGGGAGCGCATGAAGACGGAGATCAGCCTGTCGATGTAGCTTGGGTTGTTGCAGCAGGCCGACTTGAGGATCATGAGTGTCCCTGCAGTGCAGGAAGAGCAGTCATCTTACAAGGGAGAGATAACTGTGCTGGGAGACAGCTCCGTCAGCACGGTGCTCACCTAGCACGCCCAGGGAGCCAAGTGTGACACCCTACAGCCAGAAATGGGGGTGCGCAGCTGTAATCCCAGCACTGCAGAGGCAGCAGACAGGGGGGTCCTGGGCCACACACACACACACACACACACACACAGTAACAGCAAAATTAAGTAACAACGGTGTGCTTTTAAAGCGACCAACTCTGCCAGCCCTGTGAGTGCTTTCTATCCCATGATGTTTGGGAGAAGGCGAAACAGGAAGTCCTTGGTGGGGGGGAGGGAGGGGGAGTCTAGCCTGTCTGAACATGAACACGTTTGGAATTTATTTCATGCTTCTATGAAAACTGCCCAAGATCAGAACAGGACACTGAGTGTCTGCCAAGAACTAATCTTTCACTAGTGAGGTCTTTAACATCATCTTGACCCTGACAGAACTTGAACTCTATTCCTGGGTCACATCACAGACCCATCAGAGGGCATCTGTCATTTGTAGGTGCCAACATCCCAGGTGTGGACAATTTCATGCTGTCCTTGTTAAAACCTGTTCTGCCTAGCAGCCATGGCACAGCCAGCCTGATTTTAAGACAAGTAACCAAATCCATGATGAAAATGGGATGTATTGGGGCTGGAGAGATGGCTCGGCAGCTAACAGCACTGGCTGCTCTTTCAGAGGACCTGGGTTCGGTTCCCAGCACCCATATGGCATCTCACAACTGTCTGTAACTCCAGTTCCAGGGAATCTCCACCCTCACACATGCAGGCAAAACACCAACGCACATAAAAATGAGTACTTTTAAGAAAGAAAAGAAAATGAAATGTGACCTGCTCCCCTCTCCTCTAAGGCCATAGCATTGACAGAACTAAGTCCCCCAGACAAAAAGGACCAAGCACAGCCAGCTTCCCAGGCCCACCTCATCCTGTGCCATCCCAGCCTGTGGTCACCTACAGAGGAGGGAGGCAGGGCCTACCTATGGGAGGTCACCCTACAGGAAGGCAGGGCACATGGGGTCACCCTACAGAGGGAGGCAGGACCCATGGAGGTCAGCTCTTCTTTGAGCACCTTGAGAATGACTAAGCAGAGATGTTCCTTCACCTTGTGATAGGAGCCAGAACATACAAGATGGCTCCACTTAAAGTCACAAAAGCCCATCAGCTGGCTCTAGAGCAGCCAGGTGTGAACAGGAAGACCAGGTGTCAACAGAAAGACAGACTAATTAAACCAAATACACCTGGGTCCTGAATTCCAGCGAGCAAACAGCCAGCTTTGGAAAGCAATGCATTTTTGTGAAATTAATAACTAAAATTATTCAGAATACAGGTTCAGACACAAGCACTTTCATAACCAGGGTGGTTTACAAATGTTCTTACGTATAGAAAACAATAAATACGAATCAGAAAGCTAACAGTCCCAGAACCACTGCTGGGCAGCTCCAGCTCCAGGGGAATCCTGATGCCTCTGGCCTCCTTGGGCACCCTGTACCTCACATGCACAAATGCATAAACATTATTAAAACTAAAATAAGGCCAGGAGGTGTTGGCACACGCCTTTAATTCCAGCACTTGGAAGGCAGAAGCAAGAAGATCTCTGAGTTTAAGGCCAGCATGGTCTACAGAGTGCGTTCCAGGCCAAGACAGCCAGGGCTACACAGAGAAACCTTGTCTTGGGGGAAAAAAAAACCCACCCCCTCCTCAAGAAAATTAGGTACAAAAAGAAAATGATACATGCCAACCTATTAGTACTTAGTACTAATGAACTGAGAGACTTATAGGTAACTTTTATTTAGTTTAAATGAAAATATTGATTTCCCAAGTTTTACACAAAGACAATACAATATGATAGGGGAAAAAAATTTATGGTACCAACCCAATTCTAAGCTGAATAAGGACCAGAGTGACAACGGGCAGGGAGTCTCAGCTGTCATTCTGAGAATCTGGGGCACTTATCCAGCTGTGCCGATCATCTACGTCTGTCTCTCTCGGACAGGGACAAGCCTTGTGAATGGCTGACTGGCGAGTGGACACAGCCCAGGGGACAGCATCCCAGCAGTGCACAGGCAACTCCCTTCAAACCAAGTGTACACTGGGGCCGAGCCAAGGATTCAGGGAGCATGAATGCTGGACAGAATGCAAAACTCCAAAACAGCACGTCAGCCCAAAGCCCCTCCTCCCAGGCTCCACAGTCAGGGAGCAGGGACCACAGTCCCTGAACCGCTGCTGGGCAAACCACGCAGGTACTCACCAAAGAGCTGGGAGGGGTTTGCGTTGGTGGCCTTCTCATAATTAGTGAGTCCTTCGTAGATGACCTTCCCGACAGCTGCATAGAGGCACTCCAGCTCTTCGTACTTGGAGGCCACACTCGAGGTGCCTGAAACAGAGGTAGGGCAGGCAGCTGGGGTCAGGGCTGTTAGGCCGCCAAGCCCCCAGATCAAGCTCCAGGTGTGGCGTGTGCAGCACAGTGCCTTTCCTTCCACCACAGAAGAGTGTGCGCCTCATCGCCATCACACCAGTGAGGACACCTCTCATCCTGACGGCTCTAAGTGCACTTAATGAGCACTCGTACAATTCAAGTTGCCGATTGTTCAACATTTGTTAAAATACTAAAACTAACTTCCCTTAAATACCTGAAAAAAAATCCAGCAGATGAAGATATAAACTTCAAAACAGAAACAAAAAAAATGTTACCATTAAGTTTTCAAGTCAAATAATGTTTTAAAAGAGAGATTGAGAGACTAGTCATGGTGGCACATGTCTTTAATCCCAGCACTCAGGAGGCAGAGGTAGGCAGGTCTCTGAGAGTTCAAGACCAGCCTGAGCTACATAGTGAGACCCTGTCTCAAAAATGAAACAAGAAAGTAATGTTGGGAGGAAAACAATGATCACTAAGGACTAAAGGATGAGTACTCTCAAGCAACAGTCCTGGACCCACCAGTCTCCTGCAAAGCAGAGGCATATGGGAAGGGTCGCTTACTTGGCTCTGTAGGGAAAATGCTCATCAGGCGAGAGAGGAGGCTGTGGACGGCTCGAAGCACTTTGGTGTTCCCACAAGTCATGCAGGCTGCAATGCCCCGCTGCAGGGGCTTGAAGCTGCTGAGGATGGCCGGTGACTGTAGCACAGTTAGCAGGAAGTTGAGCACTTCCAATCCTGTGCAGATATTCCCATAGTTCACCTGGTTCGGCTGTTCCTGCAATGGGAAAACAGGCCACAGAGTTCTGAAACTACATGTCATCAAGTGTTTGGAACTAAGTAAAAACCCAATGAAGAATGAACATGGGTACCGCTGTCACAGCATGTGGCCACCATGCACAGTAGGACTTTTATAAGACTGTGTCCTCTAGAACGTGACCTAAAATTTTAAACTTCTTTACAAGGTCATTAAGACATTAGTAGTCAATATTAAATATCACTTAAATCACTAAAATTTGGACTAAAATGGAAAGGTATTATAATGCAGAAGGCTTCTGTTGGCCTGCTTACTTAAAATACAAAAATCCATCCTAAGGGAAATGTTTTCCAAACTGCATCATGCAACCAATGTACTAGTTGATGATATTATTAAAAATAAAAACTGTCTGTAGGAAGCATAGACATGGCTTCTGGAAACTTCCATTCCTGTGGTTTACACACATTATCATGTACATATAGCAGTGAGGTCAGCAGCATGAGCCCCTTGTAGCTTTTAAACCTTGGACAGCAGTGTTTTAATTCTTTGTGGACCCAAGCAGCAGGTATCTATGCTAGGCCTTTTAATAAAAGTCCAAGAGTGAGCCGGGCGGTGGTGGCGCACGCCTTTAATCCCAGCACTCGGGAGGCAGAGCCAGGTGGATCTCTGTGAGTTCGAGGCCAGCCTGGTCTCCAAAGCGAGTTCCAGGAAAGGCGCAAAGCTACACAGAGAAACCCTGTCTCGAAAAACCAAAAAAAAAAAAAAAAAAAAAAAAAAAAAAGTCCAAGAGTGAAAGAAAGGAAAAAAGCCATGTGGTAGAATATAGATTAATAAAAACATGGGTTAATTTAACTTATAAGAGCTAGTGGGACAAGCCTAAGCTTAGGCTGAGTTTTCATAATTATTAAGTCTCAGCCGGGCAGCAGTGGCACATGCCTTTAATTCCAGCACTAGGGAGGCAGAGCCAGGCAGATCTCTGTGAGTTCAAGGCCAGCCTGTTCTACAGAATGAGATCCAGGACAGGCACCAAAACTACACAGAGAAACTCTGTCTCGAAAAACCAAAACACAAACAACCAAAAAAAAGAAATATGAAAGACACTGTTGATTTAGTCTGAGCACTCTGGGCTGACTGAGACCTGAAGACAGAGTGGAAGAGGTCACAGAGCGGGCACACATCAAAGCTGAGTTGTAGACTCAGAAGCGATGTCCACAGCAGGCCAGGTGACAGCATCAACTTACAGCCCCTACACCTACCACAGTCATCAGCAGCTTGTCGAACCACTGCAGTTTGAGCTCGGACTTGGACCACATATCTGGCCGTAAAGCGGTCTTGAGAAGGTTCACACAGCGGCGTGACAGCACCTCTCCAGGTGACCCCGCAGTGTTGGTGTTGTCATTGACCTACAAAAACGCCAAGGGTTGGTCACTGAAGACAAGCTTACAGGTACAGGGAGAGAGCGACACTGTTCTCAAATGTCCCTGCACCCATGCATCCTAGCCCTCTGCCTTCCATGCATCTCCCAACACCTGGCTTCTCCCTCTGGTCTCTTCAGCCACACACTCCCCTGCAGTAGGTGTCTGCAGTAAGCGAGAGCAGGGCCTCCACTCCCAGAAGAGGATACCCGCACCCAGAACCCCTTGAAATGCAAGGAAACAAGGGATCTTCCGGCTGGACAGCTCAGGATTCTTCACAACTCGTAGCAATCTCCGGTATTTCACAAAACACAGTGTTTTGTTTGACAGTTTTAAGGACTGAGTAACCCAGCCCCAATTTTTGAGACTTTGTGTGTCTGAGTGTTTTGCCTGCATGTACGTCAGTCTACCATGTACATGCCGTGCCTGCAAAGGCCAGGAGAGGGGTTGAACCCCCTGGAACTGGAGGGACAGATAGTGAGGCACAATGTGCGTGCTGGGAATCAAACCAGGTCCCATGGTGTAGACAGTGCTCTTAACTATTGAGCCATCTCTATGGCACGCAACCCCCTCCCCCGAATTTTTTTCTAAGGAAAACTTTATTTACATTAGATTTTGGAAAACAAAAATGGCAGGTTACAGAACTAGATTCCCAGCAACTCTGTGAGAACATAAATACTGATGTGATCGGTGAGCACAAGCTATAAGCACCGCTACAGGTAATTACAAGCTGCACAGATCCCTGGAGACTGGTCAACTCAATGCCATGAGCTATGCTCCATGCCCAACTTAATATAGCAAAGAAAACAAGGACGTCGACTCGCTGGCCAAGATCCCTTAACTATGCCAAGACGCAAACTGTAAGATAAGCTGGGCTGTGGTGGCTGGGTGGTAGGGTGCTTGCCCCCAAGCCTGACGACCTGAATTTCCATGTGATGGAAAGAGAACCAACTCCCACACGTTGTCCTGTGACTTCTCTGTGACATATTAAATAGATGCTAATTTTCCCCCAAGTCATGCCATTATTTCATTAAGACCGAAAGGAGAAATTGGGGGCAGACATGCCTACCAATAAAAAGACAGGCAGCCAAGTGTGGCACACACTTCTAATTCCAACATTCAGAAGGTTCAAGGAGGAGGGTTATAAATCAGAGGCCAGCCTGAGAGACAGAGCAAGCTCCAGAAACATAAGGCAAGTCTAACATCAGAACAATCTGGCATCTAGGTGGCAGACTTGCTCTCAGGCCGGGTCACAGACTCCGTGCTGCAGGGTCACTAGGCAGCTGCTGTTATGCAGTCCATACCTGGCAAGCCACTCGGATGAGGAAGTTGACCACGGTGTCCGTGTGTTGCTTGTCGATGGGCTTGGAAAGAAGAGAGTCGGCCCCCGGCAGCGACTGACTCCTCCCAAACACCTGCAAAAGGATTGTCCTTTAGAGTGGGAAGGGTCTCCACAGCAGTCATCCCCCACAGGGTGCTGACTCAGCCTGCCAGCTGACAAGCACTGGCACTTTCCAGACTGTGGGCACGAAGGACTCCAGGGGAGGACCTCTGCTCTGTGAAGCACACAGTCCTGGCAGGGGCACTAACTGGCAGTGAGGAGGATGGCTCACGTGACAGACAACCAGAGGGAACATGGCCGTGAAAAGACGCGGAGTGCCTGAGAAGGAGCTGGTGGCAAGGGAAGAAACGTCGGAGCAGCAGACAAAGTGTAGAGGAGGCCTGGAGACTCTGACTGAGGGAAGACCTGCCTGAGGGCAGAGTGAAAGGGATGTGCGCCACCAGCAGGGCTCTGTCGAGGACCAGCAAGGCAGTCTGACCTCATTTTTAGTTTTAAATGATCAAAATATTCATGAAGTAGTTACAAAACCAGTACAGAGGTCCAGCACACCCTTCACCTTGCTTCCCCTCATTTAAGGTAGGAAAAAAGAGCTTTTGGTATTGTGCTTTGTGAAAAGCATTAGCAACAGTGAGAGAAATGGAAGCAGCAATCAGAAGAGGGAGGGAGCTGCAGAAACTGACTGACAGTGCAGGTGATGGACGCTGGGGGCAGGAAATAGACAGGGCCGAGAGGAGAGGGTCCAGGTTTCCACTTAGTCCTGGGCAGTTGTGGAAACACCTAAGCAGGTAGGCCAGCAAGAGCTGGACAAAGTAGTGTCAGCCAGGCCAGTGCCCACAAGCCCAATGCCAGGCAAGAACAGAGCTCAAGGCTCCCAGGGCCATCATCCTAACCATGAGTGAAGAGATGATGCCCAAGACCCTCTAGGAGGCTGCTCTCAAAAAATAAAAAACCAGATGAGTTGTCCTTTTAAAAATAAAGTGGTTGGGCAGTGGTGGCGCTTGCTTTTAGTCCCAGCACTCAGGAGGCAGAGACAGGCAGATCTCTGAATTCAAGGCCAGTCTGGTCCTACAGAGCAAGTTCCAGGACAGCCAGGGCTACACAGAACAACGCCATCTCAAAAAACTCAACGACAACAAAAAAGTGGGCATAGTGGACACATTCTCAACATTTTCACTTCAAGGGTGTTGTTTTGGTTTCTGGTTTGCTATGAGCAGGACTCAGAGCCTTACACATGCTGGGCAAGCTCTCTCTAGTCAGCCACACCTCCAGTCCTTCACAGAGACATTCTAGGCAGGTGCTCTACCACTGAGCCACCCCACCCCAGCAGGTGTCTACTGGGCGCTCACCCCGAGCCCTACTGCTAGACTCTAAGCAAGCACTCCATCAACAGGCATGTTCTCAGCCTCACACTGGTAGAGCCTAGGCTGTGACCCCCCAATGTCCTCTTGTGGCCTTTACTGCAAATAGCTAGCAGACTCCTGCTGGTCCTACGCCAGTGAAGGGGAACGTCAGGAGATGGGAAGGACCTCCGGTGAGTGTTGTGCCCTGGGGCCATTGCCAGTTCCCAGCTGCTCTAGAGCAGTTGGCCCAAGAACGCTCAACATGCATGGACTAGATGCAGCGTCCCCGAGGACGGCAGGTACACGGGAGGAAAGCACAAATTCTTACTGCACTGATGGCCCCGGTGGCTGCCCTGAAGCGTTTCACCTCCTGTGCAGAATCTACAGACAGTCCTCTCTTAATGGATGACACAGAGTTGACGCCCTCTCCACTCGAGTTTGGGTCCATGTCAGAATCCGGCTGTGTGAAAACACACAGACACACCAGATTTTATTGACTGGTTCCCGGAAGTGTAAGAGCAGTGAGAGATGACAGCAAAGGCTGAGAGTCCTACCTGCTGGTCCTTGATCCTCTGCAGCTCCCACTTGATAACGACTTCAGACAGGTCCACAGCCAGCCTCCTTTGCTCGATGGTGACACTGGGGGTGAAGCCCAGCCTCTGCATGGCACTGACCATGTGCTGTACCAAGTGGTGCCGCACCGGGTAGTATACCTGCAGACACAGGGGCCAACACGGCCTTAGCCTTTACTGAAAGGTGAGTGGCCACCCTTATCATAGAAAGAGCAGGGGCTTTGCAGCCAGCATCTGAGACTGCCCCACGCACACCTGCTGTCCCTTCACATACTTTGAAGTGCTGCACTATGAGGTGGAGAATGTGCACCAGCTGTGGGACCGTGTGGCCTTCCTCCACGATGATCTTCCTGGTCCAGTGCGTCAGCATCTGGTGTCCGTCCTCCATGCGGGCTGGCACGGCTGGGGTCAAAATGGCCATCGCTTGTCTCACAATCGCTCGGGCTTCCATTGCGTGAGCCTTGAGAAGACTGTGGAAAACCTAGAAAAAGAAATGCCAGTTCCAGGAGATCTGATGCCCTCTTCTGTTCTCTGTGTACATTGCATACACATGATACATGTTTGTATGTGTATGTACGTACATGCATATATACATAAACACATAATGTACACATACCATGTATGTATACACACACACACATATAAATACATATACATACATGCAGGCCAAACTCTCCTACATAAAATATTTTTAAGGTTGTTTCACAGGAAGGTCAGAACTAGAAGCCCACAAGATGACTAGGCACATTAAGGGCCACATAAGCCTGACGACCTGAGTTTAACCCCTAGAATCCACATAAAGATAAAGGAATCAACTCACGATGCTGTCTTGTAAGTGCCCCCACATACATCTCTCTCTCTCTTCAACACACACACAGAAACAGCAAAGTGAAATAAACAGTTCAAAATCAGAAAGATGAATGCACCGAGCAGGGGTGTCTGAGGGGGATGTGAGCAGGGGTTTCTGAGGGGAATGTGAGCAGAGGTGTCTGAGGGGAATGTGAGCAGGGATTTCTGAGGGGAATGTGAGCAGGGATGTGACGTGAGCAGGTGTGTCTGAGGGGGTCGTGAGCAAGGCTGAAAAGAAACACGCGGCAGAGCAGCTGGGAGGAGCAAGCATCCCGGGATGGGGTGGCTCACACCGTGGAGTTTGTCTTTAAAGCCCTCTCGGTTTTTCAATGTGAAAACACACACACTACCACAGGTCTTCAGTTACAAACACGCGTGCTGCTCCAGTGAGCCATCCCTGGGGGTGCACTCTGCCACCACCTTCCCCGCTCACTGCATTTCTTCTCAAACTCAACTCCTGTCCCTGTTCATAATGGCTTCCGCCTGGGGACTGTCAAGCAGGAGGACCACTGCCAGGTTCCAGGACAGCCTGGGCTAGAGTTAGGACCTGTCTCATCAACTCCCGGGACGTCATCCTCAACTGTTTTCCACTACAATTTTCATGAGTCATTAAGAGAGTCCGAGAGTGACGGTTTCTTATAGTTCCTGTAAGGCAGGAATGGGTAACTCCCCACCGTTGTGTTTTGTTTGTTTTGTTTTTTAAGTGGCTTTGAGAGGATGACAGGAAAGGAGCAGATGAGACTGTCCAGACAGCAAGGAGTACTGTGGGAGAACAGGGAAGAACACGAGGAGACAGAGGGAGCCCGTGAGGCACCTGGAGGACGATTTTCTTGTGAATGGCGAACTTGGCAATGATGTGCGCCAGCAGCAGGTGCCCGCTGTATTTGCAGGCGGGGTCCACGCAGGCCTTGGAGAGCAGGCAAGGCCACGCGAAGGTCATCAGACGGCGCAGCTTGCTGTTGCGGTTCTTGTTGTTGTCATGGATGTGGTGCGGGGCATGCTCCACTAGCAACGTGGCGTACTGCAGGAGGTAGATACGCAGGGAATCCAGCATGTCTGCTTGCTTCTCAGGGTCCAGGACCTGACGTGGAAGCAGGAACTCACTTTAGATTTTTATTATGATCATACAAGTCTGATCCTTAAAAAATAAACCTTAAAATATTCTTTTGCGGGCTGGAAAGATGGCTCAATGGATAAAGACACTTGCTGCCAAGGCTTACAACCTGGGTTCAAGTCCTGTAAGTCACATGGTAGAAGGACTGAACTCCCTCAAATTGTCCTCTGACCTCAATTTGTATTTATACGTGTGTGTGCACACACATACACAGACAGACACACAGACACACAGACACAGACACACATGTGAGGTAAGGGAGCCCAAGGAAAACCTCATTCCCACAAACCCCTACCACAGGCATACACATTCACCCATCTGCAAGGGCTCGCCACACAGAGGTGCTCCTGGGGACACCACCTTGGTTATAAACACACTGGTAATGCTCTCTGGGTTGTCTCCTTCTGGATTAGGAGGTCCTAAGAGCTGTTCTCCTTCCCCCTTCTCAAAGCTGTACAAGAAAGCAGGATTCAAGATGTGCTGCAGAACCTAGGGAAAGAAAAACATGAAGTGGAACAGAGCTGTGCGAACTTTTTGTGGTGATGTGGGGGGTGGGGTGGGCAAAGCAGAAGCATTCTGCATCATCAAGGTAGGACCTGACCAGGAGCAACTGTTCATCTTGACTTCCAGTCAAATGGCAACTGCCAGAGGCAGCCTAAAACTTCAGAAGGAGTGCCCACCTCAGCCTGGCTTTCCCTCCTCCCTTCAGACAAGTTATTCTGAATACACGGAAAGGATCTGTCTGGTCACTCAGCAGTGGCTTCAGCAAGACCACTCACCAGCCCACTACGTAAGCCTCTGCAGAGCTGCGGCGGTTTGGAATGAGCCCGGCTCCCTGGGAAGAGCCCTGGCACCTGCCCCCACCTCCTGGTAAGGATGGGCTCACCTTTGCTTTCAGTTCATCTCCAAAGTTGGGGTCATTAAACTCAACAAAGCGGAAGAAGAGGGCGCGCTTTTGAGCGATGCTGTAATTCTTGGGGATCTCTTCTTCCATATACTCTTTCAAGAAGGTCATATTGCAGAGGAAGCGGCCAGTGAAGGCTCGGAGCAGCTGGAACAGCAGCTCTATGTCGCCATAGTTCCTTCTGAAGGGCCAGGACAAAGAAGAGGTTAGCTTAGGGCTAACTCTGCAACTAGACAAAACCCAGGTTTGCGCCTTTTCCCTGTCTTTTTCCATTTCTCATCTGTGTGGCATGCATGTGGGTAAGCATGATTTTACATGTGTGTAGGAGGCCCAACGTCGATGTCTGGAATCATCTCAGATTGCTCTTCTCTCTCCTTCAAACCCGGAACTCACTGATTAGGGTCAATCTTGCTAGCCAGCTTGCCCTGGGAAATCCCATCTCTGCTCTCTGCCTTCTAAGGCTGGAATTACAGCCAGGTTGCCATACCCATCTGCCATTTCTATGGGTTTCTGGGGATCCAAACTCAGGCCCTGATAGGTGCAAATCATTGCCCTCCTCAGACCCCTGACTCACATTTTAAAGACTTGAGTTACCACCCACCCTCTGTAACAAATCTGACCACACTATCCAAGGATCTGTAGACCAGGCACATCAGTGACAAGGCCACAATCTAGGTTTTTGGACAGAGGAAGTCAATGCACCTACTTGCAATAGTTCAGCAGACAGAAGGCCAGAAGCTTGGGCTCCTTCCAGTTGGTGGCGGCCATGTTCTCTTTGCGGTGTCTTTCTTGAAAGGTCTCGCTTACCCACACTCGCCTCAGCTGGCTCACCAGAGAGTGCTGATTGGCCAGCCAGGCGTCATCGTTTTTAACTATGATGCTTATGATCTGTAAGGAGAGAGGAGATCACCACCAGGGTCCTGCAGCTCTGCTTGACCAAAGGGGCTTTGGGTTCTAATGAAGATGTGCTACCTTGATGGCCTGGAACTGGAGGTCCAGGCGCATGTTACTGGTGCTGGGTGAGCCAGGGCGGACCGCTGTCTGTGCTCCACCAGGCAGCAGCAAGGTGATGAACCTGTTGGGGTTTGCTGCCAACACATCCCTCAGAGGTCGGGCGTCTTTGTGTTTTAAGAAACTCTGAAAGTAAAAGAATGAAGAAGGCTGCTTGGATCAGATCCAACTCACAAAGGTGGGAAGATACAATTCCTACCATTCCTGGCTGGTCATTTCTTCAAAAAGGCAAACAAAAACAAAAGCCTCCTTCTAGAAAAGCTGTTGCTGGCTGGGAGTGGTGGTGCTCACCTTTAATCCCAGCACTCAGGAGACAGACAGCCAGTCCCAGGACAGCCAGAGCTACACAGAGAACGCCCCCTCCAAAAAGTTAAAAAATAAAAAGATGCTGGGCTGGAGAGATGGCTCAGCAGTTAAAAGCACATCTGCTCTTCCTTCCAGAGGTCCTGAGTTCAAATCCCAACACCCACATGGTGGCTCACAACCATCTATAACTGTAGTCCCATGAGATCCAAGGCCCTCTTCTGGTGTGCAGATGTAAGTGCAGACAAGGCACCCACATACGTAAATAAATCTTAAACAACAGGAGGATGCTTTCAGGACCAACAAGTCAGCTCAGTGGGTAAAGAAGCTGCCACTGAGCCTGACGACTTGAGCTTGATTTCTGGGAGACACGTGGGGGATGGAAATATCCAATTCCTGAAAGCTACCTTCTGACCTTTATAGATGCAATATGGCATAAACACACGCATAAGTACAGTAAGAAAAAAGTGGCATTTTCCAACAGCAATCCCATTTTTGGGTTGTGAATTTATAAGCCTAACTGTATTCGTTTGTTACAACCACCCAAATCCTCCCAACTAACTCTCGGGTTGCAGCTTTGCAGATGTTCCTGACATCCAGACCTCTGAGAAACACAAAGCCAGGACACTCAGTGGCAACACATGAGCCTTTAGAGGCTGAGCACACTGGCTGACAGCACTCTGCAGGGACCCACAAGTCACACAGGTTCCTACCATGAACATTCGGCTCCACTGGGGGTCGTTCAGTGTTGCTTCCATCATGAACAGCTCCACTGTCTGCGAGGGATGCCGCGTCAGAAACTTGATAAGAGGCTCTCTGAATGGACTGCCCGCCTACAAAACATAGGGCAGAAATGCAACCTACACCATCCTTCTTAAGGCCATTCCAGCAGTCACCCCGGTAACAATGCAACCCCCTCCAATTACACCACAACTAAGTATTAATACCAATATCCTTATATTGTCCATTTTTCTCATGTAAAGCATTTTAACAAAATGAGCCAGGCACAGCAGAGCAGTCCTGTTGTCCCAGCGCTTGGGAAGCTAAGTGCAGAGGATGGTTCCAAGTTTAAGTACATACAGCCTGGAATACTTAGGAAGACCTGCAAGGTGTTCTCCGTCCTCCACATTTACACCGTGACACGTGTATGCCCATACAACACACAAACAGGCAAGGAAGAAAAAAATGATGCTTTCCAGCAATTGCTGTTTTGTTTTTTAAAAAAGACCCCATGTTGGCCCCAATGCCAGACAAACGCTCCTCTCGGCCTTAATCAGAGAAGGTCTCTCTATAACTAACAACAAAGACGGGGGTTGGGGATTTAGCTCAGTGGTAGAGGTTGGTCCTCAGCTCCGAAGAAGAAAAAACAAACAACATCAACAACAACAAAACCCAATGATGTGGAGACTCAGGCAGCTCAAGGTATCAAGAGTAAGGAGAGATGAGTAATCAGTCCTAAACAGGGCATTTTCACTATCCCCTCTAGGGCGCAGAGGTGGTTGTGAAATCAGCAACAGAAAAATAAAACATGTAAGTCAGAAACAGGGAGATGGGTGGGGCCTAGCCAACTTGGTGGTGATCTCACAGGGGCTGAGGCTGCATAGGAGTGGGCCTGTCGATAGGCAGTCGTGGACGGAGCTGTATCTCATGGGCCTCACCCCTCTCTGCAGGACTATTAGCTACTGATGGATTCTGGGAGATGAGGGTGTCAACGATCTTCATGACTGACATGACTGGTGAGCCCACCAGGTTCCAGTGGATCATTTCATGCCTGTGGTCACTAGGTCGGTCCTGGTTAAACTCGATGGGTCACAAAACAATACCAAAAGAGCACAGAAAGGGGCTGTTGGTAAGAGGGAGGATTGACAGGAGTGGGAGGGAGGTAAGAAAGGGTTACAAATTCAATTGATTCTTTTTACATAAATCCCACTTAAAGGGAACAGTTCTTTTTTTTAATAATTTATTTAAATGTATTTTCTGTGCGTTGGTGTAAAGATATGAGATCCCCTGGAACTAGAGTTTCAGACAGTTGTAAGCTGCCATGCAGGGAACTGGGAACTGAACTCTGGTCTTCCAGAAGAGCAGCCAATGCTCTTAACCACTGAGCCATCTCTCCAGCCCCTTCAATTGATTTTTAAGACACAAAGTCTAAACTGAAGGAAAAAAACCACCAAAAACTAACTAAATAAAACCGTTTTCAGCCACACA
The DNA here is from genome assembly GCF_007827085.1 of Peromyscus californicus insignis. NCBI lineage: Eukaryota > Metazoa > Chordata > Mammalia > Rodentia > Cricetidae > Peromyscus > Peromyscus californicus. The sequence continues at coordinate 37,911,053 of NW_026294540.1, read as the reverse complement.
GTTACTGGTGTGTTTGCCCACGCTCCAGTTCACACAGGAACATGTTAACAGCGTTATGAAGGTGGTCTGGTCAAACTCAGTAGGTCACAACACAACACAACAGAAAGACATGAAATTGGAGGGAGTGTGAAGGGCTACATATGATCAGAATGTATTACATACAGTATGAAACTGTCAAGTGAATACATTTTAAAATAAATTACAAAATAAAAATACTACAAGCAATAGATGGAAGGCAAATCAGAATGAACCCGCAGTCTGGCCGTACCTCAATCAGCATGGCGCGCTCCGTCTTCATTACAACCTCTAACAAAGGTTTGACCAGCGTTTGAGGTGCAGCTGGGATCAGATGGAAAAGGTTTATAATTGCCGAGCAAATTTTCATTTCCTAATGAATAAAACCAGAAACCATAAACAGGTCAATGAGCTTTGTGAATGGGGAGAGCAATCACTACAGACCCTGCTACCATCTAGCTACATTCACAAGGCTGGCCACCGAAGCACAGAGTCAACATGGAAAAGCCACAACTTACCAGGGTGACATCACAACTCTGTTTTGTCCTGAGGAAACTCACTGCCCTCGACCTTCAGCTCATCTGTCTCTGGGGGATAGGGCTCAGTGTGCCTGACGTGTGTATTATGCCTTTTGTTTTCAGGACACTGACAAGTGGCAGAGCTGACCCTGTGTCACCTAGCTAGCCCTTCTCATGGAGGCAGGGACCATCAGTCATCCCGAGGTGTGAGAGTGCCATCCACTTGTCATGTGTACTGCTAAGACACCAAGTTCTGAGAGCACAGAATCTTTCTGCCCTCAAAACCCAGCCTTCATGGAAGTTCAAAAAAAAAAAAAAGTTTATCCAGAAACTAAACTCCATAGTGAGTAATGACTGGTGATGAGCATCTGTCAGCCAGGCTAGAGAAAAGCTGACAAATGGCTGTGCTGGGTCTTGTTAGTGTGTGGGGACTCCTGAGCTTTGCACTGTACCATGTGCAGACCACTCAGTGCTGGGCTGCTCCAAGGGTCATCCCAACACCCCAGTCTCAGTTTTACTTCTGCTGTTAAGGGACATTTCTCCCCGGCTGCTAGATGGGGAAGAGCCCAGAGGCGCCACCACACTCCATGTGTGAGTTGTGTCTGTGGCTCTTAGGGACAAAATGGGGATGGATGACAGACACTGGCCAGCAGGAGCCTGAAGCGAGGATGAGATGCTGCTTAAACATCAAAGCAGGAAGCGAGCTGTAAATAGACTGCTCAGTATCTCCCCACCTCACTTTTAAGGCTTTAAAGAGAGCACACTCTCTCCTGAAGTTACATTTAAACAATGGTAATTTATGCCATAGATTTTTTTTTCAGCAGAAATACTGAAAAATTCTCCTTTGCTTTCTGTAAGACTGCCAGAAGGTGTTCTCATCCCCATTTTGCAGAGAAGGGGAAGCTGAGCTCGGCTGTCCAAGGACACAGTGCTGTAACTGCATCAGTGTGTGGGCATGCATGAGAGCAGGTGTGTGTGTTAGGAGAAGAGCTTGTTTCTAGTCTGAGGGAACTGGTGAGTCGTCAAGAGACAGAGGGTGCAATCATCCCCAACTTGTCGCAGGCCTGGACATCCTGTGAGGACTCTTCTCAGGAGGCTGCTGGCGGCCTGCACTTGTCATGACATTAGGACAGGGGAGTCTGTTCAGTCTCAGCTAGCATTGAGAGACTGCAATTCTGACACACAGAAAACACAAGAACGTAGGATCTGGCTTAAATGTCCTAATAGAGAGAGAACATGCTTGGCATCCGACAGTTCACAGCAATGATACTACGACAGCTCCGCCACAGACAAGACAGTACAGGTCACCGCACTCAAGGGCACAAGGCACTCTGTCCACTACAGGGTCACAACACAGCTAACAAAGTCACGGCAAAACCAGTGCGACAACGACCCCCTCCTGCAGCTGCACCGCAGTTCTCACCTCTACCCCTTCCATGGCAGGCTGAACCAAAACAAAAGGCACAGCGTGAAAACACGGGCAACCAAACGGAAAAAGTGTTCTTCACATTGCAAGTCATGACTGACTTAGATAAGGTTGCTCTCACCTCAAACTGACAGAATGGAGACAAGGAGCACCTCCCGCACTCTGAAATGCTCTCCTGAGGATGGGGAGGAAAATCATCTTTTTCTATTGATGTCATTGACAGAGAAACTTGCCACATACTCAAACACAGGCAGGGTTATCGGGGTTAACAAGACAGCACAGGCACGAAAATCAGAAAGCACACAGTAGTTAGACGCTCTGAAGTGGAAAGCACGCCTTCCACCCTCATATGTCAACAGCCCTTGGACAGGGTCTCACAGCCTGGGGTTCTTTCCTAAGTCAGAAGTTAAAATTGACCTTTCCAGAATTCTTGTGCAAGGAGAGAAATGGTAAGACTTTGTTGTATGCAAACACACTTTAAAGCCTTCCTTCTCAGAGTGAATAATTCAAGATTTTATGGCAAGTGCTGAAACAGTTTTAAAAACAAGGACAAAAATTCTTCCCCAGCTCAGCAGGAGAGAACCGGGCAGTACAGCCTCATCCCCCAGGCATGTCTAAGCCCCCAACCCATGAAGAGCACTTGGCCATTAGTGCAACACCCTGCCCGCCAGAGCATTAACTGTCAACCTGAGACAGCCTAGTGTCTCACCTGAGGGACTTCCCACATCAGTTTGGCCTGTGGGCATATCTGTGGAGAATTGCTTCCATTAATTGGTACAGGAGGGCCCAGGCCACTGTGGGTGGTACCATGGGAGCCAGTCTGGGAACAAGCCAGCAAATTGTGTTCCTCCACGGTTTCTGCTTCAGGTTCCTGCCCTGATTCCCTCAGTGATGGTCTGTTAAGCTATAAACTGAAATAAATTCTTTCCTCCATTACCTGTGTTTGGTCAGAGTATTTTATCACAGCAACAGAGAAAAAACTAGAGCGTCCCCAGAAGTGGGCTATGTGGTCAAGCAGTCTCTGTAAACCGGCACTGTGCGTGTGTGCACAGGTGTCACACATGGTCTGTGTAGGCTTAGTGTCAAAGAGGCCACCAAGACATGGAAGATACCAAAGCTCCATCCCCAGAGAAATCAAATTACAGAGGAGCTTGTGTTTATCTTTCAGTCAGCTATGCATGTATTCAAGTACGGCGTCTAACTAAGAGCTGAGCAGTGGCCTGGCCCTGGGTGGAAATAATAATAAAGCCATGGTCACCTACTCTGCCCCGCTGTTCACGTAGGGCACTCACTGCACAAGGACAGTGCCCCATGCATGGGGACATGTCTATACCCTGCTTTCTCAACCCATACCTCCAAATAACATTCTACAAAAGTCCACAGTATTGTTTTAACCCAATAGAAGTCATTTACTCACACATTAGATCTCCGGCTTTTTGTTGTTGTTCTGAAAACATTGTTCTTAGTACATCCATTTACTGGATGCAGGCACACACCAGGGTACGTTGTGGAAGTCAGAAGACAACTTGTAGGGTCCCAGGGACTGAATTCCAGTTGTCAGGATTCATGACTAGAGCCTTTAACTAGCTAAACCATCTCATGGGCCTCTGATTTTTGGAGAGTTAATTTAAATGTCTTTTCTAGAACTGACTATGTGTTTTGAAGGTCCAGTTTATTTTTTGAAGGTCTGTGTGGGTATCTAAGAGATGAGAGGGGAGAACCAGCAGAGGCTGGCTGTACCCACCCCAGGGCTCAGGCTCCATCAGCTCTCTCTGCTCCGCTCTCCTACCCAACCTCATTTGATTTTTAATATACAAGTAAGAAATCTTCCCATGGGCCTTACAGGAAAGAAGTTTAAAATCCTGGTTGACCTCTGCTTAGCTGGCACCTCAGAAGCAGCAGAAACAGGACACAGAAACAAAACACCTTCAATACAGGACGTTCAAAACAAACGACACAGTAAAGCCAAAAAAAAAAAATTCCGGGTTGGACTGAGGCAACGCATCCAACAAGGAAGCAAAGGGGACAAGAGCCATGCCCAGGGGGGTCCAGTGGGGGACCCACTATCATACTTAGAGAAAATATTGTAAAAATTAGCATACACAATTTTAGAGTCAAAACAGCAAAAAAGCTGGCATTTTTAAGAGACAAGAGACTTTCAGGCCAGACATCAGATATTTAAGAAGACTTAGTTATATTAGTTTCCCTGGAAACAATGTCAATTTGCTGTGTGCGCTAGTCATTTCATTTGTAATAAACAGCGGAGGTGTGAGGAGGCTGTTCCTAGAAAATACCCATGCAGGTATTCGGGGAAGGCTTTAGTTTCTATCGGGCACTTAGTTAGACACCAGGAAGTGACAACTGGCTGGGAAGGACCACCATGTAACAAACAATAGAGAAGATACAACCTTGCAGAGGCTAGTAAAATGGAAACATACTGTATACTTCTGGAATGCTTGTCAACAGAAACGTCACATTAAAGTGAGCAAAAGGGAGATGGGAAAGAAACATGAAGGAGGTTGTTCAGCCATTAGGAGCACTACAGCACACTGCACATCAACTGTGATCTCTATTTCTGGCGTGCATCACCATTAACTGCCAGTATCAGCTGTCGAGCGTGGGAACCCTCCCACAAACAAGCTGGTCACTCACGTTTCCGTCACTCCTCTGGCCCCCTTTGTGGGTGATGACCACCACTTCCATCCACTTGCGCAGATGTTGCTGTTGAAAAGAGGAAAAACCACATCCTCAGAACAACTTCCAGGAAACCCTGCCCTTCAGCAGAAACCCACAGTCATTGATCTCCCTGGGCTCCCATCACAGAAACAGTCTAGTCATCCAGCAAGAGACCAACAGGTGTGGGGTCTTGTTCTGCAACAAAAGGCTGAGCTTCAGCTGGAGGCATCCTGACTGACACCACAGTTCCAGTTCCCACCACTGTTCTCTGGATCCCGTGCCAGACTGGGGCGGAAGCAGAGACTTCATCTGGACCAGGAGCTTCAAGGTCCGTGCTGTGCACAAGCCCATGTGTATTGATGAGAGGTGGGGCTGGGGATGAGGGGCTCTTGTAGACACTGGGACGTCTAAGGGACTGGAGGGAGGGAGAGTGTGCTCTAGGAAGATGAGCACCAAGGGCTCCACCAGCTACTGTGGCTGAAGGGAACCTGGTGGGGGGAGGCAGTGGGGGAGGGAGGGAAGATAAACATGGATTCCTTTCGATCAGAGGCTGGAGAAAGGACTCCATTTGGGGATCTGTCAATGAATGAGGTGTTGTGAAGCTCACTAACACCATGCAGAAGCCCCAGAGCAGCGATAAAAAATAATGGTATGCTAATGGACAAAGCATGTAGATGACTGAAGACCTGAAAAAACTGTCACATGTCCTATGACAAATGCAGACCACCTGGAAGGACACACAGGCCACCTTTGGGAGGGGAGACAGGGTGGGGGAGAAACTGAGTATTTTGGAATTTGTTTTATTTTTTTGAGACAATGTCTCACTGTGTAGCTCTGGCTGGCCTGGAACTTGCTGTGTACACCAGGCTGGCCTCAAGCTCACGGTAATCCACGTGCCTGTCTCCCAAGAGTGGGACTAAATGAAAGAGTGTACCACCATACCCAGCCACCTTTTGCATTTTAAACCGTATGAATGTTGTTTATTTCTACAAGTCTTTTCATTTATTCAGTGCATTATGGAATTATGGAATAAGTTTACATCCATATATCTTACCATCATCTGATCGCAAAACTTATCGTTGAAGGAATTGGGGAAGAGCCGAGTAACGGAGGTCAGCCGATTCACGACATTCAGTGTCAAGCTCCGATAATCTCCCAGCATCATCAGCAGAGGCCGCATGTGCGTATGAATCTGATCTACTTCTATGGTGGCACCTTCCAAAAACTAGTCAAAAAGGAAAGTTACCCAGAGAAACAGGTGGCAGACAGAGTAACGGAATTTATCAGCTCCAACAGGGAATGTCAGTTTACCCTTGGGAAAAGGGAGCACGGATTTCAGGCATCCCAGGAAGTACTGACAGCCTGGATCTCAGCCTTACTGCGTTTCAAGATTCTCTACGACATGGGCAGAGACGCTGCAGCCCAAGGATTGCAGGTGTGGCTCTCACACTCACCTTCCTCATGCAGGCTTCTCCAGCCTCCTGCAGCTCACTGTTGGTGGAGTTGAGGGCCTTGAAGAGCGCGGCGATGATTTTCTCCCTGGACTGTGGGAGGTAATTGCAGGCAGCGAGGGCATCTTTGGGGGAAATAAGTACATTTTTATTCCTCACCCAAGAAACAACTCCGTAATTTTCTTCTCTAAAGGATCCTACCAATCACAAGCCATTAGCCCTCCCTCCTATTAGCTGCCATGAGAAAGACAAAAGAGCTGGGCTTGGTGGTGCACCCCTTTAATCCCAGCACTTGGAGCCGGGGCAGGTGATCTCTGAGTTCAAGGCCAACCTGGTCTACACAGCAAGTTCCAGGACAGTCAGGACTACACAAGAAAACCTTGTTTCGAAAAACAAACAAACAAACAAAGACAGAAGAATATGCGATCTTCCATTAAATTGGTCCGTAGGGTACTTTCTTGGTTAATGATTAATGTGAGAGGGCTCAGCCCACTGTGGGCGATGCCATCCATGGGCAGGTAGCCTTGGGGTATATCAGAAAGCAGGCTGAGCAGCCATGGGGAGCAAGGCAGTAAGCACTCCTCCATGGCCTCTGCTCCAGCTCCTGCCTCCAGGTTCCCTTCACCATGGATTGTAAACTGTAAGATGAAATAAACCCTCTCCTCCAAGTTGCTTTTGGCCATGTTCTTTACCACAGCAACAGAAACCTAACTAGGACAAGGATTAACCAGTCCTGATCTAGCACATTTCCCCAAACAGCAAAAGTTCATTTGTGGTGAAAACTGAGAGGAAACGGGATTCAAACACTCTTTCTGTCATTCAGAACCCTCTAAAGGGGGTGGGAGAGAGAGTTCAGTTGCTAACTGTGCATACTGCTCTCAGAAAGGATCCAACCTCAGTTCCCAAAACCCACATAGGCTAGCTCACAACTCCTATAATTCCAGCTCTAGGGAAGTGAATGTCCTGTTCTGGCCTCCACAGGCATCTGCACACAGACACACACAATAATAAAAATAAATCTAAAAAAAAAAAAAAAAAGGGCCGGGTGGTGGTGGTGCATGCCTTTGATTCCAGCACTCAGAAGACAGAGGTAGGTGGATCTCTGAGTTGGAGGCCAGCCTGATTCAAGAAATTCACAGAATAAGGGTTTAATGCAGAGAAATTGTCCATTTATTTTTTTATTTTTATTTATTTATTTTTTGGTTTTTCGAGACAGGGTTTCTCTGTGTAGCTTTGTGCCTTTCCTGGAACTCACTTGGTAGCCCAGGCTGTCCTCCAACTCACAGAGATCCGCCTGGCTCTGCCTCCCAGTGCTGGGATTAAAGGCGTGTGCCACCACCGCCCGGCAAAATTGTCCATTTATTAAAGACAAACTATTTAACTACTTAAATCCTAGCAATGTTGGTACAACTTGACAACCAACACAATTTCTGATTCTATCTTTGAAAGACCAACAAGACTAGACATTTTAGGTTAACTACGATGAAGGTTGCCAGATTCTTTGTATGACCATTCTACGCTCTACAGCTTGATTCTCACAGGCATGCACTTACTTAATGCCGCAATCCGTAAAGGCACGAGTGACGGAAGGCTTTTGTAACAGGGCAGCTTGGTCAGAGCCGCATCCTCCGCCTCACACAAATTCAGCAGCTAGCACAGAAAAAAGAAGCTTTTAGTTTGTCCCACTTCTCCGCGGGGAACAGAAAGATTCCGAGTTACACACAGCATCAATTTGCCACAAACACTGCAACAAAATTAATCCAGAAACTCAACTCAAAGCCTAAAGAATTTCAACAATCAACTGAGGCCCTGCTTCCTTACCCTAAAGTCAAACTCAGCTAAGCCACCCTAGATCACACCTGCCTGGTTGTGACACCATCAGTTTTCTGTCAACCCTAGAATAGTCAGTGTTTCCCCGTGGACTGACAGGCCACAGGCCACATGGTGTCACGTCCTTGTGATGATTAGTTTTAATTGTCAAACTGGGAAGAAGAGTCTCAATGGGGCAGGCCTGTGCGTATGTTTGTGGGGGACTGCCTGATTATGTTATCAATGTAAGAAGCCTTAGCCAGAACAAGGCAGCGCCATTCCCTGGGCACAGGCTCTACTCTACTCTCTCTACTGACTGTTCTACATTCCTGCCTGGACCTGCTTGCAGTGATAGACTATAAGTGGAACTGGGAGCTAAAAAACCCTTTTCCCTTAAGTGTTCTTTGCCACTGTTATTTTTATCACCACAGCTGTACAGGAAAGGATACAGGGGGATGCCAATGGCCACTGGGAAGCCACCAGCTACAAATCCACACTTGGTGGCTCATAGGCACCTTTGTGTCTAGTATCTAAAACATGCTTTTTCTATTAATATTTCCCCTTTCTCCCTACTCATGTCTTGGAAAACTAGTTTTTAAGCTTTACCATTTCTTTTAAAAATTTAGTTTTACTTTTTTATGTGTATGAATGCTTGCCTGAAAGGATGCATGTATACATATGTGCCTGGTGCCCAAGGAGGCTAGAATAGAGTTGTATCTCCTGAAGGTGAAGTTACAGACAGTTGTGAGTTGCCATGTGGCATACATGCATGCATACACACACACACACACACACACACACACACACACACACACACACCACTAAGTAATAAAATATATTTAAAATCAAGTCAGAAGCTGTAGATGCTAATCCAGAGCAAGGTAACCCTGGGCTGATACCTCTGGGTACCACCTTTCCTTGGATCCCCAGAGCAACACACCTGCTCCAAGTGCTGTGCCAGGCTACAGCCGCTTATCTCTGCAGCTGCCCAAGCCTGTTCTGAAAGTTGCCTGACATCAAGCACAGGCTAGCAGTCAGTCATCAACATCACACCTGCACACACATACCTCTGTGTAGAACACCTTGTGCTCCACCACATTGAGATCCATTGTGAAGAGCCGAGGCTGCAGCGTTGTACAAAACGTGTTGCCCTCCATCAGACCGATCTGTGCATTAGCAGGCTGGTGACGCAACAGGTGCTTCTTTGGTGGAACCATGTCCTGAAGGACCTAGAAAAAAACAAGCAGGGGTGCCACTCGTCAGGTGCCCCTCAAAAAGCAAAGGCCTTTCATTTTCATAGTCCACAGTAGCCACTTTGAAAACTGGGACAAGAAGTCATTACAGAGGCCTAAACTTTCATTAGGGGGAGGACATATCATGTTAGAACTACAGTGTAGGGCTGGAGAGACGACTCAGAGGTTAAGAGCACTGACTGCTTTTCCAGGGGTCCTGAGTTCAATTCCCAGCAACCACATGGTAGCTCACAACCATCTATAATGAGATCTGGTGCCCTCTTCTGGCCTGCAGGGATACACACAGGCAGAATACTATACATAATAAATAAATGAGTAAATCTTTTTTTTTTTTTTTTTAAAAAAGAGCTACAGTGAAGACCATGTCAGTACACTTAGCTCCTCACACTCGAGTGACCTCACAAAAACAACAACAAAATTCCACACGCTGATACACACCCAGGAAACCAGCCTTCTTTCTATTCTTGCTAACAGTTGTGGACACACACAGCTATCTGTACATTGAAGGTTCCGGAGAATATATGCAAGAGCTCATTAGACAGAGAATCATGAACCAAGCGGTACTTGTAGCTCAGATGTGAAGCACACAGAGCCCCACTGTCTGTGCCAGAATCTTACCTCTTTGTGTGGCTCCATAATCACTGTCACACTTTTCCCAGTGACCTGGGCCAGGACCTGTAGCGAATGCATGGCTTGCTTTCTCACAGTCGAGTTTGGAGAGGTGACTTCACGAACCAAATCATGGGTCACATGGTGAAAAGATTTCTCCTGAGCCGCCACAATCTCTTCAGCTTTCTCCTCATCTTTTAGAGGCGTTGCACACCTCATCAGGAGCTGCTCCAGGGTGGTCTTTGCCATGGCGACTGCCCCATTGGAAACCTGGAGGTGGGAGAGACCTTAGAAGGAGTGTAGGGTGATGCCACTCACCAGACTCCCAAGTCTACACACATACATTGGGAGGATGGAGCTCATGGCCACTGTGCCAGCTTCAAGGAGAAAGACCACTATATAGCATCTACTTGGCACATTTGGGTGAAAATTACCTCCTTGTAGGTCCTTCCTGTTTGCCCTTCAGAAAAGGTCATCTAGACATGACCTTGGCATTAACCAGAGATCCTGGCAAGCCCACCAGATTCTACCAGGATGAGTGAGATCTGCATGGGTTCATAAATAACGAATGACATGCCTGGGGCAAGCAATATGGCTCAGAGGGTAAAGGAACTTGCTGTCCATCCTGACCACCCCAGTTTGATTCCCACATGGTAGAGAAGAAACTCCCACAAGTTGTCCTCTGCCCCCCACACTCACGCTGTGGCAAGTCCCCATTCAATAAAGTATGTAAACAAAAACTAAGAAACAAGAAAAACAATATCACGCCTGCGGGGACCTTTGCAGTGCCCAGGAGGCAGCATTCCCTTCAGATCCACTCTGAACTGAGGTAACAGGGACAGTACCTGGAGATAACATGAGTTAGGAGCTGTCCCTCTACCAGAGATGCTATCATGAAACCAAGTGTCAAAGTCTTTAGCTGGAGAGAGTGTCTGCGACCAAGAGCTCTGCAGGCAGATCAGCTCTTCATGAGCAGTGCCACTTCTGAGCCTCGGGGGCACCCGTAACCTACCTCTCCAGTCAGGTCCATCATAACAAAGAGCAGAGCTTTGAGGAATGTCTGCTGGTTCTGGAGAACCCACGTGAGTGGGAGCCGCTCCATGAGGAACTTAATGGACACCACACCTCCCAGCTTTGCATACCAGGCCTGCTCATAGCAGCAAGCACACAAACGCTCCACGATGTAGGAGAAGAGGGGCAGCTGGCATGCCTGGAGAGAAACAAGCCCAGAGTAAGACGGTGCCGCCATCTTGAAGCTACCAGATTCTAGAAGAAGCACCTTCAAACTTAGAGGACACTGTTCAGATGCCCTTACCCTCTCCTTTGAGCCCAGGATGATGCTTGCCACATCAAATATCACAGCTAAGGCCACCTCCCCAATCTTGCACAGCTCTTTTTCTTCGTAAGCCATACAGATAGCTATTGCATCGATAAGGACCAAGGGATCCATTCCTTTGGACCCGTTTTCTTCACTGTGGAACATGGCCGTGCTGGGCTGGCTGCCCACCTGGTAGCAGGGTAGCAAGAAAGGACCTGGAAAGAGAGGGAGCAGGCACACAACCAGCGGAGGTCACTCATAGGGACGCGCATGACTTCCAATTACAACTCAGCTTCATTTTCCCCCGAGGTTCAGGACTCACTGAAGCCAGCACAGGTATTCTAATCACATTTTATTATTCTGTAGACTGTATGTGGGCATGCATGTGCCATGGTCCACATGCCATGGCACACACGCAGAGGTCAGGCACAAAATGCAAGGGCTGGTTCTTTCTTCCCCGGTATAGATTCTAAGAACTGAACTCAGGTCCTCAGGCTTGGCAGTAAGCACCCTTACTGGCTGAGTCTTCTCACCAGCCCCAGAACTAGTACTTCAAACAACCTCCATTAAACTGCAACTGTTTGAAAATCAAGTAGTCTAATTCCCATTAAAGCTGTTTTTCTGAATGTTTTCAACAATACATTGTATCATTTTTTCAATTGTTTCAGTCAAAATTCAAAAATGAGGCTGGGCATACAGCTGATTCAGTAGCATGCTTGCACAGCACTCACAGAGCCCTAGCATGTATACACCAGACTTGCCGATACACATCTGCATCCCCAGAACTCTCCAAGTAGAAGCAGGAGCATAGGGAGCCCTAAGTTCTACTCAGCTAGGGCAGGTGCTAGGTTCTTTTAAAAGAAACAAAGATGTGAGGCAGCTAGATGGCTGGGCGGGTAAAAGCACTGGCCACAAAAGCCTGAGTTGAATACAACCCCCAGGGCTCAGGGGAAAGAGAACTGACCCCAAGAACCTATCCTCTGACCTCTGCGAGCTCAGTGAGGCACTAAATGCTTGCACTCATACACAAATACACACAGAGTAATAAGTGTTTAAAAACTCAAAGATGTGCTAGTTTAAAATGAGAACAATTAAGTATCTTTTAAATACCATTATCAGCTACAGCCTGGGAATGACGGGTCTTGATCCAGCCATTCCAGAAGGTAACAAAAAAAAGCAAGTGACAGCTATATCCTAGAACTCACGTGGTCACAGAACAACTTGAAAGCAGTGTCTCTTGGGTCCCCAGGCCTAGACCACACAGAAGTTAGCAAATTAACTTCGAAGACAATGTTACCACAGAGAAACACCGTGAAACAACTGCTGTTCAGTTGCACAGTTCTGACTGTTCCAGCCAGGAGAATGCAGAGAGCAGAGTTCATCAATGTCGCTGGTGACTACAAGCTCTAGGGCTCTGAGGTGAAATAAGTGGGGGACGTGCTACTCAAGTGTGGTCTACAGCTATTACTCCTTCTGGAAAGAGACAAAAATCTGAGAGCATGCTTTCAGAAACTTAGTGGCAGCTGGCGGGACCACAGACATTTCTACTGTGTTTTGTAAAAGCACAGTTTGCAAGAATGTGAACACAGGCAAGTAGTCCTGCCAACACTGTGAGCTCAAGAGAGCCGCCAGAGCAGAGGCCCCGGGGAACAAGAATAATGTGGGTAACAGCCAGGGGCAGACATAAACACCACAAAGGGGACATAAGGAGCTGGCTGAGGGGACTGAGTGACAGAGGCAGAGGGTTTACCTTAGACAACACAACTAGAGAGGGGAAGAACAGAAACCATCTTGTTTTAATGTGAATTATTTATTTCTGTTGAGTGTGCACGTGTGGGTGTGAGGGCAAGCACGTGGGAGCCTGTGTGTAGAGGTCAGAGGACAACTTGTGAGAGTCAGTTGTCTCCTTCTGGCATTTGGGTCCCTGACGATTGAACCTGTCAGGCTTGGCAACATCACTGAGCTATCTCAGTAGCCCATCCATTTTTGTTTTACCTACAGTTTGTCCAATATACCCAGACGTACTTCCCACAAAATACAGAGCCTGAAACTTAAGTTGGATAAAACTTGGTAATAACTTGCACAGTGCTCACCACTGAGATACCAACTCATCAATGAAGGCCACGAGAGAAGAAGCCTCTGCCCCTGCCGTCCTCACATGACAGCTTGTGCTGACAGGCTAAGCTCCCACAAGCCCCAAACTCACCACACTGCTGGGCCACCGCTACCATGGTGTAGTGGCGGATCAAGCTGGCCACAAAGGGCAGGGCGCTGGGTCGCAGGTCTTTGATGACTGCGGACATGAATGCCCCAGTCAGAGCCTGTTCGAATGTCTTCCGGGCTGGAGTGTCCTGGGCTTTGTAGCGGTGTGATATGATGACATTGGGAATGGTCTTTTCTGTAAAGCTGAAAGACATAATTACATTCATCACCACACCCAGTGTGTGAGCAGAGTTTGGGGTCACAAGAGTTCTCATGTAGAGTGGCCCGAGTAATTTCACCTTTGCTTCAATTTCAGCAGGATTTGGTACAAGAAATGGCCTTCATTTTCAACAATTCTGGTCAGCATTTCAAGAGACAGCAAACTATATTCTACTTAACATAAGCACAGATTTGGAAGTAAACTATGAAATGGTGGCAGTCAGCACTTTGTCATTATTTCCTACTTTACGTGTCAAGGCTGCTGTGATGGCTGAGTGGCCAAAAGCACTGGCCACTCTTTTTAAAGATACTTCTGCTTTCGTGTGTTTTGCCTACATGTACCTATGTGTGCCATGTGCACACCTGCTGTCCATGAATTTTAGAAGAGGGCAGTGGGTCACCTAGAACTGGAGTTATAAAAGACTGTTGGGCCGCCATGTGGGTTCCAGAGTCTGAACCCAGGTCTGCATAAAGAGCAGCAAGTGCTCTTAAACACTGAGCCATTGGTTCAGCAAAGGATCCGAGTTCAAGCCCCAGCATCCACTCCGCAGCTTACAACCATCCAAAAACTGTACGAGGAATCTGATACCTCTTCTGGCCTGAGGGCACCGGGCTGCCCATTGTGCACATACATACATACATACAGGCAAACACGCATATACACAAATAAAAATACATCTTTTTCAAGAGAAATAAAGGTTGTTTTTTTTTTCCCCTGCTGCTACAGAAGTGCATCTGCAGTCGCCTCCCCAGTCACCCACTGCAGTATCTGGAAAGGCACTGCTAGTGCAGGTGTAATGGATGGTAATGCTGCTTCACAGAGGTGCTGGAGACAGCCTGCCTTCTCTGTGGCCTGGCATGTGAAATCTGCAAGGCTCCCAGAGCTTAAACTCCAGGCCCATCTTTGAGTGCTTGCATCCAACTGTGATAAGCCTATGCATGCTAAATTCGGGGAGGCCCTTTGTGACAATTAGAACAAGAAATCAGAGGGGTGGGGAGGTTTCTGTAAAGCTCTCAAAGGAGAGACCCTGCTAAGTGGCTGGCTGCAGCTGTCCAGTGGTTAAAGATGATGGCAAAGACCTCAGGGCAAGATGTAACCTAAGAGTACAGTAAACAAATTTTAAAATCTGGGGCTAAAAAAGTATGGGGAGTGGCTGAGTGCTTGTTGTATAAGCCGTGAGGGCCTCAGTTCCAGTCTCTAAAACCTACATCAAGAGCCAGGTATAGACCCACACATGTCTATAACAGCAGCACTGTGGGGAAAAGGGGGTGACACAGGAGGATCACTGGGGCTCGCTGATTGCCAGCCTAGACCCTGAAGTCCTCTGGCCTCCCTGCATAGACAGCAGCCAGGCACCTGCACACACAAGCAGAAAAAAATATGGATCATTTTTTTAAAAGTTCTGTGTGTGTGTGTCCAGAAATGTCGACACACACCTTAATATCAGCACTGTGGAGGCAGAGGCAATTGGATATCTGTGGGTTTGAGATGAACCTCGCTTACACAGTGAGTTCCAGGTCCATCTCCAAAATAAAGCCAAATTATAAGAAGTAAATCAGTGATGGAGTGGGAATGAGAATAGGTCTGTCACCTGTCACGGGCCGAAATATGGCTGTCAGCAGAGCACTTGCCTGGTGTACAAGAAACCTGTCACCTAGCACCTGTGAGCTGGAGGACCATTCAAGTAATCCTCAGGCACATACTAAGCTTGAGGCCAGCCTGAGCTACATGAGACCCTGTCTCTAAACACAAAAAGAAGATTTTAAAAAGCTATGCCAAACATAGGGACATGACCCTAGACTCTATGACGGCAGGGCACACAACGAAATGATCTAAGACCAACTCTACTGTAGGTGCCCATGTTCTCTCCACTTTCTCTAAGACCACGGTTCTCAACCTTCCCAATGCTGAGACCCTTTAATACAGTTTCTCATGCTGTGGTGACTCCAAACCATAAATTTATTTTCATTGCTACTTCATAACTGTAAGTTTGCTACTGTTACAAATCATAATGTAACAGATACATAGGACATCTGATATGCAACCCCTGTGAAAGGGCCATTTGCTCCCTCCCGCGGTCACGACTCCCATGTTGAGAACCATGGTTCTAGAGGCTTCCCTGATGCATCACTTGGTAAGTTAAACGCTACCTTGCCCACTTAAAGGGGCACACTCCTAACGGACTCCCGGAGAGTCACTTCTGTCCCTAACTTGGGTAGTAAGCTGCACCAGTCCCAGAGAATGGCCCGAGCACATACTTGGGGTGTGCCAGCAGCTGGTAGAGCGCATGCTTGTTGTCATCCAGGCTCATCATGGCCACCAGGAAGCACCTGATCACCTCCCAAGCCTGCCTCCGATAGTAGGGCTCTGTGTTGGCACTTTTCAGGCAGTCCAGGGCTGTCTCAATGGCCTAGGACAAAAAGCACAGAATGTATCGTGTGTGCTGTTGCTGTCTTCTGGGGAGAGCCGAGCAGGGCAAGTCTACAGGCAACACAGCAAGAGCTCGGAAACGGAGACAGTGAAGAAAATAAGGAGCTGCGTGGCTCCAGATAAAACGCACAGGAACTCCAGCCATAAGATTTTATTTTTAATTATGTGTCTGTGTGCATCTGTCTATAGGTTATGCATACGTTGAGTACAAGTGTCCACAGAGGTCAAAGGGTGACTGATCCCTTAGAGCTGGAGTTATGGGCAGCACCTTGGATGCTGGGAACTGAGCCTGCAGCCTCAGCAAGAGTAGCAAATGCTCGTAAGTGCTCAGCCAGCTCCCTAGCCCCTCATTTCATGGTTTAATGACCAATGGGAGACAACCAGAAGTCAAACTGGAAGGTCTGGTGTGGCAGGCTGTCATCTCACACACCCAGCCAGGCCTGAAGCTCATGAGCTTTTGAAGGTACACATGCTTGCCTGCCCTAAAGTTGAAACCTGAAAGATGGCTTTCTTATGCTTTTACTGCTCTTTGAAAGAGAAAGCCATCCATCCACCAGCTCCCCCAAACTTACACATCTGCATGCAGACACACGCACACACAGAGAAAGAAACAGAGACAGAGAACACAGATACAATTTTATACTAACTCATTTCCAAAGAGCCAGGAAGGAGAACAGGAGGGTTAGGATAAAAAATGGAAGGAAACTGGGCCCTGGTATACCAGGAGTGAGAGACAGTTATAGATCTGAGTTCTCAATGGCCCTGGAAATAAGGCCCAGCAAGATCCCAACAGACCAGCAATTCAGGTGAGCTGGTCATTGGGAAGAACTCTACCCTCACTCAAGGTCCTAAACTCCTGTGTAACACTGTTCCACTGGCCCACAAGCATTATGCAGGCCCCCTCCCCAGCCAAGCAGATCATCATGTAACTCCTGGGCTGAGTGAGAGTCCCTCCCTCAACATAGGATCATGCACATACTTTATATTGAGATCAATCTTCTCAGAGCAAAACAAGATCCCCTTGGTAGCTACTGACTTTACCTTCTCCATTGGAAGCTGGAGGGAGGCTTTGCAATCAGAGAACTCCACAGTAATGCTGGGGCCTTGAACTTCAGTCACAACATAGTGTAGCTTCTGGGATTCCTTCAACATCTTCCTGTTGCTGCCGCCAAACTTCCCAAGCACACGGTAGGCCACGTGGGAGATGCTGTCTGCAGGGTTGCGCAGCGTGCGCCACAAAGCCTAAAATATGAACGGACTTTCATTGAGAGCTTGGCCAGGCAGCAAGCTTCACAATTTGTCAGATGTGAGGACTCTTCCTCCTGAAAACTGTCCCCGTCTTGGGGACAACTCAATGTTAATACAGTCTTGTTCGCCTCCAGGGAAGTTCTGACTTTACTAAACAAACATACGTTGGTGCTATTTTATACAAAAGATGTCACAGAATAAGAAAATCAAAGGGTTGGGGATGGAGAGATGGCTCAGCAATTAAGAGCACTGGCGGCTCTTCCAGAGGACCCGGGTTCAGTTCCCAGCCCCCACACACTGGCTCACTACTCTCTGTAACCCCAGTCCCTCTTCCAGCCTCCTCAGACACCGCACAAATGTGATGTAAATACATGTAAGCAAACACTCATACACATAAAGTACGTGAGTCTTTAAAATAAAAGGTTCAAGGGTCAGAGTCAAAAGCTACAATTCTCAGGTATGAAGTGGGATGAGGCTCAGGGTGACCTACTGAAATTCTTGTCCTGGACTTTTTTCTTCTACTTAGAAACATGACAAATAAATAATTCCATTAGAGGAGGGTAAAGGTATGTATGGTAGGGTCCCTGAGAGCCGGGGGAAAAGAAAACCAGAAAATAGCCACAAGGGCCAAGCAATGCCCTTAAGTATGCATAAACTTAACCACATCTCTCCTGCAACCCCTTCGTGCTCAGTAAGCCTTCCTGAAGGACAGCGAGGCCACCATGGGGGTGGTTTAGTCTCTGCCAAAATGCCTATGTGAGACCTTGTTACATCCCCATAGTGGCCCTTCCTCCACATCCAGGCCATCTTTAGACCCAACCTTAGGGTTTTAAGATGACCAATAAAATAATGTTAACACGAGCCAGGCTTGTTGGTGTACACCTTTAATCCCAGCACATGGGAGGCAGAGGCAGGTGGATCTCTGAGTTCAAGGCCAGCCTGGTCTACAGGGGGAGTTCCAGGACAGCCAGGGCTACACAGAGAAACCCTGTCTGCAAAACCCAAAACAACAACAACAACATTAGCACATTATGAGAGACCAACAAGCAAAGGTCACATAAAGCCCACCTTTGTTCTGCTCAGCACACGCTGTCTTAAAGCCTCAGTATGCTGGATCTTTGTTTGTAACATCGTCTGAAGCAGGACTGGAGGGTTAATAAGCTCAGCTGTGCTCTGCACGGCAAATACTTGTACAGCCTACTGCAGAACACTGTGTACATTGCCCATTGCTCATCTGAATGACTCATGTCTCAAAATGAGGTCTATTTTCTTAACTTCCATCACAATACTCATTGGTAGGAACCAGCCAGATTCAAGCTTAACACGGAATCTTGGTACATTTCCTCCCACCAAGCAAAATCCAGTTTCTCTCATGTTCTTGCAAGTCAAACCACTGAGGATGGGCGGTGAGACCCCTGCCTCAGGGAGGAGTCTTCTGCTTCTTAGGCAGGTGAGGACAGGACCAAGGCTCAGTGGGTGATCAGGAGAGACAACACTTGTCTTGTGGGTTACTGGGCCCCCAGAAACTAGGAGGGACCTTTAACCTCATCTGAGGCTCTCGTGTAAAGCAAACTGAGGCCCAGCACTCCCTCAGCCCCAGCAGTCACCCTTGCTTCCACTTTCCCTGGCTGGCCACACATGCTCAGTCAAGACGAGCTCTGCTTTCCAGAACCGATGGCACGGCTCTCAGAGCGGGCTCTGCATCCTCCCCTGACAAGGGGCCCCGTGCCATCTTCTTTCGGTGTGGAGAGACCAAGAGATCACCTCAGGCTGGGCAGGGAAGGTGCCAGCCGTCCCTCCAATCCGGCTAGTCTAGAGACCCCTGTGTGCAGGAGCTGCTGAGCCTCCACCATGGACGGCTGCCTGGAAACTCTACGCTAGGGGGCAGGAGTAAAGAGTTCCCTGCCACCAGTGACTACCAATCCCACCATAACCACAGTACAAAACAAAGTGAAAAATGGGATACTTAACACCTCATTTAGGGGGTAGGGGTGAGACAGGGTTTCTCTGTATGGTCCTGGCTGTCCTGGAACTCACTCTGTAGACCAGGCTGGCTTCAAACTCAAAGATCTGCTTGCCTCCCAAGTGCTGGGACTAATGTCGTATGCTACTACCACCCAGCAACATCTGATTTCTAATGAACAAAAAAAAAACCCTAAGACTTCAAAAAACCATTGTATTATCTGTTCTTTTTCTCTTGGGGTGAGGCGAGGCAGGAAAGATGCCCACCAGCTGCCCTGCAATTTCATCGTTTTACTATGAAACCGAAAGCGTGTGGATACAGGCAGGTTCTTTCTGGGAGTGTCAGCAGCTATACGGCACCCAGACCATCTGCCTTCACACTGGCTTATGGAGACTACACTAGTGGTAAACACTGGTTAGTACATCCCAGGGCTCGGCAAGCAAGCCTCACGCAGTCTGCTTCTGACTGAGTACAGCGACTCCTTAGGACAAACTGGAGGTGTGAAGAGCTGCTGCCCCCTGCTGGTGCAGAGGTGAAGAAAGTACACCTACCTGCATCAGCTCTGCACGCACAGGCTGAATGTGGTCATAGAGGAAATCCGGCTGCAGGTTGTCTACACATAACTCCAAGGTCCTCAGGCCTTGGCTGACCAATGTCTGAGACCCATTGAGGGCAGACACCAAGGGATCCATCAACATGGGCAGATAGGGCAGCAGAGAGCTCAGCCGCACCGGCACTGTGAGACACAGCTCCACAAAGAGGTCCTTCATGTGCTGCTTATGCAGGCCACTCTGCAACATGTTCAGGCCTGGAAACAGGGTTGGAGGGGCATGTTACTTTCCTAATGCATGCAACGTCAGCTGTACAAAGTCACAAGCTGTAACAAACATCCTGTTACACTTCTTGTGATGTTTCTAGGCAAAGAGAACCAGACCAGGTAAGGGCTGAGCAGGTACAAGGGCCACCCAAGGCACACAGTGGAAACTCAAAAGTATTTGACACTCCACACCATTTGTACATTGTAACACTGCAAAAAACGTAAATAAGGCCTTGACATGACAAGTCCTATGTGGTTTGATTATAGAAGCTAATAAGAGTTATTTTCTAAAATGGGTGGGCTTCCTAGCACCCACCCACCTCCCAGGAGCTGTACCAGGCAGAGAGCATAAGCCCAGCAGTCAGTCAAACAGACCCCTGTCGAGATACTGCACTCACCTTGGAGGAGGTTTGGGAGGAGAGGCAGAAACTCCTGATACAGGAGGTCATGGCTGCCGCCTCCTATGGATCGGAAGAGGGCACGGAGCAGTAGGAAGTAGTTGTAAGGCTCCTTGGCGGTCTGCGCCAGCTCCATGGAGCTGTTCACAATCTTGTGCAGGTGAGGCTGTGCAGAGAAGGGAGATCAGTGAGCACCAGTGAGGAGTTTCCATGCCCTCCAACGAGAGCTCACACACAACACTGCCATCAGCAGCATGAAGAGCTTATTTCGTTGGGAGCAAAAGAATATAACAACCGGGGTGGTTTCGGCCATCTAGCTATGAAAGATGCACTTAGTAGGTTCCCAGATTTCTGTACCGTTACCTGAGGATGGAGTTTTCCTCTAGGTTTTTGAGATGGGGTCTCATGTAGCCCGGCTGGCCGCAAATGTGCTACAGTAGCTGAAGCTGCCTTCATCCTACTGCCTCTACCTCCCAAGTGGCAGGTCACATACTAGGCCTGCATGCTCAGCCTTGACCCTGAATTCTCACTGTCACCTGGCAGAGCAACCAAGCGTTACCAGGTACGACCTGAACTGTTGTTGGCACGCGGCCCTCATCTGCGGCACAATGAATTTAAAGAGTGTTTACACATGTAAAAATGGAGTCACTTGCCGGGCGGTGGCACACACCTTTAAATCCCAGCACTCGAAGGGAGAGGCAGGCGGATCTCTGTGAGTTCAAGGCCAGCCTGGTCTACAGAGTGAGTTTCAAGACAGGCTCCAAAGCTACAGAGAAACCTTGTCTCAAGGGGAAAAAAAAAAAAAAAGAGTTGCTGTAATTTCTGTTCAAAAATGAAAACAATAAAAGTCCCAGCACCCCAGTGGCCCTCAGAGCGGGGTGCACATTACCTCCAGCACCCCAGTGGCCCTCAGAGCGGGGTGCACATTACCTTCAGCATCTGCTCGTTTTCAGCTGCAAACAGGGACACTGAACCGAAGACCAACTTGAACAGCTTGAGGTACAGGTTGGAGAGCTCCACGTTGGAGCCCATTTCCGGCAGCCGGTCCAGGAGGTACTCCACCAGGATTGTGGCAAACAGAGCCGAGGTAGTAGGATTCGCCAAGAAGGAGTTGGCAACAATCTGTCAAAATAAGAAATGCCCATGACAAAAATAGTCCCCTTCCCCAAAGCAGCTGCAAAAGGCAAAGTAATGAGTTTCCAAATAAAACCCACTGGCCGCAGACTGCTGAGAAAACTAAACTTACCACATCAGACAAGCTGCGCCTCCTACCAGAGCACGGAGCTTTAGATCTGCCATTCCCCTGCTCACCATCCAACACTGACAGGTACATTTAACACCTGCTAGCTTCTACTCTTGGAAGGAGCCTGCCTCCTTTCAAAAGCTTGAAAACTTTCTCAAACATCATTACCAATACTCCCCTACAAACACATCCTTGGGTACAGCGTTTTTTTTTTTTTCTAAGATTATGTGTACAGTGTTCTGTCTATATGTATGCCTGTAAGCCAGAAGAGGGCGCCAGATCTCATTACAGGAGGTTGTGAGCCATCACGTGGTTGCTGGGAATTGAACTCAGGACTCCTGGAAGAACAGCCAGTGCTCTTAACCTCTGAGCCATCTCTCCAGCCAAGGGACAGCATTTTTTTCTTAAAGCTTCAAAGTAGATGAGTAAACACAAAACATTCAATATACAAAAAAGTTAAAGTGAATGCGTAAAGAATATAAAAGGGGTTGGCAAGATGGCTCAGCAGGTAAAGGCAACTACCACCAAGCCAAGTTCAATCCCTAAGCCACATGGTGAAAGGAGAGAACTCACGCCCACAAATTGTCCTGGGACGTCCAACACACACACACACACACACACACACACACACACACACACACACACACACGAATATAAAAAGGAGTTATTACCTGAAGAGCGTAATTTTTTGAGATCCTCTCTACCATGTAAGGGACTGTAGTCTGGAAGATCTCCTTGAACGTTAGGGGGTTCATCATGGTGAAGACACCAGCAAAGTGCTCCAGCACCTCCTTTTCTTCTTTCATCCTCACAGTTTGGCAGTTGGCTACTCGAATGTACGTCTGTCCATTTCCTGCGATCTGGACCTAGAATGGGGGGAACCACCACGGTCGTTAGAACGGAGCACCTTCCATTGTATATATATTTCTTTACAAAATCACAAGATATACACTTAAAGTGGGTCACTAAATTCAACAATAAAGGTTATTATCCTCCTAAAATCACTATTCTTGCCTCAATTTTGAAAAAGAAGAAACTAGGTATTTACAACAGGAAAAAAAAAAAACCAAAAACAGTAAGTAAACTTAAGAGGCCAGAGAGCCAGCTCAGAGAGCAGAGGTACCTGACAACCTCCATTTGACAATAAATAAGCCCCTTATCCCCTAAAGGGCTTTTGTCAGAGTACTTCACCACAGTACACACCACAGGAGGAGAATTAAACACCAACATGCATGAAGCCTGGGTTTGATACCCAGCACCACATAAACTGGTGTGATGATGCACGTGTGCTATCCCAGCACAATGCAAAGCTGGGCAGGCCACACCACAACAAAACCAGACCCGTCCCACCTGGGAGTGAAGTCCAAGGCCCGTTCCGCCACAGACTCCGTTCTAAGGGAACCTTCCACACTCAACAGCCCGGTTTGCGGCCGCTTCATACCTGATAAATATCCAAGGCTTGCATTGCATACTTCACGAGTTTAATGTAAATCTGAGTTTCTTTGGGTTGTAACTGCTTGTTAGGAATAAACTGAGCTTCTAGAAGAGAGAGAATACATTAAAACCTGGCAAACACACCAACTGGAAATGCTGTCGGTCTAAAAGGTGTAAGAGTAGAATTACCACCAGGTGCTTTACATGACGTTATGCCCCACGTGATGGTCTTCACTCCGCAGACCAAGGTCTTCACCAAACTCCGGCAATCTGTGACTTGGAACGTTTGCTTATCTTCCTTGTCCTTTTCTCCTTGCTTCTCAAATGGAGGCACAGGGGCCGGGGTCACTGGGGTGGCTGGGGTTGGGGGTGGGGGTGGAGGAGGGGCAGGGGCAGGCACAGGGGCTGGGGAAGGTGCTGGACCAGGGGCAGCAGGGGCCGTGGGCACCCCAGGCAGTGCGGCTTCTGCAGCTCCCAGTTCAGACTGAGGCTTGCATTTCTTAAAAATGGCCGAGAGCTGGTACCGGGCAATGGTGTGGAACTTGAGGACAAAAACCTAATGGCAAAAGAAATTAGGGTCAAGGGAAGGAGCCAAAAGTTAATAGCCAAACATCTGAAACCCTCCGAAGTCATCCTGCCTGTCACTAAATGGACGCCGAAAGGGATGACTGCTCAGTCTGCAAAGTGCCTGCCTTGCAAGCGTGAGGACTGTGTGCAGTTCTCAGAGCCCACGCAGCGGAGCAGGGTATGGCAACATGCTCCTGTAACCCCAGCTCTGGGGAGGCAGGCACAGCAGGGAACTCCGGGGCTGGTAACTAGCCAGCAGAGGCTCCAGGGGGAACTACAGACCAAGACCTTGTTTTAAAAATACAAAACACACTGCAGAGATGGCTCAGCTATTAAGAGATCATACTTCTCTTCCAGAGGGCCAAAGATCCATTCCCAGCACTCACGTGGGATGGCTCAAACTGTCTGGACCAGCTCTACGGTAATCTAAAACCTCTGGCACACATGAACATATGCACAGCACACACACACACAATTAAAATTTAAAATTAAATCTTTAGAAAACCCAAAACAGAGTCAGGCAGTGGTAGCTCATGCCTTTAATCATAGCACTTGGTAAGCAGAGGCAGGTGGATCTCTGTGCGTTCAAAGCCAGCCTGGTCTACAAAGTGAATTCCAGGATAGCTAGGGCTACACAAAGAAATCCTGTCTTGAAAAACAAAACAAAAAAACAAACAAACAAACAAAGGCAAGGAAAAGAAAAACCGTAACATACAATAGATGGCCCTTGAGGACATCTAAAATGGTCCTGTGGCCCCCCACACATATGCACAAAGGTCAACAGCTGCTGGTTTCTGAGCTGGTGATCAGGATCCAGCTTTGACTCAAGACTATTGGAGTGGCCCTCCAGTGCCATGGAAAACCTTTCATCCCTCCCTCCCTCCCACTGACACTAACTGGGGTGTCCCCAGGCTGGGGAACTCTCAGGGCAGCCCTGCCACACAGATGCTGACTATCCTGAAACTGAAGAGAAACAGAGAGAGATAAGCAGCTTCTGAGCATGGCTGCCGGCAGCAGGAGGACCCAGGGTTTGAATAGTGTGGTCTAACTCCCAAAGCCAATTAACAATGCGTAAGATACATCAAAGCAGCGGGTACCTCCAGCATCCGCATCAAGACATCTCTGCCATTGCCGCTCTCCTGCTCACTCTTGGAGCGGATGCAGTCTACCAGGTTCAGCAGGAGTTTGCAGGACATGGTTTGGATGCTACTGGGCAGGGACTCATCATCGATGTTCTTGGCAAAGAGCTGGACGGCGAGGGAAAGGTCACTGAGGGGCAGGTGCTGGCGAACGTGATGCACAAGGTCAGCAAGTGTGCTGTAGGCGAGGGGTCTGCAGGGAGAGACGCCATCAGTGGATTCCCTGTAGTCACTGCTGGGCCTGCAGTGCTAAGGGGGGAGGGTCCAGATGACCTTAGTCCCCACCCAGGCCCTTGTTCCTCTCCCAACTGCTCAAATGAAAGGCCCAATCTTTCTTGTCATGCTTCACTCTACACACTGAAAAGCTAACTTTCATCCAAGTCATAAAGTTCCTGTCCTAGTCGGCTCTTTTGGTGCTGGGATAAAACACTCTGACCAAAAGCAACTTTAGGGAAAAAAGGGTTAGTTGGCTTACAATTCTAGGTCACAGTCTTATCACTGCAGTAACCCAGAAGGAATTCAAGCAAGAGCTTGAAGCAGCAACAATGGGGAGCCCTGCCTACTGGCTGATACTCAGCTTCTCTACAACCCAGGATCACCTGCCTAAGGATGGTGCCACCCACAGTGGACTGGACTCTCCTACTAATTAGCAATCAAGAACATGCCCCATAGACATGACCACAGGTCAATCTGACAGGAACAACTCTTCATGGAGCTTCCCTCTTGTTAGTCAGGGAACTCTCTAGATCAGCTACTGACAGTTAACGGCTTCTTGGCAAGGATAAATGTTCTCTTTAAGGCAGCAGTTCTCAACCTGTGGGTTAGTGTAGCTAGAGTTTTCCTGCCTGGCCCACAGTCAGGACAAATCTTTGTCACCCGCCAGTCCCACAGCCGCTCAAACCCGACCAAGTAAACACAGAGACTTATATTGGTTACAAACTGTATGGCCGTGGTAGACTTCCTGCTAACTGTTCTTACAGCATAAATTAATCCATTTCTATTAATCTATACCTTGCCACATGGCTCGTGGCTTACCGGCATCTTTACATGCTGTTTGTCATCGTGGCGGCTGGCAGTGTCTCTCTGACTCAGCCTTCCACTTCCCAGCTTTATTCTCCTCCTTGTCCCGCCTACACTTCCTGCCTAGCCAATGGCCAATCAGTGTTTTATTTATTGACCAATCAGCAACACATTTGCCATACAGAACATCCCACAGCAGGTTAGAAACCCTTTGGGGTTGAGAACCACTGCTCTAGACTATATCAGGTCAACAATAATAACTAACCAAGAAAACACCTAACAGGTACTGGCAGATACGCTAACCACAGCATAAATGATCACCAGCTTGTTCGTGTACTGAGTGGGGCTTGTTGTTCAAACTGTGTGCCAGACATGGTGGTACACACCTTTAATCCCAGCACTCAGGAGGCAGTGGCAGGCGGATCTCTGTGAGTTCCAGGCCAGCCATGGCTACAGAGTGAGACTATCTCAAAATGTTAACTAGTTAATAGGTGAATGCTCTACACGTTATGACACTGTATGCACATACATTTCCTGGGTTATTAAATCATGCATGTTGTCCACTGACCTCTACACCTTGGCATTGAGTGCATGAGCACACACATACCAAATAAATTCCAAAAATGTTTTAAAGCAGCTTTTTTTTTTTTTTTTTTTTTTAAACAACCTAAGCACTTCCACATTTCCAAACCTGCTGTCATTCTAAATCCAATAGGTGAATAGGATCCAACGGCCTGCATTAGAGCTCGCCCAACGTGCAGGTGATCCTGTCCCTGGCCATCATGCCAAGCAGGCATGCATCCTGGGTCTAATGATGCTGTACCTGAGCGTCTCTCGTGCTGTGTATCCAGAGCCAATCAGGATGGATTCATCAAACAGCTTGTCCATGCAGGGGATGAACTCTAGGAAACACATGAGAACATTAAAGACTGCATAGACCTTCCACAGTTGTCAGCCTGTGACCTGTTAGGCGAAGAAAAGGGCAGAGAAAAGACCAAAAAGGCACCGCAAAGTGGGATGTTGGTTCTACTGGGCCACACGAACCACCTGCCCACAAAGATACAACCAGGATAATGTCTGTTGTTAGAGAGCTGACCAAGACAGGCTGGAGAGACAGCTCTAAGCTCACAACCAACATTTCCTGCATCTGGTCTCCTGCAGACTCCTCACCCCAGCACACAGACAATTAGTAAAATAAGTCTTTAAAAAGGAGGGCAGATGGGTGTGGTGGTGCACACCTTTAATCCCAACACTTGGGAGGCAGAGGCAGGTGGATCTCTGAGTTTGAGGCCAGCCTGGGCTACCGAGTGAGTTCCAGGAGAGCCAGGGCTATTAACACAGAAAAACCCTGTCTCAAAAAAAGCAAAACAAAACAAACAAAGAAAAGAAGTTAGCTCAGTAGGAGACAGGTGTTCAATTCTCAGCACCTACATGGCAGCTCACACTGACTCCAGTCTTAGGGATCTGACACCCTCTTCTGGTCTCTGCAGACAACAAGCACACACGTGGAGCACAGACCCACACAGATGAAAGTTAAAGTATCTACACATCCATGCACATCAGAAGTAAACAAAAGTAAAAAAAAAAAAAAAAAAAAAAAAAAAATTAAAGAACTGAGAAGCCCCAAGGGAGCAATAAGGAAAGAACAGGCATGCCAAGACCCTGTAGAACCTTCAGGAAGTCACTGGCCCCAAAGTCGGCACAGGCGACACAGGCCTTCAAAGAAAAGCTAGCCTTACGGTTTCTCAGCTCGGTGGTGAGGATGTGCTTGGCAGCAATGAGAAGCTCCTTCCTGAGGTGCGCAGTCTCCGCTGGGCAATTGGAAAGCAACTGTAGCATGCCTTTCACCATCTGCTGAGAGTACTTGGTCACTAGCTCCTGTCACAGCAAGGAAGACAACAGTTACACTTGTGTGGGAGGTGGCAGAGACACCAAGTCCTACTAAGCAGTACCACCCAAAAGGTTTCAGTGTGGACATGTGTTTGCACAAAGGCATGCAGCCAGTGTCATTCTGAAAATATGACAGCATGGACAGATGGCCTTTCATGTGGTGTAAGTGTGGATGCAGTGTTTGTAATGCTTTACTGTTTTACAAATTTCCATAGTGAATATGCATTATTCCAGTAGAGAGAAAATAAATGCTAAAGACTGTTTAAAAAATATTCAGGGTGGGAGCTGGAGAGATGGCTCAGGGGTTAAGAGTGCTGCCTGCTCTTCTAGAGGTCCTGAGTTCAATTCCCAGCCACCACATGATGGCTCACAGCCATCTATAATGAGATCTGGTGCCCTCTTCTGGCGTGCAGGCGTTCCCACATGCAGAACATGTGATAAATCTTAAATAGAAAAATTTAAAAAAAAAAAAAAATTCAGGGCTAGAAAGATCTCTGTGAGACCACCCTGGTCTACCTAATAAGTTCCAGGCCAGTCAAAGCTACATAGTAAGACACTGGCTCAAAAATCAATCAGTCCTCTTAGTCATCCTACTAACATGAGTTGAGACTGACAGAGACTGGCGGGGACGATTCTGAGGAGCTCTCAACAGTCTCTTCCTGACTCAACACCAAGGGACAAAAGCTTCAGTTATCTGGTCCTGGTGGTCAATGCCCACAATCCAGCACTCTGGAGATTAAGGATCATGGGTTGAAGGCCAGGCTGGGCTACACAGTGAGACTGTAAAGTAGTTTTTATTTTAAAACAATTGTTAAACCCTTACAGAGTTCCCTGTCTCCAAAAACAAAAAGCCTTAGAAGCAAAACATAATTCCATTGCAAGAGATCAGAATTACATTTACTCCATACTTTAGAATAATTGTTGACTGCCTACCCAAAAACTTTATTAAAAATTACATAGCTTGCTAGGCAGTGGAGGTGCATGCCTTTAGTCCCAGCACTTGGGAAGCAGAGGCAGGCAGATCTCTGTGAATTCAAGGACAGCCTGATCTACAGAGTGAGTTCCAGGACAGTCAAAGCTACACAGTAAAATCCTGTCTTGAAAAACCAAAACCAAACCAAACAAAAATATTATATAGCTTAAGCCAGGTCTGATGTTAAAAGCCTGCAATTCCAGCTCTTGAGAGGCAGAGTCAGGAGGATCACTGCCAATTGGAGATCGGCCTGTTACCATAGCAAATCACGGCAACCGCGCTGTGTAGTGAGACCACATCTCAAGGAAGAAAAAGATGAGGTTGGGGGAGTAAGAGGGCTCAGGAGGTAACACCACTCGCCATGCGAGCCTGGTGACCCAAGTGAGGTCCCCAGAACCCCATTAAGGAGGAAGCAGAGAACCAGTCACACACTTACACACAACAAAATTTTAAAAAGAAAAACAAAAATGCAGCCTAAATGTGGGAGCTCAGGCCCCCTTTGCTTCCTTCTGATTGAAGAGAAGCAGTTCACTCCTGACACCTCAGCACTCCCGCCTAGTGAAAGGCGGCAGACACGAGATGCAGACACCACACCGTAGAGAACAGGCCAGGCAAAGCTATGGGGACCAAAACACACATACGGTCTGCCAGGAACCGGAGATGCCGGGCCAACACTGACTACAATTGGCACGAAACTTTAGGGGGACAGAAGCCTTCTATACGTTAACGGCTGACTGGGAGCCACGGTCAACTCAAGGACACACGCACAGAAAGTGAATTTTACTGTCTGTAAACTACAGCAACGACAGGGGGAAGAACTCAGGGAAGTGCTGCCGTGCTGGAGAATCAGAGGCCAGCTCACCAGAGCCTACAGAAACGCAGGGTGGGCACGGCAGCAGTAATTCCACCCTTGGAAGGGAGAGAGAGGATCCGGAGCAGGGTGCTGACAGGGCTAACCATACAATGAGCTCTGGGTTTGACTTTAGAGACCCTGCCTCCAAAAGAAAAAGATGGAGAGCAATCTAGAAGATTCCCTACACCAACCCCTGGCCTACATACACACATACCTGCACACATGTGCATTCATTTATAAACACATATACACACATACATCACATACAAATACACACCTACCCAAAGTGCACATGCACGTGCTTACACACAAGAATAAAAGCAAACCAAGTCTAGGAACTTACCTGGTAAATTCTGATGATATAGGCTAAAAACGACAACGTTTTGATCTGAGCTGCGATGAAGTCAGCATACAGCTCCTTGTTGTAAAGCTTATGTTGCCTGGGCAGGAATTGAATACAAGTCCAATATCAGTCCTTTAGGTGACTTGGAATTAAGCACCTACAGCAACTACTAAGCCTTGAAGTTCCCTCATTTCCATACAACCAAAAGCACCACTGCAACATAAATGCATCTACTTTTATGCAGTTTCAAATCACATGAAAGGCTCAGTGGTTAAGAGCACTTGCTGTTTACAAAGAAGCCAGGTTCCATTTCCAACATCATGTTGGACAGCTCATAAGCTCCTGAAACTATAGCTCCAGGGGGATCTGATGCCCTCTTCTGGCCTCCATGGGTACTGTACTCATGTGCACATACCCACACATAGCCATGCACACATACACAGAATTTTTAAAAATAAAAGAAAAATGCCATACCACAGCACTCCTAACTAATACGGATTTTCTATTACCCATGCTGCATGACCTGCATTCCTCAGGGCACCTGTGTGCTTAATACAAGCTCTGGGGATGGCTGGAGAGGGTCACCCCTCACCTCAGATGCTCCTCAAGTACCTCACAGTCAGAGGGGTTGCATGTCCAGAGAGGGTGTCCTTAAGGAATGCTATTTGGTTTAACACAAGGATGGATCCAGTGGGCCTGGTCCTCCCCAGCAGGGAGCCCTGGAGGTCAAGCCCACTGTCAGTTTTCTCAAGGACAGTCAGAACAAGCAATGCCTAGTGATCCTGGGGAACTTCTAAGAAGAGAGAAAACAACCTACTAGAGCATCGTTTCAACTAAGAGGCCTGCGACACGGCTCGGCAGCTAAAGGCTTCTGCTGCCAAGACTGACAACCCGAGTTCAATCCCTGGGACTCCCAAGGTGGAAGAAGAGACCTGGCTTCTGCTGTGACATGGGCATGCACACACTCACATCCACAGACACACAGAATGGACAAAACAATCATAGACACCACTACTCCAATACGAGTTTAAAGTAAGTCCAAATGCACTTGGTTTCAGCCCACTGTTAACACTCACAATTCTCACATCTCAAGAACGGGGGCAATGGCAATTACTAGTTGGAAAAAGCACCGTGGTGTCAGCTTCGTCTTGATCTGAGGATTGCTTACCTGGCTTGTGCAGAGACCTGGATCGCGATGGTATTCATGATCAAGGGCACAAACTCAGCAACGACACTGTGGATGTTCAGTTTGTACAGCTGAAAGGGAAACAGTGAAGTTCAGGGCTTTTACAGTCGTCTACCACAGAATGATCTAGCACACCACAGAGACAGCGGGATGCTCTGTGTCCACGAGCATGTGGGCTTCATGTACATCTTACTCACTGAAGGAAATCAGATATGAACTTTCACATGAAAGGGGTACACATACCTGGTACATTAGTACAACGATGATGGGCAGTTCGGCCAGGACTTTCAGTGAAAGTGATCCTCGTGGAATGATGGAATGCTGTGAGATGTAGAGAGGAGAGGGAACCATCAGCTCTGTGGCACCTACAAGTCTAGCCAGTCCCACTAGGGGACACTGAGCAGACACCCTGACACACCCTTGCAAGTGTCTGTGGAGGGTCCAAACTAAGTACATACAACTGTTACTTCACAGAAGGCAAAATCTTGCAGGGAAATCCAAACAGATTCAAATCACCTAAGAAATCTGGGGGGGTTGGGTATTTCTGTGAGGGTAGGAAGCCTGGTTTGGAGACAAGGTCTCCCTACATACTCTTGCCTGACCTCAAACTTACAGTGATCCTCCTGCCTCTGCATCCTAAATGCTGGGATTGTGAGCATGCAACACCAGGCCCAGCTGTCTGGTTTTTGAAAGAGTCTCACTGTGTAACCCAGGCTGGCCTTGACTGAATTTACTACTTAGCCAAGGTGAACTTGTAACTCATTGCAATCCTCCTGCCTCAGTCATGTACCACCACATTCAGTCTGTTTTTGAGACAGAGTTTCGTAATGTAGACTAGGCTGGCCTCAAACTCACAGATTCCCCTACCTCTGCCTCCCAAGAGCCAGCAATAAAGGTGTGTGCCATCCAGCCCAGCAACACACCCAGCTCTTAAAGCCACTATCTGACTTAAACAAACAAGAAAAACTTCCAAGAGTCCAATTTAGCCTACAGGTTTTAACAATATTTATATGCAGAAAAAATGCTTATAGTAAATCTGGGAGAGCTGAACGAGCTTATTAAGGACTCTTAAAACAAGAAGAAGGGCAGCTGCATGCATACTACCAGCGAGCAATGGACTGAGCTTTGCTTAAAATTCAGTTTGGTTCTCCTCAGCACAAGCTGAGGCCTTGTCTCAGCACAAGCACAAATGGTAAAATGCCTCCTTTAGGCTGTCACATGTGGCCCAGGCTGGCATCCAACTCGCTATGCAGCTGAGGAGGGCCTTCAACTGGGCCCACATCTCCCTAGTGCTAGGATTATAGACATGCACCAACATGCTCAGTTGACCCAGTGCTGAGGACAGAGCCTGGGGCCTTCCTGCATGCGGGCAAGCATTCTTCCAATAGACATAGGCCCCTAGCCCCAGCACAACATTCTTAACTCAGCCCCAAAAATGAGTCACGGCAAAAGGTCACCACATCTCTCCTACGTGACCAACGACACTCACATTACCTCTGCAAAGCCCGATTCACAGATTTCCAGATAAAAACAGGAAAAACAAGGTTGAGGGGAAGGTTCACCGAGTTTTAGAGTCAGGAAACCAGAGTGGGGCTGGGCCCATCCAGGTCCTCTGGCCCAGGGACTTCAATTTTACCTATAGCTCTAAAGGACTTCTAACAGCAGAATCTCTCGGCACCCATGCCTAGCCTGCTGCTCTTGCCAGCAAGAGACCCCAGGTTTCCTCGGTGGGCTGGTCTTTACGGCCAGATATCATGGGTGCCCAAGGTGGCAGGACCTCCTTGTGCCTCCAGGTTTAAGGAAAGAGAAAAGAGAAAACCAAATGGTCTAAGTTATCTCATTTCCCCCTCTATCAAATAGAGAAGTCATGGGTTTGGAGAGAGAACACAAAAAACGAGACACAGCTGTCAGCAGGAAGGGAGGAACACCCACCGTCCTGGTCTCGCTGTCCTCCCGCTCGGGATTGACCTTCACGGCAATTGTCGTGATCATACCAACCATTTCTGGTGGAGGCACTGTGTTCTCAGGGATCCCCTGAGGATTCTCAAAGTAGCGGTTCTACACAGAAAGAAGACAGAAATGGCAAACAGTGTGTCACGTGGTATTTAGTATTCCCCATCCTAAACCAGAAACCCCACCTCAGTCACTTCTTCAAACTAAAACACTCCAAACTCTCTTTGGGACAGGTGGTAAATTAATATAAACATATTATATAAATATATTAATTTATATAATAAATGAATATAAGCAATAAATTCAAACTTTAACAAAAACATACCACTACTTTTGGAAGCTCCTTGTAAATCTGTTTCACAAAATCCAAAAAGTGATGAATCTAAAACAAAACAAAACAACAAACACTTCATTTTAAGAACATACTTACAGGGCCAGTGCAGGCTTAGGGGGTAAAGGGGCTTGCTGTTCAAGCCCGACCCCTCACTGAATCCTCAAGACATGCCTGAGCTGTCCTCTGACCTCCACACATGTGCCTAGGCACACTCGCCTCCCTCACCCCACAAATACCTTTTTTAATTGACGTTAAAAGGTAAGGAATTATCAAGCAAGATACAAATGGGCAATGGATATAAAGAAACAAAAAACAAAAGAGGAAGAAGAAAAGTAAGACCCAAAGACACTGACGGATGGAACCCAGTTTTCTCTGTCAGAAATAGCCAAGGGGTGAGCGCTAAGGAACGGCCATTACACGCTCTTCAGAAACCAGGGAGTGGGGGGCTGCCTGCCCTGCCTGCCCTGCCTGCTCTCAGAGAGGAACCAGAATGGACTCTCAGCATCCATGTGTCTGGCTGCTCACAGCTGCCTACTGTAACTCCACTTCTGGGAGATCCAGCACCCTTTTCTGATCTCAGATGGCAACCACATACATGATAAACACCCATCAAGGCACACACATATTTTAAAAATGAAATTAATGAACACACGTGTTTGAGATGGCGCAAGAGTAGAGACTCTTACACCACCAAGGGAATCACACCAACCAGGCTTCCCAGAACCAGCCTGGGAACACACGTGAAGTGCTAGAACTGTACTCTGACTCAGGAACCCTGCTTCTGCAAACCTACTTAATTAAACAGCCTGATCAATAAACAAAGAATATTTGGCAATAGCCATTAAAAAGAAAATTTGAACTGGATGGCGATGGCACTCAGGAGGCAGAGGTAGAATCTCTGTGAGTTCAAGGCCAGCCTGGTCTACAGGGCAAGTTGCAGGACAGCCAGGGAAACACAGAGAAACCCTGTCTCAAAAAATAAAAAACAATGAAAAAATGGAAAAGACTTTAAATGCCCAGAATTATGATCATAAAAAGAAAATCAAGTCTAGAGAGGTGGCTCAGGGGTTCAAAGCAGTTCCTGCTCTCAAAGAACATGAGTTCAGTTCCCAGCACCCACACTGGGTGGCTTACAATCACCCATAAATCTATCTTCAATGGATATGACACCCTCTTCTGTCCTCCATGGACACCTGCACGCACGTCAATTACAGGGTAAAGAACCTGGCTCCCAAAAGCTACAGCTTGCCCAGTATCGCTCTGCTACTGGGGCTAGAGAGCTGAGATGCAAACCCAGCTCCAACTTCAGAACTCCCCTTAATCCTTACTCAAAAGAAAATGGCTGGAACTTCCAGTCCAATCACACAAGAGCATGGGCTGACCCGCCACCCTGGTCAGGTACTGCACTCTAACTACTGAGAAAATTCAGGGAGATATTTGTGCATTTGCGCAAAGAGAAATTATAAAGACGGCTCTAAAAAGAGGGAAGGTAGTGGAGTATGGAGCAGGAATATGCTCAAAGTGTGTTATGTACTTGATAAAAATGCCCTCATACAACTCTGTACAAGACAGGAAGGAGCAGGGGAAAGTAGAGGGATACAAAATCTCCCAACTACGACTCTATTTTCTACACAGTACTTGTTCAGTCAATTCAAATAAGGGAAAAGGCCAGTGAGCTCATATAAGGGAAAGGGCCAGCCAGCTCAAATAAGGGTAAGGGTCAGCAAGACGGCTCAGAAGGTAAAGGTGCTTGCCACCAAGCCTAACAATCTGAATTTGATTCCTGGGACCTATACAATAGGAGGAGAGAACCAACTACCCCAAATTGACCTCTAAATACCAAGCATGTGCCATGTCACATATGTGAACACACACACACACACACACACACACACACAGACAGACAGACAGAGACAGAGGCAGAGAGAAATAAATAAATAAATGTAATAACTTACTTCTTGCGTGATTGGTGGCCTGAACTGTTTGTGCAGCTCAATAATTATTCTTAGGCAAATAAGAACATTTTCTTCATTTTCAGTCTTTAAATAACAACAAAAAAAATCAAGTTATATTTCTGAAGACATTTTAATTTCAAGATTAAGACAAATTGTTGATGGGCATAGTGGCGCACGCCTTTAATCCTAGTACTTGGGAGGCAGAGGCAAGCAGAGCTCTTTAAGTTTAGGGCTAGCCTGATCTACACAGTGAGTTCCAGGAAAACCAAGACTACATAGTAAGACCCTCTCAAAAAACAAAAAACAGTCTAGGCATTTTCTGCATGTTTCTCTTCCTGAATCAATCAGCTTGCATTTGATTTGCTGATAAACACAGTTCCAAGATACAGAGGTCCTAGACAGAAAAAGCCACAGTCTAGATGGACCATCTGAAGAGCATCCCAACGTGTTAGCGGAACTCTGGGACAGGTGACCTAGTGTATAGGACAGAGGTAAGTCATGCCATGAATTACTGCCTCTTCTACCCTTTTGATATAGGGTCTCATGAATGCTAGGCCTGGCCTGAACTCACTACATGTCTAAGGATGACCTTGAACTCCTGTGTGCTGGGATAACAGGTGTGCTTCACCTAGCTTGGTTTGTGGTACTGAGGATGGACACCCAGGGTTTCGTGCATGCTATGAAGCACTCTACCAGCTGAGCTATATCCCCAGTCCCAAATTAACGTTGTTTTGTTTGAAACAGGGCCTTACTGTGTAGCCCTGGCTGGCTTGGAACTCACTATGTAGACCAGGCTAGCTCAAACCCACTGACAGCAGTCAGCCTCTCTCTCCCAAGTGTTGATATTAGAGGGGTGCACACCACAAGCCTGAATTGACGCTTTAATGGTTAAATGATATCCTATCTGAAACAAACACCCAAAGTGGTTCACTACTTGGAAATACAGGTCGCACATACCTGACCCCAAACCCCAGCCTGAACCGCTCTAAAACCCTAAACTCTCTGCGCACCAGACAAGGTAACGCAAGCAGGAAAACTAAGCCTGGCCTCCCATAACGTCTTTAACCGAAACACACAGATGCTGCTGCGGCAATAATTCTGGATCATCACCACCGAAACGCTGACTCCTTAAGTTTACATTTATAAAATATATTTATATTAAGAAAAAAATACTTCATAAAATTACCTTTGAGCTATCTATAGAAGGTGCCAATGATATTCTAACAAACTTCACATTCAGGTTCAGACTGTAGGCCTAAAATACCCTATTCCAAAACTCAAAATAAAGTAAAAATTCCAAACACCCATTCCCAAGTATTTGGGGTAAGGGGTGCTCAACCCATGCTCCCAAAAGACCAAGAAAAAACAATCAGCTACTGAGCAACCACCATGGACTGGACCAGGTGAGGGAGTGACCAGACACATTCTACCCTGGAGGTCACCAAGCCTCAGAGATCTTATGCAATGTGGCCAATGTGGTCAGCTAAGAACGGCAGGGCTGCGATAAAAACCCCAGACTGTCTCCTAAGGAAGCTTATCTTCTCAAGGCCCGAGGCACAACGGGATTCTAAACATGGCAAGACGGGAGAAAGCAAAAAGATTAACAAAAAACATTCACCTAGGAATCTCAGGTCTTTCTGTACATGGTGGCCCATGCCTTTAATCCCAACCACTTGGGAGGCAGAGACAGGCCAACCTGGTCTCCTTGGCAAGTTCCAGGCAGGCCAGGGTTACACAGTGAAACCTT
The DNA here is from genome assembly GCF_007827085.1 of Peromyscus californicus insignis. Classification (NCBI taxonomy): domain Eukaryota; kingdom Metazoa; phylum Chordata; class Mammalia; order Rodentia; family Cricetidae; genus Peromyscus; species Peromyscus californicus. The sequence continues at coordinate 37,874,063 of NW_026294540.1, read as the reverse complement.
GTCTCAAAAAGAAGAAAGGGCAAGGGGTTGGGGATTTGGCTCAGTAGAGCGCTTGCTAGCGCAAGGCCCTGGGTTCCGTCTTCAAAAAAAAAAAACAGAAGAAGAAAGGGCAGGTGTGTTGGCATACACTTTCAGTCCCAGCACTCAGGAGGCAGAGGCTGGTGAATCTCTTAATTCAAGACCAACTTGGTCTACACAGAGAGTTCCAGGTCTGCCTGGGTTACACTGTGAAACCCTCTCTTAAAAAAGGGGTCTTCAATTAAGTAGTCTTTCTTTCTGAATTAGGCAAAAACGGGAAAAAAAGAGACACTAAGAAAAATGTCACTCATTTAATCAGATCTTTAGTGAGGCGTGGACTACTACTACTGGATTTATCGTATGAAATGTTTTCAACATGGCTATTAGAAGAATTCACAAAGATTACCTCTAAAAATCGAAACATCACAGACAGAACATTTTTCGTATGAGGACGAAGATGCTCATTGGTCGGGATCCTATGAAGGATTTCAAGTACTAGCTTCCGGAGTTGCTGGCAAAGAAACACACAGGTAAAACAAAGGGAGTTCCAAACTCACTGTTTAACCTCACACACACATCACCAGCAACCGCCATCCAAGAGGGACCTAACCTTAGAAACAGACCTGCAAATGGTTCACATTGTAACCCACAGTATGTGTGCAGATCATCTTCAGAAGCCCCATCACTACGTAACAAATTAACTCTGTTGTGCTTTTTACAACCTCACCAGTACTTCAAGCACAAGATACAACTGTGAGAACAGAGTAGAATGAAACCAAAGAGCAAACACAGACTCTTAAGAGGAAAGAGAACTCGGTGGTTAGGAGCACTTCCTACTCTTGCAGAGGACAGGAGTTTATTCTCAGCACCCGTCAGGTGACTCACACCCACCTGTAACTCCAGCTCCAAAGGACCCAATGCCCACTTCTGACTTCTAAGGGACCCTGAATTCATATGTGCTCATGCACCCATACACACAGACACATAATTAATAATAAAATACATATTTTGGGCTAGAGATTGCTCAGTGGTTAAGAACACTGGCTGCTCTTCCAGAGGACCTGGGTTCTAGTCCCAGGACACACACAGTGACTCGCAACCATCTACAACCCCAGTTCTAGGGAACGCAGTACCCTTATCTGGCCTCCACAGGCCCTAGGCATGTCTGTGGTATATAAACATACATGCAGGCAAAACACCCATACACATTTTTAAAATCCTTCAAAGAGAAAAGAAAAAGCAGAGAATACAAATAACTAAAATGAGGGTTCCTCCACACTTATTTCCTGTTTTTACAAGCCCACGCTACACTATGCCTCCAAGAACCTGCACAGCAGCTCAGAACTAGGAGGCCAGTCACATAAGCTCTCAGAACGGGTACAACCTAAAAATGGTCCAGGTATCAACAAACCTCACCAGCATTACAGCAATTGTTCTCAAATTCTTTAAGAAATAAAAGCTGACAGAGAGAAAACAATGGCATAGTGAGTCCACTTTGCTTATGTGGTTAGAGGTACTGGGAGGTGAAGCTCAACTAGAGAATTAATTTTTTTTTAATTGTTCATATATATGTGCAGGTACTCCAGGAGGCCAGAGATATCAGGTCTGGCTGGCTCTAGAGTTACAGGCAGTTTTGAGCCATCTTGCCTGGGTGCTAGGAACCAAACTCTGGCCCTCTGCAAGAGTAGTACACGGACTCTTAATCACCGAGTCAGCCCTCCAGCCAAACTTAATTGGTTGATTTATTTATTATAAGTGGGCACATGTAGAGGCTAGAGAGGAAAACCTTCAGGAGTTAAGTTCCTCCCTTCTTCACGTGAGTCTCACCAGACTGAACTCAGGTCCTCAGGCTTGGTGGCCAGCACCTTTGCCTGCTGAGCGAGCTCACCAGCCTTCTTTTGTGCCCAACTGAACTAATCGAAAACACACCTCCCTAGTTGGCAGATGCAAATACCTGAACCTGCAGAAAAGAGGCTAAAGCCCAGGAGACAGTGGTCCTGAGCGGTCACCCTGCAGACAAAACCTTTTCATTCTTTGGTGACTCATGCATTCTTTGATTTGATTATGTCGTTTTGATTCATTTTTACATCTGATCCTCAGTGTGCCATTTTTCTTTCCCTGCTATTGTGAACAGATTACCTGGGCTGGCTTCTCCTGAAGAAACTGGACTTCTCCATCTTGAAGAAATGTAAGAAATCGAGGGATGATATGTTCCAGAAATGTAGAATACTGAGGAGATGACGTGACATTCTAGTTGGCAGTTAAAAAAAGAAAAGCATAGTAAGTTACGTGTTTATTTTCATTTTAAATTTATATAACAATCTCAAAAAAAAACCCACAAAGTTTTCTGTTTGTTTTTGTTTTTAAATTTATGCTTGCACCTATACGAGTTTTTATGTGCACCACATGCACCCAAGTTTCCAAGGAGGCCACAAGAAGGCACTGGGTCCCTGAAACTGGAGTTAGAAGCCACTGTAAGCAGAACCAAAGCCAGGTCCTCTGCAAAGGCTGTAAACACTCTTAACCATGGAGACATCTAAGCATTTCTAGACCTGACAGTAATTCCCAATGCTTTCAGATGCTTCTGAGATAACATCATGTTAAAGAAATTCAGATCTGAAATCTAATAAAGAGAATTAAGCACTAAAATTTACTGTTAAAATTGGGTATGGTAGGGGTAGTGGAGATGGCTCACAAGTTAAGCTTTTGGCCTTTTTCTTCTTCTGGTAACTAAATTTGGTTCCCAGCACCCATGGCAGGTAGATAACATCTGCCTGTAACTCCAACTTGAGGGGATTCAACATCCTCTTCTGGACTCACAGGTATCCACATACACATGATACACAAAAAGACACACACACACATCCACATGTGGCCATGCCAAGTTAGCTACACAACTCAATGGCAGAGCATTTGCCTGGCAGGCCTCAGGTTCTGGGTTGGATTCCCAGCATACACAATTGCTTGCATTCCTCCCAATGTTCACCACAACACAATTCATAAGAGTCAAGAAACCAGAGCAAAGGAGCGTCCATTAAATAATGATTGGTTCAAGAAAACGTGGTACATAAATACAGCCTTAAAAAATGTGGCCGGGCGGTGGTGGCGCACGCCTTTAATCCCAGCACTCGGGAGGCAGAGCCAGGCGGATCTCTGTGAGTTCGAGGCCAGCCTGGGCTACCAAGTGAGTTCCAGGAAAGGCGCAAAGCTACACAGAGAAACCCTGTCTCAAAAAACCAAAAAAAAAAAAAATAATAAATAAAAAAATAAAGGATCTAGAAGGATTCTGAATAGTTTCTCCATAAAGAGAGAGTGTTTTGAGAAGACATGTTTCACCTGACCTAAACACTGTACAATGTGCACAAGGGTCAAAACACAACCTGGCACACCATTCTATAGATACACCATTTTATAAGGCATTTAGGGTTGGCAAGATGGTACAGTGGGTTGAGGACCTTCTCAAGACGCAATCCCCGGGACCCACGTGATACGAAAGAACATTCCTGCAAATTATCCTCTGACTTCCATATGCAAACTCCAGGTACACACATAAATGTAATTTGAACAAGAGTAATTAAGTAAATAAATAAATAAATTTGAACGAAGAAAAAAAATGCCAATGCTCTGGAAAATACTGAATATTCAAGGCTGACCTTCAAAGCCAGTCAGCAAAGTATAGTAGTGCATGCCTGTAACCTAGCACAAGGATGAGGCAGGAGGACCATGAGTTAGAGGCTACTCTTTGCTACAAAGCCAGACACTGTATCAAGGGGAGAGGGGGATCATTTAGGTCTTCACTTAGAAGAAACACTCATAAACATCCAACAAATTATCTTTTTAAAACACTAACGTATTAGCCACGAAGGGTGGTAAAACCCTTTAATCCCAGCACTGGAGAGGCAGAGGCAAGCAGATCTCTTGAGTTTCAGGCCAGTCCCCTCCATAATGAGTTATAGACCAGTCAGGGCTACAGAAAGAGATACTGTCTCAAAAAAGATAAGACTTTTAAAGCAGCCATTATAAAGTCAATAGGTACCACATAACGATGAACCACACATGACAGTGGTCCTGTAAAATCCTAAAGGAGCCAAAAAAAAAAAAAAAAAAAAAAAGTCATATCTATCACCTGGTGATGTCACAGGCATCACAGCATCAAGGGCAATGCACGTTTTTGTGGCAGGGGGATGTCAACAAGTCCCCACTGCCTCTCAGATAAAAGCATAGCACATGACATTATGAGCAGCGCTTAAAGTCAAAGAGCAAACCACCTTGTTACGGTCTCTATATTAACTCCACCAGGCTTTTTTAGCTTCTTTTCCTTTTAAAGACATACTGGATGTGAGATTCATTACCACACATGATTTGGTGGGGTGTGAACAATGGAAGCCCTCAGAAATGCAGTACCTGCCTTTTGTCCAGGCAACTACCGTGGATATATCTGAGCCAACAGCTATGGAACAAGCCACTGTATCTTCAAGTTCACCTGCATTAAACATGGTGAAGGCCTACTTCTTTGAGGTATGGGTCTTCTGTTGGTCAGAGAACTAAAGCTTGACTCTACACAAGGCCTCATTCAAATGTTCCTTGTTTTGCAGTTTGGTGCAGATGAACATAATAACCTGGCCAGCATGAACTCTGGCCACTGTGCCCTGGGGCTTCCCAAAGGCATATCTTCATCTTCCTGGAGCCAAGGCTGAAACTGGAGATATGACATCTGCAAGAAAATTGCCTTGAAAGCCCCTCAGGGCAACCCAGAGCACCAGGCTGCCTAAACTCCCAAGGAGGTGGCTGTGTGCAATCCTCACACTCCATGCTCCATGTCCCCTCCAGGAAAGGAATTTGGGTCTGCTCAACTGGCTACAGACTTTTTCCATTTTTGGAGACAGAGTCTCATGACGTTGCCCTACTGGGATAAATGGGCACATACCACAGGCACATATCAAATAATGATCACATATATCATTACTTGAATGTATGAATCTTTAAATGCCACTGTCAAACAGTCTGCTGTGTTACACACTGGCAGCAGCCACATATATTTTGTGTTCACTACATTTTGATCATATTAAGAGGCAGGCTGGAGAGACTAGCCACGGAGCAGCACCACACAGTAAGAGAGCCAATTCCTTCAAGCTGTCCTCTAGTCTCTACACATGTGCCATGGCATACAAGCCTGTGCATATACTTGCACATGCACACACAGGTACAAGTGTAATCTTTTTAAGAGGCTAACATTGCCTAACTGACCTATCCCATCTGTCTGTGTAAGGGTACTTACTCAATGATGCTCAAATAACAAAACTGCCAAATGACACAATTCCCAAAATGTATCCCAGTCATTAAATGCCTGGTTGTTCAAAAAGTGAAACTAAGCCCGCAGTGGCGCACGCCTTTAGCCCCAGCACTCGGGAGGCAGAGGCAGGCGGATCTTTGTGAATTTGAGGCCAGCCTGGGCTACAGAGTGAGTTCCAGGACAGGCTCCAAAGCTACACAGAGAAACCCTGTCTCGAAAAACCAAAAAAAAAAAAACAGAAAAGAAACCAAAAGAAAAAGACAGTGTGTAAACAATAGGGAATACGCAGAGAAATGAAATCTAAAGAACACAACGGAAAGCCTAGAACTAAAAGTAAAGTGACTTTAAAAACATGGAGAAGTAAACTGAAAATGAAAAGTTTGGAGGTGGCAGTATCCCTAAAGATAGATCAAGAAAGCAGGAGAGACGGCTCAGCCATTAAGAGGGCTTACTATTCTTGCACGGGACCTGGACTGACTTTCTTACACCTACATGGCTTCTCACAAGCACCTTAACTCCAGGGACTGACTTTCTTCTGGCCTCCACAGGCACTGCATGTATGCTGGGCACATGCACACACCTGGGCATTCATACAAATACACATAAAATGAAAGAGCTTTTTTGTTGTGGTGGGTGTGGTTGTTGTTTTTAAGATCAATCAGTATTTTCCAGTGTAAAAACAAATCAAAGACCAATTGCAGACAAAGTCTAGGAGATCTGTGGAACAATATAAAATCGTACAAATACAAGAAACTCAGATAAGCAATCACCTGAACATAACAAATCACAACATAAACTTGAATGCATTCAGGTGAAAACATGTAAAGAGGCCCCTTTTAAAAAATAAAAATGCCACAGCATAGCAGCTAAAACAGAGCCAACATTCCTGAACACGACACTGAGAATGCCACCAGGAAGGTGAGCAATATTCTGCACAAAGTTTCAAATTCCTGTTTTGAAATACCATCAGTTGCACCGATTCTATGGGGCATGGGAAATGGCTCAGAGGGTAAAGACGCTTATTGCCAAGCCTAAGGAAGAACCCACGCTATAGAAGGCAAGTTGTTCTCTGAGCTCTACATGCAACTCATGGCATGTATGTGCCCAAACACATAGACACACAAAATAAGTAAATGTTTAGGGAGAAAAAAAAGACTTCTTTCCAAACACTTTCACACTATATCCCAGGCTGGCGCTGAGCTGGACACACAGCCCAGGCTGGCGCTGAGCTGGACACACAGCCCAGGCTGGCGCTGAGCTGGACACACAGCCCAGGCTGGCGCTGAGCTGGACACACAGCCCAGGCTGGCGCTGAGCTGGACACACAGCCCAGGCTGGCGCTGAGCTGGACACACAGCCCAGGCTGGCGCTGAGCTGGACACACAGCCCAGGCTGGCGCTGAATAATTACTGCCAATTTTCCTGCTTCAGCTTTCCCACTGCTGGAGTTACAGGAGTATGCTATCACAGGCTAGCCTTTGTTATCAGTGACCTCTGAGTCAGTAACAATAAAAGGGTCTGACAGGGCTGGAGCGATGGCTCAGCAGTGGAAGTGCTTGCCACATGAGCCTGAAGGCCCGAGTTCAATACCCAGAGCCTAGGTAACGGTGAAGACGGGAGGAGAAACCATCCCAAAGTGGAGCTCTGACCTTCACGTGCGCGCTGCAGCGCTTCTGTACCCCCTCCCACCGCAAGAAGTAACGACCACTAAACAGAACTTTTAGAAAGACCGACAAAAGAGCTGGCAAGATGACTCGGCGGGCCAAGGGTCGGTCACCCAAATCGGCAAGCTGGACAACCTGAGTTTGATACCCAGAACCCATGTAAAGGCAGGAGAGAACCACTCCACGCAAACACTGTGGTGGCATGTGCACCCCCACACCCCACACATCTTACACACAACAATAGTAATAAATAACACATTTAAAAAATATTGATGTGAAAATAGGAGAAAACAAAGAAAACTGCAGGGCCATCAAAATGGCCCGAGGTCAGTCCCTAGGCCCACATGATGGAAGAAAGAAGAGAGTCCCTTAGACTGTCCTGTGACCAGCACGCAGCACCATGGCATGTACAGGCAAATACACAGACACGAAATAAGTGTAATTTAAAAAAAAAAAGCAAAGCATAAAAGTCATACCTCAAAGTTTTCACTAACTTCCTGCATCATTTTCAACTTGGTTTCATCGGCTGTAAATGGCAAAAACAAAACAAAACAAAACAAAACCAAAAAAAACGATCAGGTCATTGAAACTGCCTTAAGGAGGCTTTAAAAAAAAAAAAATCACTGGATTGAAGAGAAGCAATCAGATCTTATCAGTTTGACTGTCACAGCCTGGAAGATGGCACATGGCTAGGTCCCTACCATCAGTCACACACACCCATCCTCACAGACTCACGTGTGCATGCACAGACAAGGATACACACACACACAGGCACGCGCACACACACTCGTGCCTCTTTGGGGCTCCAGCATTATTGCTCATCACTTTGCTTCTCCACAAGGTAGAAAGGGGGAGACCAAGGACAAACATTAAGGTTGCTATTTATCCCCACGTGTCAAAAAGAATCACTCACGTGTATTTACATCCGTGAGAGCTGCCACGAACTGAAGGTATTTCTTCATCAGAGTGGTTTGGTCAACCACCGTGGCCCCCTGGGTTGCAACAAATGCCATCTTTCTTCTGAGTCTGTTTCTTTCTCAAAACTAAAATACCAAGCCCATGGGTTCACCCAGTCTGTGAAAAGAAACATCCAATTAGCAGCTTTCTAGGGCACAGGCGTATAACCTGTGAAAGATTTTACCCAAGCACCTTCTAAAATTCCATTCATTTATTTATTCTCTGGGGGAGACCCCTGTGCCTCCACAGATGTGTCAGAGGAATTGCACTTCCAGGGAATCGAACTCAGGTCATCATGGGTCGTGCTAGAAATTTTTACCTGCTGAGCCATCTCACTTCCCCTCCCCTAAATGATTGTGCAGTAATCCAGATTATAATACAGTTCTCTACAGGTTGTTTCTGATTGTTTTGGACATACTGTTTCAATATAAAGTTTACCCAAATCCATTGTTTAAACATTGTTTTTTAACATGAACGGTTTTCTTTCCCATTATATAACCTTCTTTCCCCAAGCCAGCAGCTGGCAAACATTTTGTATAAAGAGCTGTAGAGAATAGAGGGAGAGCTAGGGCTGGGGCTCAGGGAGATAGATAGGGTTTGCCTAACATGTTTATGAAGCCCTAGGTTTGACCCCCAGCAATACATAAAGCAGAGTTGGTAATACCAACACTTGAGAGGCCCAGAGAGGAGCCTGGGATACATGAGACACTATCTCCAAGTGTGTATGTGTGTGTGTGTGGGGGGGGGGTAAGCCAGAGAGCTAGACAGTAAATTGGTTTGGTTTTGTTTTGTTTTACGAGACAAGGTTTCTCTGTTTAGTTTTGGTGCCTAGCTTGTTCTGTAGACCAGGCTGGCCTTGAACTCACAGAGATCCGCCTGCCTCTGCCTCCCAAGCGCTGGGATTAAAGGTGTGCGCCACCACCACCCGGCTAATATTTTAGTCTTTGTAGCTATGCAATGACCCAGTTCTTCCGTATTCAGGAAGGAGTTACAAATGTCTAGATGAATGACAACAGCTGCGTCCAATAAAACTATTCGTGAATGCTGAAGTGTGAGTTCCATATGATTTGGGCTCATCATGAAACACTATTCATCTTCAACACCTCTTCCAAGCCACTTTTTAAAAATATAAAAAACAGCTGGACATGGTGGCAAATGCTTTTAATTCTAGCACTCAGGAGACAGGCCAGCCTGGTCTACATAGTGAGTTGCAAGCTAGCCAGGGCTACATGATGAGACCATGTCTCAAAAGAAAAAACATACACTGTGGTAGAGAGCCCTTGTCCTGGGTTTTATCGGCAACACTGCATAAATTATTAAGTAAATAAGTAAGCCATTTTCCTAAGCATTACCTCCAAGACTGTGAAGTGCCCAGACAGCTGTGGATTTTATCTACAGCTGAGGCACAAAACACACTCAAAGAATGCATCTTCTTCTTCTTACTATATTTACTTATTGGGGTTGAAGGAGGCGTGTGCAGCATGGGGACTTGTGGAAGGCCCTTCCTTCTGTCCACCATGCGGGTCTCAGGGATCGAACTCAGGTCATCAGGCTTGGCTGCAAACACTTTTACCCAAAGAACCATCTCACTGGCCCCAAAGGATGCTTTAAGGGCACCTCACTGAGTTGGAAACAGGCTGCCGACCCCTAGCTCATAATGTAAAGGTGCCTGCTGCCAAGCCTGGAGAAATGACTTCATACCTATGCCCCCACAGGCTGGAAGGACTGACTCCCACGGCCGTCCTCTAACTTCCACATACATACCCAACACACATACACATACAAATACATGAATGTTAAAAATAAATAAGAATAGCTGAGCATGGTGGAGTACACCTTTAATCCTAGCACTCAGTTCCAGAACAGCAAGGCCTACATAATATCATAATATCAGAGACCCTGTTTGTAGGGAGAAAATGAAAAACTAGGAATACTGTCAGCCTTGCTACCGTGACTTGGCTAAACTCTTGCCTTTCCCTATCACAGCCCGTCCTCCAAACACGCTGGAGGGCCCTCACACCCAAGGCCTGCTAACTAGACTCAGGGTCACAGCCTTCTCTTAAGAACAGAGAAGCCCCAGTCCTGCCCAACTTTTTATCTAACTTTCCTGCTGTGAGGTGGTGTCGTGAAACTCGGGTAGGAGGAGCTGGCTGAGGTAGGGATGGTCTTGATACTTGATCCTTCAGCACCCGCACCCCTGACAAGCCTGTGTACCACCACCCCAGGTTTAGGAGGTTCAGGGGAATAGAATCCAGGGTCTTTGGTATGCCAGGCGGGCTTTCTATCCTCTGAGCTATAATCCCAACATCTGCGCAGACTTTTGCGACACTTAATCCCCTTTTTATATGCCACTCATTAAATGTGCCATTTCCAAACCCCCACCCAGGCTTCCCAGCGGCCTGGCCTCGCTTTCCCCTGGGCTAAGACCCTGACATCAGGGGAAGACCCTATTTCGCCTGCGGACTCCGGAAGGAGGTTCTGAACTTTCCCGGAGGCTGAAGGCTCCGGCCTGGATGCCCATGATCCCACGGAGTCCCCACCCAGGTAAGGAAAAGGCAAACGGCCCCACAGTCCGCTGTCCTCCGTCGGGTCCGCCCCGCCCACGACGCTCGACTGGCTTGACACCGTGCCGCCAGGCCGCCAGGGGGCGCTGCAGCCGCCGCTACCTTCACTCTCAGCGTCTGGCCCGGAGAGCCAGGTGCCTGCGTGGAGGCCCGCAGATGCCAGGATGGCTTTAGTAGGGCGCCGCAGCCCCCGCGACTCCTCACTCAATCCCTTCCCGTCGCAAACGGCCTTCGGGTTCCCTCCTTTTGTCGCCGGTCCTTCCCGGGACTCTCAGCGACCGCCCCCCAAGCAGGCCGCTGAGCTACGGCGAGCGCCGAGGGCCAATCCCCGCGGCCGCTAGCGCTGCGCGTCCCGCTGTCTGCTCCAGCGCAGCCGGGCACCGCGGAGGACTAAACACTGCAGTGGGGTAGATCCAGCCAAACAGAGCTCCCGTGGGGGGCCTTAAGGATCTCGGTCCTGCTGGGACGGCCTTCTCCGCCCCTCTATGGAGCCGTCGCGCTGCACCGACCTCTCCCCCACACCTGAGACACGCACATCCGCGCGTGCATCTCCCGGGGTCGTTCGCCCGCCTGCCCCGCGCTTACCGGGACTTGCCAGCTAGCCTCCCGTATCCGGCCCCGAGTGTCCGAGAACTCTCGCTGCCGACGCCGCTGCTACTCAGCGCTCAGTCCCGCCCCTACTTAAAGCCGCGGCGTCCGCCCACCGAGCACTAAGCCTGGGTGCACCGCCCCCAAGTGGGTGCGGCCTGGGCGGGCGGCCGGGCAGGGAGGGGCGTTTGCCGCCTGGGTGGGCGAGCTGTCCTTTTAAATCGTCGCCTTAGGGTGACCTCGCTGCGGAACACCCAGGCCTGGGGGGGCTGTGGGCTGCTGCAGCTTCAAGATTCGTGATCTCTGAGTCCCTGACCTCGCAGGGGCCAGGCTGAAAGGTGATGGACACCCGAAATACCTATCCAGTTGGTCCGCAGTTAGACTGAGTGTGTGTGTGGCCTTTAGGGCTGGACTTCCCTTCCCTGAGGTGTCTTTTTTTCCTCTTCCTGCAATGCGGGGTGTTGAACTTAGGGCCTCACATACACTAGGCCGAAGCTCTACTACTGATCTATATTCTCAGCCGCTTGAGAATCTTCGTAGTTCGTGCAAGCGGGAAGAGGCAAGGAAGGCATTTGGGAATGTTGCAGATAGATTGATACCCACCCTGTTAGCTTGTTCTGCAGCTAGGCCACCCCGAGACAACCGTAATGGTCCTGCTTGTAGCTGATGTCCTCCATCCAAGACAAAATTAGAACTAGACAGGCCTCAAGCCAGACCAAAGCAATAAAGAAACATAGTGGAGGAAAGGGGGAAATGAATCCTGTGATATCCAGATGAGGCGGCAGAAGCTGATGAAGAGGCCTTGCTTTATAAGGGACGAGAACTATCAATTCTCCACTACCGAGTGGGTTCTGTGACAGCCACTGACAGTGGAGAGAGCTCGGTAACCATAGTTACCGAGGGTTTTTTTTTTTTTTCTTTTTTTTTTTTTTTGGTTTTTCGAAACAGGGTTTCTCTGTGTAGTTTTGGTGCCTGTCCTGGAGCTCGCGCTGTAGACCAGGCTGGCCTCGAACTCACAGAGATCCGCCTGGCTCTGCCTCCCAAGTGCTGGGATTAAACGCCCGGCTTAGTTAACCGAGTTTTGATGAACCACGTAAATGACGGCTGTTCTACCTCCAGGTTCCTTGTATTTACATCCTGCAACTTCCTGGGCCTACTCTGAAACCTGGAACCACCAGGGTCTTTGTGTTCTGATCCTAAATTGATACATTTTCGCACTTGATAATAAACAGAGCTTGCTGTGCCTGCAAAAAATAACCTCGGGGTTAAGACGGCCCTTTGAAAACATGCTCCAGGATTTGTCTATTGTTGCCACAAAAAAACTAGCTGTAGCCGAACCCCTGGCAAGGTGGGAAATTGTTTCTAATGACATCCCCACCCCACCCCCACACACACACACTGCAGGAAATTGTCTGTTTACAAATAAAGTCTATGCCATGACAACTTCCAAAACTTACAGGTCCAAAGTTTGAGAGGGGCTTAAAGAAGGGATCATCAAATCAGTGCCCTGGGAGTTGTTTTGTATCATTTGGGAGACAGAAAAAAACCAGGTAGGAGTCGGTGAGATTGCTGAGTAGATTGCTCACAGAGTTGTAGCTCAGAAGGTACAATGCTTATCCAGCACATAGGAAGCTCTGGGTTTCATTCTAAACTTGCTCTTGCCTGTCATCTCAATGCTTTGTAGGTGAAGTGTTGCAAGGCAGTTACTTCCCTCAGGGCACTTCATGTTTATCCCATTGCTGCCTTGGAGTAGAAAGTACTGGAAGAGCTCAGGACCTGAGTTTGAGTTAGAACTCTGGAACCGTGTGAAGGAAGGAGAGAACTGATTCCACAAAGTTGTCCTCTGACTTTCACAGGGGTGCCCTCACATGCTCACACATACAGGCATCATGTACACACACAGTAATAAACAAATAAATAACATTCATTTACGTAAGAAAAACAGCAGACGTGGTGGTACACACCCATAATCCCAGCTCTTGGGAGACAGAGAAGGACAATCTCTGTGAATTTGAGGCCAGCCTGGTCTACCTAGTGAGAGCCTGTCAAGAAAGGAAGGGAGGAAGAGAGGGAGGGAGGAAGGGAGGAAGGAAGAAAGATGGTCCTCTTATGGGACTCCTAACAGTGGGAACAGGGTCTGTCTCTGACTCTTTTTAATGGCTTCTATGACCCTACTCCTCATACTGGGTCACCTTGCCCAGCCTTAATACATGAGGTGATTAGTCTTACTGCAACTTGATATGCCATGTTTTATTGATACTCATGGGAGACTTGTCCTTTCCTGGGTAGAGACAGAAGAGGATGGGTGGGGGTGGGAGTGAGGGACAGGGTGGAGAGGATGGGGTGGGGGGGGGAGGCTGCAGCTGGGATGTAAAATAAATAGATGAATTTTTAAAAAAAGGAAAAACAGGCCGGGCGGTGGTGGCTCACGCCTTTAATCCCAGCACTCGGGAGGCAGAGTCAGGCGGATCTCTGTGAGTTCGAGGCCAGCCTGGGCTACCAAGTGAGTCCCAGGAAAGGTACAAAGCTACACAGAGAAACCCTGTCTCGAAAAACCAAAAAAAATAAAATAAAAAAATAAAAGGAAGCCGGGCGGTGGTGGCGCACGCCTTTAATCCCAGCACTCGGGAGGCAGAGTCAGGCGGATCTCTGTGAGTTCGAGGCCAGCCTGGACTACCAAGTGAGTTCCAGGAAAGGCGCAAAGCTACACAGAGAAACCCTGTCTTGAAAAACCAAAAAATAAAAAATAAAAGGAAAAACAAAGCAAATCTATCTTCGATAAATTCCAGCTTAATTGCATATCATACATATCTATAATTGGTTTTAGCTCTAACATTGGCAAAACCTCCTCTCTTCCTTAATGGTACAGTTTTACCAAAGTAATTTCGCCTTGTTAGGGTTTTGCTTGTTTGTCTTCTGAATTCCAGGTTAGGAACAGGGTCAACATCATCCCTATTAGGTAAATTAAATCAAGCCTCTCCTCTGCTTAAAACCTACAAAGACTTTGCAGCCCATCAAGATGTTCTGGGCCTGCCTGCCTGCCTGCCACACAACCCTGGCAGATCACCTTTCAGCTACTGGGGTCTTGCTGTGCTTGATGTCCACTGTTCCTCTCTTAGGTCCTTTGAAGCTCAGCTGCCGGTCTGGAATGTTCTTTCCTCAGAGGCACTGCGTCTTGCTCAACTGAAACATCACTGATTGGACTCAGGAGGTAGAAGGGCTGTCTAGCACGTAGGCAGTCCTGGATTTCATCCCAAACTTGCTCTAGCCTGTCATCTCAATACTTTGTAGGTGAAGTGCTGCAGGGCAGTTACTTCCCTCTGGGCATAATATGTTTACCTCATTGCTGCCTTGGAGTAGAAACTACAGAGACCAGTAGCCATGTCAATCAGAAAGGGACAAGGAGACCTAGCCAGGTTTATGGTAATGTGAATGCAGCTGTTGACACTCCTCAGTAGAAACAGGAGCGGGAGGGCCACAAGACCCTCTCTCCTCCTGTACACCCCCAACGGCAAGTGATCTTGGGATCTATTTTTTTTTTTTTTTTTTTTTTTTTTTTGGTTTTTCGAGACAGGGTTTCTCTGTGTAGCTTTGTGCCTGTCCTGGAACTCACTTGGTAGCCCAGGCTGGCCTCGAACTCACAGAGATCCGCCTGGCTCTGCCTCCCGAGTGCTGGGATTAAAGGTGTGCGCCACCACCGCCCGGCCGGGATCTATGTTTTTGATTATATAGAAAGTGAAAGGTTGGCCAGGTGGGGGTGGCAGCACACACCTTTAATTCCAGCACTTGGGAGACAGAGGCAGGAGAATCTCTGTGAGTTCGAGGCCAGCCTGGTCTACAGAACAAGTCCCAAGACAGCCAGGGCTACATAGGAAAACCCCCATCTTGGAAAAATAAAACAAACAACAAAGAGTAGAAAGTTGACTGACTGAGGGATTCCATGATGCAGCTTCCATGAGGTCATCACCCATAATGGGGGTGGGACATTGCAGTGATGCCATAGTTTTGGGGTCACCCACATTCCTGTGAACAATCCCTCACCTTGCTCTGTAAATAAACCCAATAAAGTCATTGGTTCACCACGCTGGGACTTAGGTGGGATTGTAGCAGAGGACTCAGGTTCGATTCCCAGCACCCACATGGCAGCTTACAACTGTCTGTAACTCCAGTTCCAGGGCTCCAATGCCTTCTTCTGTCCTCCGTGGGCACTAGGCACACAAGTGATACCCAGGAATATATGAGGGCAGAATGCTTGTATATATAAAAATAAAATAAATCACAGAACACTGAAAAAAGGTTAATGCGACACAAAGGCAGGAGGCTCAGAGGTGATGCGATGCAGACTGCAACGGGTGTTTCGTCGCTCAGCTTTTCATCACTATAACAAATACCCGTGATAACCAACTGCAGAGATGGCACAGTGGTTCGGGCCGTTTGCTGCTCTTGCAGAGGTCCTGAATTCAGTCCCCGACATTCACGTTTGCGCTGAGTGGCTTACAAACAACTGTTAAACTCCAGCCTGAGAGGATCTGACACCCTCTTTTGGCCTCTTCAGGCACCCGCCCTGATATGCACATACACACAGATGCCATATAAGTGCAGATGTCAGTGGAGGCCGGGAAAGGTGTTGGATCTCTTGGAGCTGGAGTTGCTACCGGTTGTGAGCCACTCAACGTGGGTGTTGGTAACCAAACTCAGGTCCTCTAGAAGAGCTGTAAGAACGCTTCACTGCCGAGCCATCTCTGCAGCATTACACTCTCCCCTTCCCAGTTTAGAGAGTATCCAGTGTGTGGCCTTCAATTCTCAATCCTTCTGCCTCAGCTTCCTCAGTGCTAGACATGCCACCACATCCAGTGTGAGCCTGACCTTTTGAAAACGACTAAGACACCATGCTCCCTTCTCTGCTTGGGTACCTCATTCACAGGCCTTGGGTTTATAGGTTGAGGCTGAACCATGAGTTGTGGTCCCCCCTCCCCATGATGAAGTTTCCACTATCCTGAATCATTATTCTAGTGGTTGGTCCTCTCAAGATCTCTGGGCGGTTTCAACAGGGTGACTAGGTGTCCTGGGGTCTGACAGGTCAAAATGTCCTAGCAGAGTGGAGATGCAGGTCTGGAGCCATGATAAATGAAACAAACCCAGCATTCTAAATTCCATTTGACCCCTCCAACTTACCGTAGGATTTAGAGCCATACCATCCACCCACTGGTCCTCATTTCCTTCTAAGGTAACATTTCCAGTGGAGGACAGTGTGTGGTAGTGTCATTTGTGGGAAGAAAAAGACACAGCTCCACAATGCCATCCTTGGGAGCCTGATGAGTACCCCTAGGTTTTTAGGGACCAAGACTCGGGGTAAACCAGAATTTGTGGCTTCTATGCTAAAAAGAATTTCAATATCAGCCAGTTTGTGATTGTCGAGAGCAAGAAGGTAGATATGAGTAGTTTTAGTATAACAAAAGTTATATTTTATTATTCTAAGTCTATCTCCCCAAGGCTGCTCACCTGTGTGTCATATCTTAGCTGAATGACAGGTCCAGTCTCTAACACAACTCTCTGATTCGAGGGTGAGGATTCTGGGAGAGACTCTCTAGCCACAGGGCAGATCAAAGTGACATCTCTCCAGATATGCAGAGCAGAGCATTTTTCTTGGTCTCTGCTTATAGACTGTCCAGTGGGCGTCATGGAGTCTAGGACTGTGTCTGGTTGTCTGGAGTGAGTAATGTCACTGGGTTCTGGTTATCAAATGCAGCTGTGGGTCTAGTGGAGCTCGTGACTAAGCTTTTTTTTTTTTTTTTTTGGAGCTGAGGATCGAACTCAGGGCCTTGCGCTTGCTAGGCAAGCGCTCTACCACTGAGCTAAATCCCCAACCTGACTAAGCTGTTTTTACATGTCTAAAAGCCATTTTTTACTATGCTCAATACAATGATGAAGTAGAGTCAGAGATTTTTTTTTTGCTTTTAATTTTTTTGAGACAGAATCTCACTATGTATCCCTGATTGTCCTGGAACTCACCCTGTAGACCAAGCTAGCCTTGAACTCAAAGGTCTGCCTGCCTGTGTCCCGAGTGGAGTGCTGGGATTGAAGGTATGTGCCACAACACCCAGCTGATTAAAAACAAACAAACAAACAAACAAGTAAAAACATTTATTCAGAATGGTGAGCTGACAGAGCAAGATCCCATAACCTGTGGGAGTTGGTTCTGTCTACCGCGTGCATCCCAGAGACTGACTCGAGGGCGTCAGGCTCAGCCATAGGAACCTTGACCCACTGTTCTCTTGTGCTGCCCTGAGTTGGAGGTTTTGTTAAAGATCACTTTAATACAGGTTTAATCTGAAGGGTTAAGAGAAAGAGCGGTGCTTAGAAGAAAACAATACACATCTGTATGTCTGTATGTGCTTCCTAAGGAAGAGCCATAGAAAGAAGGATGTAAGCCAGGTGGGAATGGACTCCTCAGGGAAGAGTAAGCAATTGTCTCAGTATTAACCAAACCTACCATTTTGGCGGCTGTCGTCTCAAAAGATCAATAATAGGAGCTGGAGAAATGACTCAGGATAAAAGCACTCACTGCTTCTCCAGAGGACCTGAGTTTGGTTCCCAGCATCCATGTTAGGCTGCTCACTCCTGCTCACTCCCAGCACCCATGTTAGGCTGCCTGTAACTCCTCTTTCAAGGGATCCAGTGCCCTCTTCTGGCCTCTGGGGATGCCTGCAGTCAGTGCACATATACTCACAGAGACACAGACACACACAGACACACACACACACAAAATAAAACTTAAATCTTTTTTTTAGAGGTTACTAAGAAACACACCTCATCTATTGTCTTTTATTTGTTAAGTGAGATAATAGGTAGGTCTGTACATGCCTAGGACGGCATTATAATCTGATAAACCAAAAACAAAGGTCCAGGCAGGGTTGAATACAAGTCTTTTTCCTAAAAATGGACTTTCTAGTGAGAATCTTAGAAAACTGAAGATTTATAGTCGGGAAGGGAGAAAGGCCTTGTCTTAGGGTTTCTATAGCTGTGAAAAGATACCACAACTACGACAACTCTTATAAAGGAAAACATTTAATTGGGGCTGGATTACAGTTTCAGAGGTTTAGTCCATTATCATCATGGTGGGAAACATGGTGACATGCAGACAGACATGGTGCTGGAGAAGGAGCTGAGAGTTCTCCATCTTGATCCACAGGCAGCAGAAGGAAACTGTGTGACACATGGGGCTTAGCTTGAGCACACGAGACCTCAAAGCCCGCTGCCGCCACACTGACATACTTCCTCCAACAAGGCCATACCTAACAGTTCCACTATGGGCCGAGCATTCAAACACGTGGGTCTACGGGGGTCATTCCTATTCAAACCACCACAGACCTTAAGCAGTTGTTAGTTGTGCTGGGGTTCTTTTTAAAAAATATCGCTGGGCAGTGGTGGCACATGCCTTTGGTCCCAGCACTCGGGAGGCCGAGGCAGAACTCTTGAGTTCGAGGCCAACCTGGTCTACAGAGAGAGTTCCAGGACAGGCACCAAAGCTACATAGAGAAACCCTGTCTCAAAAAAACAAAACAAAACAAAACAAACAAAACGAAAAAACCCTCAATTTTTTGTTAATGTGTATGCATGTGTCTGTATGAACATACACGATATATATGTGGTGTGCAGGGATTCTTGGTTCTCTCTTGGCGAGAGATTTTAACCAGGTTCTAAGATGAAAGCGCTCCTTCCCCCTTCTCATCTCACTAAGATTTTTCCTGCCTCACTATTTTGCCTTAGTAGGGATATGAACTCCGGGGCTTCTCCCATCTGTGACCAAAAGATACTCCATTGTACCACCTTGCTAGGACCAACAGACAGAATAACCTACTCTCAAAAGGCTATCATTAGCAAAAATCAGTGGGGTGCCAATGAGAAGGATTGGCAGGCAAAGGTGCTTACTGCCCAGCCTAAGGACATGAGTTCGATCCCCTGGACCCAGGTGTAAAAGGAGTGACTCAATTCCTGCAAATTATCTTCTGACCTCCACAATATACTAGCAGGCATTTGACTATAATACATACAAGTACATACACACATAGAATTAGGTAGATAGAGAAATAAATGTGAACTTTCTATTACCCAGAAGAATTAAATTAACCCAAACAAACCACTGCTAAAATGAATGAGGTTCTGTTAGCCATACCTATCATGGACAGTCATTATCTTCATCACAGAGGCTGCAACTACCAGGGGCCCTCAAGGTTGGGCCGATTCTCTTATAGAATGAGAAGTATGAGAAAGGTCCCTGGACCCTCATTTGCTATCTCACCCACCCCCTCCCATACCTTTTAGTTCGCAGTATGCAGTTCTGCCTTGTCTATGAGCTTGTGGCCCTGGGAAGTACTACAGTGTATAGACTACAGAAGCCTAAGGGAATTGGGGGAACTCTATCTATGCAAGGGAAAACTTTGGCTGGATTTTAGGAGGAGCAGGTCATATTTGTCTTCCCAAGCAGAAAATAACACAAGAGCTACAAATCGGCGGTGGTGGCACACGCCTTTACTCTCAGCACTCAGAGGCAGAGGCAGGCAGATCTCTGTGAGTTCGAGGTCAGCCTGGTCTACAGAGTGAGTGCCAGGACAGCAGGACTATATAAAGAAATCTCAATCTCTCTCTCTCTCTCTCTCTCTCTCTCTCTCTCTCTCTCTCTCTCCCTCCCTCCCTCCCTCCCTCCCTCCCTCCCTCCCTCTCTCGAATTGGTTTTTCAAGACAGGGTTTCTCTGTGTAGTTTTGGTGCCTGCCCTGGGTCTTGCTCTGTAGACCAGGCTGGCCTCGAACTCACAGAGAGCCGCCTGGCTCTGCCTCCCTAGTGCTGGGATTAAAGGTGTGTGCCACCACCACCCAACAAAACCTGTCTCAAATAACAACAACAACAAAGCAAAACTAAAAATTAGTCAACAGTTAAGTGTGCGCATTCTTTTTCAGTAGGACTATCCCCAAGGAACTGTGGCTAGTTTGAGTGGAGACATTATGTAAGTACAAAATGTATACAAAGTAGTGAAAATTTAGGACAGTAAGAGAGATTTAAGGGCTATGGAGAGGGCTTGGTGGGTTGTTTGCTACGCAGCAAGCATAAGGATCTGAGTTTGGGTCATCAGCACGCATTTAAAAGTCAGGCGTGGTACGTACGCATCTGTAGCCCCAGCGCTGGGAGGAACAGAGGTAGGCAGGCTCCAGAGGCTCCTAGATCGTCTGTCTAACCAATGTGGTGAGCTAAAGGTTCAGTAAAGAGACCCTGTTTCGGGCTGGAAAGATGGCTCTGGACCCTACGGAAGCACGATGCGGGAAGAGAGCATGCGCACCTGGTGAAGTAAGGATGGTTTCTGTGATCCCTAGAGGGGAGGGACTCCGGGGCTCCGGGGAGGGCTGTGTGGGCGGAGGTGGCTGAAGGCGGAGACAGGCGAGCGCTGCGTCTCTACGCACAGCCACACGAAGCTGCCACTGCGGAGCTCCAGCCCAGCACCCTGCGCATCGGCCGGGAGCCCCTCGGCATCCACGCTGCGCCATGGCCAAGGCCACCGATGTCTGGTCCGACCTCGGCCTCGTCTTCTTGCTCGCCTGCCTCCTGCCCTTGGGCCCAGCGAAGGTGGCTGCAGGTAAGCCAGATTCTGCCTGGAGCTGTCCAGTGCTATCCAGAACCTGAGCTACCGAGATGACTCGGTGCGTCCTACCCCTGCTGGGCACCCCTCTGCCCAGAAGTCACCCAGGCACTTGAGGCGTCTCCCTGCTCCCCCTCGATGCCTGCCTCCAGCACTCTGCCCTGGGAAGCACATCCATCCGGATGCTTGGGACTGGTACTCACTAGGGGAGGGACAGGGAGCATGGATGCATGCAGGGAACCCCGGATGGGTTGGGAGAGGTCATCGCGCCTCAGCCACCCCCAGGGAGAACCGCCCCCTTTGCCTGCATGGGGCAGCGCTTTTGCTTTAAGATGTCGCCTTTTTCTAGAGATTTCCACCGTGATTGCGTTCGCTTAGGGGCGGCGCAGGTGCTAGTCTGCAGCCCAGGAGGCCAGTCTGCCATTTCCTCCCTGGGAATGATTTAAAAAAGGGGGAGGGGGCCCTTGAGCCGACAGATTCTTCCCTAGGCTCACCAGGACCCATCTCTCCGTGATGAAAAGACCAACATCAACCTTCCTACCCCATTTTAGGAGTAACAAACGACACAGATTCGAGAATTGTCAGAGACCGGTGGGTTGTGAGTAGCTGGAGGAAAAAAAACAAAAAACAAAAACAAAAACACCACATCATTCTTCACAACGCATCTGCCCATTAAAAGAGAGGTAGGGGAAGGGGGGGACCTGGTGCAGATTTGTGAGAACGGCAGAGCCACGAAGTAAATTAAAAATAAAATAAAAAAAACAACCTGCGGTTTTGGCATGCATCAGAGGATTTTGTGGGCATTTTGCATGTATTAAATTACCTGTACCCTCCCCCACTCCTGGAAATTCAACATATAATTCATCTAGAAATGGACACCCTGATCCATTGGGTTATATGTGTCTAGAAGTTACATGATTTAAATTACAACAAATACACAACTAAATATCTATTTGTCTGTCTGTCTATCTATCTATTTATTTCAAGGCAGGATTTCTCTGTATAGCCCTGGCTGTCCTGGAGCTCACCCTGTAGCCAGCCTGGCCTGGAGCTCAGAGATCCTCCCACCTCAGGCTTCCCGGCGCTGGGATAAAGGCATGTGCCATCTTATCAGGCAATATTTATTTTGAGATGAGGTCTTCATGAATTGCCCAGGCTGGCCTCTAACTTGCACACCCCCCTATTTCCCCTACCTAGTGCTGGGATTATAAGCATGAGTCACCACTCTAGTCACACACACACCACACACACACACACACACACACACAATAAAAATAAAAATTTCCCCCAATGGGGTCTTATGTAGCCCAGGCTGGCCTAGAACTCTTGATCCTCTTGACTTACCTCTTTAATCCCAGCATTGGGAGGCAGAGGCAGGTGGATTTCTGTGTTATTTAGACCATCACAGGTGTGTTTGGTAAGTGTTTTTGGCTGCCTAACATGTGCTATGTGAAAAGGCCACCGTAGTCATTTTCTAGAACGTTCCAAGCCTCACATGTATCATGGGAAAACACTGAGGCTCTGGTAACCTGTTAGGAAACTGGGGTCATGCTTTTGAGGGCGTTGCCCCTTCTTTCTGTCTTGGCACATCTAGTTCTATGTCACTTGAGTGCACGTGGGTACCCCCAAGTCCTTGTCTTGGTCGCTGGTTGTGCTCTGTGTACATCTGGGCTCCCAAACAAGAAAGATGAATTTGGATGAGCAGAGTCACAGGGGATACACTGGGTCTCATTCCTTCAGCTGCACTTGGCAAAGGTCTTCACTGTCCACTTTAGCATGGATACCCTTGGATACTTCCCAAAAGCCCAGAGGAAGAGGGAGGTCACCTTGACCTAGTGAAAGGGGTCCAGGGCCACTCCCCCACCCCTCTTTTAGACAGGCTCTCATGTAACCTGGGAGGCTTGTGTCAAACTCACACAGCCAAAGATGACCTTGAGCTTCTAATCCTCCTGCTTCCACCTCCAGAGTTTCATTTATGTAGACTAAGCTAGCCTTGAACTCACAGAGATCTGCATACCTTGGCCTCTCGAGTGCAGTAAAGACATGCTACACCACCATGCCTGGTGCAGTTTCTGTTTTTAGTTTCTTTTTTTTAAAATTTATGAGCATCCACATGTATCAGCGTGAATGTATGCTCACGTGTGTTTGAATGCCTATAGAGACTAGAAGAGGGCTTTGGAGTCCCAAGATCAGGACGCGTGTGAGCTGCCCATAGTAGATGCTGGGAACTGAATTCAGGTCCTATGCAAGAACGGCAAGGGCTCTTAACCACCGAGCCATCCCTCTCGCCCAGCTTCTGTTTTTTAAAAGACCTTTGTGGTCTCCTCCAGGCAGGGCTGGTGGGAGTTGCCATGAGCTCGGCAACCATTTTCAACAACATCGTCAGTGGGTCCTCCTCCTTCCCGGCTCCAGCCAGCTGCCCCCTGATTCCATTTCCATGGCAACCAATCTGCGTCAGCCTGCTCTCACTGCAGATGCAGGATGGCAATTAACATGCAGCTTAGTGTTCCTGCCACCTTAGAGCCTCACTCTGGTCCTTGTTCCTCCTCCACTTGAGTGGGAGGGAGGAGGGGGTGGGTGGTAGTAGTGATGGGGGGAGCAGAAACAGGTAAGAGCCCTTGAGGAAAGGGACATGCTGCCTGCCAACTAGAGGGAGGGCAAATAGTCCTGGGGGACAGCAGCAGTAGCCCTTTCCTTTTGTATTACGTACTTGCCTGGGTGCTATGGCAAAACAGCTGGAAATGGGGCTGTATAGATGCCTCAGAGAGTAAAGGCACTTGCTGCCAAAGCTGAAGACCTGCATTTGATTCCTGGAACCCACACATTAGATGGGGAAAACTGACCCCTGCTACATGTCCATTATGATACACACATTCGCACGTATGTTCAAGAGCACACACACACACACACAACCCCCCCCCCCAAAGATAAATAAATGACTGTTCAAAAATAGAGTCCATCATGTCAGGGAATTTATGGCAGCAGGGGCCATGGCAGCGGGTCACATTTCATATACAACCAGGTGGACCTCTGTGAGTTCGAGGCCAGCCTGGTCTACATAGAGAGTTCCAGCACAGCCAGGACTACATAGAGAGATCCTGTCTCAAAACGAAACTAAATCCCACCATGTTGACCATATTAACCCTCAAACCCACGGTATCCAGGATAGCAGTGGCAGCCCATGCCTTTAGCATTATGACTCAAACAGCTTTATAACTCAACGAATGGGTTTGAAGAAAAGGGATTCGTAACAGGAACACAGGGCAGAACAACAGAAAAGACTGAAGCTCGAGTCCCCAGTTGGGACCGGGAATGTTGTGAGGTAAACAAGGGGCACATTTGCAGACGGACTCTTCTGGTTCTGCTGAAGACTCCAGCAGGTATCCTGTGAACTCACTGTGAGGAAGACCATGTCCATGCTAGGTTACCCAGCACCTGTGGGAGTGGGGCACGCAGAAGGGGTTCAGTCAGTAACCCCCATGTGAACAGTCTTCTGCGACAGTGCTAGGTGGTCTGGACTTCATGCCACATCTTCCTTTTCAGGTAATCACGTGGCTCAGAAGTACCACTGAACACTAACCATACAGTTTGTGTGTGTGTGTGTGTGTGTGTGTGTGTGTGTGTGTGTGTGTGCGTGCGCGCGCGCGCATGGGTATACACAATGGTGCACATGCATTCATGTGCATGTTCCTGTATGTGGAGGTGAGAGGGTGACCTGAGATGTCTTTCTCAGATTCTGTCCATCTCTGGCTGCCTCATAATTAGCCACTAATAACATTGGGTTGTGATTAAACACTTGGGTTTTTGCTAATATGGCCTTGAGGCCAAATTCTTAGTTTTAATCAAATTTAAACAATCACAGTAGAATCTGGAGCTCATTAATTCCATTAGGTTGACTGGTTGACTAGAGATCCTCCTGTCCCCACCTCCCCAGTCCAGGGATAGGTGTACCTCATCATGCCTGACTTTTTACATGGGTCTGGGGGATTGAACTCAGGTCCTCACGCCTATACAACAAGCCCTCTTATCCACAGAGCCATGTCCCGAGCTTCTTACTACACAGTAAGCATTTTGCTTGCACAATAAAGAAGCAGATGACCCTTGTCCTCAAGGAATTATAAGTACACTGGGAGAGAAGAGGAAATCTTCATTCAGTACGGTGATATCTCAGTGGCAGTAGTGTACCCAGTCTGTCAGGAGAGCACTGAGGGGTCAGGGCACAGGAAAGCTTCCTGAAAGACTTCCTGTGGGACAGAAGGTAGAACAGGAATTCTTTTTATTTTTAGATTTATTTTCACTAGAGTGTTTGCATACCCAGGGACCCAACTCGGGTCGTCAGGCTTGGCAGCAAGGGCCGTTGCCCACTGAGCCAGGATATACAAAAACCCTGAAGTCAGAAGGACCAAAGCATCCTGGGAACTGGAAAGTTTTTATTTTTTAGACAGGGTCTCACTATGTAGCCCTGCCTGGCCTAGAATTCACTATGTAGACCAGGCTGGCCTCGAATTCACAGAGATCCGCTTGCCTCAGCCTCCTGAGCGCTGGGATTAAAGGTGTGCGCCCCTGTGCACCTCCTGAAACTGCAAGGGTGGCTGGCTGCCAGGTGGTAGGTCCCCAGGTATGAATCTAGACCCCAAAGGAAGGTTCATGATTACATTAAATCGAATTCCAGACACTTGTTGGAGCAACAAGAGATAAGACATAAAGCCGGTCACTTGACTGGAAAATTCAGGAGAAGTCTGAGTTTGCAGTTTTTAATTCCTGGCCATTTCACACTTCTCAGCCACCACCAGCCACAGACAGCCCAGCAGGATGCTTTTTAAAGTCCTATGTACTTAGTGTACTGGTCACATCTTACATGTCGGGCTTTGGTGCAGGGGCAGGTGGGAAAGCCTTTCTGTAGGGGCAGGGCTTCCCTGTCTCTTTGTGAAAGTATTCAAATTATTAAAAACGTATCTTTCAGCTGGGCGGTGGTGGCGCACGCCTTTAGTCCCAGCACTTGGGAGGCAGAGCCAGGCGGATATCTGTGAGTTCGAGGCCAGCCTGGGCTACCAAGTGAGTTCCAGGAGAGCCGCAAAGCTACACAGAGAAACCCTGTCTCGAAAAAAAAAAAAAACAAACCAAAAAACAACAAAAAAAAAAACAAAAAAAACGTATCTTTCAAACAAACAAACAAACAAACAAACAAACAAAAAAGAGACAAGACATAGATCAGGGCCAAGAGCAGAAATCAGATGACTGTAGGTGGGGCCCCTGGAAATGGGATATGTTGTCTGAATCTTACATGGTCTTTTAATAAAAAAAAACCCCAGAGCCAGATATCAGGGTGAAAGCTGAAAGATCAGAGAAGCAGAACAGCCAGCCACTAGTTCTTACCTCTACGAAATCCTCAGCCTAAGGAGAGTGAGTTCCTCTTTCCTCACGCCTTATATACACCTTTCTCTGCCCTGCCATGCCACTTCCTGGGATTAAAGGCGTGTGTGCTTCCCAAGCAAAGGCCTGAGATCTCAGGTGCTGGGATTAAAAGTGTGTGCCACCACTGCCTGACCTCTATGTCTAATTTAGTGGCTGGCTCTGTCCTCTGATCCTCAGACAAGTTTATTAAGGTACACAATATATCACCCCAGGGATAGAGTGGTGATGTAGAAGAGGGAGGGGTACCCAAAAAAGAGAAAATCAGAGAGGCCTGTGGCTGGTGTTTGGGACAGCTGGCTTTTTTGTTGTTGTTGTTGTTCTACAGCACAGGCTGGCCTCAAATTCACTATGTAGCTGAGGATGGCCTTGAACTTCTGGACCTCCTGTTTCCACCTCCTGAGTTCTAGGATTATTGGTGTTTGTCACCATCATTCGTGGAATGGGAGGGATGGAACCCAGAGCTTCATTCACTCCAGGCAAGCACTCTACCTGCTTAGCTGTGTACCCAGCCCCCGACCTGACCCCAGCTGGCTCTTTTCACTCTAACAAGAAGTGAGGAGAGAGCAAAAATTCAGAGACTCAACTACCCATGAGTAATGGGGCTTTGAGCAAACAGAAGTATTCTGTGTGCCTCGAGAAGATCGACCCGCTAGCCACATTGTTGTTAAACACAGGAAACAGAATGCTTAAGTAAATGTAAGCAGTCACATTAGGTTAATTTACACTTAGTTACACGTGGTTACAATGTAGACTGACTAGAAAGGGAATACATACTATCAACGCCTAGGAAGACTTGAGCCTCAAACAGGGACTTTGGCTGGGAAAGTGGGTTTGGGTGAAATGAGTCTCAGGCTGGTTGTGATGGCATGAGACTGCAACCAGAGTACTCTAGAGGGGGAGGCAGGAGGATTGCCACAAGTTCAACACCAGTCTGGACTATGTAGGAAGGATCAGGCCTTTTATTTATTTATTTATTTATTTATTTATTTTTTTTAAACAAGGTCTTCATAGCTTGTTCAGTTCGCTTTCTTTTAGCACTCAGAACCTTCAGCCCAGGGATGGCACCACTCATAATGGGTTGGGCCCTCCCCAATCAATCACTAACTAAGAAAATGCCCTACAGCCCAATCTTATGGAAGTATTTTCTCAATTGAGGTTCCCTCCTCTCAGGTGACTCTCTCTTGTATCAAGTTGACATAAAACCAGCTGCAACAATTATTATTACTTTTTTTTTCAAGACAGGGCTTCTCTGTGTAGCTTTGTGCCTTTCCTGGATCTCTCTCTGTAGCCCAGGCTGGCCTTGAACTCACAGAGATCCACCTGGCTCTGCCTCCCAAGTGCTGGGATTAAAGGCGTGCGCCACCACTGCCCGGCTGAAATTATTATTATTTTAATTATGTGCGTGTGTGCATATGTGCCTGTGGTTTTGTGGGCATGAGTGCAGTGCCAGAAGTGGCCAGAGAGGGCATCATATCCCTCCAGAGCTGGAGTTATAGATGGTTGTAAACTGCCAGATGCCAGTGCTGGAAACTGAACTCCATTCCTCTGCAAGAATAGTACATACTTTTCACTGCTGAGCCATCACTCCAGCCCTGTCTCCTGCCCTATTTTGTTCTCTCTCTCTCTCTCTCTCTCTCTCTCTCTCTCTCTCTCTCTCTCTTTGGAGACAGGGTTTCTCTGTGTAGCCCTGGCTGTCCTAGAACTTGCTTTGTAGACCAGGCTGACATCGAACTCAGAGATCCACCTGCCTCTGCCTCCTGAGTGCTGGGATTAAAGGCGTGCGCCACCATCGCCCAGCTTCTGTTTCTTTTTCTTCTTCTTTTTTCTTTCTTTTCTTCTTCTTCTTCTTCTTCTTCTTCTTCTTCTTCTTCTTCTTCTTTTTTGTTTTGTTTTTCGAGACAGGGTCTCTGTGTAACAGTCCTGGCTGTCCTGGAACTCACTTTGTAGACCAGGCTGGCCTCGAACTCACAGAGATTCACCTGCCTCTGCCTCTCAAGTGCTGGGACTAAAGGCGTGCATCACCACTGCCTGGCTCTGTTCTGTTTCTTTAGATGGAGTCTCACTATATAGCCCAGACTGGCCTTGAACACAGTCATTACATAGCCCAGGGTGGATTCAAATATTCAGTCCTCTTGCCTCAACCTCCCTGGTGCTGGCATGACTGGCATACACCACTGATCTTAGTTCCATTTTACTATTAGTTACTATTGTTAATCTCTTATTGTGACCGATTTAAAGTTCACCATGAATTGTATGTATGAATGAGTAAGAGAATGAACAAACAAGGAAAAAAAACACAGGATACTTTGGGTCTGGTGCTGTCTTTGATTTCAGACATCAGGTAGGGGTCTTGGTAAGGATCCCCTGTAAATAAATAGGGACATTCTGTGATGCTACATTTATTTTGTGGGGGGCGGTGGGCAGAGGAAGACTTGGGGGAGTTGGCTTTCTTCTTGGACTGGGGAATCAAACTCGCATCATCAGAGTTGGTGTGATGTGCTATCTCGCTGGCCCCACTGTTATCACTGATGACTGGAAAACTAACTGAGGAAGTCCTCGTTGTCTTCCTGAAACCTGGCCTACATGTGTCTCCTAGGTCTCTATAATCTCAGTCTTGCTACTGATGGTCCTGCTACCGTTGGTACAGAAGTGACCATCTCAGCCAACCTGACGGTCAAGGACAATGGCAGCCTGTCCCTGCCTGCAGACACCCACCTCTACCGTTTCCACTGGGTCCACACACCACTGATACTCACTGCCAAGACTGAGAAGAATCTAACCTCGACCATCCACGTGGTGGGCAGAGTGGCTGGGGACTTCTCAGTCTCTGTCTGGGTCACTGCTGTCGACTGCTGGATGTGCAAGCCGCTAGCCAGGAGTGCCCTGGTACTCCCCATCAAAGGTGAGGGTCTCTCAGGGCCTTTCACGTTTGCCTATTTGCTTTCAAGCTCTTTCATGTTGTGCAACCCAGGGCCTCGGACATGCTGTGTAAGTGCTTCACCACTGAGCTACACTACCAGGCCTGCTTTCAAGTCTTGTGCATGTGTGTTTGTGTCTGTATGTTTGTGTGTGTGTGTGTGTGTGTGTGTGTGTGTGTGAGAGAGAGAGAGAGAGAGAGAGAGAGAGAGAGAGAGAGAGAGAGAGAGAGTGTGATCGCACCTCTGGGTTGTTCTTCAGGCAGCATCCACCTTTTTTTTTTGTTTGTTTTTTTTTGAGACAGGATCTCTCATTAGCGAGCTCACCAATTATACAGGCTGGCTAGCCAGTATGCCCCAGCACTGGGATTATGTAGTTGGAATTTTCTTTGGGCCAACAACTAGCTCCCAAATAAAGACAATTATTATTAATTATGAAGGCTCGGCCTTAGCTTAGGCTTGTCCCACTAGCTCTTTTAACTTAATTTAACCTGTTTCTGTTCATCTTTGTGTGTGTGTGCCTGGTGCTCTAGGAGGTTGCTTTGGGGTTTTCTAATTTTCTTCCTTTCTGTATGTCCTGCTTTCCTGCTTTCTCTGTGTCTGGCTGGCTGGCCCCTGGCGACTCCTTCTCATCTCCTTTTCTTTCTATCCTGTGCCTAAATTCCTCCTCCTCCTCCTCCTCCTCCTCCTCCTCCTCCTCCTCCTCCTCCTCTTCCTCCCTCTCACTACCCAGAAGTCCCACCTATACCTTCTCCCCCATTCGTTGCTGTTCAGCTTTTTATTAGATCAGTCAGGTACCTTAGGCAGGCAAGGTGAACCAGCAACACATCTTTACATAATTAAACAAATGCAACACATCTTTACATAGTTAAAGAAATTTTCTGCAACAGGACTACAAATGTAATCTACCACTATGCCCAGCTTTTTTGAAAACGTGTGGGTTTGGGGGATCAAATTCAGGTTCTTATGCTTTCAAAGCAAGCACATCACCAACTGAGCCATCTCACACGGATTCTTTCTTGATTCTTCGTTAAGTTAAAAAAAAATCAGAAAATAGGGTCAGCAAGATGGTTCAGTGGGTAAAGGTGCTTGTTGCAAAACCTAAGGACCTGAGTTTGATCCCCAGGACCTACATGGGGGAAAGAGAGAACCCACTCTTGAAAGTTACCCTCTCACCTTGACATCCGTATCATGGCATGGGTGCACACACAGACCAATACACATACAAAATAAATAAGTAGATAAATAAATTTAATTAAAATCTTTCACTTAAAAAAAAAAAGGACTGGAGAGTTGGCTCAGTGGTTAAGGGCATTTGTTGCTTTTGAAGACGATCCTGATTCAATTTCCAGCCCTTTCGTGGCAGCTCACAACTATCTGTAAGTCTAACCCAAGGTGATCCAACATCCTTTTCCGACCTCCTAGAGCACCAGGCACACACACTCATACACAGAAAACAATTAAAAAAAAAAAATAAAGAATCAAGACCAGAGAAATGGTTTGGCAGTTCAGAGGGCTTGCTGCTCTGGCAGAGGTCCAGAGTTAGTCCCACCTTCTGGGACTTACAGTCCAAATTAATTTGCCTTCAGGAAATAAGGTTTCATTTAGGTAATGTTTTATGCACAAGATGATGTGAATAGAAAACATATATAAACAAGTGAAATACTCATCCTTTAGGGGACTGATTAAAGACACTGGAGTAATTATGTGCCTTTTCCAGGAGTTAGGAGAGGAAAAAAGTCTTGTTAGAGAGTCCAGGCTAGTTTTGAACTCAAGAAGATCTTCCTACCTCAGCTTCTCAGTGCTAGGATTATAGACATATGCCATGACACACAGCTAATGTATGTAAGTATTTAAAAAATTTTTTACTACATTTATTTATTTAGTGAGGGTGTACATGTATGTGGGTACCTGTACCATGGTGTTCATGTGGAGGTCAGAGGACAACTTGCAGGAGTTAATTTTCTCTTTCTACTGTGTGGGACCTGGGGATTGAACTCAGATCATCAGATGTGATGGTAGGTGCCTTTACCTACTGAGATGCCATCTCAGTAGCCCCAGTTTGTGTAATTATTTATTAATCATGACCCTTTCAGTGAGTCTATATGTCCTGAGTGAAAATGCCCATGCTTTTAAAATGATATAGGAAGTAATGCAAGCATAGAATTATGTAACTAAGTCTATAAACGCTAACGTAAATGTATGCAGTTGCCACAGAGGCCAGAAGAGGGCACTACAGCTACAGATGTTCTGTGAGTCATCCATCGTAGATGCTGGGATCTAAAATTCTGGTCCTCATGATAGAGCACCAGATGCTCTTAACCACTGCACCATCTCTCCAGTTCTATCCCCCACTATTTTTTTGGTGTTGGGGATGGAACTCAGGGCCTCCTGTGTGTTAGGCAATTGCTTCATTTCTGAGCCACATTCCCTGCTACTCATATATCCTATGCCTTATAGTATCTGATACAATATAAACACTATGTTAAGTAGTTGTTATGTTGTATTTCTTAGAGGACATTAACAACAGCAAAAATAGTCTATATGTATTCAGTTATGATGCATACTTTTTTTTGTTTGTTTTGAGACAGGGTCTCATGTAGCCCAGGCTGACCTTCAACTCACTGTGTAGCCAAGGATGGCTTTGAACTCTTGATCCTCCTGTCCCAGCCTCCCAGGTGCTGGAATTACAAGCGTGGGCATCATGTCCTGCTTCAGCCCATGCCTTTCTTCATGGCGGGTAGCCCTTTTGCCAGGAAGAATGGAATCACTGTGAAAGGGAGGTGGGGCAGGGGCACAGATTGAGCATGTGCTGTAAGTCACTGCCAGCAGGAGGTGACTAGAATGTCTCTGTCTTGAAGGATCTATGGGATCCCCTGCACTGCACATAGTTCTGACAGCCGGAGGAGGCTGAGCCAGGCTGCTTTGCTCCAGCCCAAGGTCACAACTCAGGCTATGGGTGCCTCGTGCCTCTGTGGACTCACTCTCCCTTTGTCATTCTCAGAGTCGCTTGTGGGAAAACTAGTCATTACCCAAAACACCTCCGTGTCTTGGCCGAACGCCTACCTCACCAATAAAAGCCTTAGATTCTCCTTTTTCCTCCATGACCCGAGCGACTTCTTCAAGTTGGCCTCCTTCTTCTACCGATGGGACTTCGGAGACGGGTATGCATCCTCCTTCCCCCCACCCCCTCCTCCCACCCCTTTTCCGGGATCTCACTACATAACCTTGGCTGCCCTGGAACTCATTATACAGACCAGAATGGTCTTAATTGCAGAGGTACACCCGCTTCTTCCTCTCAAGGATTAAAGGTATGGGCCACCATGGCCAGCTATTTATTCTTTTAAAAAAATTGCCCATCAGGTGGCGGTGGAGCACACCTTTAGTCCCAGCACTCAGGAGGCAGAGGCAGAGGCAGGTGGATCTCTGTAAGTTCGAGGCCAGCCTGGCCTACAAAGAGAGTTCCAGGACAGCGAGGACTACACAGGAATATTCTCTCTCTGTCTCTCTCTGTCTCTGTTCGAAGTTCAGAGGACAGCTTGTGAGAGTTAGTGTTCTCTTTCCACCACATGAATCCTGGGGATCAACCAAACTCAGGTCATTAGACTTGGTAACAAGTACTTTTACCCGCTGAGCCGTATTATTAACTTCAGATTTGTAGATTTAATTGTTCTTGGTTTGGTTTTTTTCAAGGTTTGTTTTTATTTTTCTTTTCTTTTCTTTTCTTTTTTTTTTTTTTTTTTTTTTTTTTTTTTGGTTTTTCGAGACAGGGTTTCTCTGTGTAGTTTTGCGCCTTTCCTGGAACTCACTTTGTAGACCAGGCTGGCCTCGAACTCACAGAGATCCGCCTGGCTCTGCCTCCCGAGTACTGGGATTAAAGGCGTGCGCCACCACCGCCCATTTGTTTTTATTTTTCTTAATCACGTAAATGTGTGTTCATGTCTGTGTATGGATATGTGCATATGAGTGCAGGTGCCCATGGAGGCCACAGGAGGAAGACAGATCCCCCAGGGTTGGAGTTATAGGTGGTTGTGAGCTGCCCAACATGGATTCTGGGAACCAACTGAACTCGGATCCTTTGCAAGAGCATGGTCTTAACCACTAAGAAATCTTTCCAACCCTAAGAAAGAAAGAGAGTCTGGTTTGGTGGTACAGACCTTTAATTCCAGCATTCAGGAGGTTTGGGCAGGAGACTCAGGACATTAAGGCCAGCCTGGGCTACAAAGCAAGTCCAAAGTTAGTCTGGGCTCATAAGCCTTCACCTCAAAAGACAAAAACAAACAAACAAACGTAGGAAGCCAGAACCAACAAATTCAAATTTAAAAGCTATGGGTTTTGGTTTTTGTTTGTTTTCATTTTTGAGACAAAGCTTGTCTGTGTAGCCCAAGCTGGCCTTGAATTTAAGATGCTGCCTCAGCCTCTCGAATGCTGTAATTACAGGTTGTTGTGGTGATATATTGTTTGTAATCTAAGAAATGAAACTTGCCTGAAGATCAGAAGACAGAGCCAGCCGCAGAATTAGCCACAGGGGTCAGGCAGTGGTGGCACACACCTTTACTCCTAGCACTTGGGAGGCTAGATTTCTGTGAGTTCAAGGCCACACTGGGCTACACGAGATTTATCATCCAGTCTAAAAGAGAAACAGAACCGGCAGAGATGGCACACATATTTAATTCCAGCACTTGGGATCACACACCTTTAATCCCAGCACTAGGAAGGTTGAGACAGGAAGTGATAAGGCTGGGCAGAGAAGGGAGTATAAGGCGGGAGGAGACAGGAACTCTGGCTCTTTCAGGCTGAGCAGTTGGTGAGGTAGTAATAGTGGTGGCTGTGGCTTGCTCTGCTTCTCTGATCTTTCAGCTTTCACCCTGATAGCTGGCTCCAGGTTTTTTAATCATAAGACCACTTAGGATTTCGTGCTACAAGCTGCTTCCCTGATGCCTTGCTGGATTCCCTTCCCAATTCCTGGAAAAGGAAGCAGTGGTGTCCATGTCCCTTCTCCTTGTCATCTTACAGGACCTTGTTGATAACTGACACCCCTGTGGCCTATTACAACTATTCGAGTGTTGGAACCTTCACGGTGAAAGTCAGGGTCGTGGCAGAATGGGAGCAGACAAAGCCGGATGCCGCGAAGGGCACCGTGCAGAGGAGCGGCGACTTCTCAGCTTCCTTAAAGCTTCGGGGTAGGTCTCCCGCCAGGTTGGCTGTACCCGAGGCACCCCGGACAACACTCCTTCCAGATCCAAGTGACTCTGGGCTAGCATCAGGCTGCACTTGAATGGATATTCTCGAAGCCATCCCTACTGTAAATGTCTGCTCCAGAGAGTCCACTCAAGGCCACAGAGTCACACAACTACTCTGTAGCAGAGCTGGCATGTGAGTCCAGGTCATCCTGTCCCCAGAGCCTCAGCCTGACCAGACACCTACCACAGGGAGTGGTAGGGATGCTCCTTATTCTTTAGTCACTACAGTTTCAGATCAAAGCTGGCTAGGGAGAGTGGGAAGCTTCTATCTGGTTACCTGGCATTGGGCAGTTTTCAGAGATTTCTTTGTAAATGTGTCTATGTGGGGGTGAGGGGATGTGCATGATGTGCACGTGAACCTGAGTCCATGCTTAATGTGTGTGTGTGTGTGTGTGTGTGTGTGTGTGTGTGTGTGTGTGTGTGTAGGTGAGTATGCATGTGTGTGCATTTGCTTGTGGAGGTCACAGGAAAGCCTTTGAGTTTTCAGATGCCCTTCACCTTTTTAAAATTGTTTTTGACAGTGTCGTCCTGGCTGGCCTGGAACTCACAGAGATAGGTCTATCTCTGCCTCCAAGTGCTAGGATAAAAGGAGTGAGCTACCACTCTTGGGTCAACAACCTTCTTTTGTTACAAGCGTTTCTCACTAGCCTGGAGTTCACTTCGTAGGTTAGCCTGACTAGCCAGTGACTTCCAGGGATCCACACATCTCTACCTCCCCAGCTCTGAGATTTCAACCAGGTGTCGCTGTACCCAACATTTTTTTTTTCAGGTACTGAGGGTGGAATTCAGTTCCACACTTTACCCACTGTTCTATTTGGGTCTCTGTTGCTGTGATAAAACACTGGCATGGCAGGCATTGGTGGTGCACACCTTTACTCTGAGCATTCAGGTGGCAGATGGATCTCTGAGTTCGAGGTCAGCCCGGTCTACAGAGCGAATTCCAGGACGGCCAGGGATGCACAGAGAAACCCTATCTCGAAAACAAACAAGAGAAACAACAACAACAAAATCAACTAAAAGCAACTCAGGGGATGAAAAGGTTTATATGGCTTACACTCCAGGTTGCAGTCTATCACTGAGAGAAGTCAAGAACTCAAGGCAGGAGCCTGAAGGCAGAACTGCTTACCATTCCACACACCATTACCTCTAACCAGGGAATTCATGTCAAGGAAGTACAGCAGAAACTATGGAGGCTTGCTGTATGGCAGCTCACTCACTAACACGTGCTCAGCTAGCTTTCTCATACAGCCCAGGACCACCTGCCTAGAGAATGGTGCTGCCCACAGTGGACTGGGTCCTTCCACAATCCATCACAGAGATGCCCACAGGCTAATCTGATCTGGGCAATCCCTTAATGGAGACTCCCTTCTCAGGTGACAAGTTGACAGAGTTAACTAACTAGGACATCAAATGAGCTGTCTCTCCAGCCCTTGGGAGGATTTCCTTGCCTCTGGTAATGGCTGGCGCTTTTCTTGTAGCATAGTCAATGGTTTAGTGACAGTGGGTAAGAGAGTGGGTGAGAGGCAAGGACGTAGAGGTGACCATGTAAGCTAAGGGGCTGTGCACCTTGTGTTAATCCTCAGCCACTGGGTCTAATGGGTTTCTCTCTCCTTACAGAGGCTCTTCAAGGCATCCAGGTCTTGGGGCCCACCCTCTTGCAGACATTCCAAAAGTTCACAATGACCATGAACTTCCTCGGGAGGTGAGTGAACCCGAAGAGTGATGAATGGGTGTTCCGTGGCCTCTCTAGACCACGAATCGCTCCACAGATCCTGCTCTGACCCTTAAAGAGCTTAGGTTTCATGGGAGAATGGTACCTTCCTGTCCTGTGGCTATGAACTGGGGAAGAACTGTGGCCATAGTTCTTTTGTTGTTGTTTTTTTTTTTTTTGAGTTCTGCATCTGGAATGTTGAGCTGTATTAGTTAATTTTTTCCTTGCTGTGACAAAATACCCATCCAAAGCAACCTAAGGAAGGAAGGGTTTATTTGGGCTCACAATTCATGGTGGGGAGGCATAGCAGAAGGATCTTTAGATGCCTGGTCATGTGACATCCACAGACAGGAAGCAGAGAGTGATGAATGCCAGTGATCAGCCTGCTTTCCCCTTTTTATTTAATCCAGGACTGTAACCCACTGAATGGTGCTGTCTACATTCAGGGTGGGTCTTCCCACCTTAATTAACCTAACCTAGAAACCCCATCGCAGACATGCCCAGAGGTTTGTTTACATGGTGATTCTAAGTCCTATTAAACTGATAGTTAAGATGAACCATCACATGGACCAGGGGAGCCTGGTATCCTGTATGGAAAGGACTCTGAAGTTTCTGCCCCAGTTAGCTTCCCTGGGCTTGGTCAGGCTCCTGCTCCTTCCCAAGCCATTTTGAAAATGTGTATCTGTTCTTCTGTAGCCCGCCTCTGGAGGTGTGCTGGGGCCTCAAGCCACAGTGTCTCCCACTCGAGGACAGAGAGTGCCACTCTGTGTTGGTGACCAGCACATCTTTTAACCTGAGCCACGTCTTCCAGGACCCTGGGGACTACTGCTTCATCTTCCGTGCTGAGAATGTCATCAACAAGGCTCACCAGTTCCACAGGATTCAGGTGTGGCCCTCCAGTAAGTGACACCTTGCCTTCTGGGGGCAGTGCCATTACTGGCATCAAAACCCTGCCACCACCTCTGGTGACCAGCCGAGCACTTGGTAGCCAATCCTACCAAGGCCATCAAGAATTGACTCCACCAGCGCTAAGGTCATGAGTAGTTTTCCTAGGTAAAGAAACAGCCCACATTTCAGTGACCAAATGCTAAAACCACCACCCCCACCACCCCCATGCCCACTCCCCACGCTCTGCCAACATCGTCATCACCAGACTCCACCAACAACCAACACTCCCATCTCGGCACCAACTCAAAACTCTACCATTATTATCCTGAACATCCTGCTAACCAACAACAAACTCTACAGTGGCACGCTACCACCTCAGTCCCACCACCAACTCCACCAACACCATCTCCAGCACTCGGTCAACTTCAGCACCAACACCAGACACCACCAGAATCATCCTTGACCATCTACCAGTCTAGGCATCACTACTGAACTCCACCAATGCACTCACACTCTGCCCATCTCTATACCACCACCAACTCTTTACCAACAGCAGTGCCACCACCAAATTCCATCCCACTATCCCTAACACTCCACCAACTCCATCACCCTCACTAAATACTATTTACAGTACTCCACCCACCCCAGCACCACCACCGCCACCAAATTCTGCCAGTACAATCCTTAACACTCTACCAACCTAGTAACACAGCCGCCATCAACTCTGCCAACACCTCCATGAACATCAGTATATTAAAGAGTAACAATGAAGTCAGCTCCCCACGTGCTCCCCATTCCTCATTGCCGTCATCATTTCTGCTCCCTCTATTCTCTGGTCTCTTTCTGAACCCCGAGAACTCTACCCCTGAAGGACCTCATGGGCCTCATTGGGTACCTTGGCCTCTGCTAGCTCCAACATGCTCTGATGAATGTCCAGAACCCCATGAATTCTGTGAAGAAGATACTAGTCCAGGGCTGGGGAGAGAGCTCAGTGGGTAAAATACTTTCTGTACAAGCATGAGGCCCCGAGTCCCGATCCCCAGAATACATAAAAGCAGGATGCAACAGTCTATGTCTGTAACCCCGGCTCTCCCAGCATCCCTCAGTACCTGTGGCTCCTCTCAACACTCCTCACCACGCCCCCTATTCTAAGCCCCTCCCTCCCAGGGGCGGGGCTTCCGTTTCCCTTCCTCCAGCCTGATCCCTATAACTCACCCATTTTGGTCTCTTGGTCTCTTGGCCCTGGTTGCCTCTCTTGCTTCTTCAGAGCCAGAATTTGGGGCGCAGTCAGGAAAGTGCTTGCCTTGCAAGCATGAGGATCGGAGTTTGGTCCCCAGAATCCTTGTAAAAAGCTGAGTATAGCTAGGAGGCAGGGTCAGGAGCTGGCAGCCTGGCCTGCTTGCTGAAGGTCTTGATCCTGTTTCAAACAAAAAGCCAAAGGAACCCAAGGAACAACA
The DNA here is from genome assembly GCF_007827085.1 of Peromyscus californicus insignis. Classification (NCBI taxonomy): domain Eukaryota; kingdom Metazoa; phylum Chordata; class Mammalia; order Rodentia; family Cricetidae; genus Peromyscus; species Peromyscus californicus. Next base: position 37,835,719 of record NW_026294540.1, on the reverse strand, counting down.
TTTGAAGTTGTCCTGATTTCCATGCGCACACACACCTGTGCACACATACATACCTGCACATAATATATCCACATACTTACAAACACACACACATAAAACCCAATATTAAAAAAAAACTTATGTATTTATTGTATGTGCCTTTTTTTTTTTTTTTTAGACAGGATTTCTTTGTGTAGCCCTGGCTCTCCTGGAACTCTCTCTGTAGACCAGGCTGACCTCAAATTCAGAGATCTGCCTGCCTCTGCCTCCTCGGTGCAGGGACTAAAGGCATGTGCATCACCGCCACCCAGCTGTTGTGTGTGCTTGTATATGTGCGCCATGACACACACGTGGAGGCCAAGGGACAACTTTGAGGAGTCAGTTATCTCCTTCCATCATCGTGTTCACGCCTGGGATGGAGCCCAGGTCACCAGGCTTGGCAGTACCTGCCTTTAGCAGCAAACCAGTATTTCAACACCAGCTCTCCAGTCATCTCCTCCTCCTCTCTCCCTCCCAGGCTTGCAGCCGATTGTCTTCGCTTTCCCGTGCGCCACGCTGATCACTGTGCTGCTGGTTTTCATCATGTACATGACTGTGCGGAGTGCTGCTCAACAGAAGGACCCAACGGAGGTAAGCGCTCTGCCGGTTGGAGGCTAGACCACTGAGCTGGGTGTGGTAGGCCAACCAGAATGTCTGGAGGGAGTCTTGCTAATGATGCACCAAAGAGACATGGGTAGACTGGGTAGTAGAATTGCTGAGTTAGCTGGTCTCCCATCTGACTGTCTCCTTTATGCTGAGCTCTCAAGCCCACCGAATGGGCTGGTGGAGGAGGCTCCCAGGGGGGTGGTAATTGACCCAAGGGGTTTTATTCACCAGAGGTGGCTGATTTTGACTTTCCTCCTATATCTGACAAGAGTCCGGAGATGACCGGGCTCAAGTGCTGCTGCCAGCTGTGCTGTGGATCCCTCTTTCTGGAATCACCGTCCGAATACCTGGAGATTGTCCGAGAGAACCACGGGCTGCTTCCACCCCTCTACAAACCTATGAAAACGTACAACGTGTGAACTCCCCACACCCATACCTCTCAGTGTTCGCTGATCACCCATTGGGAGCTGCGGGGCCGGGTGGCATATGCTACTGAGCAGGAGGGGTTCACCCAGGTGTGGCCATTTGCCCAGACTGGTCATGGCTCTGTACAGTCCAGTTGTTGTGATACGTCCTTTGTGTCATCCTCCCAGCTGTCATCTCATCTGTACACTCTAGTCACTGCTGTGAGCTTTCCCCCGTCACCCTCCCACCCTCTCCCGAGCAGGATTCTGATGTTTGGTGTGCTCTATTAAGACTCTTCCACGTGGACCTGGATGCCCCTTGCCCATTGCTTTCATGTTAGTACATCTGTGACTCACTGGGGATTCATGAGGCCTTCAGCAATGCAGCTCCGCTCGAACCAGAGAGAGCTAGGAAGGAGGTCACAGATGGTTAAGGATGCATAGTGGAAGGTAACCCACACTCAGATGGGCACACTTACAGCAAGGAGGGATCCACATGGATGTGATGGCGCAGCTCAGATGATCTGCTGTGTATCTCCAAGGCTCATTGCCGCGATGGACCTGAACCAAAACTCAAATGCAACACCTGAGCCTGGCCCTTTGTCTTTTGTCCCTGCAGTTCCATTACCAGGTCGTTCTGTTCCCTGCCTGCTTGCCGGAAGCTGGGTAGTGGTGGTGGTGGTGGGCGGGGTGAAATGAACACCGGTGAGTGTAGAATGCTCTATAAATTAATCGTCTTTCACCGAAACCCGTAAGATCAGTGTCCACTGAGAAAAAAAAAAAAGAGTTGGAGCAAAAAGAAAGGTTTGCTAGTGAGGACTTGAGCGATCTCTCTCTCTCTCTCTCTCTCTCTCTCTCTCTCTCTCTCTCTCTCTCTCTCTCTCTGTGTGTGTGTGTGTGTGTGTGTGTGTGTGTGTGTGGCACCTTACCCACTCAGTTGCTCCCAAGGTAGCAGAAGAAAGAATCAGGAGTCAAAAGATACCTTGAAAGATTATAAGTAGAAGCCTGGTGTGGTGACGCACACCTTTAATCCCAGCACAGAGGAGGCAGAGGCAGGTGGATCTCGGAACAGAGTTCAAGGTCAGCCTGGTCTACATAATGAGTTCAACAACATTCAGAGCTGTATAGGGAGTCCCTGCCTCAAAAAAAGAAAGGAAGGAAGAAAGAAAGAAAGAAAAAAACAAAGAAAGAAAGAAAAAGAAAGGGAAGAAAAGAAGGAAGGGGAAGGGAAAGGAAGAAAGAAAGAAAGAAAAGAAAGGGAAAGAACAAAGGTGGGTAAGTAGGTACAGATGTAAGCATCCAGGCTTACCTGTTTACCTAGCACACTAGGGCAGCCTGCACCTGCTGGAGGAGGGTGGTCAAGACTGTAAAGGTAGCTCTCTGTCACTGTAACTGTTGGTTGGCCCTTGGACATCCTGCTGAACTAGTGTTCTCTCGTGTACCGCTCATTCCCATGACATACTGCCATTGTCCCTGAATAAAAGCTTCCTCAAGCGCAGTCTGTGCGGCAGAGTATTTTTGTCCCCTGTGTGTCCACGAAGCTTTGTAAATGATGCTTGGGAGCAGCGGGCTACCCTTTCAGGCATTCTGCGAGGATGTTAGAGGTGCGATGACCCAGTGTTGGTGCCTTTCCTCGTCGCCATTAGAACACCTGACCAAAGTGACTTGAGGAAGGCGTGCCAAGGCAGACAGTCCATCATGGCAGGGAAGGTGTGTCAAGGCAGATAGTCCTTCATGGCAGGGAAGGCGTGGCAGCAGAAGCGGGAGGCAGCTGCTCACTTTTCCTTTTTAAAATTCAGTCCATGGGTCCATGGGATTGTACCCACGTTCCCAGAGGGTCTTCTCTTCTTGTTGAGTCTCTCTGAAAATGCCCTCACAGGCTTGTCTCCTCGAGGCTTAAGTCCATCAAAGGGACAGTCAAGATGAACCATTCCAGGCCCCCAAGGAGAGAGCTGAGCTGGGAAAACGCTTTCCTTGAGACCCGGAGTTCGATTCCCAGAGCCCATGTTTTAAAAACAAACAAAGCCAGGCATGGTGGCATGTGTTTGTAACCCCTGTGCTGAGGAGGCAGAAACAGGATCCTCAGGGCTCACTCATTGGCCGGCTAGTCTAGCTGAACCAGCAGTCTCCAGGTTAGTGAGAAATGGGGTCTCCAGAAACACAAGGTGGAGAGCTATTGGGAATGAGGCCTGAGGTTACCCTTTAGTTTAACCTTCAACCACACATATATGCACACATGTGCACGAGTATTCACATAGGCAAACATTCACATACATATTCGTATATAGAAATACTTATTAGAATTTTAATATAATTGCTTTCCTTTACAATACTACTTTATTATGCTTTTGAAAAACAACAGCTCTTTGAGTTGTTACTTAGAGGTCATGTGTCCTTTCTGGTGGTTCCCTTTGCCCAGCCTTGGCCAAGTCCAAGAGTCAAGATGGGCACAGACTCCCAATGTACCCCCACAGCTGCAGCACCTGCCTGAAGACTTAGCAAAATGCTGCACATGCATGCATACTCCCACTCTCACTCCCACTCCCACAGGGGAGATAGCCAGCCTGGTAATCAGCTTCTGGAACGTTCAGCCCCTTCTAGGACAGAACAGTTTAGAATCTCTAGCACTCTTATAAAAGGCCAGGCATGGCTGCACATGTGCCTATAACCCAAGTACTGTGTGGGTGGGAACAGGAAGATGACTGCCAGCTGCCAGCCTGGCTCCAGGTTCAGTGAGAGACTCATCTCAAAAGAAAAAGGCAAACAGTGATAGAGCAGGACTGCTATGGAATAATCATCTTGTACACTGTAAAGATTTGTCACTCAAATTGGTTTAATAAAATGCTGATTGGCCGGTAGCCAGGCAGGAAGTATTGGGGGGGGGGAGGCAACCAAACTAAGGGTACTGGGATGAAGAAGGGTGGAGTTGAGAGAGATGCCAGCAGGCTTAGGGGAAACAGGACGTGTAGAAAATGAGGTAACAAGCCATGAGCCACATGGCAGAGGGTAGATAAGAAATACTGGTTAATTTAAAGTGTAAGAGTTAGCTAGTAATAAGCCTGAGCTATCAGCTGAGCATTTATAATTTATATTAAGTCTCTGAGTCAGTTACTTGAGAAGCAGCTGCTGGTTATTTGGGAGCAGGTGGTCAGGACAGGAAAACTCCATCTACACAGGACAGCCAATGAACATCTTTCTTTGGCCTCCACAATCACACATGAATACAGGTATCTATGCACAACAGCAGGGTATGGGACTCTGGTTTCAGGAGAGGCAAGATATGGAACCCAGATAGAAAGGACAGCTCTACTCATGCCTCTGTGGGACAGCCTGGCCATGACCGGTCTTCTGGCCCCATGTCTGAAACCCAGATGCCCACAAGGATCAGGGGTGTTCTGACTTCTGTCTTGTTTTTACAAAACCTCAAATTTCCATCTTTATGATGTATTTTTTGTGTGTGTGCTGGAAGATGCCCCTTGCAGAAAGCCCACTGGGCTGTGTGGTTTACTTTCTGTCTTAGTTAGGGTTAGTATTGCTGTGATGAAATACCATGATAAAAAAGCAACTTGGGTGGGAGGGTTTATTTGGCTTACACTTTCATACGACAGTTCATCATCAAAAGCCAGGAGCCTGGAGGCAGGAGCTGATGCAGAAGCCATGGAGTAGTGCTGCTTACTGGCTTATTCCACATGGCTTACTCAGCCTGCTTTCTTTTAGAACCCAGGACCACCAGCCTAGAGATGGCCCTACCCACAATGGCCTGGGCCCTCCCCCATCAATCACTAATTAAAAAAAGGCCTGGGCCCCTGAGCCAGCAGTGGCTGACCAACTCAGCTACCATCGGGCTCAGATCCAGTGCTTTGAGCCAGTCCACCCCAACATCTACCCAATCTACGAGCTGCTGGAGTGCGTGAAGAAGCCAGTCATGCAGAACCAGAGTTGCAGGATCACCATGACTACGGCAACATCAGGATTAAAAAAAAAAAAAGACAAGTCTCAGCCATGGTCCAATGTTTATGGTGCTTCAGAAGCCAGACACCTTGAACCAGACCAAAGACTCAATGCAATGAATATTTGCATGCAAAGCTATCTGGGATATATATAGTGACACACTTCAGTTTCCAGTGCCATTACGAAGAAGGGACATTCGATGGAGAGGAGGGAAAGATGGAGAAACAGAACAGTGAGTGGTGGAGGGCGGTGGAACTAGAGACACGATGGCAGTAATAGGTGTGAGAGAAGCCTGTGGCAGACAGGGGACATGTCCTGGCCAAGTAGGGCCAACAGGGTGGTGTGCAGCAGCCTGGAGCTTGCACCCTGATTAAACACCGCTCAGCTGCATAATTACCCGGGTTCTAAGCAGCAACGGGATGTCCAAGATGAAGCACAGTTCATTTTCTGGATTGGACCTCCTCGAAAAACCTCTATGGCCTATGCTGTCCTTGGAGGTACACTTTGGTATCTGTGGTCTGCTGATCCTAACCATATTGAAGCCCAAGGTTCATGTGGATGTCTCTAGTCCTACAGCAGCTGGGAGCTGTGTTCATGTCCCTGGCCCTACCACCTAAAGTCATGTTGATGTCTGTGGGTCATGCTGCCACCGAGGGTTACGTCAGCATCTGTGGTCCTACTGCAGTTGGGTCTGTATTGATGTTTGTGGCCCATGTTACCACCAAAGGCGATGAGTATGCCCGTGGACTGTGCTGCAACCTGAAGCCATGTTGCTGTCCACGGGCTGAGCGGCCACTGAGGGCCACATTGGTTGAGCTGCCACTGAGGCCATGTTGATGTCCTTGACCTGTGCTGCTGCCTTACGGCTCTGATGTGTCTGTGGACGGTGCAGCAGCAGACAGTTGGACTGTGTTGTTGATGTCTGTGATCTGTACTGCTACCAGAGACTATGCTGAGAGGTCCATGGCACGTACTGATGCTGGAGATCATGTGGATGTCTGTGCTCCATGCTGTCTCCAGAAACCATGTGGAAGTTCAGGATCCGTGCTCCCGCTGGCTGTGAAGGACAAGGAAGCTTCTTCTGTAGTGGTATTGATGACTGCAGACTCACAGCTGAGAAAGAGGGACATAGAAGGCATCTGTGACAACCCCCTATAGCCACCCCACCCTACCCTCCAAGAAAAGTAACAGCCTAGAGAATTGGATTTTTTGAGACAGGGGTTCTCTGTGTAGTTTTGGTGCCTGTCCTGGATGTCAGTCTGTAGACCAGGCTGGCCTCGAACTCACAGAGATCTGTGCTGGGATTAAAGGCATGCACCACCACCACCCGGCTAGAGAACTCTTTAAAATTGTGGTAAGGATATTGAGGTGTAGCTCTTCATAACTGATGGGAGTGTGGGTAGGGAAGGAAGGACTCAGTTTCATTTAAGATGCTGGCCACAGGAGTTTGGCCATGCCCCAGGGAGTATATGAGTAACACAAATTGGACTTGCTTTTTTTTTTTCTTCTTTTTGTGTGTGTGTGGGGTAGATCATAAGAGTTGGGGAGCCAGATCTGGAAGATTGGGAAGTGAGTGTGCTTGGGGGTTGGGTCATGATGTGAAGTTCCCAAATAATCAATAAAATATTATGAAATTAAAAAGAGAGAAAATGCCCTACAAGCATGTCTGCAGTCTGATCCTGTGAAGGCATTTTCTCAGCTGTGACTCTCTCCTCTCAGATGGTTCTAACTTGTGTCAAACGGACACAAAACTAGCCAGCACAGGTTCCATCGAAATGGCCCCCAACGTTTGTCTCCAGCTCAGACAATACCCTGAGCCCCTGGTGAACCTATCTATGTTTGGCTCACCCTTTGGCTTCTTGACTTCTCACATCTGATTCCACTCTACCCCAAACCTGTCCCCAAAGTTGGAACCTTCTGCATAATCCAAACCTCTCACCATCTGATTCCTCCAAGAAATCCCAGTGCAATTCCAGGAATGGACACCAGGGGGTGCTACAAGTTTTTGCAAGATGCCACAGAAGGCCCCCCCCACCCCCATAGTAGGGGACGAACTTTCTTCTACTCCTAGTCCTTGAGTATTTATTTGGTTTTTGAGCCAAGGCTTAGTTCATCTGCAGCCATGCTCTTTCCCCGACTATTGATCGGCTCATTCCTTCTCAAATCCCCAACGACTCCCAGGATTTTCAGCACTAATCTAAATTCCTAGGATCCAACATTGAGTCAGGATTTCTTTGTCTGAGTTGGAGACTCCAGTCCAAGATTGGGTGAGCTGTCTTGCTTTGGGTCTCTGGTGAGGTGCCAAAGACTTATGGTGAGAAATACATGGCAGAGTAAATGGCCCTTGCCATGCCTAGAAAGCAAGAGAGAAAGACATGGAGTGCCGCCATCCCTTCTGAGAGCTTGCTCCAATAACCCAAGGGCTCTCCCACTGGGTTCTTCTTCCCAATAACCTCACTCTGGGAAGTAAGGGTGGTTCTGTGAGGTGGCTCAGTTGCTTGCCTGGCGTGCACGATCCCCTGTACCCCATAAGCCAGGCATGGTGGAGCACACCTGTAATCCCTGCAACTCTGGATGTGGAGGTATGAGAATCAAGAGTTCAAGGTCATCCTCAGTGAAATAGTGAGTTTGACCCCAGCTTGAGCCACGTGAAACCCTGTATTAAAAAGCAAACTATGGGGGGATGGCTCAGTGGTTAAAATACTATCCTGGCAAGTGTGAGGAGCAGAGTTGGGATCCCCAGAACGCACAGATCGTGGGTGGCTGTGGCAGCTGCTTATCATTCCAGCCTCAGAAGGCAGAGACAGGAGATTCATTCCCCAGAGCAAGCTGTCTAGTTAGACTAGTCATGCTGGTGAGCTCTGAGTCTGACTGAGAGACCCTGCCTCATTGAGGAAGATGGAAAATGTGGTGGAGGATGATTCTGGACATCAGCCTTAGGCCTCCACATGCATGGTCCACACACACATGCAAAAACATGCATATACATAAACACACATAAAAATGGAAAAAAGAAAAATTTTAAAAAGCAAAAAAAAAAAAAAAATGTGTATCTTGAGGGACATCCAACATCTAAGGAACAGCATTGTACAAATCACATCATTTGGTGTAAGAGCTGACCTCTCATCCATTCAGGAAATCTTCCCGATTCCCACACTGAGGATACAGCAAAGAACGGTGAACAGGAGTTCCTGTCCTGGCTTCCCTGACGGGATGGCTCATCCTGGTTGTCAACTTGACCACACCTGGAATCAAGCACACCCCAAGCTGCTGGGCACTCGTGGGAGGGATTTCCTTGATCAGATTATCTGAAGCAGGAAGACCCACCCTGAATCTGGGCCACAGCTTCTGGTAAAAGGACGTGAAAGACGCAAGCTTTGTTTCGTGCCTGCTTGCCCTCGCTCTCACCGGCAAGTTCGTCTGTCCTGCTCCTGAGACATCCCTTTACTGATAATAAACCGACTTCTGGATTCCAACACGAACTGAAGACCAGTGGCTCTCCAGGAAACCTCCAGTCTTGTGTTTCTCAACCTGTGGGTCCCAACCCCTTGGGGTTTGAAGAACTGTTTCACAGGGGTCACCTAAGGCCATCGGAAAACACAGATATTAACATTATGGTTCATAACAGTAGCAAAATGGCAGTTATGAAGCAGCAACAAAAATAATTTTACAGTTGGGGGTCACCACAACATGAGGAACTAGATTAGAGGGTCACAGCACCAGGAAGGCTGAGAACCACTGCTCCAGGCCTTGAGTGCCAGGCAGACACTGTTGAGACATCTGGCCTTGTGTACTGATCAACTGCAGGATTCCCTGCCTCTCTGGTGTGACCACCTGGACTACATCCTGCATGCAAATGTAACAAACACCCTTTCCATACATGTTCTTCCCATCGGTTCTTCTTTAGAGAAGCCTGACTGGACAGACGGTCATCTGTAAGATGAAAGAAACCCCTTTCTCCCCGAGTTGTTTTTGGTTACGGTGTTTATCACCCCAACGGAAAACAAACTAGGCCATCATCCCACAGCCAGTTGCATGATTTGGGAACATCAGGGGGCCTAACCTCTTCTCTTTGCCTTTCCTGGGGAACATGACTGAAATGTGACCAGCACTCAGCTTGAAGTCTGTCACAGAATTTCTTCATGGGTCCCGACAGTTTCGAAGAGTTTTGGTGACTGTCCTAGTCACTGTTCTACTGCTGTGGGAGATGCTATGACCAAGGCAACTCTTCTAAAAGAAAGCATTCAATGAGGGCTGACTTACAGTTTCAGAGGATTGGTCCATTATCAACGGTGGGGAGCATGGTGCTGAGACAGCAGCTGAGAGCTTTATATCCTGATCCACAGGCAAGAGGGAGAGAGACAGACAGTCAGACAGACAGAGACAGAGAGAGACAGAGAGACAGACAGACACAGAGACAGAGACTGGGCCTGGCTTGGCCTTGGAATCCTCAAAGCCACCTCCAGTGACACACCTCTAACCAGGCCACGCCTACTCCAACAAGACCACGCCTCCTAATCCTTCCCAGACAGTTCCCAACTGGGAACCAAGCATTTACATATATGAGCCTATGGGGGCGTGGTATTCTCATTCAAACCACCACAGTGACCATATGTAGTTTAGACAGAAAGCCACAAGGCCGTGGGCCTACTGACACAGGTCTGTCCTTCTTGATTTTTGGGGAAACTGAGGCAGGAGGTCCACATCTGGGCTATGGAGTGAGTTCAAGGTCAGCTTGGGTAACTTAGTGTGACCCTGTCTCAAAATAAAGAGTAGCAGACCTGGCTACTACTAGTTCAGCAGTTCCTGTGACAGTATATCAAAATGCAGAGGAAAAAGAGTCGGGGTGTAGCTCAGCAGAAGGGCCAGTGAAGAAAGCTCCGAGTTCCACAAGGATTTCATCCATGAGGTGGGCCAGTTCACAGCTTCTTACCCTACGGGCCACTGCTTTCCCCTGAGGGGTACAAAGATAACAATGAATAGCCAACGATGGGGTTCAGGATGTGGTACCCCACGGATGTTACCTCAGTTTAGTAAATACTTGAAAGTAAAGGAATTTGAGGTGCACCAAGTACAAGGAAGTCACCGGCCTTCCCTTGAGGCATGGCTGTCCATCAGGGTAGCTAGGGAGAAAGTATCCTATCTCTCTTACCCTTCACCTACGTCTACCTTTGTCTATTTCTTTCTATTAGAAACAACCCCCCCAAAAAACAACAAAAAACCCCCCAAAAACAAAAACAAAACAAAACAAAAACAAAAAACCCCCCAAAACAAAAACAGGGCCATGGAGACTGCTCGGGGGGGCGGGGGGTAAAGGTTCAATCCTCAGGTCTCACGTGGTGGAGGAAGAGGAACTGTTAATTCCAAAGGTGGGGGGAGAAAGACCACCGACCCAAATCATCACGGCCAGGTTATTAAAGCAAGGTTTTTATTCGTGCACATGGGCTGTCTCTTCCTAAGGTGGGGGTCAAGAGGTCTGCATTGGAGGTGAGGAAACAAGGTTTTCATAGAGCTCGGGGTAGGGGGTTCCAAATGGGGGGAATAGGTGGGGTTACAGGAGCAGGACTAACAGGTGCTCAAAACAAGGCACTCACAACAGGGGGTCATGGCAAGGACGTCATAGGGGGTCATGGCAAGGACGTCATAGGGGGTCACGACAAGGAAGTCACGGGGGTCACGACAAGGAAGTCACGGGAGTCATGACAAGCAAGTCATGGGGGTCATGACAAGGAAGTCGTGGGGGTCATGACAAGGATGTCACAGGGGGTCATGACAAGGAAGTCATGGGGGTCATGACAAGGAAGTCACAGGGGGTCATGACAAGGAAGTCACAGGGGGTCATGACAAGGAAGTCATAGGGGGTCATATAACCTATTGAAACAAAGGTAGGGCCTCAAGATGGTTCTAAACAACTCTTTGAAACAAAGACTTGATTGCCATTCCTGGAGCAGGCAGTACAGAACCATGTAGTTAAGGTTACAGGTGGGGTATATAGCCCAATCCTTGAGAAACAAAGGTTTAATCATAAACAGGAGTGAACCTAGTTTGTCTTCACTATAAGATGACCTTCAAGCCTAAAATGGAGGCAGGCTGGTTCTTCAGACTGACTCCCAAAAGCTGTGCTCTGACCTCTGTATGTGTGCCTCCCTGACAATAAATAAGTAAGTATATGTGATAAAACAACAACAACCCCAACCGGAACCATTTGTGGGTCTAACTTCTGAACCTCAGGTCAGCCCCACAGTGAGAGGCTGGCCCTGTTGTGACGCCCCTTTCTTTCCCAGAGGCCCTAGGGCACAGGCAATGATTCTTTTGTGAAAGGCTCTCCACGCTAAGCCGATTTGTTTCTAGTTGTGGCTCTTAGAGAGTACCAGGATGAATCAAACTTCAAGAGACCAGCAGGTGGCTTGGGATGCCTGGGCCCTGCCCCCCGGCAAGCGGGGGCACAGGGAGGGGGTCCCAAACTTGTTGGGACAAAAGCATAATTGTTAGGGTCAGAGTCCGGGCCCTGGCAAACCCTAATAAGACACCAGGCTCGGCTGGTGTCTCGGTAAGACAATTAAACATACACACACACACACACACACACACACACACACACACACACACACACACTAGCACGGGGGTGGCAGAGCATTCCAGGCCAGACTGATCTACATAGCAGAAACCCTGTCTAAAAGAGAGGGGAGGTAGAGAGAGAAAGAGAGAGAGGTTTGTTTATTCAAGGTGGCCCTGTTAACAAGGGGAACAAAGAGGTACGGTGACCTCCCAGATACGGTGACCTTCCAGGCCCAAGTCCATCATCTCTGGGGCACCGACAGACATTTAGGGTTAATACAGGAATGGATATCTAAACAGCCATGGTTAAGGAGGTCTGACTGTGTGAAATCTCTTCCTGGAAGACAAGCTCGGCTGGCACCAGGTCCCAGCCTGTCCTTTCCCCAACATGAGATTCCTGGCGGGAAGCTCCAGTTCTTGGGGGTCCATTGTTTCAAGAGTTTGATTACTGAAGGAGGGGTACAAATGTCTCTTTAGAACATGTTCCTTCCTTCCAGGCCAGTTACGAAAGTGCAGGGGTCCTACCACCCCAGGAGACTGGCTCTGTAACTGCCATGGGTGCCTCCTAACGGCCACCCAGCCACTTCCTCCCGCTTCTTCCCTCTCCAGGGGAATCCTTTCACGTTCTAGATACATGCCAGGAAAGAGGGATTATCTGATTCAAAGACACAGAGGCCATGCAACACTGTTGCCCCTGTCCCTGCCTGGGAGAGAGCATTAAAACACATAAATGGTTCAGTTATGATGATGATGACGACGACGATGATGACTTTGCCTACTTAAATATCTCTCCGAAGCCACAGAGCTGGGGACGGCACAGCTGAGATTCGACTCTGGATTCCTGGACACCCTCATGGTGGGCTTTGCAGCTGCTGCTCCTCAATGCAACAGAAAGCCCGCCTGCCTCAGGCCCACCTGTGCTGCGAGGAGCCAGGTGGGAGCTGGATCAGGAAGAGTGTCGGGCTGCATGGCCTTCTGTGACCACCAGGGGGCACCAAAGCTCCAAAGGAGAAATAGAAGCCCCATACCTGGAAGGACCTTCCAGCGGAAAATACCAGATTCAAAAGGCTGGGAAGATGGCGCAGTTGGGGACCTGAGTTCGGATCTCCAGAACCCATGTAGAACTCTGGGGCCGGGGGCTGTCTTGCTAGTTAGCCTAGCCAGAACTGCAAGCTTCAGCCTTAGTAGGTTCAGTGAGAGATAAGTAAGGACAAGGTGGGGCTGGTTAAATAGTTTAGTGGATAAAGGTGCTTGCTGCTAGGTAACCTGAGCTCTGGACCCACATGGTAGAAAAAGAGAATTGACTCCCACAGGTTGACCTCTGACCTCTATAAGTGTACCACGGCATATGTACGTACACACACACACACACGCACACACACACACACACACAGAGCATAAATCAAAACAAAACAAAATGTAATGAAAATTAATTATTTTAAAACGAGGATGGAGAGTGACGGGAGACACAGACATCAACCCGATTGCAGGTTAGCACACCCACACTGACGCAGACATTAACCCCCAAGATTTTTTTTTTAAGTCCAGGTTCAAGATCCAGGGAGATGGCTCAACAGGGAAAGGCACTTGACCCCAAGTCGGGTGACCTGAGTTCAATCCCCGCATGGTAGATGGAGAGAGGCCGCTCCTGCAAGCTGCCCCCGGACCTCCACAGGGGTGCTGTAGCACATGCATGCCCACCGCATATACAAACAAATGTAATAAAAAAAATGAGCTCTTAACAACCACGTAAAGCTAGCAAGGGTGCCTGGGCTCACACCTCCGAAAGCCTTGTGACCTTGCACAAGCCACAGAGACTCCCTCTAGTGGACTCTTTGAGCTATGAACGGAGGAGCAGGAAACATTAAACGGCACTGTTGCTGCTACCAACCCAATGTACAGATCAGGGAATGGAGGTTACTTGCATACAGCGAGTAAGATTTAGCCACACAGTTCTGATAGAAACTCAGCTCCCAGCATGGCCCGGACGGGCTTCAAAGTTCTCGAACCTCTCATGTTATTTACAGCGGGTTAGGGAGCAATGCTCAAAGCTAGAGCCCCAAACAGCGAACCTCAGCTTTGATTGCCGATAACTTGACTAAACATAGCCTTGTGGATCTCTCTGGGCCTCAGTTTCCCTGAAGATGAGACCTTAGAAGTAGTCATGAATTAGGGGACAAAGAGATGGTTCTGGAGCTAAGAGCACTAGCTCTTTTTTGGGGTGTGTGTGTGTGTGTGTGTGTGTGTGTGTGTATTTTATTTTATTTTATTTTTTTGTTTCTTCCAGACAGGGTTTCCCTGTGTACAGGCCTGGCTATTCTGGAACTCACTTTATAGACCAGGCTGGCCTCAGACTCACAGAGATCCGCCTGCCTCTGCCTCCCCAAGTGCTGGGATTAAAGGCGTGCACCACCACCATCCGGCACTTGCTATTCTTATAGAGGACTAGCACCCAGGTTGGACTACACATAAAAGCCTGTACTCCAGCTCCAGGGGCTCCAATGCCCTCTTCTGTCCTCTGTGAGCACTGCACTCACATGCACATAACTCCCACACAGGTGTGTGTGTGTGTGTGTGTGTGTGTGTGTGTGTGTGTGTGTGTGTATCAAATATAAAGAAGTAGCTAAGAACGAGATGTGGGGATGTGTGGGAAAGCTTTGCTTGTGGGAACGATGGCCCCAGTTTGGTGCTCTGTGAAGTTAAGTGCCATGTTCTAGGGGACCCGTGTCTAAGCATCACAAAATCCTTGGATCCAAGAGACCAGGCTAGGGGACACTGTAGAAGACGGAGGGACACTACTCCGGGGCTGTTCCAAGGAGACCGAGTGATGGCGGCAGGCGTTGTAATGAGGCCCAGTACATGGGGTCCACAGGGTAGCCACCGACGCTGCTCTTATCCCTGCGTTCTGGTGACCTTCAGGAGCGGCTGACTCTCCATGACTTTGCTCATCTGCCTCGCCTGCAGCTCCATCTTTAAAAATAGTTGCAGAAAAGCCCATTGCTTATTCAATGAGCTCTTTTGTGAAAGGGGGGAAAAAAGCCTCAGCTTTAGTTTGTTTAGTTCATGAAAGGCCCACCGCTGTTATCAAAGAACCTGGCTCATTAAAGACAAAACAGGAGGAAGGGAGGGAAGGGTGGACATGGCGGGGGGGATGGATGGGAGGGTGATGCAGCCCAGGTGGGTGGTGGCCTAAGGAACAAGGCGTGCTTTGCAAAGCTAGGACGGTCACCCCACTTCTCTGAGCCTGTCTTTTTGCAAAAGCACCTTGGGGACAACAACTGATCATGAATAAGGGCCAGCAAGATGGCTCAGTGGGAAAAGGGGCTTGCTGCCAGGCCTGGTGACCCGAGTTCAATCCCTGGGAGCCAGTGGCAGAAGGAGAGAACTGACTCCTGAAAGTCGGCTTCTGACCTCCACACATGTGCCCCCAACAATAAGCAGATAACAAGAACAGGTCTGGAATCCCAGCTGTTTGTGAGAATGAGGAAGAAGATTATAACTCAAAGGCTGTGGTAGACTACAGAATGAGTTCAGGTCTAGCCTGGGCTACAGAGTTGAGCATCTCAGAATAAAGAAAAAGAAACACAGCTGCTTTGTCGCTCTGTGTTAAGAGCTTGGTGGCATGTGTGAAGTCCTGGGTTCCGTCTCCTGTGTCATGGGGAAAATAACGGTAATACTGGGTGCTGAGACCCACACACGCTGGCCTGCCCTTCCCGAATTATTTCTAGAAAGAATTGTGCCTCTCTCTCTATCTCCACCCCCCCATGTGTGTGTGTGTGTGTGTGTGTGTGTGTGTGTGTGTGTGTGTGTGTGTGTTAGTGTGTATATGTGTGTGCCTCCTCCTGCTGCTGGGGGCGGGGGGGAGAACCTCTGGCTTCTCACTCTGAAACCACATCTGTTGAGGACATTGAGGATGAGCATGTGGTCAAACCCATATTATTTACTATGTATGTGTGGACCACTGCTTCAGAGACACGCAAGTCCTAGGCAGAGCCCAGGCATGTCCTTGCCTCCCTCTGTCCCTCAGCCATTTCCCCAACCCCTCACTGGGGGATTCTAGACAGTGGCTTTACCACTAAACTACATCTCCAGAACTCCAGTGTCTCAGGTCTTTATTCTCAGGCTTCTGCCATTTCACTTGTTCCTCTCTCCTGCAATCAGCTGACCAGTTTGTGTACGGACTCTTCTCCACAGACCAGGCCTCTGGGCCGTGTGCTAGCCACGCGAGGGCTGGAGGTCTCCTGTGAATCAAAGCCATTCTCTCTGAAGCTGCCCCGGGGATCCTTGCAAGTATTGATAGCTGACCCTGCCATTGTCCTGCTCAACTACCTTCTGTGGCTTCTCAATACCCAGGAAGAAGTTCAAATTGCTATAAGTCCCCCAAATCTTCAGACCTCTCAAGTTCACTGTCTACCCACCTTCTGAATGTTAGGATTACAGGGTTGTACCATCAGGTCTGGCTGTAATTTTATCTTTCCTTTTCTTACATTAATTAATTAATTAATGTGTGTGTGTGTGTGTGTGTGTGTGTGTGTGTGTGTGTATGCTGTGTGTAGGTCAGAGGACAACTTGATGGAGTGAGTTCTTCATCAGGTGGGACCTGGGTTTGAACTCAAGTCATTAGGTTTGGCAGCAAGCACCTTTACCTCCTGAGCCATCTTGCCAGCCCTCAATGTAAAACATATTAATGAGATATTTTGCTTTTACTTCCTTAATGCCATCTGGTGTATTCTCTCCTTACAGTATATTGCAGCTCGATCTGTATTTAGACTCCATAAGATACACAGTTGAGAAAGCACACACCCCAATCCAACTTGTTTCAAACATAACTAAGTCTTCCAGTGAAGGAATCAGAGATTCATTTTAAAATGTGATTTTAATGAATGAAAATGAATCTAGGTGTGGTTGGCTCATGACTCCAATCCCAGCACTTGGGAGGCAGAGGCAGGCCAAACCTCTATGAGTTTGAGGCCAGCTTGGTCTACAGAGTGAGTTCTAGGACAGCAAGAGCTGTTATATAGAGAAACCCTGTTTTGAAAAAAACAAAAAAACAAAACAACGAAAAATTTAAAACATAAAAAGAGGAGGGGGAGGAGGAGGAGAGGAGTTTACGGTCTTTTGAGAGAGAATTTCTCTGTGTAGCCCTGGCTGGCCTGGAACTCACTCTGTAGATCAGGCTGGCCTCGAACTCAAGATCTGCCTGCCCCTGCCTCCCGAATGCTGAGATTAAAGGCACGCACCACCACCGCCCAGCGATTTTATGTTCTTTTTGAGTTGAGTTTCTTAGTCAAATGTGGTGATGCACAGCTGTAATCCTAGCACTTGAGAACATATAAGATCATGAGTTCAGCCTGGGATACATAGTAAATAATCTCATCTCAACTAAATCATCATCATCATCATCATCATCATCATCATCTAAGCAGAGCAGTAGGGCTACAGCTGAGGAGTTATTTGGAGCGATTTCCAGGCTTTGGTTCACTTAATCTGCACACTAACCCTATGATGTGATCACTTTAAAGATGAAGGAGGTTATAGAGGCACAGAGAGGTTTTAAAGTCGCTCACAGTCACACAGCTAGTCAGTGGCAGAACCAGAATCGTGTAATCCAGTCGCAAAACAACCATGAGAAATGAGCTTCCAGCCCCTTGGATCATGGCCTTGGAGTGAGAAGTTCATCAGTATTCAGATTTACACGTGAGCATGTGCACACGCATGCAAACACCCAAAGGAAGTTTGATAAACTGCCAATTATATCATTATATGCAACATGTTCTGGTGTGTTCTAGACTATAGCATTCTGTCTTATTTTTTTTTAATATTTCACTTATTTTTATTTTACATGCATTGGTGTTTTGCCTGCATGTATGTCTGTGTGAGGGCGCTCGATCATCTGGAAACAGAGTGACAGACAGTTGTGAGCTGCCATGTGGGTGTTAGGAATTGAACCCAGGCCCTCTGGAAGAGCAGCCAGTGCTCTTAACCACTGAGCCATCTCTCCAGCCCCTTAGTCTATCTTATTAAAAATGTTGCGGCTGGAGAGTGGCTCCGTAGTCAAGAGCATTTGCTGCTCTTAGAGATCGGTTCCCAGCACCCATATCAGTTGGCTCCCGACTGCTTGTGACTCCAGCCCCAGGGGATCCAATGCCCTCTTCTGGCCACTGTAGGCACCTGCACACATCACACACACACACACACACACACACACACACACACACACACCCCCCAAACCTTTAAAATAATGTTGGTTGTGGGGCTAGAGAGATAGCATAAAGGTAAAGGCTTGCTGTGTAAGCATGGGGCCCTGAGCTCCATCCCTGACACCCATGTAAAAAGCCAGGCGTGGTGGCTCACACTGTGTTCCCAGTCCTGGGCAGGCAGAGGCAAGTGGATCCCTGGGGCTTGCTGGCCAGCCAGCCTAGCTGAATCAACAAACTTCCACCTGGAGAGAGATACTGTTCCCCCCCAAAACAAGGCATGTGACTTTTAAAGAATGACACTCTAGGAGCTGGAGAGATGGCTCAGAGGTTAAGAGCACTGGCTGCTCTTCCAGAGGTCCTGAGTTCAATTCCCAGCAACCACATGGTGACTCACAACCACTTATGAGATCTGCTGCCCTCTTCTGGTGTGTAGGTGTACATGCAGGCAGAACACTGTATACATAGTAAATAAATAAATAAATAAATCTTTAAAAAAAAAGAATGACCCTCTAGGTTGACCTCTGACCTTCACACACATGTGCACCTTCCCACACAAAACACATACACACACACACATGAACACAAATGCACAAAAATGTTGGGTGAGACTCATCAAATTAATTTCCATGTCCTGTTCCACTACGCTGTTTTTACAAACCTAAATTTTTTTAAAGATTTATTTATTTTATTTAATGTGTATGAATATTTTCCTTACATGTATGTCTGTGTGTACCATGTGTGTGCCTGGTGCTTTTGGAGGTCCAAAGAGGGCACTGGAGCCCCTGGAACTGGAGTTATAGGTGGTCATGAGCTGCAATGTAGGTGCTGGGAACCGAACCGAGGATCTGGGCCCCACACTTAAGACTTTGTTTGACTTTGTTTACACTTCCTTATGGACTACGACTCCACCGAGGGTTCGGTCTCTAGCATGTGAGTATTGAGGGAGGGGACAAGTGGTCCATTCATAGCAGCCCTATGGTTTTAGCAAAGCTGCTTCCCATGAGGAGGAGGATGGGACAGTCCTATACTTTGCAGGCTGCTGTGGAGAGAAGGGACAGGAAGGCACTAAGGTCTGCCCATCTCATAGTCCAGGGTCCTCAAATCTAAAGTGAGGAACAAGATGTTAGGGGAGGTGGTCTCTGCAGATTTAGAACCTCCAGCTATAACAGAGCCCCGTCCATGCAGGATTCTGAGGTGTGGAGGGCCCCCCATTCCCAGATCTGTTGGTCCTATGAGATGGGGTGAAGACCTTGGCGTACCCAGAACCACTGACTCAGGCTGGGGAGGTGGCACAGTTGGTCGAGTGCTCATCTAGCATGCATGAGCCCTGGGTTCGATCCTTAGCGGCCTATAAACTAAGGGTGGTGGGGGTCACTTGCCATCCCAGTACTAGGGAGGTAGAGGCCGGAGGACTCGGAAGCTTGGAAGTCATCCTGGGCTATATATATGAGGCTGTCCTGGGATTCCTGAAACCATGTGCTGGGAATGAACAAACAGCAAATACACTCACTTGTGGCTTGATTCAGATAAGTGCTTTGCTTTCTGGCCTCAGTTTCCCCTCTGTAAGAGTGATTTCATAGCTGCATGCCTCAGTTCAGCTTAAGGCTGGAGCTTCTCAGGCAAACACCAGGCTGTTGAGTTTATGTTTCTAGAAGGGTCTAGAGATCTGCTGCCCTTTGGGATGTGAGGTGGGGTACTCAGAGCAGGACCTGAGAGGGGAGAAGGGAATATCAAATCCTATGTAGGCCATTGGTTTTGTTATTGTTTTGAGATAGGGTTCCTGTAGGCAGGGATGACCTTGAATTTCTGATCTTCTCCAACCCCTAAATGCTGAAATTATAAACACACATGTCACTGAGCAATATTCTGCCGGGTAAAGGAGCCTTGAGGCAGATTCTGATGGGAGAAGAGGGGACAGGAGCAGTTCCCAAAGGCAGGGTTGGCTGAGGGACATCAAGAGTCAAGGTTGGCTCCTTTCATTGTGACTGCAGTCAAGATTTTGACAGAGCCTGGGAAAAGCCACCTATGGGCTGCTTTGAGTCTGTTACTCTGTGGATGTGGCTGAGGAGGGACCGGCTGGCTTGGGGCATGCCACATCACAGGGCAGATGGAGAACACAGAGGAAGCCAGAACACGCTGCCAGGTGGGCCCGGAGCCATGTCAGCTTGCAAAGAATCCCCAGGGAGTCAGGGAGAACCTGGCTTCCCTCCCAGGTCTTGGATGGGTGCCGAGCCCAATTTGGTTGAAATATACAAGGACAAGGTGACTCCAGATGTTAGGGGGGCTGGAAGGTGATGGGAAAGGCTGGGAACCGTGTGAGGACATATAGGCTGGGATGTCTGCTGGGCTCCTCAGACTCGTGTTCTTATCTCCATTGGTGTATACCCTCCTGTATGCATGCACACAGTAGGCATGTGCAGGCGTCGGGGTGGGCGGTGGGCTCACCTCCTCCCTAGCCTCACACCTACGTTCTTTCCTAGAGGTGTGTTACCCTAGAAATTCCTCTCCCTTCCAGGATTTCTCTGCTGCTGCAGCCAATTTTCCTTCCTGCCGTGAAACTCCTCAGCAGACCCTGCCAGAAACATCTCTTTCTCATTTATTTCGGGCTCCAGAGAGGCAGCGAGAGGAAGAACCCTGCAGATGGCTCCCTGGTCTTTTCATCAACATGACAGCCTCCTGAGCACACACGCTGTGGAAGCCAGGGCCTGGCTCCAGAAGAGGCAGAGCCCAATCCAGAACAGGTAGGAAACACTCTAGAACAAGTGGATTGTGTCCTAGAATAGGCAGTGCCTGGCAAGACCAGAGCCTCTGGCTGGGGGTGGAGGGGCAGAGTGGAGGTGGGTCATCATATGCACAGGCCCCTTGAACTGTCCCTTCACACTTATGGGATTCTTGGCTCGAGGGAGTGGTTGATGGCTGTAGCTCCAGGGCCCCCAGCACGGTGCCTGGCCCTCGAAGATCTATTAATTCAGGTCTACTGGAATTTGGAATTCGGTTAGGAGAAACACTTGGGTAAAACTGTGCCCTCTGAAGTTCAGGAGCCAGGAAGATGGCTCTGGGTGGAGGTGCCCACTGCCAAGCTGGAGGACCCGAGTCAGTCTTCTGAACCTAAAGGGTGGAAAGGGAGAACGGGCATCTGCAAGTTGTCCTGTGACTGCCACCTGGGCTCCATGGCATGCAACTCCTTCTGACCCCTGCCAATAAACAAACAAATAAATACGTGTTAAAAAAAACAAAAACAAAAACAAACCACGTCGATCCAGACCTCAGGATGTGCCTTCCTGGGAAGCAGGGTCTGTACAGATGGGATTAAGGATCTCAATGATGTTATCCTGGGTTTGGGGATACCATTATTGCCTCCCTCTTGAGCAACCCTCTCTGAGCCACGGGTAATCCTGCCTAGCTACAGGCAGTCTTAGGAGATGCTGGAGTGTATGAGAGGTAGGAAATTAATTGAAAGGGGGGCAGGGGGAGGGACTGGAGAGGTCTGGGGGGATGGGGGGGCTTTACCTTGAAGCTTTCAGGAGTCTCTCTTGGACTTTGCAGTGACGTTTTTTGGGTCACTCCTGTACATAACCCCCATCCATGCTACTGTAAGTAAGCTTTCAACAAATTCATGGGTTCACTAAATTAGAAGACTTTTGGAGATGGGTGGTGGTGGCACACGCCTTCAATCCCAGCACTCAGGAGGCAGGTGGATTTCTGAGTTTGAGGCCAGCCTGGTCTACAAATCGAGTTCCAGGACAGCCAAGGCTAGACAGAGAAACCCTGTCTCAAAAAAACAAAACAAAACAAAACAAAACAAAACAAAACAAAACCTTTTGGGAGTTGGTTCTTACCTTCCACCATGGTTCCAGGGAGCTGAGCCATCTTGCCAACCCTTGTTTGTTTTGTTTTGAGATGGTCTCGTGTATCCCAGGCTGGCCACAAACTCGTTTCTTGTTGTAGGCTGACCTAAACACCCAACCCACTTGCCTCTACCTCTCAAGGGCTTGGATGGCAGGTGTCCACAGACAAAGACTCACTGTTACGCACCAGCTAGGTGAAAGTGACAACAGACTACAGTCTCCTGAACCTCAGACTCCACATCTGTCGGATGGCCGTGTGGGCATCTTCCTCCCAGCACTGGCAGGGGATTATGTAAGATGTTTCCCTACTTTCATGTCTGTTGCTGTGATAAAATACCCTGACAAAAAGCAATTTAGAGGAAAAAGGGGCTCAGTCCGGCTTACAATTCCAGATTATGCTGCATCACTTGGGGAAGTCAAGGCAAGGACGGCAAGCAGCTGGTCACATGACAGCCACAGTCAAGAATGTCATTCACAGTCAAGAGCAGAGAGAACTGAATGCATGCATGCATTCAGCCCAATTTCTCCTCTCTCATGCAGTTCAGAACCACCTCCCTCCCCCAGCTCTACCCCTACAACCTAGGGAATGATGCTGTCCATGGTGGTCAGAGTCTTCCCAAATCAGTGACTTCAATTAAGACAATCCCCACAGACAGGTCCACAGGCCAACCTGACCTAAACAGTCCCTCACTGAGATTCTCTTCCCGGATGATTCTAGGTTGTGTTAAATTGACAATAAAGCTAACCACCACAGATGGCATCTATAAGAGGTCCCAACCCAGTGCCTGGCACCCAGCAGGCACCCCAGGCATGCTGATTCAATGAATGAACGAACATCCCCAGCTTATTCCCTCACACACAGCTCTGGCAGACAGGGTGCAGCTCAGGATAGTGGTGCCTGCTCAGCCCTATGCCTGACTCACAGACGAGTCATCCCCAGCCTCAGGACACGGAGATCTGAGGGTCCTCCTCTGAGGTGTGGGCTTCTTAAGAGGTGAGCTGGCAGTTTGGCTACAGAGTAAGAGCTGAGCTCACTCTGTGAGCCTTTGTTGATAAATTATAAAGGAACTCAAGCCTGATACTGAGAATGCAGAAGGGAGAGAGGGAGGCTAACAGCAGATAAATATATCCCTCACCCCAAGCAAGAGGAATTCTAAGGGCTCCTTTTTGGGAGAACTAACCTTCATGCAGAATAACGAAGCAAGCTGAGATGAGCTATGCCAGGGACAGGCTTTATCAAGGAAAGGCATGAAGGTCAGGTGTCAACTCTGTGCAAATCAATGAGCTCGAGGTTCAGAGAAAGTCCCCAAAATAAAGGTGAAGGGGCTTGTCTTCCTGCAAGCACGAGGACCTGAGTTCAGGTTCCCAGAACCCATGTAAATGTCTGGGGGACTCGGTGGCCTGCTTGTAATTCCAGGCTTAGAAAGTGGAGACAAGATTCTCAGAGCAAGCTGGCTAGAGATACTACAGACTAGCTGTATCAGTAAGCTCTGGGTTTGATTGAGAAACCTTGCCTCCATGAAGAAGGTGAACAAGTGATAGAGGATGATTCTGGACATCAACCTTGGATCTCTACATGCATGAACACACACATGCACACTATCCCCCCATGAATGCAAACACACATACATGTGTAGACATCATACACACACACACACACACACACACACACACTTTAAGATTTATTTTTAATTAAAAACATTAATGTATATGGGTGTTTTGCCAGCACGTCTATACCATGCACATATCCAGTGCCCACAGAGGACAGAAGAGGGTGTCCAAACTCTCTGTAACTGAAGTTACAGACAGTTGTGAGCCTCCTTGTGGGTTCTGGGAACTAAGCTTAGATGCTCTGCAAGAGAATCCCACACTTTTAACTGCTGAGCCATTGCTCCAGCCCCAAGGTTTATTTTTTATTTTTTTATTTATGTGTATGTGTGCATGTCTATGTGTGGCCGTGTGCACCTCAGTGCATGTGACCCTGGAGGTCAGGGACATCAGATGCGCATGGAGCTGGAGTTAAAGGTGGTTGTGAGCCGCTGCCATGGGTGCTGGGAACCGAACTCAGGTTCTCCACAAGAGCAGTGTTAAGCTTTAACAGCAGAACCAACTCTTCGGTCCAGTGGTTTGGTTTTTTTTTTTTTTCAGACAAGGTCTTATGTAAAACCCAGGTTGGTCTTGAACTGACTATGTAGCTGAGGATGACCTTGAACTCTTGCCTTTACCTCCCAGGCACTAGGGTTTCAAGCTTGCACTACCGTGTCTGGCATTCAGTTTTATTAATTATGAGATTTGTTTCGTTTACTCTGCACGCCAGGCCCTGCGGCAGGCGACGGCTCTGTCTCCAGATGTTTGTGGGTTCATTATCCTCTCTTTAGCGGCACTGTAATTATCATTAACAACAACCAAATCTTTGGGAATTCACCCTGGGACAGGCAGGCGATTGTGAAGCTCAAGACAGCTGGGCTAGAACACACCCCTTGGATGCTTCTGTCCGCCTGTGGGGCTTTCCTAGCAGCTCGGACCTGGAATGAGTTTGGCGGGGAGGGGATTACTATCTCTCAGTCAAGCAAAGAGGACAGGCTTTTCTGTGTGGCTCTGAGTAACTGTCACCCAGTCTAGGCTCTTGCATTTGTTTCCCTCAACGTTTTTTCACAACCTGCCAAGTCCTGTACCCCTAGGGCCACCTGTCATAATCTTCCTGCAGCCTGGTAGCCAGCCTCACCCTGAGTCTTTAGGCTCTGTCTAGGGACAACTGAAACAAACAAATCAAAACCAAAAAACCACACTGGCCTTAGTGCACGGCTGAAGGGTAGCCAAGAATTTGGGAAGGTGGTAACCTGTGAGAGTCAGCTGCAAGTGTAATGGGATGGAAACCTATATCTAAACTCCCAGAATTGAGCTAAGAACCTGGTTGAGATGGTTGGTCTTAAATGTCAACTTGCAGGGCCGGAGAGATGGCTCAGGTCTTAAAAGATTGTCCTACTTCTGTAGAGGATCCGTGATCAGTGCCCAATACCCATGAGGTGGCTCACAGCTGTCTAGAATAACTCCAGCTCCAGGGAATCCAACTCCCTATTCTGGCCTCTAAGGCATGCATGCACACACACACATACACATACATTTTTTTTAAAGAGGTCACTTGCTGCAATTTAGAATGATCCCAGGGGACAGCCTCATCTGAGGAATTGTCTGGATCAGGTTTGTGGAGGATTATTCTTAACTTAATTGAGGAGAGCAGACCCGGTCCATCATGGGTGGCGTCATTCCCTAGGCTGGGCCCTGAACTGTATGAGGGAAGAAAGCAGCGAACAGGCGGCATGACATGTATTCATTTCTCTCTGCTCTTGACTGTGGATATGATGTAACCAGCTGTCTCAAACTCCTGCCTCTACGACCTCCCCAAAACAATGAACTATGACTTTGAATTGTAAGTGGAATAACGTCCTTCCTTCCTAAGTTGCTCTTCGTCAGGGTATTTTATCACAGCAACAGAGGGAAAGCTTGTTCAGTGTCTAAAAGAGAGTCCGCTAGCCGTTCTACAGGAGGGAAAGTTTTTGAGGTAAAAACCCAGTTAACGGTGGTGGCGCACGCCTTTAATCCCAGCACTCGGGAGGCAGAGCCAGGCGGATCTCTGTGAGTTCGAGGCCAGCCTGGTCTCCAAAGCGAGTTCCAGGAAAGGCGCAAAGCTACACAGAGAAACCCTGTCTCGAAAAACCAAAAAAAAAAAAAAAAACCCAGTTAAGACTCTGAATCAGGGATGGAGAGATGTCCCAATGGTTAAGAGCACATACTGATCTTGCCGAGGACCCGAGTTCAAAACCCATGCCAGGAGGCTCACACTCACCTTTAACTCCAGCTCCAGAGGAATCTGGCGCCCTCTCCTGGCCTCTGCAGACACGCATACTTACAGGTACATGTACCTCTCACATACACGTAATTTTAAAAATAAAATAAACCTAAAACATTAAAAGCAACAACAGAAAGACTCTAAAGCTCATACTTGGGGATACAGCATCTCAGATATCCAGATCCCAGGTATTCTACCTGTAACCTCTTTTACTGGAGTGATGGAGAGAAGACTCTCATTGTCAAGATAGATCTGTGTGCAGGATCATAAAACCTAACGCAGTTGCCACGGAGAGGACATTTTAATAAAAGCCACGATACACCCTTTCCCAGACAGGCTTCTTTGATGAATAGCTCGGATGAGCCTAATAAAGTTATAGGTGAATAGAAATTAGATCTTTAATGGGGCCGATAGTAGCAGGGGGAAATTGCTAGTGTCTCTTTTGGTATGAAACCAGGCTGGAAATCCCCTCCCGCTTCATTCCTTCAAGTCCACCTTGGAGTAAAGGTCCTCCTAGCTGAGGCCTAGAATGTTCCATTACTTTCCCCGACTCACCTGACCTTCCATATAATTTTTCTTTGTTTTCAAAGAGAAGCATGTTTCCAATCATTTTTTTTAGATTTATGTTTATGTGTATGATTGTGTACCTGCACCATGTTCTGTGTGTATGTGTATACCGTATGTGTACCAGTGTTCACAGAGGCCAGAAGAGGGTGTCTTGCCTCTGGAACTGGAATTACAGATGGCTGCAAGCTGCCTGATGTAGGTGCTGGGATCCAAATCTGGGTTCTCTGCAAAGAGCAGCCAGTGTTCTTAACTGCTGAGTCACCTCTCCAGCTCCCACACTCTTTTAAACTAAAAATTACATATATTTGCTAGTTTAGTGGTGTGTGTGTATGTGTGTGTGTGTGTGTGTGTGTGTGTGTGTGTGTGTGTGTGTGTGTAGTTAGTTTTTTTTTTAACTCTTTGGGGGCCTACCCAGCTCCCAAATAAATACATGGAGACTTATTCTTTTTATGAATGTCTGGCCTTTGCTTGGCTTGTTTCTAGCCAGCTTTTCTAACTTAAATTATCCCGTTTCTCTTCAACTACATTTTGCCTCTGGGCTTTTTACATATATATATATATATATATATATATATATATATATATATATATATTTCTTTCCTTCTTAATCTGTGGCTGGATGTGTGGCTGGGTGGCTGGCCCCTGGCATCCTCCTCTCCTTCTCCTTTTCTCGATCCTCACTCTCTTCCCTAGATTTCTCCTCCTATTTATCCTCTCTACCTGCCAGCCCCACCTATTTCTCTCTCCTGCCTAGCTATAGGATGTTCAGCTCTTTATTAGACCAATCAGGTATTTTAGGCAGGCAGAGT
The DNA here is from genome assembly GCF_007827085.1 of Peromyscus californicus insignis. Lineage (NCBI taxonomy): Eukaryota > Metazoa > Chordata > Mammalia > Rodentia > Cricetidae > Peromyscus > Peromyscus californicus. Next base: position 37,808,908 of record NW_026294540.1, on the reverse strand, counting down.
AACACAGCTTCACAGAGTTAAACAAATGCAACATAAATGAATGCAACACATCTTTGCACCATTAACCAAATGTTCCACAGCATAAGCGAATGTAACACATCTCAAACTAATATTCCACAACACTGGACTGTGTGAGGGCAGAGAAAGAGCTGAGCACTAAGCATGCATGCATTCACTCTCTCTGCTTTTGACTGGGGATGTGATGTGACCTGGGGTCTTAGGCTCTTGCCTGTGTGACCTCTCTGCGGTGATGGACTATAGCCTGGAGCTGTGAGCTAATACGAGCCTTTCTCCTCTAAGTTGTTTGTTGTCAGGGAATTTTATCACAGCTGCAGAAATGAAACTCGGGCAGTGTGTCACCTTCCTACAGTATTGGAGACCGGGTGCAGTAAGGAAGAACAGAAGAAACACCTAGATGCCAGTGTTCCCTCCCTTGTTTCCTGGTCCACCACCACATTCCTGGTCCACCATGGTGTGAACACCACCACATTCCTGTCCACCATGGTGTGAACACCACCACATTCCTGTCCACCATGATGTGAACACCACCACATTCCTGGTCCACCATGGCGTGAACACCACCACATTCCTGGTCTACCATGGTGTGAACACCACCACATTCCTGGTCCACTATGATGTGAACACCACCACATTCCTGGTCTACTATGGCATGAACACCAACACATGCTCTGTCAATGTGAACTACGATGGGCCAATGCCTTCCTTGCTATGATGGGTGTAGCAGAAGTTATCTCCAGTCCTGCCTGGGCCAGCAGCCACTCAGACTCAAATAAACACACAGATGATTATATTATTTAAACTGTTTGGCCTAATGGCTCAGGCTTCTTGCTATCTAGTTTTTATATCTTAAATTAACCCATTTTTATAAATCTATACCTTGCCACGTGGCTCGTGGCTTACTTGTATCTTACATCTTACTTCTCTGTCTCTGGCTGGAGAATCCTGACTTGGCCTTCCTGTTCCCAGAATTCTCTTCTCTCTTTGTCTCGCCTATACTTCCTGCCTGGCAACTGGCCAATCAGCACTTTATTTATTAACCAATCAGAGAAACACATTCAGAGCATACAGAGTATCCCACAGCAGATGGGTTGAACCCCTCTGACATGGTGATGGCTCATTTTGGTTGCCAACTTGACTACATCTGGAATCAACTAAAACCCAAACTGCTGGGCACTCCTTTGAGGGCCTTTATTAATTAGATTATTTGAAGCAGGAAGACCCACACTAAATCTGGGCCACTCCTTCTAGTGGCAGCCCAAAATAAAAGGATGTGGAAGAAGGAAGTTTTTGCTTTTTGCCAGCTTGCCCTTGCTGCCTGGCAAGTTCATGTACCATGTTGCTGAGACATTCCTTTGCTGGCATTAGAACCAAGTTCTTTGGAATTCCAGCATAGACTGAAGACCAGCAGCTTTCTAGGAATCCTCTGGGACTCCAGCAACAATAGGATTCTGAGACATTCAGCCTTATGGACTGAATAACTACCAGATTCACAGCCTTTCCATCGGGAGACAGCTACTGTTGGACTGCCTGGACCCCATCCTATAAACCAATCTAATAACACACACACACACACACACACACACACACACACACACACACACACACACCTTTTATTTTATCAGTTCTGTTTCTTTAAAGAACTCTGACTAATATAGACACTGAGTGAAAAACAAACCTTTTTATCCTTAAGGTATTTTTTTTTAAAGATTTATTTTATTTATTATGTACACAGTGTTCTGTCTGCATGTATCCCTGCAGGCCAGAAGAGGGAGCCAGATCTCATTACAGATGGTTGTGAGCCACCATGTGGATGCTGGGAATTGAACTCAGGACCTCTGGAAGAATAGCTAGTGCTCTTAACCTCTGAGCCATCTCTCCAGCCCTCCTTAAGGTATTTTTATCTGGTATTTTTATCATAGCTTTGCAGAAGTAACTAATACTGTGTAAAAGTAACTACTACTCTCCACAGAAGGCAGGTGTGGCCTGTGTGATATATTTGCACAAGTCCTGGATGGTCATGCAAACTCACAAGGCCCCTCCATGGTGACTGCTGTTCTGCAATGGCTCCTCCCAAAAGCCTGTGGGCTATCAACACTTGAGCATCTCCTAGATCCCGGGCAGGCTTGGAGGACAGGAGGTGGCTGTGTGTGTGTGGAGCCAATGCCGAAGGCCAGCAAGTTAGTGTATAATACAGTCAGAATCCACACTGAAAGCTCCCATCCTGTCACCCAGCTGGGATGCTGCTTAGCTTGGACAGTGCCCCGTTGGTATTCCTCTTGCTGCGTGCAGTAATTTATCTGTCCCTGGAGTATTTGACACAGAGTGGGCTGTCTGGTGTTATTGTGTCTATTTACTGTCCTGTGAAGACCCATGGAGCATTTGGTGTAAAGTGGGATGAAAGAAAACAGGACAGTTTTCTTAAAACGATCCAAAGATAGCTACAAATAATTTCCAGAGTACAAATATTTGCAGGGCTTCCAGTCTCCCACAGGGGCTACCTCCTGGGAAGAGTTTCAGAGCATCTTGCCCTGGTAAGATGGGTGGGATGAGTGAGTGTGGGGATGAACCAGACTTCTCATTCGAGATGCCACGTTCATTTTGAAATTCTTCTTATGGTCAACATCATCAAGGGTGGTGGCAGAAAACTTAACAAACACACACATACACACCACACCACACACACACACACACACACACACACACACACACACAAATACACACAGGATACACACACAAATACACACAGGATACACACACAAATACACACAGGATACACACACAACTCCACACACACACACACACACACCATATATACAACACACAAATACACAACATATCCACATATAAAACACATATATACATGCAACACAAACACAAATACACAACACACACAAATACACAACAAATACACAAAACACACACATATATACATACACAGAACACACACAAATACACAACACACACACATACACAGAACATACACACAAATGCAAAGCATAGCAACACAGAACACACTCATACACACAACACACAAATGCACACACATACCTACACACAACATACACATATTCCCACACACAACTCACACACACACTCACCCTGCATCTATGTCTGTATCCATCTCTATTTCATTTCTATCTCTAATCTTTATATCTGTAAGTCTATCTATCTATCTATCTATCTATCTATCTATCTGTCTGTCTGTCTGTCTGTCTATCTATCTATCTATCTATCTATCTATCTATCTATCTATCTATCTACCTAATCTACCTATCTACCTATCCATGCATCTATCTATCTTTCTATCTGGATATAGGGTTTTACTATGTACCCCAAGCTTGCCTTGAACTTGTTTTCCTCCTGTCTCAATCTCCTGAGTGCTAGGATTGCAGGTATGTGCCACCAATTCAGGTGGAATGTTACTCATTGTGAGACACTAAAAAAGGGGGACCAGATGGAATCTTTAAGTGGTAATTAGGGGCCTGGGGTCAGTAAAGTGCATGCTTTGCAAGCATGTTGTGGCCAGTAAAATGCTTGCTTTGCAAGCATAAGGACTTGAGTTGGATTCCCTGGAGCATAGTGTTACATGCTTGCAATACCTGCACTCTGGAGGCAGAGTCGAGTGGATTCCTGGAGCTGTCTGCTCAGCCAGTCTAGTCTATTTGGTGAGTTCCAGACAAACAAGGAGGAGGACAGAGCCTGAGGAATGACACATGAGGCTGCCCTCTGACTTCCACACATATACATGTGCATGCACCCCTAGCCACACATGAATGCACACACACAGAGAGACACACAGACACACAGACACACGCACACACGCATAAATTAACAAAAGGAACTGGGGCAAGATACCCTTCAAGGACATGCCCCCCGGGACCTACTTCCTCCAGCTAGGCCCCACCTCCTTCTTATTTCTACCTGCTAATAATGCCATGGTATTGGGAATCAATCAAGGGGTTGATCTAGCAGTGAAAGCAGAACTCTCACGACCCAATCTTGTCGCAAAGACTGGATCCACCCACAGGGGAACGAGCTTCTATTGGTGAAATTATTAAGGCCACTCCACGTAGTTAAAAGGAGATTTATTTAATGGCGTAACTTACAAATTAAGGAATAGGTAGGTCGCGGAGTCTGGGGAAGGTGTATCGCAGTCCAGCGGTGTTCTCTGGAGCTCTGCTCAGTCCACCTCTCCAGTCCAGGGTCCCGCAACAGAGAGAGCGCCCGCCGATCCAGATCTCGGGTCCCCTGGCGCCTCCCTTGGCCCCGCCTTGTAGGCGTGACAGTTGCCGAAGTCTCAATGGGGGTTGGAACTTCCAGATCAAAGCTGGAATGGCTACCCACTACATCTCCCCCTTTTTGTCTAAATAAGAAAGTTCTAACCTAATACAAGACTATATACAAAGGAATGGTTATCAAATATTGTCCAGGAATAATGAGGGATAATGACCTAGATAAGATGGAAGTACAACCAATGCAAACAATATCAAGCAAGAAACACATACTAAAGTCCAGAGAAGTATAGAGCATAGGTAAATGGCATGCTACAAAGATCCTTCCAAAAGGTGTCCTATCCTAAAGAACCTGAATCTAATACTTAATATGTTCTATCTACTAAGTTGTAACTATAACTGCTAGTCTTCAATCCCATCAAAGACCTGAGAAGGAATATAATGGTACCTGAGAAATGGTACATGGATGCAAACAACTTTCGGGAATCTTGTGAGAGTAGACGGAGACAGCTGGCAGCCTGGACAGTCACCTAATGTTTCTCAGCATTGTTGGTGCATTCAAATTGGCTACAGGCCTAAAGTATCTGACAGACCATTTTCAGAAGCAGGAATTCTGAAAGACCATCTTACCCTGTCTTGGCAGAGTACAGTGGTCGCTTTCCTTGTGTCCCACTTGTCCAGAAAGGATAGCATTTCTATAAATTGCCTTGATCATGGTGTTTATCACAGCAATAGAAAGCAAACTGATACAGAAATTGGTACCAGAATCATGACTGCTGTGACAGACCTGACCTTGTCTGGGGTAAGACTGTAGATGTGTTTGGAGCTTTGGGTTGGCTGTAAACAAAGTCACCCTCCCCTCCCCTCCCCAAGTTGCTTTTGATAATGGTCTTTACCACAGCAATGGAAAACAAATTAAGATACTCTGTCTAGGAAAATACAGGACAACCAGGACTCAGAAAGGAAGTCAAGTTGGGCATGGTAGCACAGACCTGTAATCCCAGCTACTCAAGGGGTTGAGGCAGGAGGATAACAAGTTCAAGACCGGCCTGGGCAACAGAGTGAATTCCAAGGCAGCCTAATAAGACTCTATCCCACAAAAAAAAAAGTAGAAGTAGAGCTGAGGTTATAACTTAGCTGTGGAGCACTCGCCTAGATCTTCATGTCTAGTTAATCCTTCCATCCCAAGAACACTGTTTCTGCTGACAGATAAATGCTGAGATGTCTTGGTCTACTTTCTGTTGCTTCTGTGGAATATCGTGGACTGTGTAATTCATAAAGACTAAAGGTTATTAGAGCTTGGATATGAAGTGTCTTCCCCAAAAGCTTGTGTGTGGAAGCTTGTAGCTAGAGTATTCCTGCCTGGCCCACAGTCAGGGCAAATCTCTCTCACCCGCCAGTACCACAGCCTCTCAGACCCGATCAAGTAAACACAGACACTTATATTGGTTTCAAACTGTATGGCTGTGGCAGGCTTCTTGCTAACTGTTCTTACAGCTTAAATTAATCCATTTCTATTAATCTATACCTTGCCACGTGGCTTGTGGCTTACCGGTACTTTACATCTTCCTTATCCTGATGGCGGCTGGCCGTGTCTCCCCACTCAGCTTCCTGTTCTCTCAGTTTTCCTCTGTTAGTCCCGCCTATACTTCCTGCCTGGTCATGGGCCAATCAGTGATTTATTCATTGACCAATCAGCAACACATTTGACATACAGACCATCCCACAGCAAAAGAGTTTATTTTGGCTAATGGTTCTAGACAGTTGAGTCCATAGTGGCAGAATGGAGGTAGCAGGCAGGCATGGTGGCTGGGGGATGAAGCTGAGGGTTCACATCTTGAACCTCAAGCGCAGAGCAGAGAGAGCAAACTGCAAGCAGGGTGAGGTGTTAAGGTCTCGAAGCCCACTTCCAGTGACATACTTCCTCCAGCAAAGCCATACCTCCCCAGCCTCCCCAAACAGTATCATCCAACTATAGACCAAGTGTTCAATGGCTATGAGGGACATTCTCATTCAAACCATCACATGAGACAAAACTGTTCATACTAGAATTGTATCATAACAGGACACTGGTGGTCAGTCGCTCTTAACCAGCAGAGATGATCATTCAAGCATGCACAAAAACCTCAGAAAAGAGGCCGAGTTCAGTTCAGCAGTAGAGCACCTGCCTAGAATCCCCCAGTGAGGGGCTGGGGCATGGCTCAGTGGTAGAACACCTGCCTAGAATCTCCCAGTGAGGGGCTGGGGTGTGACTCAGTGGTAGAGCACCTGCCTAGAATCCCCCAGTGAGGGGCTGGGGTGTGGCTCAGTGGTAGAGCCCCTGCCTAGAATCCCCCAGTGAGGGGCTGGGGTGTGGCTCAGTGGTAGAGCACCTGCCTAGAATCTCCCAGTGAGGGGTTGGGGTGTGACTCAGTGGTGGAGCACCTACCTAGAATCTCCCAGTGAGGGGATAGGGGCGTGACTCTAGCACACTAGATCCTGGATTCCATCTCCAGCCCCACAGAAGTTTTTAAAAGGCCATAGAAAGTCAGAGTTCTCCTTTCTCTTTCAGGCTCAGATGCACACCCCAAGGGTTCCTGGAATCCCCTTGGTGGTCCTGTCAAGGCTCAGAACTGCTCCCACAAGAGGCCCATGACCCACTCATGGTTCCGGTGTTTCCAAGAACATTTGGTCCCTTTTCAGTGCATTAGGAAGCAGGAGTGTGGGAGGGAGGCAGGGTGCACTGCGCAGGCGGGTGCCTTGGCCTACTTTCCCCCAGCTTGCTCTGGCTCAGGCTGCAGCCCGGGGACCTAGGGAGCTTGTGATCTGCCTGCTGCCAGAAGCCACTCTTGTCTTCACCCCAGTTTTTCCAGCCTGTGGGTTTCAGTTGCCAGCTTGTGGCCTGGAAATGGGAAGCCAGTGACCCCCCACCCACCCGTCCTGGCGGTGGTATCATGGTTGTCATGGAGATGCTCTCTCTCTCTCTCTCTCTCTCTCTCTCTCTCTCTCTCTCTCAACCCTTTGCATCTTTGTAGGGGATGGCCTGCCAGGCGGAGTTCCAGGCTGGAGCCTGGTCTCTTCCAGGAGAGGGATCCAGCTTGGCCACAACAGTCACAGTGACCCACATGTGATGTGCCCAGTGCTCCCCTCAGGCTGAGCTCTGTATAGGTCCTCTATGGAAGGGGAAGCTGAGGCCACTTGTCCTGGATCGTCATTGCTATGGACATCTGGGCATGCTGGCCCTGAGCATGCACTAACCCAGTAGCAGTGCTTATACTGTGAACAAGACTGCATGTGCCTGAACACCCACCTGTGTCCCCACAAGTGTGTGGGGATCAGAGGACAACTTTCTCGTCTTGGTTTTCTCCGTCCACCATGTGAGCAGCCCCGGGTTGAATTCAGGTTTCCGAGCATGGTGGCGATCACCTTTACCTGCTGAGCCATTGTGCCAGCCCTTGCTTTTTGGTTTTGAAGCTGGGTCAGACTAGCCTTGACCTTGATAAGTAATCAAGGATGACTTTGAACTTCTGATACTTTTGCTCCTTCATCTCCTGAGTGTTGGGATTAGAGGCAGGCACCACCCTACTCAGTTTTACATAGAGCTAGGAATGAAAACCAGGGCTTCTTCATGCATGCTAGGCAAGTGCTAGAGAACTTAGTCACATCCCTAGGTCCCAAAGCAGCTCTATTTTTTTCTTTTTCCATTTTTCGTGTGTATGTGTATGCACGGTTTTGTGTATGTACACATATGTGTGAGCACGCGTGTGTGTGCATGTGTGTGCATGTCCCTGATGTTGGAAATCATAATCTATTATTCTTTCAATGAGGCAGGGTCTCTCAATCAAGTCTACAGCTCAATATGGTTAGTCTCGCTGGCTCTCTTGCTCTGGGAGGTTCCATCTCTGACCTCTGAGGCTAGAATGGCAGGCATGCCACCACACCTGCCTGGGTTTTACTTGAGTTCCTGGGAATCTAATGCTCTGAACCTCATGTTTGCAAGCAAGCACTTTTAGTAGCCAAGCTATCTCCTCAGCTTCCAAAGTGACTCATTTTATTTTTGTAAACTTTTATTTAGTTGTTTTTTTTTTTTTTTTTTTACATTTTGTATGTGTGCACATGTGTGAATGTGCACCCAGGTTCCCGGGGAGCCCGGCAGAAGGCATTAGAGCCCCCAAAGCTGAAGTTACAGGATGGTTGTGAGCCACTCAAGTTCTAGGTGCGGGGAGCCAAACTTGGTGTCATGTAGTCGTTTCTTTCCGGGTTAAAACCTTCCATTTTGGATGGGAAGCTCCTTTAAGATGCAGGATGTTAAAGGTGAGGCAAAACATTCCATTTCACAGGGAAGCTTGGTAAGCTCAAGAAATAAACTACTCGATAGCTTCCGGAAGTTCCTGAAACTTACTAGATTCACTAGGACCCTCTCTCCTCAAGTATTTTTCAGTAATAAGAACTGCTGAATGACCCCCCTCAGACAAGCTGCCTAGAAGAGGCTCAGCCTACCTGTCTGTCTGAAGGAGACACATGCCAACCTCTTGAGCTGCCTGTGGGTTGAGCAGTGAGCTTCAGATTTCCCCGTTTTGTGAGCTGTCACCCATGTTGCGGTGGGCTTTGGCGATGCAACTGTCTTTGAGTCATTTCTGCTCCTGCAAGCAACCCCTCACCCATATTTCTATAGCTAACTGGCTCACCAACTTGGCTTTAGTGGTACCCTTACTTTGGTCTGACATTGGTTCCTAGCTGGGCGAGAAGAAGTTTATTCATATCTCCCCAGGAATATTGTCACTTAACGCTCGGATCCTCTGCAAGAGCATCAAGTGCTCTTAACTGCTGAGCCATCTCACCAGCCCCCACAAAGCAAGGCTTTATTGGGACAATTTGTCACATGAGACAGGGACATCTAGTAGATGTCAGAATGGTTGTGTGGTCATTGTCAGGGCATTCTGTCTTCCTCCAAACCCTCAGGCATCAGAAAAGGAGGCAAAATATCCCAAAAGTGGGAGACGGTTTCTTGTTTATAGGTCTGTCGGCCCCGGACCTGGGTAGGCAAAACAGCGGACTCAGCCCCACCCATCGCTAGAGCCCATTTGCACTTGCCCAGCCTCATCCCTACCCTGGTGGGTCCTGGCCCTCCTCAACACACCTGTCTTCATCCACCTTCAGTCACAGCTTGCAAGATTCAACCTCCCTGCTAGAGCAAAGGAGTCTGATTTCTCAGCCCTGTGCTCAATGGCTCAACTTCCAGGGCCCATGAAGGAGAGGATTGTGGGTAAACACAGAGGGCAGAGGACAGCACTTCATATAGTGCCTGGCTAGTTTGCATCTTAGAAGCAGTCCAGGTGTTTATTAGCTGTGTGACTTTGCGGAAGTCACTTGACTGCCTCCTCCAAGCACTGTAGAGAGCGTACCTACGTCCTTGAATGGCAGTATGCTGATGAGATGGGATAATAAGGAAGCGGATGTGATCAGAGCTCAAATATTTATTTATAAGTGTGACTCATGGGTTGGTGAGATGGCTTAGCGGGTAAAGGTGCCTGCTGTCAAGCCTGATTCCATACCTGGAGAGCACCAACCTCTGTGAGTTGAACTCTGACCTATACACCACGGCGTGTGTGCACCCATACGCATACATGAACACACACAGGCACATGCACACAAATAAATGCAGTTTTGAAAAGTGCCACTAGTAATTCCACATTGATGGGCCTCTGATAATGTGCCTGGGAATGAGCTTGAACTTGAAACTTGACTCAGGTAGATACCCATCACTGAAGACCTTGCTTCAGAGGCTCAATGGGTAAAATGGCTGCTGTGATGTAAGCATGAGACCTGACTTTGATTCCTAGAACCCACATAGAAAATCTGTGTTGGTATATGCTTGCAATCCCAGCCCTGGAGAGATGCCTGGGGCTGAATGGCCAGCCATGATGTCAGGTCCCTAGGAGCTGGAGTTACTGGAAGTTATGAGTAATCCAATGTGGATGCTGGGAACCAAACTCAGATAACTTGGGTCTTCTGCCTGAGCAGTAGCTGCTCTTAACCATGGAGACACCTCTCCAGACCTTTCCTATTGTTTCTTTTTGAGGCAGGGTCTCACGCAGCTGTGGGTAGTCTCAAACCCACTGTGTAGTGGAGGATGGCCTTGAAATCCTGATCCTCTTGCTTCCTCACCCAAGTGCTGGGGTTACAAAAATCAACCACCACACCAGGCTCCCTGCTTAAAAAAAAATCATAAAAAACAATATATATATATATATATATATATATATATATATATATATATATATATATATATAAAAGATTCACCTACGGGGGTAGAGGACACTTGGCATTTGGGGATGCCCACCTGTGTTTCTTGGGAAGGCCTCTGTACTGCCTGGCCGCACATTGCTGGACCATCTGTGTATACGTCTGTCTCCTTGGCCTGCAGGCAGGGACTGTATCCCATTCATCTTTCTCGTACACATAGTAAGCAGTAAGCATTAGTAAGGGATATAGGCAGGGGCTGAGTTGATGCCCTCCTACAGCAAATAGCACTGCCCTGGGGGAATTCCCAGGCCCTTGGCAGCCTCATTATCATGCCCAGAAAACCCATCTTGTTACCAGCATGGTCACCAGGCATCTGGCTCCCATACCTCACCAGCCTTGGTCTTTCCCGGGCTGTGAAACCAGAAGTCGGTTTTCCCCTCCTCCTTAACTTCTGCTGACAGCCCAAGAATCCCGTGATTTATACGATTAATATGAAAAGCAACAGCGTTCTTCTGTTAATATATTATTCATTTCACTGCTGATCTATTCTCTCCACACCCAACTCCGTGAGTCCATCCCCCCCCCCTCCCTGCTGTTTTAATAGAGCTGCATTTTAAATGGTGGGAACAGTACATTAAACATGTATAAGATGTAATCTCATTTAGAATGCTCTCTTCCAGCAGATCCGCCTCATAAGCATAAACACAACAATGTCGTCTCCTCTTCTAGCGGGGGCCACCCAGGTTGAGGTGTGGGGGGGTGCAGCTCGGAATAGTCTGGCTCTAATTAAGGAATCTGCTAACTTCTGGTGTGAGTGCCTTCTCTTCTTGGCCAAGGAGAATCAGCTTGGTCCCAGATGTTGGGGACTGTGGAAGCTCTGTCCACTCTTCATGTGGCCCCACCCCCTGCCAGCCACACTCATACCCGAGTGTCAATCTTGGGGAAGAGGAAGGAGGAGCTGCTCTCCGAGAGTGGCACTCTTCTTTTTGGTTTAATTAAGAGGCACTTTGGAACAGGGACTGGAGATACAGGCCTGCCATCCCAGCTGTATGAGAGGCTGAACACCAGGACGCAAGTACAAGGACTGCCTGGGCTAGAGAGTGAGTCTGAGGCCAGACTGGTCAACTTAGCGAGAACTTACTTCAAAATAAAAGTGTAAAGAGGGCTGGGGATGCAACTCAGAGGTAGAGCATCTGCCTAGAATCTCCTGGGACCATTGCTCAGTGGTAGAGCTCCTGCCTAGAATTCCCCAGTGAAAGGCTGGGGTGTGGCTCAGTGGTAGAGCACCTGCCTAGAATCCCCCAGTGAGGGGCTGGGGCGTGGCTCAGTGGTAGAGCACCTGCCTAGAATCCCCCAGTGAGGGGCTGGGGTGTGGCTCAGTGGTAGAGCACCTGCCTAGAATTTCCCAGTGAGGGGCTGGGGTGTGGCTCAGTGGTAGAGCACCTGTCTATCATGCTAGGGTCAATTCCTAGTAGTGCAGAGCACTTTGAATAGTTCCAGTACTTTTTAAAAAAAATGTTTGTTTACTTGAAACAAAATCTTTCCTGAAGTTCCCAGGTTGAACTTTAATCCTCTGTCCCAGCCTCTTGGGTGCTGGAATTGTAGGTGTGTGCCACCGGTCCTGGCTGGGTAGGATAGGTCACAAATCCAACCTGGCCTGGCAAGGATGTCTTTTTTTTTTTTCCAAAGATTTATTTATTTATGTATACACTGTTCTGCCTGCATGTCTGCCTACAGGCCAGAAGAGGGCACCAGATCTCATTACAGATGGTTGTGAGCCACCATGTGGTTGCTGGGAATTGAACTCAGGACCTTTGGGAGAGCAGCCAGTGCTCTTAACCTCTGAGCCATCTCTCCAGCCCGTGATGGCTCATCTTAATTGCCAACTTGACTACATCTGGAATCAACCAAAACCCCAGCTGCTGGGCATTCCAGTCATGGATTTTCTTGATTGGATCATTAGAGGTAGGCAGACACATCCTAAATCTGGGTCACACCTTCTGGCGGCAGCCCACACAAAGGACATGGGAGAAGGAAGCAGGCAAGTTTACCCATCCTGCTGCTGAAACATTCCTTCTTGCCGTTAGAACTGGCTTCTTCGGGATTCCAGTGTAGACCGAGGACCAGCAGCTCTGAAGACTTCCCTGGGACTCCAGCGCCACACTGAGACAGCTGAGACATCCAGTCTCATGGACCGAACAACTCCAGATCCTGGGTCTTCCCATCAGGAGGCAGCCATTGTAAGATAACTCACATTACAACCTATAAATCACTTTAATAAATTTATCTATCTGTCTATCTGTCTATCTATCTGTCTATCTATCTATCTATCTATCTATCTATCTATCTATCTATCTATCTATCTGTCTGTCTGTCTGTCTGTCTGTCTGTCTGTCTGTCTGTCTGTCGGTCGGTCTGTCTGTCTATCCATCCATCCATCCATCCATCCATCCATCCATCCATCCATCCATCTATCTAGTCTACCATCTCTGTCCCTTTACAGAACCCTGGCTAATATGATGAGGAAGAGAAGGAAAAACGGGAGGAGGATGGGGGACAAGAGAGAAGGATGAAGAGGAGAACAGAGAAGGGGAAGAAAGAAAAGGAGGAGGAAGAAAAACAGGAGGAGAAAGAGGGAAGAAGAGGAGGAAAGAGGAAGGAAGAGGCTCCATTTCCATGAATTGTCATGAATGCTGGTGGGCTTTTGGTGACGCAGCTACCTTTGCGTCAACCGTGCTCATGTGAGCCCCCGAATAAACTCACTGGTTCAGCGGGCTAGACTTGGGTGCAGTCGTCTTGGTCTACTCTGGGTACACTATTGAGTTTGTTGATGTCTCTCAGGAAAAGTTAATGCAATAGTAGTGCAGGCTGGCCCTGAATTCACAATCCTCCTGCCTCACAGAACACTGGAATTGCAGATGTGTTTGATCCTGTGTATTTAATATATTTGGGCAATTAAAAATGTAAAAGTTAGAAAGTTCCTTGGGAGAATGATGATGGGAAAAGATTGAGGCATACTAACGGACAGGACCAGGTCATCTTCCTGCCCCTAGGAGGCAAGGAAGTCTTTGTGATCACAGATAAGCACTCAGGGAATCTGGAATGTTCCTTTAAAGGAAGGAATGTGTAATCTGTTATCTATTCAGAGGGTTGGGAGGAGACATGGTTAATAGCCTGGTAAGCTCTGAGCTATCTGTGTGGCTGAGACCATGCAGCTCCTCACCTAGATCCTTATTGTGACCTTGTTTTTCTCAGTCAATCTATTCTTTATGGAAGGTGTCTCATGTACTCATCTATAAAACCAATCTTTTTTTTTTTTTTTTTTTTTTTTTTTTTTTTTTTTTTTTTTTGGTTTTTCGAGACAGGGTTTCTCTGTGTAGCTTTGCGCCTTTTCCTGGAACTCACTTGGTAGCCCAGGCTGGCCTCGAACTCACAGAGATCCACCTGGCTCTGCCTCCCGAGTGCTGGGATTAAAGGCGTGCGCCACCACCGCCCGGCTATAAAACCAATCTTTATGGAAGGTGTCATGTGTACTTTGCAAAGAGTTTGGATGTAGTCATGTACGATCTTTATTTAGCTTACTTGGTGTTTTGTTGTATACATGGGATTGAGTTAATTACCACCAAATTTTCACCAAACTGTGCTGTGCCCAAATATGCCCAAAATAAACTACTCGGGGTCAGATACCCAAAGTTTGAACCATGTTGAACTGAACTATCTTCTTGCCTCAAATGGATCACTACTCTGCTGGCCATGGTGGTGACAGAGACCCCCGACTTTGCTCATATTTTTATTATTGTGGTGTGTGTGTGTGTGTGTTTTGAGTGTAGTACCTTCAGAGGCCAAAAGAGAACATCAGATCCCCTGGAACAGGTTTGGAGACAATTGTGAGTTGCCCGACATGGGTGCCAGGAACCGAACCCAGTTCCTCTACAGAATCACTATGTACCTTCTCATCACACAGCAATCTCTCCAGGGCCCCCTAGTTCCTTTCCTGTGTGTCCTGTCCATCATGCCAGGAGTTGTTTTGTTCCATCATGCCCTTGCCACCGTGAGGGACGGAACCCTTTGAAACCATGAGCCAACGTAAATCCTTCCTCCTCTTTAGTTGTTCTGAGACACACTGGTCACAGCTCCACAAAAGTGGTTAAAACCATTACAGTGTACTTCATAGAGAAGAAGGGCCAGTCTCTCAGAAAAGTAATTCTCTCAAAGCAGTGGCTTGGGACTCTCTCCACAATGGCATTTTATGAACGAGTAATAAATCTTCTAGTGTGGAGACAGAGGAGCAAGCAGTTCAGGCTCCAGAGGTGGCGAGACTACGGAAGGTAATTAAGTCTTTTGGCTCTCTCCGCGCCCATGTCTGGCTGATCGGTGCTACCATTAAAGGACAATGTATAGCCCTCTGTTTAGAAAGGAATTTGGGGAGTTTCCAAGGACCCTTTGTCCATGTGATCTCTGCCCTTCAACCAGACACACAAGAAAGAAAATCCCCTTGCATTTTAAATTCTTTTTTTTTTTTTGGTTTTTCGAGACAGGGTTTCTCTGGGTAGCTTTGCACCTTTCCTGGATCTCGCTCTGTAGCCCAGGCTGGCCTCGAACTCACAGAGATCCGCCTGCCTCTGCCTCCCGAGTGCTGGGATTAAAGGTGTGCGCCACCACCGCATTTTAACTTCCTTAGATTAGTGAGACATATTTGCGTTTCCTTCAGTATCAGCTTCCCATGGGTGACTTGGCCACGTGGCCCATGCTTGGTGGTAAAGTGTGTAACCACACTATTCTGCAGTAACTGAGTACCTGGAGCTACGTGGCTGTGTTCGTCAGCTCTCTGCGGCTGTAACAAAATACCCAAGAGAACCGGCATATGAAGAGAAAATGTTTATTTTAGCCACAGTTGTAGAGAATTCCATGTTGATGTAGAGATGTCCAACAATTAATCCTATTGTCTTTGAACCTATGGTGAAGCATCATATCATGGTGGGAGTGCATGGTGGAGCAAGCTGTTCACTTCACAGGGGACAGACAGAAAAGAAAAAAGCGTCTCATTAGTCTTCCTGTCTTCCTTCCTTCCTTCCTTCCTTCCTTCCTTCCTTCCTTCCTTCCTTCCTTCTTTCCTTCCTTCCTTCCTTCCTTCCTTCCTTCCTTCCTTCCTTCCTTCTTTCCTTCCTTCATATTTAGACATAGTCATGCTATATAGCCCAGGATAGACTGAAACTCACCATGTAGCCCAAGCTGGCCTCAAACTTGAGATCCTCTTACTCCAGTCTCCTGAGCACGTGAATTCCATGCATACAACGTGCTGGGCTTCAAAATCTTCAATGATCTGAGACCTCCCACCAATCACCCTTCCTCCTAAAAATTCCCACTATGTCCTGATAGCACTAAGTCGAAGACTAGGGCTGTAACACACCAGCCTTTGGGGGAAAGTAAGATACTGTCGCTATAGCAGCAGCCTTTGACAACAGCATGCCCTCTGGAAAGCTGTTTGCTTTTTGTATGGAGTGGGGCCATTGAGAGTAAGACACTTATCAACTAAGATACCTGGTGCTCAGACCGTGGCCTCAGTAAGCCATCTGAGTGACATGTCCCTCCCCCGTGAACCTGCTGTGCATGGCTGCACCCGGTGGTAGTGAGAAGCAGGCACGAGGGAAACAGATGGGTCTGCCCAGGATGGAACCCCTTTCTTTCTTTTTAAAATGTTCTTTCTCTCACTCCCCGCTCCTCTCTGTCTGTCTGTCTGTGGGGGTGGGGTGGGGTGGGGAGGGCAGCGGCTCTGCAGGATGGCCTCTCATGATGCAGCCCGTGATCCAGAGATGGTTTAATTTCCTTGCCGTTGTTAAAAGAGGACTAGAGAGGTGGCTCATAGGTTAAGAGCAGAGGACCCAGATTCAACTCCCAGCATTGATTGACAGGACCCCTCACAACCATCTGTAACTTCTAGGGGATCTGATGCCCTCTTCTGGCTTCTGAGGATACTGCATACGCATGGTACATGAAAACACCCATACACATGAAAATAAAGGGAAATTTTCTTTTTCTTTTTCCCTTTCTCTTTCTTTCTTTCTTTCTTTCTTTCTTTCTTTCTTTCTTTCTTTCTTTCTTTCTTTCTTTCTTTCTTTCTTTCTTCCTTCCTTCCTTCCTTCCTTCCTTCCTTCCTTCCTTCCTTCCTTCTTTCTTTCTCTTTTTCTTTTTGAGACATGGTTTCTCTGTGTAGCCATGGCTGTCCTGGAACTCGTTCTGTAGACCAGGGTGGCCTCGAAGAGATCTGCCTGCCTCTGTCTCTCAAGTTCTGGGATCAAAGGTGTGTACCACCTGGCTCGAAATTTTCTTTTTTAATTAAAAAAAGAAAAAAAAAAACCTTCTAACCCAAACAAACTACATGCTGGGAAAATGGCTCAGTCAGTAACGTGCTTGTTTGTAAACCTGAGGACTAGAGTTCAAACACCCAGAACCCACATGAAGCTGGGTGTGGTAGCACACGGCTGTAATCCCTCTGCTGTGACGTGGGAGGTGGAGACAGGGGAGTCCCTGGAAGCTCACGGACAGGCTAGTCTGGCATTCTTAGTGGTAAACAACAAGGAGATCCTGGTGGAGGGCCGGACATGGTGACGCAGGCCTTTAATCCCAGCATTTGAGAAGCAACGGCAGGCAGGTCTCTGTGAGTTCAAGGCCAGTCGAGTATATTTACATAGTGAGCTCCAGGACACCCAGGGCTACACAGTGAGACTCTGTCTCAAAAAGAATGGTAGAATATTCCACCTATAAGGAGGACTTAGAACACAGAGCAGAATGGTGGGAGCCAGGGGCTGGGGAGGGCAAAGAGGAGTTAGGAGCGGCAGAGTTTCAGTTTGGGAGGGTGGAAGGTTCAGGAGATAGATGATGGGGACGGGTTCACAAAAGTGTGAAAGTGCTTAATGTGATTAAGCAATGCACTCGGAAATGGAGTCAATATCAACAGTTGGTGCTGGGGCTGTAGCTGGGAAATAGAGCACCTGCCTAGAATCCCCCAGTGAGGGGCTGGGGTGTGGCTCAGTGGTAGAGCACCTGCCTAGAATCCCCCAGTGAGGGGCTGTGGTGTGGCTCAGTGGTAGAGCACCTGCCTAGAATCCCCCAGTGAGGGGCTGGGGTGTGGCTCAGTGGTAGAGTCCCTGCCTAGAATCCCCCAGTGAGGGGCTGGGGTGTGACTCAGTGGTAGAGTACCTGCCTAGAATCCCCCAGTGAGGGGCTGGGGTGTGGTCAGTGGTAGAACACCTGCCTAGAATCCCCCAGTGAGGGGCTGCGGTGTGACTCAGTGGGAGCCCCTGCCTAGAATCCCCCAGTGAGGGGCTGGGGTGTGGCTCAGTGGTAGAGCACCTGCCTAGAATCCCCCAGTGAGGGGCTGGGGTGTGGCTCAGTGGTAGAGCCCCTGCCTAGAATCCCCCAGTGAGGGGCTGGGGTGTGGCTCCGTGGTAGAGCCCCTGCCTAGAATCCCCCAGTGAGGGGCTGGGGTGTGGCTCAGTGTTAGAGCCCCTGCCTAGAATCCCCCAGTGAGGGGCTGGGGTGTGGCTCAGTGGTAGAGCACCTGCCTAGAATCCCCCAGTGAGGGGCTGGGGTGTGGCTCAGTGGTAAAGCACCTGCCTAGAATCCCCCAGTGAGGGGCTGGGCTGTGGTTTAGCGGTGTAGTACTTACCCAGTATGCACAAGGCCCTCAGCTCTATCTCCAGGAACCTCCTTCCTTCCAAACAGTAGCTTTTGTTAAGTTTATTGCACCACAATACAGACAAATCTAACTAAAAAGCAGTTTAGGAGTGATGGGATAGGATGCTAAATGGCTGCCTCATTATGCACCTGGACCTACCCAGATCCAGCTAGCTCCAGAAACTGGTACTGTGGTAACTTCCCTCGATATGACAGAGGACCCACTTTGTCTCACTGAATCACCAGGCAAAACAGCCCCAGGCACCTGTCATCTGAGATTAAATTCTCAGTCAAAAGTCCTAGTGAGACATGGGGCTGAGGTCACATAAGCAAGCCAAGGGACTCAGTGTTTTTGTGTCCTACTATGTTAGGGAACATGAGACCTGAAGATCTGAGTCTGCATGTCTGGAGATCGTGATCATATCAGGGGACACCAGGTCTGGGCAGAGGGCTCTGGAGACTGTGATCACAGCAGGGGACACCAGGTCTGGGCAGAGGGCTCTGGAGACAGTGATCATAGCAGGGGCACCAGGTATGGGTAGAGGGCTCTGGGATCAGATGTGGCCAGAGGAACAGACAGGCATTGGGTCTTTAGGTCCATGGAACAGTGTGTGTATGCGTGTGTGCGTGTGTGCGTGTGTGCATGTGTGTGTGTGTGTGTGTGTGTGTGTGTGTGTGTGTGTGTGTAATGTCGAGGCATGTGTGTGGAGGTCAGAGGACATTTTGGGAGTAGTTTTCATTACGATGTGAGTTCCAGGAATCAAACTCGGATCATCAGGTAACCCGCTGAGCCATCTCCATGGCCATGTTTGTTTGTTTTGAGACAGTGTCTCTCAGTGGCCTAGAACTCACCAGGTAGACTATGCTGTCTGGCCAGGGAGCCCCGGGGACCCGCCTATCTCCACAGGAACACGCCATTACAATCAACTCTTTTTCCATGAGTGCTGGGGTTGAACTTAGGTCTTTGTGTTTGCAAAGCACATGTGCCGCTGATTCATCTGTCTTCCTAGAATCAGGTGGGAAGTGGAGGAGGAGTGGACAATTGTCATCCTCTGAAGCTTTTTCGTCACTGTGGCCACACTAGACTAGAAGTATTCCAGGCACAGACATTTTGAATCCTTCAAGACCAATTTGGTACCATGCCCATTTTAGGAAGGCCCAGAGTGGTTGGCATTGGCTCAGGGTCACACAGCAGGTGGAAGGCAGGCCTAGAGGGTCACAGCAGGAGCGAGGAAGCCCCTGGTTATCTAGGCTTGAGGGATAGCCCCTGGAGGCATAGCACTCCAGGCTGAATGGTGGGTGAGTGGAGAGAGGAGTAAGAGAACCCCCTCCCCACTTAGCATCTCTGTTCCCCTCAGGTTGCAGGTGCAGCCGGATGGGGTCTGATTGTTATCTGCTCTGGCAACAAGCCAAAGCTGTGACTACAGGTGCCATCACCATGGAAACTCCAAGTCAGGGCTGCACTTAGCAGAGCCAAGTGTGCCAGAGGCTCTGAGGGCCTCCCGTCTGCCAATGGGAAGGGCAGCTCCTGGCACGGCAGTATCTCCTTGGGACTCATTAGTGGAGTGGAATGGCGGGAACAGCGGAGGGGTGGGGCGGATGATAGATGGGGAGGAGGGAAATAAATAACAACATGGCTTTGGGAATGGCTTTTGGGAAGCCAAGCTCAGATCACAAGGGCTGAGAGGTCTTTCCTGCCAACTAACTTAATGTACTGTGTACTCAAGCTAAGAGGCCGAATTGCCCAGGAGAACACAGCACAGGCCAGCCCTGAGACATAGCTTTCTCTCTGTGTGAGGGGTACATGCGTGTGCATGTTTATGTGTGTGTGTGTGTGTGTGTGTGTGTGTGTGTGTGTGTGTGTGTGTGTGTGTAGGCGGGGTGTTCCTCAAGTGCTATCCATCTTAATTTTTTTGATGGGAAGAGTCTCTCACTGGCCTAGAACTCGCCCAGGAGGCTAGGCTGGCTGGCCAGTGTAGCCCAGGGATCCACTTGTCTCCACCTCCCCAGTGCAGGGATTACAAGAGCACACACAGTAGGTAGAAGGGCTTCGGGAAAGAGTAAAGTCCAAAGCGTTAGGGAAACGATGCTCCAAAAGGAGATAAAAGAGAGAAAAGGCAAAGGTACGCTTTTCTGAGTGATTAGAGAAGCAGGCAGACTTGTGAAGCTGCATGGTTGTGTTCTGTAAGGGACTCTGCTGGATGGTGGGAATTCCGCAAAGGAAAAGTACATTATGTCTCATTGGAAGGCTAATTGTTCCTTCTATCTCTACAGTTGAGCCTAAGATGAACCTGCCTTCCTTGGCCAGGCGATTGACTGGACCATCTGGATTAACTTTAAAAAAAATTACCTTTATTTTATTTTATATGTGTATATGTCTTGCCTTCATGTAGTCTGTGCACCATGTGCATACCTAGTGCCCAATGAGGCCAGAAGAGGTCACCAGATTCCCTGGAGCTAGAGCTACAGAAGGTTGTGCAGTCCCATGTGGGTGCTGGGAACCAAACCTGATTCCTCTGCAAGAGCAGCAAGTGCTCTTAACTGTTGAGCATCTCTCAGCCCCGCATCTAAGTCTTAGGGAGGAAAACAGTGGCATGTCTCCACCCAGAAGCAGAGTCCATTCTTTTGGCTAAGAGGCGTCAGCTTTCTCTTGGTGGGTTCTCAATGTTACCGTGACACTGTAAGGTCCCCAGAGTAATGAGATTCACAGAGACAGAAAGAATCGTGGGTTCCAGGGCTTGTGGAGGGGGACAGCGCGTTAGTGTTTTAACAAGTCCATTCTTACTTTAGCAAATCTGGAAAAAAAAATCCAAAAAGGTTTAGGGAATCTGCTCCTCAATAAAGTGAATATATACAATGCTATGGAGCCATATGCATTAAAAAGTTGAGATGTGGGCAGGAGACGCAGCCAGCTGATAAGAGTGCTCCCCTAGCATGCACTGAGAGCAACCCCCAGTCCTTCACAAAACCCGGCATCAGGATGAACACTGTAATCCCAGCACTTAAAAACCGGAGATTCCGAAGTTCATGGTTACCCTTGGCTACACAGTGAACTTGAGGCTAGCCTGGAATACATAAGACCTAGTTTCAAACAATAGCAAAAAACTGGTTAAAACTGTAAAAAAAAATTTTACCATCATTTTTGAAAAACCTATGAGAGAGTTATACATTTATTCTTTAACATTCAAGTTCCAGAGTATTATTCAGATCAAACTAAAACTTGCCAGGCCGTGAGAAACTTGATCTGAGTCAGGCATATGTATATGTATGTTCATTAAAAAGTTAAACAGAAGCCTAGTGTTGGTGGCACAGGTCTGTAATCCCAGCACTCGGGAGGCAGAGGCAGGTGGATCTCTGTGAGTTTGAGGCCAGTTTGGTCTACAGAGTCAAATTTAAAGCAAGCTTTATTAAATATTAAATACGGGCCAGGTAGATGGACTCTGGCCAAGTCTAGTCCCCAGAATTCCCAGCTGAGTGGTCCCAGACACGTTTTGCTGTGGCTTATAAGGACAAACCCATACTGCCACTGTATTTTTACATGAGGCGTTGTTATTTTCCAGAAACTCCCAGCATTCCAGGACATTTCCTGGTCCTTGGGCAGGTGGAGCTTACAACTACAACTCCCAGCATTCTAGGAGGTTACCTGGTCCTCGGGTGGGTGGGGCTTACAGGTTCACTTCGAGTCTTACAGGTACAAATAAATGTCTCTTTGGTGTAGATCAGAATCTGAAAGTGATTTCCTCTTAGGATGGATTCAAGTCAGAAAGAGAAAGACTTGGGGTGCAGAAACTGCCTCTCTGAGTCTGGGGAGACGGCTCAGTTAATAAAATGCCCGCCATGCAAGCTTGAGGACTTGAGTTCAGCTCCCAGCACCCGTGTAAGAAAAGCTAGTGTGGATTGGGCAGGCAAGACGACCCAGAAGGAAAAGCTCACTGCTACTGCTGAATGCTGTCCTTCGACCTCCATACCTGTGCGCTGCCCGCGACCCCCCCCCCGCCCCCGCGCGCCCCAATATATCTAAAAAGAAAAGCAGGTTAAGTGTGGAAGTGTGTGCCGATGTGTGCTTATAATTCCAGTTCAGGGGAGGCAGAGAGAGGTGGATCCCTAGGACTTGCAGCCAGCCAGTCTTGTCTACTTAGTGAACTCCAGGACAGAGGGAGATCCTGTCCCATCAAAGCAAGGTGGGTGGTGGGTGGTTTCTGAGGAACAACAGCCAAGGTCGACTGCCGGCCTGCACACACACACACACACACACACACACACACACACACACACACACACAGGCACACACGCATGAATGCACGCATGAGAATCAGTTCAGCGAAGTTGGGCCAGAAAGCTAGGCTTGCACAAGAGATGGGATGAGGCCCCAGTGGAAGGCCAGGCTGGGTTCTCAGAGCAGAGAAGAGCCAACAGAGGAAGGAAGCAGGAACTCCAAGGTGGTTCCTGGGCTCTGCTTGTCTCTCACACTGCCCTAAAGCAAGTGCGCATGCTCCCGACGGCTGTCAGTCACCTTCGGGGCCTCTTGGTCTCTGCAGCATCTTGTTTATCACAAGCCTCTGTCATAAGAGAGTAGAAACAGAGAAAGCTGCATCAAGGTTAACACGTAAAGCGAGCCAGTTTTCAGAGAAAGATGGGAAGCCCCATCCTTATCTCAGCATCATCTAGGGAACAGAGCATGCTCAAAAGAAAGCCCTCGAAATGCACTGGGGGGCAGGGGTTAGAAAAGACCACAGGTGGCCCAGTGCTTTCTGGGAGCTTTCCTCAGCTCACTAGCCCGCTTCCAATCGTGGGTGCGTTTTCTATTTCTTAACAAGCTGTCTCTATTTCTATTCCACACCTAACTTTCTCTCTCCCAGAGGCCTGTGAGGTTTTCACCTAATCTGTATTCTTTCTCTCTTAAACACCAACTGTCCTTCAGCTTTCTTCTGAATGTGTTTCTAAATTCTTTTATTAATGACACTAAGAACCCCCAAAGGGAACCTCAGTTTCTCTGGGAACATCACCCTCCTCATTAACCCCCGTAATCCCCCCAGAATGTGACTATATTTGGAGACAGAGTCTTTAAGATTAAAATGAAGTCATTAGTTGTTTACTGGACTTGAGGTCACAGCCTGTGCCCCAACAACCCAGGTTCAGTCACCTGTCCTCCACCAGCCAATTAAAGCAGCCCAATTAAAAGTGAAAAGCAGAAAAAGGAGATTTATTCGATGTGTCCACATGGGGATAAGGGACACAGAGATCCGTGGCACCCCATCCCTCTACCAGAGGGGTCCTGAAGTGAGGTTGAGGCTTAAGCAGAAGGCCTCTGTTTTGCAGATCTCAGTGGTCAAGGTGTGGTCCTGCCTACACTGACCCATCATTGCCTCTTCTGTAGGGCGGTTTAACAAGATGTAAATGTCTTTCTGTTTCTCCCTCTGGCTGGCCCAGGCTTTCGGTCTTCTCAGCATGAGATTCCTGGGGAGAATTTTAGTTTCTTGGGGGTCTATTGTTTCAATAGTCTGATAGTCAATTTGAGGGATTCAAGTATCTCTTTAAATTGTATTCTTCTTTGCCAGGTGAGTTACACTGGGATGTGCCCCTATCAACAGGATCTGTGCCCTTATAAGAAGGGAAGGGGCCCATGCCTATAAAGAGGGATGACCAGGAATGTTGATTGGCTTTCTGTTGCTGTGATAAACACCATGACCAAAAGCAACTTGGAAAGGAAAGGGTTGATTTGGTTTACATGTCCTGACCACATCACTGAAGGTCGCCAAGGCAAGAACTCAAGGCAGGATCCCGGAAGCAAGAACTGAAGCAGAGTCCATGGAGGAACACTCTTTACTGGCTTGCTCTCCTGGCTCATGTCCAGCTCTCTTTCTTATACCTTCCAGAAGCAACTGCCAAGGGGTGGCATCACTCACAGTGGACTGGGCCCTCCCACATCAATCATCAACCAGGAATATGCCCTACAGACTTGCCTACAGGCCAGTCTGATGGAGGCTTTTTTTTTTCCAGTTGAGGTCCCCTCTTCCCAGATGACCTGAGCTGTGTCAAGGTGACAAAAACTAACCAGCCCATCAGGCAAAGCCCCAGTGGAGAAGGTAGCCACTGAGCGGTGAAGGACACCAGCTGCGGGAAGGCACTGACCTTCCTGACACTTTGGTCTCACTCAGACTTCTAGTCTCTGGACTGGGAGGCAATACATCGCCATGGTCGAATCCCCATCATCTATGGCCCATCTTTTGGTGCAGCCTCTGAAGACCTTCATGCAGCCCGGCAGAGAGGCAATGAATTCAGCAGGGAGGAGGGGCTGGGATGTAACTTACAGAGTGCCTGCCTAGCACACACAAAGCACAGGGTTTGGTCCCCAGCATTACACGAACCAGCTGTGGTGTGCATGCCGATCATCCCAGCGTTAGGGAGGTGGACACAGGAGGACCACTAGTTCAAGGTCATCCTCATCTACACGGAGTTTCATTGGAGGGAAAGTGGGGGGGGTGGGGGAGAATCAGACAACGACAGTACACAGCAGAGAAAGGAGATTTGTTTGATATGGTCACACTGAGAAGAACAAATGATGACCACCCCCCTCTCCCCGCCGTGCCACCCCAAGTCCATCTTCAGGATCATGACATGAGGTTTAGGTTTACACAGAGGACAAGAGGTATGGGGCCAGCAAGATGGCTCAGTGAGCAAAGGTGTTTGCTGCCAGCCTAATGACTTGACAGGGCGGAAGGGGAGAAACAAGTATACCTTTGTACACACACACACACACACACACACACACACACACACACACACACACACTCGCGCGCGCGCGCGCGCGCGCGTATGCATAGCTAAGCTGTCCTGGTTGAGGTGCGGTCCAGCCCATCACTGACTCATCATTGTCTCAGCGCCAGCGTCTCCTGCAACGCGGTTAAAACTGTGTGAAATTTCTTCCTGAGAGACAAGCTCCCTCTCTGGCTGGCTCTGGGCTCCATCCTTTCCCTTTCCCCAGCATGGGACTCCTGGGAGAATTCCAATCCTGTGGGGACCATTAATTCAATAGTCTGATGGCCAGAGGAAGGGCACACGTGTCTCTCTTTAGAACATGTAGACTCTTGCCAGGACGCGTGCATGACTGGTATCTGAAGCTGGGCCTATTTTTCTGTAGCTGTGCCCAGATGCCATCTATACTCTTGGTCACTATTTTGGCATGCACTTTCGCCATCCTATTGATAGATTGCAGGCAGCAAGGATGAGTGAACAGCTTTGCTAAGGGCAAGAGAGCAAAGCCAAGGTCCCTGGAGAGTCTTGTTGTCCTTGAAGTGGTCGGTGGCTTGGATTAGCACCTGAGAGTCAATGTCTGCCTGGCTGTATCTCATTTCTGTGAATGCTTTACACAGCAGATTCAATGTCACCAAGATATGAATAGGGACCAGCTACAGACAGACCCGGCTCTCTCCTGAGATTCCAGACCTCTAGCTGCGTGCAAAACCATCATTTTTTCCAGGCTGAAGAGATGACTGAGGTGGTAAAGAGCCAGCAAAGCAAGTGCAGGAACCTGAGTTTGGATCTCTAGCACTCATGTAAAAGACAGGCATAGGGGCACGCACCTCATTACTGGGGATGTGGAAACAGGAGGATGCCTGGGGCTTGCTGGCCAGCCTGCCTAGTGGAATCTGTCGTCTTCAGGTTCAGCGAGAGACCTTGCCTCAAAAAATGAGGTGAGGAGTAACAGAGGAAGGTACCTGATGCTAATCTCTGGCTTCCACGTGCATGGGCACACATGTGTAAACACACAAATGATCTTTTTCCTACATTGTTTCATATCAGTAAAGATTCTGAGTGCATTAAAGCCTTACCTAAGGAGGTGGGTTTTTTTGTTTGTTTGTTTACTTGTTTACTTGTTTAGTGCTAAGATTGGAACCTGAGTCTTTCCACACATAAGGCAAACCGTCTACTGATACCGAATTGTACCTCATTTTCTATGCCACCCCCTGCTTCTCTCTATGAGATGATATCTTGCAATGTAGCTTGGAATAGTCTGGTCTTTGCCATGTTACTATTTCCGTGTGTGTGTGTGTGTGTGTGTGTGTGTGTGTGTGTGTGTGTGTGTGTGCCGGAGACGAACATTGGGTATTTTCCTCTATTGCCCTCCACTTTATTTTTCCAGGCAGTGTTTCTCACTGAACCTGGAGCTCACAGCTTTGGCTAGATCTGCTGGCCAGTGAGCACCAGGAACCGGCCTGTCTCCAGCTCTCCAGAGCTGGAACTACCAGTCCATGTCACAGTGCCTGCAGAGGGTTGAACTCAGGTCCCCATGCTTGTTGGACAGGCAGTTTACCATCTCCCCACCCACAACACTCCTCTCCCTTTTAAGATGACAACACAGTTGCGGGTACAGAGCGCTTGACTAAAGGACAAGCTCATAGGCATGCTTCCCCCATTCTAAAGCTGCACCAACGAAACAGAGTCTGATGTGTTGCGGCAAATTCGCCTAAGCCCACTGCCAGCTAGCTGTCTCTTCTGTTAATGTGTTTCAGAATTGTTAGGTCCAGAGCCTGGGCCCTGGCAGCCCTAAGAGGCTCAGCTCAGCCACCTGTCCTAAATAAACCAACAGACAAGAGACATTGAAAAAAAAGATAAAGGAGAGTCACACAATGTAGCCACATTGGGAAGGTGAACAAGTAACTCCCTCCCCAAATCCATCTTCACCATCCGGATATAATGTTTAGGTTTAAATTAAGGGCAAGAGCGATGCGTTGCTAAGCAGTCCTGGTCAAGATGTAGTCCTGCCTATCATTGACCCATCATGTCTTAGCTCCAGCTCCTCTCCCAAGGTGCTTGAGAAGTTGTCAGGGCCGTGTGAAATCTCTTAGGCAACAAGTTCGCCCTAGGGCTGGGATCAGGGTCCTAACCTTCCCTTACTCCAGCATGAGACATCTTCCTAGCTCCACAAGAGAAGCTTAATGGAAAGACATGCCAACACCCACTCGGTGTGCAGGTGACTACAGAAGTTAGGTTAGAAACAACCAGGAAGTAGGGATGACTGTGGCCTCAAGGGAAAGGGCTAGTCACTGTGTCTGCTTCAGGGAACCTCTAGGTCTTGAGCTTTCTCTGAGACACGGGAGCAGGGCGGATGAGCTGTATCCAGGGCAGATGAGCTGTATCCGGTGTCTCCACCGAGACACGAGAGGATGGGACGCAGCTCCATCAGCCACTGCCATGGGAAAGGGGAGCTGGCAAGGGAGATGCGCTGCTAATTGCTAAAACTTGTCGGGTCTCAGAGTGGGTCAGCTGCCACCCCCTCCGCTCGGGCAGAAGCTCAGGCTTTGGCTTCCTCCAGCCTCCGGAAGGGTTCCTGTGTGTGGGCGGCAGCTTTCTGCCTGGCGTCTCTGCCCCCGAATGCCCCTTCTCACGGTAATCCCAGGAGTCCTTGAGAAGTCACGCAGCTCTGCGTGCTCCTGCGTGACACCCTCCCACGCTCTCTGCCTCTCAGATCTAGTCCACCAGAGTCTCATTCCCCCACTTCCTACCTTCCTGCGGCATCTCAGTGCCTTTCTGTCCCTCCCCTACATTCTCTGCTCCAGCTGTAAATGATGGATGGCTTGGTGGTCACATCCTTTTTGTTGGGGGGTCACATCCTTTTTGTTGGGGGGTCACATCCTTTTTGTTTTTGTCTTTTACTCCATCTTGGGGAATCCCATTTTCTCTTGCCCAGCACTATGGGGCTTCCCAGGCCATGCTGGTATTTACAAAAATTATTTAGTTTAAAAAAATAAACTGTGCTTATTTATTCCTTTTGTGGTGTGTGCGTGTGCGTGTGTGGTGTGTGTGTTTATGCCATAGTACATGAGAAGGTCCCAGGACACCTAGAGGAAGTAGGTTCTCTTCTTCCACTCTGTGGGGCCCAGGAATCAAACTCAGGTCATCAGGCTTGGTGGCAATCGTCTTTACCCACTGAGACATTAAAATTTAAATTATGTGTATTTATACATAATTCGTGAGTGTTAGTGTGTGTGTGTGAGTGTGAGTGAGTGGGTACATGTGGCTGCTTGGAGGCCAGAGGAGGTCATCAAGGCATCCTTTTTTTTTTTTTTTTTTGAATCATTTTCCACTTTACTCTCTTGAGTCAAAGGCTACTTCTGAACCTGGATCTTTAGGGGTTTTGTTGTTGTTGTTTTTGTTTCTGCTTCTGCTCCCCACATTGCCAGGATTACAGGGTACAGCCATTTTTGCCTTTTTTCTTTCTTCCTTTCTCTCCTCCTTTTCTTTCTTTCTTTCCTTTTTTATTTTTTCTTTTCTTTTCTTTTTTTCTTTTGACAGTCTCTCAATATGTAGACCAGGCTGGCCTGGAACTTGCTATGTAGACCAGGCTGGCCTGGAACTTGCTATGCAGACCAGGCTGGTGTCAAGCTTACATGGAAGATCTCCCTGCCTCCGCCTTCTGAGAGCAGTTCTCTCTTTTTCCGCATGGATGCTGGGATCAGAACTCAGGGCCTCACGTTTGCACAGCAAGAGCTCTCACCCTCTGAGCCGCATCCCAGCCTCTCGGCCCAGGTCTTTTTAATGAGTGAAACGGGACAGTCCTGGTTAACTGGGACAACTGGGCACCCCAGCTCCATCTTCTTGCCTCTGTTGCCTACTGTCTCCTCCTGGACCACCTCTCTCATTAATACGTGCTTCTAACAACTTGCACAGGGTCCATATTTCATATCATAACTGCTCTCTGGTCTGAGGGAAGAGAAAAAAAATCCAGCCTGACTGAGGTCCAGGAGTCCAGTCGGAGAGAGAGAAGAGGGATTCTATGAGCACAAAAACGCACTGTGCTCACTTTGGGTCTAATGTTAACACACCTGTCTCATGCCTAAGTCTAAACAAGGCACCTTGTCAAACCACTTCCCCATTCCATTCCAGAAGAAAAATTCCTTAACGGAAATGAACAAGCCTGGTTACGTCTTAATATTTTTACTTCATTTAATTTTTTTTTTTACTTAAATGTGAAGTTTTGCTTAATCTTTAGACCTTGTTGTCAATGACATCCTTTGAGGTCCTTAACTTAGAAGGACCCAGGACCATGTATACAGCTATTAAGGTATCGACAGACAACTATCTGTCTTAGATGCCTGCACCCATGGCATGGAGTAGTCTCCTTTTCCCAAGAGCTCCTTTCTCTCATGCTTGCACTTACTTTTAGAGTCTGGGGGCTGGAGAGATGGTTTGGTGGTTAAGAGCATGTACCTCTCTCATAGAGGTCTTGGGTTCGATTTCCAGCATTCATATTGGGTGGCTCACAACCACCACTGCACTCCAGCTGCAGGGTGTCTGACAACCTATTTGAGTCTCCACAGGCACCTGTGTTCACATGCACATACACTGCCCTCATACACACATGTATAAAAAAAAATCTTAAAACAATCTTAAAGTTCACACTCCTCCGTCACCTTAATATACACACTAGCATCACCTCACTCTGGCTTGCTCTGAAAATTCTTTTCTGCAGCACAGTCGAGGATCTGGCTGTGCCGGTTAGCTTCATGTCAATTTGACACAAACTAGAGACACTGGGAAGAGGGAATCTTAGCTGAGAGAAAATGCCCCCGTGAGATTAGCCTGTCCGCAAGTCTGCAGGGCATTTTCCTGATTAATAACTGATGTGGGCGGGCCCAGCTCACTGCGGGTGGTGTCGCTCATCGGGCAGGTGGTCCTGGATGGTGTAAGAAAGCCGGCTGAGCCAGCCTCGTGGAGCAAGTCAGCAAACAGCGCTCATCCATGGCCTCTGCGTCAGTTCCTACCTCCACCTTCCTGTTTTGAGATCCTGTCCTGACTTCCCTCAGTGATGGAGTGTGACCTGAGCATCGGAAGCTGAAACAAACATCCCCTCTCCCCAGTTGCTTTTGGTCATGGTGTTTTTTTGTTTTGATTTGTTTGTTTGGCTGGTTTTTCCGGACAGGGTTTCTCTGTGTAACTCTGGCTGTCCTGGAACTCACTCACCTCCAGACCAGGGTGGCTTATAACTCACAGTAATCCACCTGCCTCTGCTTCCCCGAGTGCTGGGATTAATGGCGTGTGCACTACCACTGCTCAGCTGGTTATGGTGTTTTATCACAGCAATAGAAATCCTTATTAAGATACTGACTTTAGCCCAGTGGTGGTAGCTCATGCCTTTAATCTCAGCACAGAGGCTGGTGGATCTGAGTTTGAGGCTAACCTGGTCTACAGAGCGAATTCCTGGACAGCCAGGGCTACACAGAGAGACCAGGTCTTGAAAAACCAGAAGTTCCCTAAAGGAAGGGGGCCCTCCCAGGGTTGCTGACTGCAACGTAAAGCTGTATCTCCCGGTTACCATTGTCTGCTCCTATGGTGGGAGATCAAACATACTCTGTAGGCCTCTTTCATAGGGACACTAATCAGCCGGGCAGTGGTGGCGCGCGCCTTTAATCCCAGCACTTGGGAGGCAGAGCCAGGCGGATCTCTGTGAGTTCGAGGCCAGCCTGGTCTACAGCGCGAGATCCAGGAAAGGTGCAAAGCTACACAGAGAAACCTTGTCTCGAAAAACCAAAAAAAAAAACAAACAAAAAAAAACCATAGGGACACTAATCATGTTCATGTGGGGCCACCCTCATGACCTAATCACTTCCCAAAGCCGGGGTCTTTCTCTTCCCCTTTCTCCTCCCCTCCCCTCCCTCCTCCTCTCCTTTCTTGTCCTCTCCTCTTCTACCTTCCTTTCTTTCTTTCCCACCTTTCCCTTCCCCCTCCTTCTCTCCCTCTCCCTCTCCCTCTCCCTCTCCCTCTCCCTCTCCCTCTCCCTCTCCCTCTCCCTCTCCCTCTCCCTCTCCCTCTCCCTCTCCCTCTCCCTCTCCCTCTCCCTCTCCCTCTCTCCCTCTCCCTCTCTCTCTCTCTCTCCCTTTCTGTCAGAGGCCAAAGTCAAATTTCTTCTAGTGCTTTCCATCTTATTTTTTGAGACAGAGTCTCTCACTTGGAACTTGCCATTCCGTTAGATTAGGGATCCCCTAGGATCCTCCTGTCTCTGTCTCCCCAGTTTTGGGGTTACAAGCATGTATCACCACTCCTGGGTTTTACGGATGCTTGTGACAGAAACTCTGACACATGCTGGCACAGGAAGCATCTTATCCACAGAGCCAGAGCCACTCCCCAGCCCCTCCAGCCCCTCCCCAGCCCCCTCCCAGTCCTGCCTACAGCCCAGGCTGGCCCTAAACTCTGGATCTTCCTACCTCGACCTGCCAGGTGCTCTGGCGTGGGTCTTACTTCTTCATGCCACCACCTTGGGGGTTCAGCGTCAGCGTGGGACTCTGGGGGCAGACACAAACACACAGACCACAGCAGTGAGTTTATCAGGCACAAACTGCCCCAGGACCTCATTCATTTTGTGCAGTAATTAAATAGAAGCTGTTTGGAAATATGATTATAGATTAGCCCATCAAAGCAAATTAAATCTTTGAAGAATAATGGCCTAATTAGCTTCAGAATTCTGCTGTTTAAAAAAAAAAAATCCAAATGCCCTGATCAAGAAAACACTAAGGCCCAGCTGCAAAAGGCACCTACGGGTTATCAATAGCAGGTGGCTGTGGATTCTGCAGAGGCAAGGGACCTCGACACATCTGTCAGGAATAAGGTGGCTGGCCTGGCTCGCTCTCTCCCTCCCTCCCTTCCCCCTCCTTTTGCTCCCTCCTCCCAACCATCCTTCCTCAGTCTCTCAAGTGTCAAGGGCTGAGGCTACAGGCTTGTGCCACCACACCTGGTCTTTTTTTTTTTTGGAGACTGGCTTTCTTGTGCCCCGGATTGGTCTTGGGCTCTCTAGTAGCTAGAGATTACCTTAACATCTGATCTTCCTTCCTTCCTTGCCTGAGTGAGGGGTTATTGGTGTGCACCATGCACCCAGTCCTGGGGGTGGAACCCACGGCCTCATGCATGCTGGGCAAGCACTCTAACAGGTAAGCTGCACATCCGGCCCCAAGTTTTTCTTTGTTTCAACATTTGTATATCGACTCTCCATTCTGGCACCTTGACCTACTGTCCTGGTCACCCCTCTCTCATGCTCCCTCCCAAACTGAGGACCCAGCCACTGGTCCTTTCTTATCCTCAAAGTTGATGCTGTCTATTTGGCTTTTCATAATTATCCTGTTGACCTGAGGAGTGAGGTGGTTGAGGTTCTGGAAGATTCCAGAACTCACTGACCTGTCAGGTCCATCTGTGGCTAAGTCCTGAGTTGGTTGTGAACTCTAGCCCCTATCTGCTCAGTTGCTGGAGGCTGGGGCTCACCCAGCAGCATTGAAACAGTGTTCTCTGTAGTGGTTAGATCACCGGCCTGCATCTTTAAGTCAAAACCATAAGCCTAAAGAGATCAGTCTATGCCTCTCTGCTGCTCTCCCTGGGACAGAGTGAAGTGGTTGTCTGTTCAATGGCTACCAGAAACCCCCAAACAGTTACGGTCCTAATGAGTACCTGGCTCCTCCATGCTCTTTGTTGTGTATACTGGTTGAACTGGATCACTTGATGCAAAACCCTTAAAAGGTTACAAAAATGTCAGCTCTTTCCTTGGTCTGAGGTTTGGTCCAGGACTCCTCAGGAGGAGTGCCAGGCCGGGGAGAATGTTCTGCATGCTTCTGTCTGAAGAGGATCCTTCAACACCCCCCCACCCCATACCCCTCATGATGTTTGTGTGAGTCTTTCTCTTTTTGTCTCCCTCCCTAACTCTCTCATTCTCACCCTTGATAAAGCTCCTTTCGCAGCTTTAAAAGGAAGCCACTCCCCTCTGCCATCATCCCTCTCAAGTAAACCATGCCTTCCCTCTCAGAGAGTTGTTCTCAACCTGTGGGTCTCAACCCCCAAAGGCCGAATATCAGCTATTTACATTATGATTTATAATGGTAGCAAAATTACAGTTATGATGTAGCAATGAAATAATTGTATGGTTGGGGGTCACCACCACATGAGGAACTGCATTAAAGGGTCGCAGCGTTAGGGAGGTTGAGAACCACATTGTTCTAGAGCCTCATCAACTCCCTGACTTCAGACTGTGCAAACTGGTTTGGTTAACTGCACCTCTTGGTCCAAGAATGAGCACATGATTGACAGAGGCATTAAGTCCCTGGCCACCACGAGGTGTGAATCCGGAAGCAACGGCTGATTGCCATAAGTCCCTGAGGTCTTCACCCTGGAACTCATGGAACTGCATGCAGGTTCTAGACTCCATGCAGGTGCCTCAGGAAGGTGTGCAACATGGGGGAACTTCCGCAAAACCCCCCTCAGCCTCAGCCTACACATGGAGGACCATAGGTGGGCATTTTCTAGAAGTCTGCTAGATAGCCCTGGTATCTCAAGGACCTGTCTCTGGGGAGACTCAGACACAAGGTCAACCCCTCGTCATGAGGTCTCAAGATCAAACTAAAATGCGATTCCACCAGAGTTACCCTTGGGGTTACTTATAGAGCACAGGGGAGGAGTCAATGCCAGGAGTGTGGGTGAGGCCAAAGCAGCCACACTGGAAAGTCTTCACCCAGCATGCATGATGGCTCCTCCATGACTTCAGAGAGCCCCCTTCAGTCAACCTTCTCCAGCTTTATTCTCTTGCCCTCCCTGAGACCACAAGACCCCAGGGCAAGTAGAGTAGAATTGCATGCAGATGGCTAGGGGCATCTGGAAGCTCAAGTGAGGGTCCAGTGACCCTTCCCACCTCCACTTTCTCTGAGGGGAAGTTGAAAGCCTCGGGCCAGATAGACTCTTACAAGTAGGAACTTGAGGATGGTGGCTGTTTTGTTCTGAGGACCACAGTCTCTCACACATAGTCTGCTCTGACTCTAAGGGTGAATCTTGAGGACCCCCAACCAGGGAATCCTTTAATCCGCCAACACCCTGAAATACATCTTTCCAAGAGGTAGCTGGAGCTGAGAAGACAATTTATTCATGTTCGTTATGGTTGAACTTTGCAGAATTTCGGGGAAGACGGGCTGGCAGACTGGGCTGCAAATGAAAACCAAACACATTCTAAATTATGATTTGCACAAAAAAAAACCTGGGAAGTCGGGCTCTTTCATTGAGATGCTGAGGACCGGATGCTGTATCCATGGTAACACAGTTGCAGAAAAACAAGTGCTTTTCCCCCAACAGGCCAGTCCCTTATTAAGATAAGGAAGCTCCCATCCCAGGACAGGCAAATAGTAGACTCCTGACTCCAGCCACCTCCTTATCGACCTTAGTCATATCTAGTGATTCGTGGGGGCTAGGAGGGGAGGAGAAACAATGTAATTTGAGAAGCTCTCTGGAGATCTCGGTGTCACAATGCTATAATTCCTAGAATGCTTGTAAACCAATTCCCACTCCTCCTGTTTCGTTAATCTTTTTGATAAATGGGCTGTATAATTACCCCCTCCTCTCAAGGTGTCCAGCAACAAAAACTCTAAGCCTAGA
The DNA here is from genome assembly GCF_007827085.1 of Peromyscus californicus insignis. Taxonomy (NCBI): domain Eukaryota; kingdom Metazoa; phylum Chordata; class Mammalia; order Rodentia; family Cricetidae; genus Peromyscus; species Peromyscus californicus. Next base: position 37,774,352 of record NW_026294540.1, on the reverse strand, counting down.
AGATGAAAACAGTTGCTTTGTCATCAAATTAGCCAGAGGCAACCAAGAACACGATCAGGATGAATGCAGCTTTATGTTTAATTTACTCGCTATTGATTTTCATCAATGTGATTTAGGCTATTACCTCCAAGCTGGTTCTTAGTCAAAAAGGAGAAGTTAAAAGTTACACAAAGGGCTGGGGTCTTGCCTCACACGTCCAGGGCCCCGAGTTCTGTCCCCGGTACCACAAAAAGCAAACACAAACCAAAGACTGGTTTGGGGCTGGAGAGGTGGCTCAGCTGTTGAGAGCATGCAGAGGACCCATCAAGTATATTTGTCGGTTCCCATCAAGTATTTCCCTACTAGCTGTAACCCGCCTACCTTATATTCCTACTGAGGTATTTGGAAGTGCCTTGATAAGCCTGGGGTAGTGATGCACACCTTTAATCCCAGCACTGGGGGGGCAGAGGCAGGCAGATGTCTCTTGAGTTCGAGGTCAGCCTGGTTTACAGAGTGAGTTCCAGGACAGCCAGAGCTACATAGTGAGACCCTGTCTTGACAAAAACAAAAAATACCCGCCCCCCCCCCCACCAAAATAACAAAAAAGTGCCTTGACTTATGACTTCCTTTATTCTATTAATATAAAAATGCTGCCATGTTGGAAAATGGAATGTGGCATAACCCAAGTCTGTGTTCCTGTGTCATGGCCCAGAGTAAACTATCTGTTAGGTCCTTTGAGGTGATAGGTTTTTTGTTGTTGTTGTTGACAAACTAGAAAGCTGAGTTTCTGCAGATGGATGGGAGCTGGGTCTGGCTTACTCCTCCCAGTGCCTGGATCCCACTCTATCCTCCCTTGGCTCCTTGGAATGCGGGTTTTACAAGAGTCTTTAGGGTCAACACAGACTTCAGAAGCTCTAACAAGCTGGGCCCAGCCACCTTTCTCAAGATGCTGATCACGAAGATAAACAGTAGTGAAAAACCGAGAAAGGAGATTCATTCAGTGTGGACACACTGGGGGGAGGGGCAGTAAGAAAGTCCAGGGTCTGCCCCCCAAGTCCATCTTTGCAACCCTCGATAAGGGTAAGAGGTGCCATAATTAGGCAGTTCTGCTCAATGTGTGGTCCTGGCTATCCTTGACCCATCTTGTCAGGCGATCTGACAACTTGTCAGAATCATATGAAAAATCTTCCTAGGAGACACATTCCTCCCCTGGCTAGTGCCAGGCTTTGGTCCTTGGTCTTCCCCCAGCATGATATTCCTGGGGAAATTCTGATCCCTTGAGGAGGCACACATTTCCTTTTTAGAGTATCTTATCTCTTTCCAGTTGCACTTCCGATTGCCACTGAATACATTCAGATGAGGCACAAAGCGTAGTATCCAGGGCAAGCCAGGTTAATTACAAAATGACAGGAAGCCTCTCAAAGTGAGAGTGGGCAATGGAATGAGAGCACTGTGCTGACGTATGTGGTGAGGTAGGCTTTATACTATTTTTTCTCTTCTCTTCTCTTCTCTTCTCTTCTCTTCTCTTCTCTTCTCTTCTCTTCTCTTCTCTTCTCTTCCCCTTCCCTTCCTTTCCCCTCCCTTCTCCTCCTTTCTCTCCTTCCTCTTCTTCTTAAGGCAGGGTTTCTCGTATTCAGGCTCACTTTAAGGCCAAGGATGACTTTGAACTCTTCATCCTTCTGCTTCTATGTCCCAAGCACTAGGATTACAGGTGTGTACCACCATGCCTGGTTTATGAACTACTGGGAATCAAACTCACGTCATCAGGCTCTGCATCAGCAAGCTTCCTTATCCTTTGAACCATCTCGCCAACCCATGCCTTAGCCTTCTGAGAGCTAGGATGATAGACATGTGCCACTACCATGTCCACTGGACTACTATGTTTCTAAGGCTGAAGCTAAAAGAGACCTAGAAAAAGCAACTATTGGCTGTGGTATGTGGAAAAAAATAGCAGAAATGCAACGGATATGAGTTTAATTAAACATCTTCAAAGGTCCTGCTATTATGACTGGCCACCAGCCATATGTGTCAACCTCTGCTGTTGGCTGTCAACGCTAATGAGGGACCCAAGGCACTAAGGGTGCTGAGGGTGAGATGGAAATAGCCTCTTGATTCATTTCCTGGGGTTACTGTCACAAACTATCTCAAACTGGGTGGTTTAAACAACAGAAATGTAATCTCTCACTGGAGACTGGAGTCAGCAGGGTCATGGAAGACCTCCAGGAGAGACGGGTTGGGGTCCCAATCCTAACTCTGTCAGCTGGACACCATCTAGAACCACCACAGCATTGGAGTTGCAGGTGTCATCAATGTAGCCATGCTTGGCTTTTTAACACGTGTGCTAGGGATCTGAAATCTGGTCCTCATGCTTGCACAGGAAACATCTTACCCACTGAGCCATCTCCCTGGCCCTTTTCTCCTTTTTTCTCCCCTCCCACTTCATTTGTTTTATCTCTTTTTTTCTCTCCTGATTTGTCTTTTTTTGGGAGACAGAGTGTTACTATGTACTATGTATGTTACTATGTAGCCTCAGGGCTGTACTCACTGTGTAACCTAGGCTAGCCTTTAACTATTGATTCTCCTTCCTCTGCTGTTTTGGTTGTTTTATTTCACTCTTTTTTTTTTCCTTTGACTCTTTTGGGGGACCTGCCATCCAGCTTCCAAATAAATACACATGGAGGCTTATTATTACTTAAAAATGCCTGGCCTTAGCTTGGCTTATTTCTAGCCAGCTTTTCATAACTTAAATTATCCCATCTACCTTTTGCCTCTGGACTTTTTCCTTTTCTTGCTTTCACTCTTACTCTATGGCTGGCTGTGTGGCTGGGTGGCTGGCCCCCAGTGTCCTCCTCCTCTTCTTGCTCCTTCTCCTATTTATTTTCTCTGTCTGCCAGCCATGTCTATTCTTTGTCCTGCCTCACTCTTGACCATTCAGCCCTTTGTTAGACCAATCAGGCAAAGTCACACAGCTTCACAGAGTTAAAACAAATGCAACATAAAAGAATGCAACACATCTTTGCATCATTAAACAAATGTTCCACAGCATAAACAAATGTAACACATCTTAAAATAATATTCTACATTTTCCCCTTTTTGTCTAAATAAAAATGAAAGGTTTTAACTTTAACATAGTAAAACTACATAAAACAAAAATAGTTATCGAGTAAGAATTACATTTATAATATTCAGTCCATTTGTATTTAGCAAATTCAGAGAAAATGTTCCATTATCTGTCTTATCTTAGTGATTCCAAAGTCTTATACCTAATTTACTTCCTATCATAACTAAGGAAAAATTAATTAACTATTTAGTCTTTAATTCCATCAAAGACCCCATAGAAAGATGTAATATTATCTAACAACAGAGACATCTTGCTGCCTGGACAGTCACCTGAAGTTCCTTTGCAACATTGGGGCATTCATCTTCAGCCTACAATCCTAGAATACTGGCAGACTTTTCAGTGAAGCAGGAAATTTGAAAGACTGTTCTGCCTTGTATTGGCAAAGTTCATCAGTCACTTTCCTCTGTGTCCTGAAGAACGTCTGGCAGACTCTTCTGTGTAGCAGGAACCTTGAAGGACTGTACCACCTTGTTCTGGCAAAGTTTAGCAGTCACTTTCCTGTGGGTCCTGCATGTTCAGTTTATATAGCATACTGTCAAGCAGTCCAGGCAAAAGAAGCTTTTTGCCCAAATGGTTAACCTTGCCAGGAATGAAAGCAAATGTCTATGGAGTTTCTTTGATTTCTATCATTCTTTTATGAAGTAAATTGGTGCTACCAGGAACAGATGTATCTCATTGTCATGAAAAGTTAACAAAACATTTAAAATGCCATATTCTAGAGGTTTTTGTAGTGTTTGAAGACCATTTATCTAAAATATATCTCTATATGATCTTGAAAACATGCCTAACATATCTATAAAATTGATTGTTAGAGATGACTAACTACTAACTTATGTTTCTTGATTATCCTAAATAGCTTATACTAATAGCTGTCAAAAACTAGAATTTTACCTTACTTTTTTTTTTTTTTGGTTTTTCAAGACAGGGTTTCTCTGTAGCTTTGCGCCTTTCCTGGGACTCACTTGGTAGCCCAGGCTGGCCTCGAACTCACAGAGATCCATCTGCCTCTGCCTCCCGAGTGCTGGGATTAAAGGCGTGCGCCACCACCGCCCGGCTTACCTTACATTTTTAAATGAACTGCATAGGTATAATGTCTTAAACAAGAGTAGAAATATATATATATACAGTGTAACAAAACCTTTGAATTTGTATCAATATACTATATTCCCCTAAATTATAACAAACATCCATGACTCACCAAATAACCAAAAATCTCCACACCATCTCTTGGGAAAGTGGGTGTTGTATTTGCCAGACTGCTTCCTGTTGTCTGTATTCTACAACACTCTGCCTTCCTAGTGGTGGAATTACAGGTGTACACCACTGCACTTGGCCCAGCCTTGTCTTTAAAAATGATGTGTTTGAAGACCCTGAGTTCTCCATCTTCCAAAGAAAACACTGGGAAGGAAGTCTCAATGAGTAGTTGTCTAGATCAGGTTGGCCTTTGTAGGGGCCTATCTTGCTTGTCTTAATCGATGTGGAAAGACACAACCTGAATATGGGTAGTGCCATTTTAAGCTAGCTGAGTGATAAGCGTGCATGCTTTCATTCTTTTCTCTCTGCTCTTGGCTATGGATGGGATAACCAGCTGCTTCATGCTCCTGCTGCCTCGCCTTTCCCACAGTGATGGACTATAACCTGGTATTATGAGCTAAACATAAACACTTTCCCTCTTAAATTGCCTTTTTGTCGGGGCCCAGTGAAATAAATCTGCTTATGGTCATGTGATGAGTGAGAGGGAGAGCTGAGATCTGAGCTCAGAACTCTAGCTATCTGATCCTACTCCCATCCCAGTGACCAAAGCAACTCCCAGGAAGAAGCGTTGATTTTGGCTCATGGTTTGAGGATACAGTCCCTCATGGTGGGGAAGTTCAAGTAGCCTAGGAGCTTGAAGCAGTCGGCTGCGTTGCATCCACAATCAGGAAGCAGGGAGGGAGGATCACAGTCTGCTGCTCAGCACTCAGGAGATCTCCACCCTGAAAACAGTCCTACTCGCAATTGATATGAGTCTTCCCACTGGCATTAACATAACAGAAATGCAAAATAACCCCCCACAGGCATGCTCAAAGGCCCATCTGCCAGATGATTCTACATCCCGTCCATTTAATAACTAACATTAGCCATTGCATCACCTTACTGAGGCTGTGTCAGAGGTGGTGGGTGAGATGGGGGTGTCTCTATGCCCAGCGGGAAAGGTGCCTCTTTGAGATGGAGAATGGACTGGGTGATTGGTTACCTACAGGTTTAAGGCATTGGTGAAGAGGCAAGTCAATTTCTGACCTGCGAACAGGAGGTGGCGGGGATGGTGGGGTATCACGTGGTCATTAATGTTACTGCTTCATCATCCCAGGGCCCAAACCTCAGGAGATTAGAGGCAGGACCCGGCCAGCTCCGGGAGCTTGTGGACTGAGAATCTTAATAACCATAGCGGACAACTCTCCCTCCTACCCACATTTGCTCAACAGGAGACCTCCACCCTATTACCCGCCCCTTGGCAACTTGCCTCCCTCCCCCGCCAGGAACGAAAGCAGCAAGGGATGACTATTTCAGGAAGTGCCTCATCATCACGTGGTTGCTCCTCTCGCCGCTTCTGTTCGAATCAGTTGTTTGGCACGAGGCTTTGAATTGTTGTTTTTTTGTGCTAAATTCATTTCCCAGAAATGTCAAGCATCACCAAGGCCACTGAGAGTGGGATACACTGTTCTCTGTCCTTTGTTCTGAGCCTCTTCTTTTCATACACAAATGTGTTATTTCATCTGCTGGCGTGCGGAACCAAGCTACCTTGAAGAGAGGAGCTGAGTGTTGGGTCCCGCCTGCCCTCCCGACACAACTGCCTCCTGTTTTATCAACCCTTTGGAAATGAAATTGCTTCCTATTTGACTCATAGAGAAGAGAGGCATCGTTCGACATTCTCCAGTCTTGGTGGAATGGAGACCCATAGTACTTTCACTTTCTGGGTCTGGCCTAGACAGCTCAGACCCCAAGCTCTCTACAAAAGTAATCTTGGGTGTTCCCTGGGCTTCTTGGACTGAAAAGGGGTTCCTTGTCCTGAGTGGCATGAGCCTCCCCTTGTTCTTTAAGACTTTGTATTAGTTACTGGTTTTTGTAAATTAAAAAAATTACTTACTAGTAGTGTGTATGTGTGTGTGTACTTGTGTGTAAGTGTGTCTCCGTGTGCACGCGGTGGTCAGAGGACCATTGTGCAGTCAGTTTCTCCTTCCACCTTGACGTGTGTATTGAGGATTGAACTCAGGCCACAGACTTGTGCGACATCATCTTTACCTGCTGAGCCGTCTCACTGGCCCAAACTGCTCTCCTTGTTGCTTGGTGATCTGTCTGTGGTGGTTAATCTTGTTTGTCAACTGGACGAGATTTAGAACCACCATGGAAACAAGTCTCTGGGCTTGTCTGTGAGGGATTATCTAGAGTAGGTTAACTGAGATGGGAGGAGCTACCCTAGATGTGGGGGGCACCTGTCCACGAGCGGGGGGTCCAGGACTGAATAAAGAGGTTATAACAAATGGAGCACCAGCATTCACCACTCTCTCCTTCCTGATTGTAATACCATGTGATCAGCTGCCTCCAGCTCTTGCTGTCATGACCCACACCAAATCCCCATTCCCACCCTGGGGCCGTGATGGACTGTATCATCTGGAAACATAAGCCAAAATAAACCCTTCTATCCTTAAGTTGCATTTGCCAAGAATTTTCTTGCAGCAAGAAAAATAGTAACCAATACCTGGCAGGAACCACACATGGAAGGGAGGGCTTATTTTGTCTCACAGTTCCAGCAGCTGTCCAGTCCCTCACAGGAGGGAAGTCATGGCCCCCTGGGGCAGCTGGATCTGTGGTAGTGGTAGCTCGTGGCCCAGTTTGTTAACACAGAAAGCAAAGAACTCAGCCCAGGACTGGTAGTGGATCCAACCTTCAAGCCTCACTCCTTGTGTTCTATTACCACCAAAGACCATCTTATAGCTTCCTCAAACAGTGCCACCTGCTGGCAACCAAGCGTCCATGCGCCTGTGAGGGACATTTCAAAGCAGAAAGGACTCCGACCTTTGCTGATTCAGCACACAGATTGCCATTTCCTGAGTGGCCTATTGAAGCAAAAGCCTGTGAAGAGTTGAACAGTTGGGGACATTATTAGGTGGCTCAGGGGGGTTGTAACTTTAATGAACACATTGATGAGAAAGTGTTAAGCTGCTGGCATTTTAAAAACGAAATTGGTTGTGTCCTTGTGGCAGTGGTTATTTTTCCTCCTTGGCTTCATTTTTTCCCCTTTTTTTCTCCCCTAAGTGGTTTGTCCTTGTTCCAAGATTGGAAGGTGTCGTGTCAGATCTGTCCCCTGGGGCCATGCCTTGGCAAGCTGGGGAAGTCACTGTGATGGAGGGTAGAATGAAAAATGCCTGGTAGGTGACCCAGTGGAGACAGCGTCAGTCCGGTTGGTATTCATGAGGGTTGAGACGCTTAAAACCACAGTATATAATAATAATGAATCCTACCCATGTATCAATGTTTCATATTTATTAATAATTAAGCCTTTTTAAAAAAAAAAAACAAACTAGGGATTGAAGCCAGGCACTGTACATACGAGGCCGGTGCTCTGCCACTGAGTCCCCCAGAACCATGATGTGATACATTTCTGCTGAGGAGGATAAATGGTGGTGATGGGAAAGCCCGTGTTTTCTAAGGAATGGCTCCCGGGGAGGTAAGGGAGGAAGAGAGGACATTTCAAGGAAGAGTAGGGAGGATAGTGGGGGGATTTTTAATCTCAAGAGGATGTGGGTCATGAACTTGGGTCACAGAACCAACCTGTAGATTGTTTTTATGACATGAAACAGAACTCACGTTGGAACAGTCGTGGTGGTGAGCATTTGTGCTATCAGCACTGAAGAGGCTGAGGCAGGAGGACTAGGAGTTTAAAATCAGCTCTCCTTGAAGTCAACCAGTCAACCAACCAACGGACCAAGAATGGACAACAGCAGCAATAACAGGAACCTTCCCAGGACGTCAACCATAAAAACAGTCACCAAAGTAGAGCCTGCCGAGTCGGGGTGATAGCAGGCCCCCCGTCCTGACTGACTCTGATGCGGCATGGAGTCATTCGTGAGGAGGGACTCAACTGAGGAACTGCCCAGATCAGAAGGGTTTGTGGGCATGTCTGCTGGGGACTGTCCTGATTGCTAATTGTTGCACGAGGACACAGCCCCCTGTGGGCAGCCCGGCTCCCTCGCTCGACAGATGGTCCTGGGCTCTGTAAGACAGGAGGAAGCAAGATGAAAGCTAGCAAGGGAGTGGGCAGTGTGGACGCACTAGCTTCTCTCTGCTTGTGACTGTAGACGTGGTGTGTCGAGGAGCCTGAGTTCCTGCCTTGTCTCCCCTCAATGACGGACGGAAATGTGTCATTTCTTTTTTATTTGTGGAAAAGACTCACAATATAGTCCGAGCTAGTCTGGAATTTGCTATATAAACCAGCTAGCCTTGAACTCACAGAGATCCTCTTGCCTCTGCCAGGATTATAGGCGTGCATCAATACCTGGATGAACCTGGCAGTGTAAGCCAAAGAAACCCTTTCCTCTCCTACGTTGCTTATGTGTTTTGTCCCCGTAATGGAAGTAAAACTGGAACAAACCTTCAGCTTCCTGGTCTTGGTCTCAGGTGATTCATTCATTCTTTCATTGACTATGGCCTAGGAGTGCCAAGTAATGAAGCTTGAGATAATTGCTTAAAAATATCTTCTCTGTGGTTATGATATCAACTCATACATAGGTTCATTTATTTATTCTTCTAATAATTTTCAGGCACTTCCACTCCAACCCTGTGAAGTTCATTAGATTTTTTTTTACTTTTTTATTATTTGTGTATATGTATGTCTCTGTGTGGGTTTGTGCATGAGATTGTAGGAGGCTGGAAAAGGACATCAGATCTCCTGGAACTAGCATTACAGGTGGTTGTGAGCTGCCTTGTGTAGGTGCTGAGAACCAAACTCAGGTCCTCTGCAATATGTGCTCTTAACTGCTAAGCCATCTATCCAGTTCCATGAAATTAATTTTCTGACAGAAAAGTGAAAAGGTAAAGTCAGAGAAGTATCTGATTCTGGGAATGGGGAATAACTCAGTTGGTAAAGGCCTTGTGCTGGTACAAGGACCTGAGTGTGAGCTCCAGAACTACTGTTAAAAGAAGAAAGAGGAAGAGGAAGAGGAAGAGGAAGAGGAAGAGGAAGAAGAAGAAGAAGAAGAAGAAGAAGAAGAAGAAGAAGAAGAAGAAGAAGAAGAAGAAGAAACAAGCAGGGTGGTTGGCATGTAATCTCAGTTCTGGGGAGGTAGGGACAGGAGGATCCCTGGTCTTCCTGGCCAGCTAGCCTAGCCAAATTGATGCACTTCAGTCCAGGGAGAGACAGTATCTTAAGAACTAAAGTGAATGGTATCCTGAGGAATGACATCTGAGACAGAGGTCTGGTCTCCACATATAAGTACATAAGTGTGCACCCACATTTACATACACATGTGCACCACACACACACACACACACACACACACACACACATACACACAGAAAAAGAGAGAGAGAGAGAGAGAGAGAGAGAGAGAGAGAGAGAGAGAGAGAGACAGACAGACAGACAGACAGATGGACAGACAGACAGAAACAGACAGAGGTACAGAGACAGACAAACACACACACACACACACACACACACACACACACACACACACACACACACTCACAGACACACTCACAGACACACAGAGGGTGGGTACCTGATTCCCCCAAACCCCTGATGGGTCTCGATTTTATTATTTTGTTGGTTTGTTTGTTTTTCAAGACAGGGTTTCTCTGTGTAGCCTCAGCTGTCCTGGAACTTACTATGTAGACCAGGCTAACTTTGAACTCACAGGGATTTGCCTGCCTTTGCCTCCTGAGTGCTGGTATTAAATCTGTGTACCACCACACATAGCTGATTTCATTAATTTTGATGTTTATCTTCTACTATTTCTGTTTGTAAAAATCTAGCAGGTAGTCAGGTGGTGGTGGCAGCGCTTGCCTTTAATCCCAGTACTCTGCTGGCGGATCTCTGAGTTCGAGGCCAGCCTGGTCTACAGAGCGAGCTCCAGGACAGCCAGGGCTGTTACACACAGAAACCCTGTCTTAGAAAACAAACCACCACCACCACCACCACCACCAACCCCCCCCAAAAGCACAGGAGGTATGTTTTATATTTCTTTCCTTCTCTTCTCTCCTTATCTTTTCCCTCCCTCCTCTTTTCTTTCCTACTTTATCTTATTTCGATCTTGCTATGTAGCCCAGCTGGCCCAGAACTCACTACATTATGCTATTTTGGCTCAAAACATGAGATCTTCCTGTCTCCACCTCCAGAGTGCTAGGATTATGGATAGATGGATGGATGGATGGATGAATGGATGGATGTACGGATGGATGGATGAACTTGCCTTCTCATCCTCTCTCCTCAGGAGGAGATGGTCTTGCAGGCAGAGGAGACCCTCCTCTGTCAAATCACTACCTGCAATGCCACTCACCAGACGCCTAGCTTCTGTTCTTTCTCATAGAAAACATAGCCCCATCGTAAAGACATTTTCGTATCTTGATTTTTTTCCACCTAACATGACATTCTGTAATACATCTCTGTCTTAGTTAACTTTCTATTGCTGTGACAAAATGGCATGACCAAAAATAGCCTAGGGGAGGGTGGTTGTTTGACTGGAGGTTACAGTCTGTCATCAAGGTAAGGCAGGAACTGAAGCAGGGCAGGAACCTTGAGGCAGGAACTGAAGCAGAGGCCGTGGAGGGGTGCTGCTTATCGACTTGCTCAGCCTGTTTTCTTACACGGTCCAGGACCACCTGCCCAGGGTGGCACTGCCCACTGTGGGCTGTGTCCTCCCATATCCGTCATCCATCAGCAAAATGCACCACAGGCCGACCTGATGGAGGCATCTTCTCAACTGAGGTTCCCCCTCTGCAGATAACCTACCTTGTGTTAAGTTGACAAAACAAGACAACAAACAAAAATAACAACAAAACAGCACAATCCCTATGAGAATATAGATGTCTTCAACTTTTTTTTTCTTTTTAACAAGCTAACTTCACACGGTCCATGGTGTGGTCACAGCGTCGTGCATCCCGCTCCCTCCCTCGGGGTGCTGGCTTACCCTGTGTGTGTCAGATCAGCACTGTAGGAACTGTATCTTCAGGGTGGATTCTTAGGCTTGGGGTGGTTGGAAAATGGGGAAATGCACGTAGCTTGGTTAGATATGATCAAATTTTCCTCCAGAAGGTTGTATCATCTTATTCACACCCTAGAAACATAGGAAAAGTCCTATTTTCAGAGGTGGGGTAGTAGGGCAGAGATCCTAATAGGCAGGTCAACAAAGATCCTCATTCCATGACATTGTTCCACTACAGGGGAATTCATGAAAGGAAGAGAGAAGTCAAGCAGTTTATGTTACCTAGATTTCCATTTCTTGGGACAATCAATTTATAAGGAAAACAAGTTTAATCTGGGTCATAGTGTCATTTCAGAGGTTTCTGTCAGTGATTACTTGGCTCTCTTGTGTTGGACCTGTGGTGGCACAGTCTGTCACAGTGAAGGCACATGTTAACCTCATAGGACATTTGGGAAGAGAAAGATACTATGGCACCAGTAGCTCCTTACAAGGCATGCTCTCAATAACTTAACTTCCTCTCATTAGGCTCCATTTCTTAAATGTTCCACCGTCTCCCCATGGTGTCACAGGCTGGCAACCAGGTCTTTAATAGATGGCTTTCTAGAGGGTGATTTCCAAACCTGGAAGAGATGGGTGCCTGTAGAGTTCCAACCAGAGATGAGACCAGAGGCTGAAGGAGATGTGAGATAAGCAGCCTACCTATCCCATGCACAAGAGACCCCGCTCTGGGACACCATCAGACCACCCACTGCCTGAGGAGACAGGATGAGAGGGCAAGTTCATCCATTCATCTGCACAGCCATGTATCCATTCATTCACTCATGTACTCCTTCCATGTACCCACTCACCTACCCATCCATCTACTTACTCATGTATCATCCATCCATGCATGAATCTATCTGCCGACCCATGCATTTACCCATGAATTCGTGCATGAATCCACCTGCCCTTCCTCCCCTCCTTTTGAGATTTCTAATCTAAGCTCCGTGAAGCAACTACACTTGGTCTCATGAACCCAGGTCAAGCTTTCTTGTAAGGATGCGGTATAGCAAGCTATTCAGAGATGCCAGTGACTTTGAGGGCTTTTTGTTTACCTCACATAGTCTATGGGCCAGCCGAGGCATGTCTGGGCTCAGTCTTTCTGTGCTGCGTCTGTAGCATGGGTCAGCTCCAGGTTTCCTCACTCTTCCAGAGCTGTAAATAATGTTTCCATGTGCTCACAGTGCCTCTGTTGGAGCCAGTCACAGGGCCCCGATGATGTCAACAGTGTTGGGACTTGTACCCACCCCAGGTAAGAAAGCATCTCAAGGCCCAGGGCAGACACAGCACAGAAGCAACCTGGTTACAAGAAGCGACAGCTGGGAACAATAACCCAATTTACTCCAGGGTGTCTGGGCAAGATAAGGAACTTCTGAGCTGGAGGTGAAGACTCAGCCGGCCTGGTTCCACCTGCCTTTGTTTGTCAAAGCCATCTGAATGATGGATATGACACCTGCCTTCTGAGGCAGTGTTTGGGGATCTTCCATTCCTGGCCTTGGAATGTTTTATGGACACGAGGGGAAGGATCTTCCATTACGTAATGTTCTGGGATCTGACACAGTGATTCCAATTTAGAGTTTCAACCTGAACCCTCGAACAAAGGACTTTCATTTCTAAGTTTTATTGAGCATTGTATGTGGTTTTTTTTTTCTTTTTAAAATAATGACCCATCTACAACTTCTCAACAAAGTGTAATAAAAGTGACAAATACTGGTACACGGTACACACATTGTCACTCTGGATTTACTGCCCCCCAACTTTTTTTTTCTGGTAAGTCGCACTAAATTTGCGCTTTGGGGCCTAATCCATCACTCTATCTTTTAATGCAGTATCTAATCTCGCTGGTTCTGTTCTTCTGGTAATACAGCTTCTCCTGCCGTGTATTTTCAGGACTGATCTTTATCATTTGCCAATGTATTTAAAATAATGTGTTAGCTATAAATCAGGGCCCTTTATTGGGATACTGCAAAAGTCGCTTACAACACAATAAATTTAGCACTTCGGATTCATTCTGGGAAATCTGACAGTAGGAAGAGTGACTGGGGCCCCTTTGAACTCTCGAGTCTGGGAGAATTAGCTGTTCAAAGTATTTTCCTCCATAGAGACAAGCTTTAAGAACGCCAATTCACAGAAATCAGGAAATGACATCATACAATGTGAGCTGGTAGAAACTGCAAGAATCCAGGTAGATCTCCTTTGAATTTCAGCCGATTCATATGCTGTGTGACCTTGTGCTGGCCATGAATTTCTCTGAAAGGTAAACTGGAAGTGGAATGGCACTTCCCAAAGCTGTGGTAAGAGTGACAGAGAAGATCTGTGTGGATATGTCTGGCATACAGGAGGTGTCTAACATGTGTGTGACCCTGGGTCTCTGCTTCTCCAAGAAGGAGTGAGAAAGCCTGTATACAGGTCCAGTGGAAACCCCCAGAGTCCACGCGTTAAGTCCACAGCATGGAGGAGTGTCCAGCTGACCTTAGAGCCTGGAGCTGACAGTACAGGGCGGCAGGCCCCTATTCCAGCCTCCTGTCATCCCTCCGGAAACACAGCCCCTCTTTCAGTCTCATTTGGAGAGAGCCACTTCCCTTGAGTATTTTCCTCAGAGCTGTTTCTCCCGCTTGAGCTTCCGGTTTCCTCTACTTTAACTTCCGGTTTCTCCCACGGGCTTCTGTTTTCTCCCGTTTTTTTTTTTGTTTTTTTTTTTTGTTTTTTTTTTTTTTGCTGCAGACTCTGTCTGTTGCTTCTTCTGACCTAGAACATTCTACCCAGCCTCCCAGCTAGAGTCCTGTGTTGCAGGGGAGGACAGTGAGGCCCTACGCTGTACGTGAGGGGGCTGTGTGCAAGGCAGACAGATAACCAGCTTGGATTTGTCATGGGGGATCTGACGCATACCCATTGGCAGCTTCAAGGGGGCCCAGCAGGAAGGCAGCACAACATCCTTGTCCAGCTAACCTTAGTTTCCTTGTTTGTTTTTGTTTTTGTCAACTCCATACAAGACAAACCTCAACTGAGAAAATGCCTGTCTCGGATTGCCTGTAGGCAAGTCTGCAGGACATTTTCTTGATTAATGATTGATATGGGAGGCTCTTGCCCACTGTGGGAAGTGCCACCCCTGAACAGGTGGCCATGAACAAGCCATGGGGAACTAGCCAGTGAGCTGTGTTCCTCCATGGTCTGCTTCAGTTCCTGCTTCCAGGTTCCTGCTTCCTTGAGTTCCTGCCCGGACTTCCCTCCATGATGGACTATATAACCTGTAAGCCAAATTAACCCTTTCCTCCCAGGTTACTTTTGGTCATGATGTTTTATCACAGCAGTTGAAACTTAACAATCCTTAATAGTCAACCTTGCAGCAGAACACGGTATCAGAACCCCAGCATGACCTAGTAAAACCTGCACTGCGGTCATCTCTCTCATGTATCCCCCTCTTCCTCACCCCCATCCAGCACCCTCCACCCGCAAGGCTCTAGCTAGGTGCTGGGCTGAGGGTGACATGGCTTGACCTGAGCCCTAGTCCTGCTGCTGCTTCTGGTCTACTTGTTTGTTTTTAAAGTTTGTTTTTGGTTTTATTTTGTTCTTTTTTCTTTCTTTGTTTCTTTTCTTTTCTTTCTTTCTTTTTCTTTTTTTTTTCTTTCTTTTTTGAGACAGGGTCTTTCTATGTAGCTCTGGATGTCCTAGAACTTTCTATGTAGACCAGGTTAGCCTGGAACTCCTTCTGCCTTTGTCTGCCAAGTGCTGGGATTAAAGGCCCCGCTCCGTATTGTTTGAACACATACAGCATGTTGACCTCAGGGCCTTTACACTCACCAGACACCTTTTCTCCTCCGCTCTCCTAGTCCCACATATTTTCTCACAGGAATAATGTTTTTCACGCGTTTGCTGTCAGCCGCCCGCAGCAGGGCACCTTGCTGTTTCATGCCACCTTCCCAAAGCCCTGCGGGACCTGTGTGTGTCCCACTTTCTCTAGTGAGAGATCACTCACTGTTTTGGCTCAGCACTCTCCTCCACCTCTGCGACTGTAAGGCGCTGAGGTGACCTTGTGCGTGGTCAGTTCTGCTGGGAGCTACATTAAATGTGCCCTGCTGGAGGCTGGGGCAGAGGGGAGTCAGTGAAGAGGAAAGAAGCCTGGTGTGGTGGTACCTCCCTGTAACCCCAGCACTAGAACACTTGGGAGGTTTCCTACTTGACTTGACAAACCTAGAGTCACCTCACAAGGGAATCTCAACTGAGGGTTTGCTCAGATTGGTTTGGCCTATGGGTGTGTCTGTGGGGGATGGTTGTGACTGCTAATTGATGAAGGAGGGTCCAGCCCACGGTGGGCGGTCCCATCCCTAGGCAGGTGGTGCTGGGCTGTATAAGAAAGTATAGTAATTCAGCAAACAGCTTTTCTCCACAGTTTCTACGTCAAGTTCCTATTTGAGTTCCTGCCACGACTTTCCTCCGTGATGGACTACGATCTGGAAATATGAGACCTTTTCTCCACTAAATTGCTTTTGGACAGAGTGTTTTATCACAGCAACAGAGAGGAAACAAGAACAGGAGGATCAGGAGTTCAAAGTCATCCCTAGCCACATAATAATTCAAGGCCATCCTGGGCTACGTGTGATGCTCTCTAAAAGGAGGCGGAGGAAATGTTGAGAGTCTTGCTCATGACTTTATTGCTTCTGGGGCTAGAAACAAGGCCACCACAGGCTGGGAGTGCCTCCCAGAATCCACACAGCTAAAATAAAAGGGACAAATGGCTCCCAGCATCGTTACCAGCAAGGCATTTGGGGAATATGAATTCCACTAGGAATTAGTCATTCTAAATTGCTTTATTTGGTTTTAACTTAGAATAGAACCTAAATTATTCAGCTAGGGAGGGGGAGGGAGGGGGCAGGAGCCAGTTGCCAGGCCTGGCATCCACCTTACACAGTCATGGTTAGGAGAGCAATGACATCTGTCTGGGGGTGGCCTTGCGAGCTGGTGGGCTGCCTGATACCTTCTGGATTTGGTAAAAGCCCCCTGGGATGTGAGACTTAACAGGCACGATTTCCCATCAGCAATACACCCGTTCTTTTTACTCTGTCCTTGCTTGAGAAATGATGTCACTGTTCCTCTCCTCTTAAAAAAAACAAAACAAAACAAAAAAAAACCCCAAACCTCTATAACTGGGTGTGGTGGTGCACGCCTGTAATCCAGCACTCAGAGGGCTGAGGCGGGAGGATCACGAATTGGAGACTAGCCTGGACTATATAGTGAAACAGAGTCTCAAAAATAAAACAAAACAAAACAAAAAATTAAAAAAGAATCCCTTCCCTCAACCCCCATCCACCACCATCCTCCACAACCTCCAGCCACCGTCAGCTTTGCGACAACTCTACACCCAAAGCCTCCACAGCCCCACTTCGCCTCTCTGCTAGGTTTCCCTGGCTGATTCCACACTAACCACTAACTACGCACCTAAGAGTCCCACGGCCTCCAAGGTCAGGGCTAGCCCTCAGCCAACTCAACACAGGTAGACACAATTGCTTACTCTGTCTTTTGGGGGGAACCTTGGTCTTGGCTCGCTGGACCCCACATTGCTTGGTCCCCCGGGGTCTCCCCCCATCTTCCTGGTAGTCTCCTGTGGCTGGATCTCACAGCTCAGACCTCAGACCTCTGTACTAATTCTCTGGTCTACCAGTTTTCAAACCATCACTTCATCAATAACCCCAAAATTTCTGTCTCCAGGCTAGACTCCTCTTAAACCACAGATTCACATGTACAATTGTCTTCTGGATTTCTCTACTTTGATGTTCAGATAGACACCTGAAACCTGCAAAATAATCCCCAGCAAGATGTAGAGACATAAACCTGTACTTCTAGCATTCCAGAGTTGAGGCAGGAGGATAACCAATTTATTTTCCTTTAAAAAAAAAAGACTTTTATTTTTGAGAGAGAGAGAGAGAGAGAGAGAGAGAGAGAGAGAGAGAGAGAGAGAGAGAGAGAGAGAGAGAGTATATGTTATGTGCATGTGTGTTCAGGTACCTGCAGAGGCATCAGATCCCCTGGAGTTAGGAGCAGCTGTGAGCTGCCCATTGTGGGTGCTGGTAACCAAACTCTGATCCCCTGGAAGAGAGAGCAGCAAGTGCTTTTAACCACTGAGCCATTGTTCTAGCTCAGTGGTTCACAACCTTCCTAATGCTGTGACCCTTTAATACTGTTCCTCGTGTTGTGGTGACCCCCAACCATAAAATTATTTTCATTGCTACTTCACAACTGTAACTTTGCCACTGTTACAAATCATAATGTTAACATCTGTGTTTCCCGATGGTCTTTGGGGACACCTGGGAAAGGGTCATTCAATCCCCAAAGGGGTTGAGACCCATAGGTTGAGCATCGCTGTTCTAGCTTCACGCTTCCCTGTTTATGGGTCGGTTTGTTCATGTGTGAAGTGGGGCCACTATCTTTCCAAGAGAACTCTGGTAAGCTGGTGTGAAAGAACCTGTAATGAGACGTGTTTAAGCCTCATGGATGGTGACCATGCTGGTTCTGATTAAAGAAGGACACCCCCAGGTCCTGTCTTGTGCTAGGACTGAACCTGCCGGGGAGGTGGAAATCCAGGGATGGAGTCGGGGATCTGGGCCAAAGCTAGGGGAGCTGGTTCCTGTGCTGTGTGTGAGTGTCTCGGTGACCATTGCCTCCACCACCAGCCTGCACCTAGTGGGTACAGAGAGAACAAGAGACATTCCTGCAGGCAAATGAGGTGCTTGATGTAGGGGCTATTTCCAGAACAAACTGACTTCCCGTTTTGTGTCTGGAGTTTAATGAAAATCCCTGCCCAGATTAAAGACTTTTCTTTTGCCATGCTGGGGACTGAACCCAAGGTCTTGCACATGCTGGGCAAGTGCTTTACCCACTGAGCCACACGTCCAGCTCCCCAATGGGGAATTCTAGGCAGGCACTCTGAGCCATGTTCCCAGCCCCTTATTGGTGGATTCTAAGCAGGTGCTCTACCACTGAGCCACAACCCAGACCCTCACTGGGGGATTCTAGGCAGGTGCTCTACCACTGAGCCACAACCCAGACCCTAACTGGGGGATTCTAGGCAGGTGCTCTACCACTGAGCTACACCCCAGACCCTCACTGGAGGATTCTAGGCAGATGCTCTACCACTGAGCCACACTCCAGCCCCTCCTCACTGGGGGATTCTAGGCAGGTGCTCTACCACTGAGCTACACCCCAGCCCCTCATTGGGGGTTCTAAGCAGGTGCTCTACCACTGAGCTACACCCCAGCCCCTCACTGGGGGATTCTAGGCAGTGCTCTACCACTGAGCCACACCCCAGCCCCTCATTGGGGATTCTAGACAGGTGCTCTACCACTGAGCTACACCCCAGACCCTCATTGGGGGTTCTAGGCAGGTGCTCTACCACTGAGCCACACCCTAGTCCCTCACTGGGAGATTCTAGGCAGGTGCTCTACCACTGAGCCACATCCCAGACACTCACTGGGGGGTCTAGGTAGGTGCTCTACCACTGAGCCACACCCCAGCCCCTCACTGGGGGATTCTAGGCAGGGGCTCTACCACTGAGCTACACCCTAGCCCCTCACTGGAGGTTCTAGGCAGGTGCTCTACCACTGAGCTACACCCCAGCCCCTCACTGGGGGGTTCTAGGCAGGTGCTCTACCACTGAGTCATACTCCAGCCCCTCACTAGGGGTTCTAGGCAGGTGATCTACCACTGAGCCACACTCTAGCCCCTCACTGGGGGATTCCAGGCAGGTGCTCTACCACTGAGTCACACTCCAGCCACTCACTGGGGGTTCTAGGCAGATGCTCTACCTATTCTATGCTTGGATTTCTTTGTCTATTCAAAGTTATTATTTTAAAGTCAGGGTTTCTCTACACAGCTCAGACTGTCTTTGATCCCACGCTCCTTTTGTCTCAGCCTCCTGAATGCTGGGATTACAGGCATATGCGACCACATGTTCAGATGGATTTCTTGATTAGATGATAAATATGGGCTTGAGGGGTGTTCAGATACCCCTCCTCAGTTGTGTGCCCTGTGGGAGTCAGGGATATCCTGGGTCTGTGGGAATCCAGAATAGCCCTGGGAGATGTGCCTCCTGCAGAGGCCTGATCAGCCCTTCAAGTTGGCAAGTAATTAACTCGCCTAATTAAGGCATGCAGGCACAGGGCTCCTACCGGGACGCTCCTGGGGAGCGGTGACATCCACCACTGCAAGGGTCTCAGGCTCTGTTGAAACTGCACAGCACGGGCGAGAGAAGATTAATTAAAAAGCAGGTTGAGGAAGCATTGCACCCTGGGAGAAAAGGCCTCGGTGAGCACCAGGGAGAGCTGGGGTCCCTGGATGGGTGGGGTGGGGTGGGGATGGCTCCTCTATGTGGGCTTGGGAATGGGATGGGGAAAGAGCCACAGCACCCGCCAGGCACCTACTTGCTGATGAGTTATTTTGCATGCACTGCATTCGATTTTGCTGAAATGCTGGGGCATCTCTTCTTGTCCTCAAAGCACAGGCATGGGAAGGCTGAGCTTTCTGTGGGCAAGGAAGAAGGCTCTCATCTACGCCATATACCTCTGAGTGGGAGGCTCCTTTCGGGGGACTATCAGAAACTCTTCCAAAGACCTAAACGGATGGATGGAGTATTGTGGGTCCCCATGGCAGCCACCTCTGCCCCAGTTCCTTAGAATTGCTGTATCTCAGTGGCCTCCAACCTCTGCCTTTAGCTCCTTGTTCTATGGCTGTCTCCCTGCTCCCTCTTTGCCCTTTGCAGTCAATTGCAGGGCAGATAATGCTGTCACCTGCTGCCTTCCCCGTGTCCTTGTCTGGGCACTTTGCAAGCTGGGAGGTTGTTCTCTCTCCCCAGAAGAGTGTAGCCCCCAGGGGGAGGCCTGCTTAGAGCAGGTGCAAAGTCATTCCTTCAGCAACTGCCAAGTCCCTGCTGCATGTCTGATGCTGTCCTAGGTACTGCGGGGGGTGGTGTGGAAAACGTGGGAGTGTGGGACCCCTGCTCCCTTGTGGGTGACTTCCAACCTCACAGGTAGGGTGGGGAGGAGGCCAGAAAGAGGCGGTCAGATGTTTCAGGTGGTACCACGTGCTACTTCAGAGCACTTGAGGGTAGGAAGGTACATGAGGACTGGTTATGGAAGATCTTTCTGTAGAGAAGACATCTATAGGTTGAATTGTGTCCCCCAGATTTATATGTTCAAGTCCCAACTTCTGTTACTTTAGCATGTGATTGTATTTGGAGATAGATTCTTCCCAGTACTAGGGATGAGACTCAAGGACTCTTTTAGTCTAGGCAGATGCTCTACCACATCCCAGCTCCTCACTGGGGGATTCTAGGCAGGTGCTCTACCACTGAGCCACACCCCCAGCCCCTCACTGGGGGATTCTAGGCAGGTGCTCTACCACTGAGCCACACCCCAGCCCCTCACTGGGGGATTCTAGGCAGGTGCTCTACCACTGAACCACACCCCCAGCCCCTCACTGGGGGATTCTAGGCAGGTACTCTACCACTGAGCCACACCCCCAGCCCCTCACTGGGGGATTCTAGGCAGGTGCTCCACCACTGAGCCACACCCCAGCCCCTCACTGGGGGATTCTAGGCAGGTGCTCTACCACTGAGTCACACCCCAGCCCCTCACTGGGGGATTCTAGGCAGAGGATCTACCACTGAGTCACACCCCAGCCCCTCACTGGGGGATTCTAGGCAGGTGCTCTACTACTGAGCCACACACCCTACTCATTGTTGGAGAATTTGCATGGTTGCTATCAAGAGTCCCAGTGGAGGATGAATCAGAGAAATCAAAGAGTGTCCTCATTGACCTGTTCAGGGACTCTCAGCCTCTGCAATCCCCATTGCCCAGGGAACTGAGACTGCAGGGCAGATCAACCCCCACCTCCACTCCAGATCTATAGAGAAAGAGCACATAGTGGAAGCTGTGAGCCCTGCCGGACCCAGGTTGAGAATCTGGCAGAATAGTGTGTGGACTGCAGCTTAGATCTTGACGTTAGACAAGTTACTTACGTTCTCTCAGAGTCTCTGTTCCCTCCTTTGAAAGGTGGTGGTTGTAATGGACACTTTGAAGGGATTTTTGTGCAAGAGGAAGGAGATGATGGATTCAGGGCTAGGTCAAGAGCAAACTCTGCATCACGGAAATGTGGTAATTGTAGTAGGTGTTGTGTGTGTGTGTGTGTGTGTGTGTGTGTGTGTGTGTGTGTGTGTGTGTGACTGTGGAGGTCAGAAGAGGGCGTAGGATCTCCTGGAGCTGGCATCACAGGCAGCTGTGAGCTTCCTGATGGAGGTTCTGGGAACCGAGCTCAGGTCCGGTGCAAGAGCAGCATTTGCTCCTAACCACTGAGCCATCTCTCCAGCCCCTCCGCCTTATTTTTTGAGACGGGGTCTCTCATTGAACATGAAGCTCATTGATTGGTCTAGGCTGGCTGGCCAATGAGCTCCAGGGCTTGACTCCACTCCTCCAGTGCAGGATTGCAGACACGTGCCAATCCGCCTGATTTTTATTGGGGACCCAAACTCAGGTCCTCACGCTTGCTTGGCAGGTGCTTTACCAACTGAGCCACCTCCCCAGCCCCTAATTACATTTTAAGACCCTCTCGGGCATGGCACACAACTGTTTACTGTGTATTGGGGTTTCTTGTGCCAAATTCAGACCAGCTGCTAATCAGGGTCCCCTGGGGAGCACATCTGCTCTCGATCTGGTATGGCAATTTCTTTCTTTCTTTCTTTTTTTTTTTCTTTTTTAAACCAGTAAAATCAAGTGCTCGTGGCTGGTGGGGTAGTTGTGTGCAGATGTGTAAGTGTGTATGTGTGTGCACATGAGTGTATGTGCATGTGAGTGTGTTTTTTAAAAAAAAAAAAGCCCTGACAGATTGACTGCATCAGCACACAACGCACAGCCCTATCTCTGCCAGACTTAAACTGCTGTGCAAATAGATCCCTAGTCCTTAGGACAAGTCCTCAGGACCCACAGTCTCGAAGGAGCCTTGTACTGGAGAAGCCCAGCTTCCAAAGCAGGAGGAACTGTACTTGTTTGCCTTTGATTGAAAATCGACAGTCTGGTTTTCTCTAACTTAATTTAGATATGAGTCCACAATTTGTCAGGAGATAAATGGATGTGGGGTGTTAGGGGAACACAATTAAATGCTCCTTAGGTTTGTGTTGGGAACAGATGTGTAGTTCCTGGCCCTTCCAAGCTGTTCCTGTGCAAGTGAGGGGTGGCTACCCATGCTGCATAGGGAGAAGGGAGGGAGAATCCACCTCTGGGGCTGTGCCAGCTAGAACCTTCTAAATCACTTTGGGGAAAGGTCCTGCCTAGAGACAGCAGAGGGGCTGGAGAGATGGCTCAGTGGGTAAAGTTCTTGTCCCAGAAGCATGAGGACCCAAGTTTGATACCCAGAACCCACATCAAAAGCCTGGTGTAGGCCGGGCGGTGGTGGTGCATGCCTTTAATCCCAGCACTCGGGAGGCAGAGCCAGGCGAATCTCTGTGAGTTCAAGGCCAGCCTGGACTACCAAGTGAGTTCCAGGAAAGGCGCAAAGCTACACACAGAAACCCTGTCTCAAAAAAACAAAAAAAAAAAAAAAAAAAAACAAAAAAAAACCTGGTGTAGCGGCATGTGTCTGAAACCACAGCACTGGAGGAGGGGACAGGGAGAGTCCTGAGGTTTGCTGGTTAACCACTGTTATTGAATCCATGAGCCCCAGGTTCAATTGAGAAAGCCTGTCTCAAGAAAGATAAGATAGAAGGTGACTGACTAGGACATCTTATATCATTCCCTGACACACACACACACACACACACACACACACACACACACACACACACACACACACACTTACACACCTGTGAATACTTACATGTTCATATAACACGCACAACTGCCCCACTGGCCGCGCAGACTTGATTTTGCTGGTCACATTAGAACACCCCGTGGCTGTGTCTCCAGGCACATCCCACCCAGCCCAGATGCAGTGCTTGCCACCTGGAATTTTCTCCTTGCCCTACCCACAAACCACCCCAAACCACCCTCTAGATCCAGAGCTCAGAGATTAAAGACACCTCCCCTCTCCCTCCCAGATGGCAGCTGATGAAGCCCCTGATTACATGAGACTTTGAGCTGGGGAGAGGTGAGGAGTTGGGCCCCTGAGAAGGTATTAAAATGTACTAGAGAGGCACCATCTGTGACAATGGCCTAGATAAAGGCCCATGGTAGTGTCTGAGGGGCCCCTGCCTCTCCACAGCCAGATGAGAACTGTTTCTGTATGTGTGTACCCTGGGAGCCCCATGGGGTCTGCTTGCGTTTGCCTCCCAGGAACTGGGATTACAAGTGTGCATACCACCATGCCTGGATTTGGTTTTAAAATAAAAGGTTTTGGGGCTCAAACTCAGGTCCTCATGCTGGCATGGCGGTTACTTTACTGACTGAGTCATTGCCCCAGCCTTAGAGCTGCCTTGAGGGGACACAGTTTCATAGCAGGACTGGAGTTTCCATTAGACAAGGATGTTACCAGGTCCAGGGACTGCTGGGGTTCGGTCATCATCCTAAATTCAGACACCAAAACCCGGCATCCCAGCATCTTGGTATGTGACCTCACATAGAGAGCCTTAGAAAGTCTATAGTGAGATTATTCAGGCAGGCCCAGTCTAATCTCACTGGTGTCCTCATCAGAAAAGGACATTGAATTGGGTATGATGATGCATGCCTGCCCGTCCCAATATGTGAGAGGCTAAGGCAAGGGGATTGTGATTCTGAGGCCAGCCTGGGTTGCATCGTGAGACTGTGTCTCAAAAAAGAGTCAAAAAAACTGGTTGGGGTTTTCATGAGGACCTGAGTTCAATTCCTAGAAGCTACACAGAAAGCCAGACTGTGCACACTTGTAATCCCAGAGCTCTGTGCACACTTGTAATCCCAGAGCTCTGTGCACACTTGTAATCCCAGAGCTCTGTGCACACTTGTAATCCCAGAGCTCTGTGCACATTGTAATCCCAGAGCTCTGTGCACATTGTAATCCCAGAGCTCTGTGCACATTGTAATCCCAGAGCTCTGTGCACATTGTAATCCCAGAGCTCTGTGCACATTGTAATCCCAGAGCTCTGTGCACACTTGTAATCCCAGAGCTCTGTGCACATTGTAATCCCAGAGCTCTGTGCACACTTGTAATCCCAGAGCTCTGTGCACATTGTAATCCCAGAGCTCTGTGCACACTTGTAATCCCAGAGCTCTGTGCACACTTGTAATCCCAGAGCTCTGTGCACACTTGTAATCCCAGAGCTCTGTGCACACTTGTAATCCCAGAGCTCTGTGCACACTTGTAATCCCAGAGCTCTGTGCACACTTGTAATCCCAGAGCTCTGTGCACACTTGTAATCCCAGAGCTCTGTGCACACTTGTAATCCCAGAGCTCTGTGCACACTTGTAATCCCAGAGCTCTGTGCACACTTGTAATCCCAGAGCTCTGTGCACACTTGTAATCCCAGAGCTCTGTGCATACTTGTAATCCCAGAGCTCTGTGCACACTTGTAATCCCAGAGTTCTGTGCACACTTGTAATCCCAGAGCTCCCTGGAACTCTCTCAGTCAGCCTCAGCCTACCTGACAAACCCCAGGCAATGAGAGACCTTGCCTCAAAGAAACAAGGTCAACAGTGTTCTGAGGAATGACACCCAAGGTTGACCTCTGGCCTTCAGAAGTGTGTGCGCTCTCTCTCTCTCTCTCTCTCTCTCTCTCTCTCTCTCTCTCTCTCTCACACACACACACACACACACACACACACACACACACACAAAGGAAAGTTTTTTTTTTTTTAACAAAAGCAATAGAACAAAGATAGACATTTGGATGTAATAGGCACGATGATGGCTCACCAGTTAAGATTTATTGCTGTTCTTTCAGAGGACCTGGGTTCCGTTCCCAGCACCCATTTCAGGCAGCACACAACCACCTGTAACTCCAGCTCTAGGGGATCTGTACTCTTCTAGCCTCAGAGGACACTCACACATGTGTGGCAGACATACAAACATGTACAAAAAATAAAATTAAAAAATGTATGATGTCTACAGGGAGAAAGCTGTGAATCTTGGAGTTACTCAATCACAGAATGCATTTGAGAAAAAGGCTTGGTGTGGGATCCATCCTTCAAGGCCCCCTGAAAGAAACAGCCTGGCTGATGAGCTGATTTTGAACTTCGGTTCCTCAGGACTGTTTGATGATGGATTTCTGTTGTTTTGGTCCTGCCTGCCCCTAAGCTTGTACTAACAGATGAATGCATACTGAGTCAATGGGGAGAGAGAGGATAGCATCTGGGGATTAACTTCCAGCTAAGACAGTGGGGAATGGTGACTTCCTCTGGGCTTTTTTTGTCCCCTGACCCACTTCTAGACTGCATTGAGTGTGTGTGTGTGTGTGTGTGTGTGTGTGTGTGTGTGTGTGTGTGTGTGTATTGCTTGTGTAAAGTACAAAGCTACAGAAAAAAAAAAAAGAAAGGCAGGCATGACAGTTCATGCCTGTGATCCTAGCGTCTGGGAGGCGGAGGCAGGAGGATTTGAAGTACAAGATCATTCTTGACTACATAATGAGTTCACAGTCAACCTTGGTTATATGAGACATAGACTCTAAAAACAAAACAAGAGGACTGCAGGGATGGGTTATGGTTAAGAGGATTTACTGCTCTGGCAGAGGACCCAGTTCAGTTTCCAGCACCCACATTAGGTGGCTCATAACTTCTTGCAACTTCATCTCCAAGGACTCCAGCTCCCTCTTCTGGCCCCCACCGGCACCTGCACTCATGTGCACACACCCACACATACACATAATTAGAAACAAAAATAAACCTCAAACCAAACCAAGCAACAACAAAAGCCAAAGGAAAGATGATTACATAATTAGGAGCCACTTTTTCTGACAGGCACAGTTGCTCTTGGGGTAAGAATCTTGTCCTTTTGGCATCCAGGGACTGCCTGGCCAGAGCGTGGGCCCACCCCACTGGAGCTCTGACCCCATATACAGTGATACTATTTCTGCCTGTGTCAACCACAGAAGGGATGAGTGACTACATCACACTGACACACACTGATGTTGAGCCATCTCTGGAGCTTGTGAGTCATTCAAGTGACTAACAGGAGCTATGGGAGGCCTGGGGGAAGCCCTTGAACTTACCATTGTGGAGGTCTTACTAGATTTATGGTTTTAAAAGGTTTATTTTGTTCTTATTTCTCTCTGTGTCTCTGTGTCTTTCTCTCTGTTTGTCTCTGTCTCTCTCTCTCTATGTGCCACATGTACAGATGCCCCCAGTGGTCAGCAGAGGGTGTTGGTCCCCTATGTGAGCCAGCCACCTGACAACATGGATGCTGGCAATGGAACCGGGGTCCCCTGGAAGAGCAGGAAATATCCTTAACCACAAGCCATCTCTCCACATCTTTCTTTTTTAATGCAGGGAATGGAACAAAGGTCTTGTAATTCTAGGGAAGAGCTCTGCCACTGAGCTACCTCTCTAATCCATGCAACTATATCTAGATAGCTATGTACACATATATTACTTTTGTTGATGTTATTTCTCCCAGTTTTTTAAAACTTGTTTTATTATGTTTTTATTCCTTTGTTTTGTGGGCATGTGTGTATGTGTGTGAGTCCACATGTGCCGTAGTGTAGGAGTGGAGGTCAGAGGACAACTCGTGGGTCTTGGGAATCAAACTCAGGTTGTCAGGTTTGGCTGCAAGTGCCTTTATCTCTCTTTTTTTTTTCTTTTTTCCCCTCTGAAACAAGCTATGAAGCCCAGACTGGCCTCTGGCTTCAGTCTCAGGAGTGCCCGCCCATGTCACCAGCAGGCGTCTTAGCTGGAGTTCAGTTAACTGAAGGTATATCTCTGCACCACCAGGGGGCAGTAGGGAGAGCGTGGGGCTAGCTCAGGTTGAAGAGTCCCCCTGGAACTAATCAGTGCTCATAACTCAAATGAGAGGGAACACTCCAGACAGCTCATTATGAGGGCATTGCTCTCCTCTGCTTTTTCAGAGTTGGACAACTTCCACTCAACCACAGCAAAGGCTGATAAAAAGGAAGCACAAACCCCTGTGGGCGAGAGGGGGAGTTTCTCCATTTCCCATGCTGTTCTCATGCATCTCCTTAAGTCTTCTTCTAGAAGTTATTTATTGGTTTATTTGTTTATTGCAGCACCAGAGATCGACCTTATGGCCTTACACATACGAGACAGGTGCTCTACCACTGAGCCACACCCCAGCCCCTCACTGGGGGATTCTAGGCAGGTGCTCTACCACTGAGTTACAATCCAGACCCTCACTGGGGGATTCTAGTCAGGTGCTCTACCACTGAGCCACACCCCAGCCCCTCACTGGGGGATTCTAGTCAGGTGCTCTACCACTGAGCCACACTCCAGACCCTCACTGGGGGATTCTAGACAGGTGCTCTACCACTGAGTCACACCCCAGTCCCTCACTGGTGGATTCTAGGCAGGTGCTCTACCACTGAGTCACACCCCAGCCCCTCACTGGTGGATTCTAGGCAAGCACCCTACTGCTGAGCTATATCCCCGGCCCTCTTCTTACTTTTAATTTTGAAACAGAGTCTCCCTAATTTGTCTACTGATCTTGAATTCACTCATTAGCCCAGGCTAGTCTTGAACTTGGAATCCTCCTGCCTCAGTCTCCTGAGTAGGTGATGTGACAGACCTGTGTTACCTAATTTCCTTAGAGTAATTATGGAAGGAGTGTTTCACACCCCAAATGAAGTCTTAGACCCAAAGATGCCCTCATGATTCAATAATTCTCCACATAGCCAGGAGTAATCAGAGTTAATGAGCTCCACCTCAGACTCTGTTCCCAAGCACATCGCCTTTGCCTGCCATCATTAAGGAGCTGGGTTTAAGAGGAGGATGTTCTGTTTGCTCTTTCCTGCATGGCCTGGATGCCTCATGGTGATGTATGAACAACCTCATTTTATTGCTCTGAAGTCACCCTGGGGCTCCTATAACCCTATGATCACCGAAATAAACATGGAAGATGAATCGCACCCCCAAACCACCTCCTTGGAAAATTAATTTTTCTCATTGTTGGAAAACAACCATTTTCTGAGTGGTTCCATGTCAAAGCAGGGGAGGCTAAAGGCCTTGTTTTTTTTTCTTCCTCTCCCATCTTGATTCATCTGTTGGAGTCTTCTGAGAATTCCATTTTGAAAATGTAATTGACCATACACAAAACAAAGGCCGCTGATGGCTTCATGAGCGAGTATCTGTATGTATACAGTATTTGATGGGATAATTTTACCGCAATTTAATTACGACGCTGCATGGCATTATCAATTCGTGTCCAATTAGGCTCAAGCCATCAACTATTGAATACATTATGAATTTTGTTTAAATCAGCCCCGTGGATGCTATAACCAACACCATAATGCCAGAACAAGATGATATCACCTCGTGAACTTAACCCTCTGATCCCCACTGAAATGTGGGTGTGCGACCCTAAAAATAGTTAAAGAAGTAACAACTTTGCAATTCGCATGGGCATGCACATAAGTCACAGCATAACTCATGCAGCAAGTTCTAGGAGCCACAAAGAGGCCCTTCAAGAAAAAAAATCAGGAATAAAATAATAACTAGTGCCCTGCCAAAGGAAAGAGGGGAGCGGAGAGGTCCGGAGTGGACCCAGCTCCGACCCTCCCACCTGCAGCAGACATTTAGAATGAGATGCATGGGTTAGTTAGATACTCTGTCTTTTTGTTTTTCTAGCTTAGAAAAGGGCAGAGGCTTAACAACCGATCACCAACATCTTGTTACACCCTCCTTCCCAACCATGAAATCTGTGTCCCTGTCCTCGGGCCCAACTACTTGGCCACACTCTAAGATTTGTGTCACTTTTAGGTGGAGGAACTGAGGAAATGGGGTCTGAAACACTCTTTTGTTTTATATTGTTTTTGTTTTTTGAGACAGAGTTTTTCTGTGTAACTCTGGCTGTCCTGGAACTCCTTCTGGACCAGGCTGGCTTCAAACTCAGAGATCCTCCTGCCTCTGCCTCCTGAGTGCTGGCTGGGATTAAAGGTGTGCCCTGCCCCCACAGTGAAACATTCTTTCTGTAAATATTCTAGAAGAGTCTGGGACTGGAGACCCAGGCCTGTCATCACACGATGCAGGAGGATAAGTTTAAGTCCTGCTTGGGGTACAAAGTGAATTCAAGGCTAGCTGGGCAACCTAGTGAGACCTGGTCTCAAAATAAAAAAAATAAGAAAAAAGGGCTGGAGACATGGCTCAGTGGTAGAGCTCCTGCCTAGAATCCCTCACTGAGGGGCTGGGGTGTGGCTCAGTAGTAGAGCACTTGCCTAGAATCCTCCATTGAGGGGCTGGGGTGTGGCTCAGTAGTAGAGCACTTGCCTAGAATCCTCCATTGAGGGGCTGGGTGTGACTCAGTGATATAGTACTTATTTAAAATCCACCAGTCTTTCCACCTGACCCTGTCTTGGTGACTGAGAAATCATCAAATGCTTTGGCCCCCTGAGTAACCATGTGGATGAAAATGCACCTATTGGAATTGTGAGCTAGAAAGAAGTCACTATTGTGTCAAGTCACTTAGCTGGCATGGTTATTTGTTAATGCACAAAGTCTCTTTTATGCTGACTAATAAAAATTTTTGGAAAAAAAGTGGGATGTAGTAGAACTTAGAAAATCCATCAGTTTGTGTCAACTATTTGTTATGCGTCTGAAAAGATCTCTGAGGAATGAAGGCCAGGGAGTCTCCTACAGCATTCAGGGTCATTTTGGCTCTGAATGGTTGATACACAAATCTATGTCTCAGACATACTCATTGGCATCATGGGTATAGTTAATTTGATCATCCCAAGTCTTATGTTTATAAAATGAAACTTCTCTGCCTTCCTTCATTTATTAATTTGTTCATTTGTTACTTCCTTCCTGGATGCCTGGATTCATCTTTTCTTTTTTAAAATAATTTTTATTGTTTTAAAGTTATGTATGTGGGTATGTGCACATGAGTGCAGATGCCCATGGAGGCCAGAAGAGGGCCTCAGAGCCTATGGATCTGGAGTTATAGGCAGTTATGAGCAGCCCAACATGGGTGCTGGGAACTCTGAAGAGTAGCAAGTGCTCTTAATTGATGAACCACCTCTCCAGTCACACTTGTTCGTAT
Source organism: Peromyscus californicus insignis (assembly GCF_007827085.1). Classification (NCBI taxonomy): domain Eukaryota; kingdom Metazoa; phylum Chordata; class Mammalia; order Rodentia; family Cricetidae; genus Peromyscus; species Peromyscus californicus. The sequence goes on along the minus strand of NW_026294540.1, from coordinate 37,743,881 downwards.
TTTTTGATCATCAGGGTATGTTTATGCTTAGAGGTGAGAAGGAAATAGTGATAATAATGCACATAAAATCATCAAATTTTCATGTTTGTAATACCTCAATAAAGCTGATTAAAACCAAGAATGCTAAGTAAAAATTTAAAAAAAAGAAACAGTTATAATGTCAATAAGGATAGGCCTAAGTTTTTGAGAGCTTGGCACACAGCAGGCATCACACTGAATGTCACATGTGCACTGGGAGGTTTAATGCCCAACCACCACCCTACGATAGGGAGTAGCAATAACCCCCACTCTCTGCTGTAGAACATGGCCACCATCTTCATAAGCTCTGCTGTGCCTATTTGCAAGAGTCCATCATGATTGGAATTGTTAACCACTGATTTTCCCTCACAGAAGGAGGGATGGGGAAGGTCCCTGGACCCTCACTGAGCTGCCAGCTGCTCATTCCAGCCGTTTCTATGCCACTCTTCCCTAACTGAACAAGGCCTTGAGGCCCTTGGAGTTGTTAGGGTGTATCGTTGGGAAAGGTTCATGGGAAGGGGCTCAATCTAGCGGCTATGGAAAAGCCAGCATCCATTTGCTGATGAAGAGTTTCCAGTGTGGCTGCTTTGGTGGCACCCATGTTCTGTGAGTAAGCCCAGCACACTCACGGGCTCCACTTTGGATTGTGATTGGGGCCTTAGGAGGAGGGGGTTGACATTGTGTCTCCCCAAGGAAGGGAGTCTCCCAAAGCTTTCATTTTACAGTTGAGAGAACTAGAGTCATGGGAAGGACACCTCTGGGAATGGGCAGAGCTGGTACCTGGGTTTGACCCCTGGAGGCTCTGTAAGTCACAGCCAGGAAGACTCCACTTGTCAGCCATGCCTCTGAATGACGATCTGTTTTCCCACTACCCACTTATGGACTTCAGAGACTCCAGACAGGGTAGGGGATGTAGCTCTGGTGGTAGAGTGCTTATTGGCTATGCGAGGACTCCTGGGTTCCATCTCCAGCATTGCATAAAACTGAGTGTGCATACATGGAGGGCCAGAATTCAAAGTCATTCTCAGCTACATAGTGAGTTCAAGGCCAGCCTGGGCTACATGAGACCCTGTCTCAAAAACAAAACAAAGACTTCATACAATTCTTAGGGTAAAGTCCAACAGTATCAGCTGGCTGCAAGGCCTTGGTGGTCAGGCCCCTGCTTGCCTTTGCCTTCCCACCCTGTCATGTACAGTATCTGTGGGGATAGCCTTCAGAAAGTTGTGGATGTTTGAAAAAGTGGATTGTACCCAGTTCTATGCATTTTTCTTGTATATGCATGCCTATGATAAAGTTTATAAATGGGACGTAGTAAGAGATTAAGAATATTGACTAATATTTTTAATTATTAAGAATTAAGATGGGGAGATGGCTCAGCCAGTAAAGTGTGTTCTGGACAAGTCTGACGACCTCAGTTCATATCTTTAGCATCCACATAATAATGATAAAATGCTGGGTGTGGCATCAAGTGTCCATAACCCAAGTGTGGGTGGGGGATCCCTGGGACTCATTGATCAGCCAGCCTGTCTACATCAGTGAGCTCCAGGATCAGTTGACAGACCCCATCTGTGGTGGTGGAAATGAGACTGGTCCCCATAGGCTCATGTTTGAATACTTGATCCCAGTTGGTGGAACTGTTTGGGAAGGATTAGGAGGTGTGGCCCTGTTGGAGGAGGTGTGTCACTGGGAGTGGGCTTCAAGGTTTCAAAGCCCATGTCAATTCCAGTGTACTCTCTGTTTTCTGTTGGTGGTTTGGGATATGAGCTCTCAGTAGCCACTCCAGTGCCATGCCATGCCTGCCTGCTGTCATTCTGCCCACCACGGTGGTGATGGACACTTGCCCTCTTGAACTATAAGTTTCCAAACAAACCTTCCTTCTATAAGTTGCCTTGGCTATGATGTTTTATCACAGCAATTGAAAAGTAACTAATATATCATCTCAAAAAAATTAGGTGAAGAGTGAATGAATGAGGAAGACATTGATGTTGATTTCTGGCCTCTACATGTACAAACACATGTGCACAAATATATACACATGCATATACCCACAAGAGTGTGCACACATATGTACACAAAACTGCTAACTAATAATAAGTAGAACAATTATGACAACATATAGTAATAAAGTTATGACGTCTCTTGTGTTTCTCAAAATACCTTACTCGACTTTGGGACTTTGGTCTAGTGGCTGTGTTCCCAGAAGACTCACATGCTGAAGTCTTGGTCCCCAATACATCAGTGCTCAGGGGTGGGGTTTTGGAGAGGTGATTGGATCTTGAAGGCTCTGACTTCATCTGACCTCAATGATGGAGACATTCATTGATGGGGTTACAGCTGAAAGGACTATTGGGTGGTGATGGAAATCTAGGATTTGGGACCTAGTTGAAGAGAGTGGACCCTTGAGGGTCTGTCCTTGGGGGACTAGATCTTACCGTGGTCCCTACTTTCCATCTCCTCTCTCTCTGCTTCCTGATAACCATGAGGTGAGCAGTTTTACACCACTACAATGTTTCTCTCCATGAAAGTTACAGAAGCAACAGAGCCCAGTGACCATGGACCTAAACCCCTCACACCCTGAGCTGAAATAAGCCATTCTTCAAGTTGATTCTCTCAGGGATTTTGTTATAGCAATGGGAAGCTGGTCACCAGCGAGGGGTAATTATACCCAATATGAGGCTGATTCTGACTTATCTAGAAAAATTGTAAAGTCCTCACTTGGGCAGCCAGAGTCCTAGCAATGACATACTGGGTTCTCAGAAGTGGCAAACATACACATTCCTAACCATGGGCCTGACAGCTCCCCAGAGCCTGTTCCCCCATTAACAGAGAGTAATGGCCGCCTATAACTGATCAGTGCTGTTTAGTCTTGAATAGCAGTCATTAGCTCTCACGTCCTTTGTCGTTACAAAGGACACCACTGAAAACTCCAACAGTGCCATTTGGCCGCTTGGTTCCTCCTGAAACTGTCCCTGTTTCTGTCTCCTGGGCAGCAGGGCACTGTTAGGATTACCCTGCCCGCTGATTAGGGATTCAGAGATGACTTAGTCATTTCAAGGTATTCTTAGGTGGCCAAGGAGAGGAAGCACAGGCTAGAGCATTCCTCAACATAGGCTGAGACTCTGCTCAGAGAGGGGGTGGGGGGTGGAGAGATGATGGTTCCATGTTGAAGAGTGTTGACTCTTGCAAAGGAGCCAAGTTTGGTTCCTAGTACCCATGTCGGGCAGTTTACAACAGCCTGTTATTCCAGTTCCAGGGGTCCAATGCCCTCTTCAGTGGGTACCTACACATACATGGCATACACATGCATTTGTGCATGTACACACACACACACACACACACACACACACACACACACACACACACCTCGAAAACAGAAAGTTATGTTGTTAGGTTTTTACCTGGTACCCATTCTCCTTTTCTCATTTTTTTACCCCCTCAAAATATTTATTTTTCTTTTTGTAAATACAGAGACCATTTTCATATGTCAGCAGCATCATTTCTTATTCACTTTTTCCTCCCTCCAACAATAAAACCCTCCCTGGAGCCTCCACGTACGAGCATGTCTTAGAGTTATTTGCATTCTGACAGCTTAAATCAAATATTTTAAAGCCAGCCATGAGGAAGGCAGTAAAATGCACTCCTGAGCCTCAGCCCAAACAAATAATAAAGAAAATCTCACATTGAAGTAATAAACAATAATAATACTGGCGGCTCATTAGAGTTCAAGATTCATAATCATGACGGACAAGTATTTTAATAAAAAAGGGAGAAGGTGATGAGAAACCAATTTTTTTTCTTTTTTTTTCTTTTGGTCTTTTCTCTTTATTTGGGCCTTGTTGTTGTGATTTTTTTTTTCATGGTTAGTTCTTGGGGTGAGAGAGTACTGAGTTATCCTGATGTTGATAGATAAATATGGCCAGGGAATGTTCTTGTAGGGGCCTAAGTAGAAGGGAAATAAATGCCACCATGAGCAATCGCTGAGTGAACATGAGTCATGTCACAGAGAAAACCTCCTACAGCTTCTTCTCACTACCCACCCACCTTGTTTCTGGCTGCACTATCCTCCATGCAGGAGAGAACCATGTTGGTTTAGGATCAGCCAGAGGGCCACCATGATGCCTCCTCTCTGCTGGGGTCTCCTTGGTAGTTGTAGATCCACAAATCATGTCACTTACATATAACCGAGTGACAAATTATAGTGGGCTCTTCCCTGATCCATGTTTCTGCTTTCAGTTTCAACCTGGGTCCAAAATATTAATGGGAAATTTCAGTAACAATGTACAACTTTTTTTTGTTTATTTTAAATCTATCCATTTCTCAAATTGTGGAAACAAGCAAAGTATGGAATCTTAAACAAAAGTTATGATATCATTACATTTTAGGCTAACAATATTTTTTTAAAATTCATTTTAGTGTTATATGTGTTTCTCTGTGTGCATGTGCACATGTGTATGTGCAGTACCCACAGAGGCCAGAAGAGGGCACTGGATTCCCCCAGAGCTGGAGTTAGAGGCAGGTGTGAACCCTAACAAAGGTGCTGGGAACTGAAGTTGGGTCTGCTACAAGAACTGGCAAGTGCTCTTAACTACAGGGACATCTCTCCAGCCCTGACTAATGACTTTTCAATTGTATTTGAAATGTGTTTTAAAGCAGATAAAAAACAGACAAATAATAAAGGTTATAATAATACCTCTTATAATAACGCTTGTCTTTTAAAAATTGCACTGTGTTCTAAGTGGCGGGATGGAATTTCATGTCATCTCCCCCTCTCCTTTCTGGGATGTGAATAATTCCTCTGTTCAGTGTGCATCGTCTACCCTACTGTCAGCTGCTTAGTAACCATCACAGTAGCCAGATCTGTTGTAATACTATGGTGGGCTTTGTTCAGGGAACTTTTATTTGACTTGATAAAGGCATTTAACTTAATGACTACCCCAGAGTTCTACAGTAGCAAAGCTGGTAATGGAGATATGCCAAAAAAAGCATCCAAGAAATGTAGAGTCCAGTACTATCAGCGGTCTTAGGCATCCACCGGCAGTCTTGGAGTGTCTTTCCAGTGGATACGAGGGGGGTATTGAATCTAAGTAGTCATCCACTTGAAATAACAGCCATTTTTGTTTTCCACAGTTTTTGTTTGACAGAAATCAAAGTGTGAATGAGCTAGGTGACTGTGATTTGGGGTCTCTCATGAGGTCCAATTAAGATGTCAGACAAAGGCTGAGAAGATGGTTTCGTATCTGCTGTACAATCATGAATACTCAAGTTCAAGCTCAAGAACTCACATTAGAAAGCTAGACATATCGGTGCATATACTTGTAATCCCAGTACTTGAGGTGTGGAGCCAGGCCAATCCTTGGGACTTGGTGGCCAGCCAGCCTAGCCAAGTCAGTGAGCTTTGGGAATTATCTCAAGAGAATAAAGTGGAGAGAGACTGAGAAAGTCCCCTGGGGCTGGCCTCTGGTCTCCATGTGTGCACATGTACATGTGCATACCCACTCCCCTACACACAAAGGTGTCAGTTGAGGCTGGTGCCGTCCAAAGGCTTGGACCAAAGAAAGCTGAAGCTTCAGGATGGCCATCGGCATGCCTAGGAATAGGTGCTGTGCGGGAGCAGAAGCCTCGGTTTCTCGTGGTGGAGGCCTCCTTGTGGCAGTTTGAGCTCACAGCATGGCAGCTGGTTTCGGATGAGTGATCCAATATGGACATCCTAATCCATCCACGGCTAACCTCTGCTGTCACTTCTGCCGTGTCCTGTTAACTACCCAGTTCTATTCCTTCTGGAGAGGCTAGGTCAGGATGGATCCAGAGCATCGTTCCCCTCCCCCAAATCACCAGCACCATCTTGGAAACTGACCACTATGGATACAAAATATCTTCCTTTAGCTCTGCCTGAACAGGAAAGAAAGTACTCAGAAGAACATTGTGTCGTGTTACAGCAAAACCTGTCCAAGGAGTTGTTTTTGTTTTTTTTTTAATTGAAAAGGGAACAGGTTCTATGCCTTATGCTTTTACCTATCAGTTGACAGAGGGAAGATGGAATAAGAGAAAAAATGTGATATATTTACACAACGAAATATTACTCAGCTATTAGGAAAAATACAATTAAAATTTCACAGGTAAGTGGATGGAACTGGAAACAATCATCCCAAGGGATATAACTCCAGCCCAGAAAGACAAATGTCGCATGTAATCTCTCATTTGTGGATGTTAGCTTTGAATCTTCAGATACATGCAATTTGCTTGGAAGTAGTCATGGAGGTCACGAAACTACTAAGGGCCCATGGGGAGGTCTTTCAAGGGAGGGGAGATAGAATGCACTGGTATAAAGGGTTAAAAGGGAATTATGAAACATAGAAAAGGATTAAAAAGTCATATGGAAATGTACTATTGTGGAAGCTTCTTAAAATATATCTATATGTACAACTGAAAGGGTTAAACTGGAGTTACCCTATAACAGGGCAACAATGCCACTATTAGACACCAGAGGCTAACAGATAAAAACCCCAGCCCCAGGAGTGGCTTAACTCTTCTAGAGTTGTTGCCTAGGGAGGTCACAAAGACCCCCAAGACATTACAGGCTATGGCCAATGCTCTTGGTTATCCTCCAGAATTTGATGTCTTAAGACCATGTTGCTGAAGATGCCACACACTTGAGTCATAGAATACAGAGAAATCAAGCTGGTGCTAACCTGGAAGTCTCATCTCTGCTGGCTAGCTTCCACAGTGCTGGAAGGTGCTAGGCACGTTACCTGGTTAGATAAAGAATCTTTAGTCTTACCAGCTATGAACCCTTGTGAGCTTCAATAATGACCAGCAAATGGGCCTAGCAAAAACATGCCCATTGGTGTAACCATGGCACAAATGTCACAGAAGTAACCAACCACTGTCTGACTGGCTTTAAGGCCTGTTCTACAAGATAAAAGTCATACCTGGCACCGTTTCTGGGCCAAGAACCTATGGCTAGACAGGTCATAGTCCCTAGGAGAGAACCTAATAATATTATTCTACTAAATGGATGTAGTATTAAACTAATCCTTCTGGGGCTGGTAGCAAAGGCAATGAACATTTCCACCATTCTTAGCATCCTCCAGGTGTTCCTGACATTCACGCCCACATTTATGCTAAGCACCTCCAACCACGTAGAGCAGAGTGACATGGGAAACTTGTAAAGACTAATGTGAAGGTGTTCAAAGTGTGTCATTACCTTTTTCCTCCATCACGGAGTTAAAGCACCCAGGCCCGACTTCTGCACAGCTTCCGCCATGGGCTAATTTAGCTGTGATTTGTGACGAACATTTATGGTTTAATAAAGTGACTTTCCAGTTTCTGTGTTTATCACAGCTCAGGCACGGAGTCTCGCTGGGGAAGCATCTGCTGCCGATTATTATTAAAATAAAAAACACTTTTGTGAGCTGTTTTGTCAGGCCCTTTCAAGAGAGACTCAATCTCCCTTAGCGAAATGGCAGAAGAGAGTGGAGGGAGGAAGCCAGGCGATGGGGAGGCACATGCCAGAAGGAAGGAGACTGTTGGGAAGGATCTTGCTGGGTAGGGTGGGGAGCAGGGAGAACTGAGCGGTAGCCAACCCACAAGGGCCCTAAGCAAACCTCTCCGACTTCCTTGTACAGTAACACAGGATATGGCACTCCATTAGACCCCAGACATGTCACTACTATCCTGGCCCATGCTATCACCTGCCCATTATCTTGGCAGGGCACATAGGTCTCAGGAGCTCAAACTCAGGTCCTCATGAAGTCATAACAAGCACTTCATTGACTGAGCCCCGGTGGATGTCTTCTTGATGACATCTGTTTTGACTAGGGTGAGATGGAATCTCATGCTGTCGATGGGTAGGAAATTGGGACTTTCTGACCCTGGACTGTGAGAGCTGAATTATGCTCCTCTAAGATTCACGTGCCAAGGCCCCTGGTGCTGGATCCTTCAGTTCTTCAGCAGTGACAAACAGTTGTGTAAGACTACGTGACGGAGTTGATTTTCCAGATGTGGTGGCACAAGCATGCAATCCTGACACTTGGGAGGTAGAGACAGGAAGATAAGGAGGAGTTCAAGGTCAACCTTGGCTACGTAGTGAGTTCTAGGCCAGCTTGAGCTACATGAGACTGTATCAAAAGACAAAACAAAAAAGTGGTATTTATACTAAAACTAGGACATTAGGTGACTTTTAGTCCAGTCTAACCGGGGCCCTTATAAAAAGACATTAGGGCACAGGCATGCCTTGAGGGATGATCCTGTCAGGACACAGGGAAAAGAAGGTGGCCTCAGGAGGGACCAGCCTGGCTATACTTTGATCATGAACTTGCAGCCTCTCTGAAAGTGACTCAGGGAAGAACCCTCAAGGCTACCCACACTTTAGGTATGTATGTAACCGATATTTTCCCGATCATAAAAACGATATACATGTTTCTTTTGAAATGCGTGCGTGTGCACATGTAAGTGTGGAGCGTTCGTCACGGGGGCACTATTCAGGTTAGGGGACAACCTCAGGCACGGTCCTCACCTTTTACCTTGTTTGAGGCAGTCTCTTTGTTATTTTACTGGTGACTCTGCCAGGCTGGCCAACTCACCAGGCTACCAGGGATTTTCCTGTCTCTGGCTCCTGCTTCCTGTAGGGCTACTGGGATTACACATGCATGCTAGCATGTCTGGCTTTTATATGAATTCTGGGGATTTGAACTCAGGTTCTTATGCTTGCCCAGTAAATGCTTCTACCTACTGATTCATCTCCCCAGCCCACACATGTTGTGTATTCTTCACAACATCCCTCCTAAGTTGTGCAAGCCTTGCTTGTGTCTTGGGGCATTCCTCCACTCTTCCCCTGCCTCCTCTTCCTCTTCTTCTCCCTCTCTTAATAGGTGGCCTTAAACTTGTTATGTAGTTGAGAATGACCTTGAACTTCCCATCCTCCTAACTCAACTTCCCAAGAACTGGAATTACAGATGTGCACCACCACATCTGGCTTTGTGGTGCTGGGGATCACACCAGGCCTTCATGCATGCTGGACGAGCACTCTGTCAACTGAACTACAGGCCCAGCCGCCTTTGATCTCTTATCCATCCACATCCGCCTTGACTTTCTCTTCTCCCTACCCCCACCCATCCTCCTTTTAGAGAGAGACATTTAAGCTAGTCTCATTACTTCACATCTTCTGTGGCATGAAATTAAAAATAAAAGCTAATGAGTCATGGTATCTCCAGGATCTGGCTCCTTGGGAGCCCAGATAGTTGGGCTGCTTCATCGGCACCTTCTGAAGAGCTGATGTGGATTCACCAGCAGGCTGACTGGACACCCAGGAGTTGCCAATCCCTGAGTAGAAGAAGTGGTCAGGCCTTATTGGGATGTCACCCAGCATTATGATTTTGGGGACTGGACTATTTACCTCCAAGGGCTTGCGTGTTCTCTCTCTCTCTCTCTCTCTCTCTCTCTCTCTCTCTCTCTCTCTCTCTCTCTCTCTCTCTCTGTGTGTTTCTTGAGTTCCATGGTTCATTCTGGTGAGTTACTGCAGCTGCAGATTGGCTCACAGAAACCTGCAAATGTATAGCCTGTTAGTTGGAAGTGTGAGTCATCACTGGGACTTTCCATTGATATTTGAAGCGGGTTTTATCTTACGGGACTGATTACTTAATAGTGAGGTTTGCACTAATGTTAGGAGTGAGTGTCCGATAGGATTGAATGACAGGTCGGGGTGTGGGAAAAGTGGAGTTCTGGCTTGGAGGAGAGATGTCACATGGAGTTGGGATGATAAAAGGCAACCGGGGTTGGGAAATGGCTCAGTTGATGTCTTAGCTTGGGTTTCCATTGCTGTGAAGAAACACCATGACCACAGCACCTCTTATAAGGAAAACATTTAATTGAGGGGGCTCAATTACAGTTTCAGAAGTTCAGTCCATTATCATCGTGGGGGGGAGCATGGCAGCAGGCAGACATGGTGCTGGAGGAATAGCTGCGAGTCCTACATCTCACAGGCAACAAGAGGTCAACTGAGACATTTGGCAGTATCCTGAGCATAGGAAACCTCAAAGCGCGCCCCCGATAGTGACACACTTCCTCCAACAAGGTTGTACTCATTCCAACAAAGCCACACTTCCTAATAGTGCCACACCCCATGAGATTATGGGGACCAATCACATTCCAGCTGCTACAGTAGCTAAATGCTTGCTATGCAAGTGTGAGAACCTGAGTTCAAATCCTAGCACCCATGTAAAAGCTAGGTGTGTACCTATAACCCAAGAGGATCCCAGAAGCTTGCCAGGCAGCCTAGCCAATAGAACAAGTATAGGGTCAGTGAGAGACTCCATCTCAAAAAAAAAGAATGGTTGAGGAAGATACCTGACATCAATAGTTGCCACCCCACACATGTGCAGGTGAGTGCATTCCTATGTACATACATGTACACACACACACACACACACACACACACACACACACACACACACACACACACACCAGAAAACGATACACCTGGGAAGACATTCTGTGCAGTAGGGAGCTTTGAAAATTTGACACAGATCAACTTGCCCTGTTTCCATCCTGTGCTACTCTCCGAGTTGGCAACGTTGCACCCTTGGTCGCTCCTCAGAGAGACCAGGGCCAGGCACACCACAGAGGCGGCAGATGTAACCAGGACAGACACATCCCGGCCCTGACCCCTTGCACCTAGTTAGTGAATGTGTTGAAGTTGAGTCCATCACTCAGCAGCAGGAATGGGGTTCAGTGTCGTCTGCCTGTCCTCCGCCTCTCGATGAGATTCTAATGCTCATGCTGCGAAATGGGTCTCCCGCTGCATGTGTTTGGAAGCTGGCTTTTTGTGTTGCTCATTTAGAAAAGAATGAAGCCTTCGCTGGGACACGGGTTGTGATTGTGAAGGCACAGCCAAGGAAACCGAGCCAATAGCTGGCGTTTGTAAGGAAGCAGGAACTGAGCTGCTAATTTGGAGCCGGGTATATCCTAGTTTTCGCTAACCTCGCCCTTCTGTTCTTGCTGTAAGACTGCATGCCTGCTCTAGTAGGGCTCCATTTGCCATCTGAATCATTCTTGGCTCTATCAAAATGATAACGTGACTCCCCCCAGCCCACCCCAAGCTCCATGTGAATTCTGGCCAGGAAAAGTAAAGACATGTCTGCCCTCCAAGTCTACCCCTGAACGAAGTCAGCATTTATCAATGTGTGCATAGACTTTGTTTCATTAAAAAACAAAATGGTAGGGTTGAGAGTCTAGCTCAGTTGGTAGAGTACATGGCTGGCATGTCCAAAGCCTTGGGTTTCTGTCCCCAGTCCTGAATAAGCCAGTCAAGAGGACAAGCTTTCAGGCGCATCTGTGAGGGAAGATCCAGGTGAGGGGGCCTCTGGGCATACTTGCGTTAATTGATGTGGGGAGACCACATCAATGTGCCACTGTGGGTGGCACCATTCCCTAGGCTGGGATGGTGGACTGTGTACAAAGGAGAAAGGGAGCGGAGCGTTAGCACGCACCCATCGAGTCTCTGCTTCCTGACTGTGGGGGTGATGTAGCCAGCTGCTTGAAGTTCCTGCTGCCCTGACTTCCCCGCCATGATGGTCTGGACCCTGGAACAGTGAGTGAACCAGCCTTCCTTAAGTTCCTTTCTGTCGGAGTGTTTTATGGCAGCAACAAGAAAACTAAGTCCACGGATCAGGATGTGAATGTGAAGACATCAGGATAATTGGATTGCTGCTGTCACATCTGCTGTTTCTGCCTACTCGTTTTCGGAACTGGTTTGTGTTTGTTTTTGTTTTGTTGTGACAGGATCTGTATATGTAGCTAAGGCTGGTCTCAAACGCTTGGTCCTCTTGCCTCAGCTTCCTGAGTGATGGGATTATAGGTGTGTGCCACCATGCCCAACTACGAACCAGTATTATTTTATCTTTTTATCTAAAAATAAAAAGGATCTGCAGAAATGGCTTGGTCAGTAAAGAGCTTTCCAGGCAAACATAAGGACCAGAGTTTGACCCACAGCACCATGTCATGTAGCCATGGCATGCCTATAAATCTTAGCACCAGGGAGGCAGAGACAGACGAGTCCCCGGAGCTCACTAGACAGCCAGCCCAGCTGAATTTGTGAGAGACCCTGCTTAAAAAATAAAATGGGGAGTGACTGAGGAAGACACCCAATGCCAACCTCTGGCCTCTGTACACATACACACACATCTGTGCACTCACACACAGGTGCACATGCATAAGAGTAGGAGGAAGTGTGATACTGAATTTCTCTCATTGCAGCATGAATGATTTTCAGCGTTGGAGTCACAGAAGAACCATAGGAAAGAAAAGACCACTCCATTCATCTCAGAGATGCCACTGTAAGAAAATTTTTATTTTTATGTTTAATACTTATTTACAAAAATTTATAATGAGTTGGTTTTGATAAATTGAATACCCATAAATGTGCTGTTAGCTCAAGCCAGAAAAAAATTTAATTCTAGAGCTTTATAGTCACAGGTAATTAAAAAATGTAATTTTAGCTTATATACTTTTTTTGTTGAGAGAATTATGAGGGGGTGATTAATAAAATATTACCAAGCATAAAAATATATTGCATTAGAAGGCCATTCTGTAGGGGAAATGGGATGGAAATATGAGTTCAAGGGGAGAAAAGAAAATTAAAAATTTGGGGACTATTAAAGAAAGACCAGGCCTGCACCTCTTGAGTAAAGGATGATGGATATGGAATTGCTCTCGTGTGTGGATTTTATTGGCTGCATTTGGAAGAGTGATATGACAGCTTCATTTTTTCTAAATGGCAATATTTACAATAGATCAGTATTATTACCATCATCTTTTGCAATTATTTAAACTTAGGAAAAATTCTGGGTACCAATTAAAAATGTGAGAGTACATTAAATGTTCAAATTTTCGGTGGCAGTGGAGTAAGAGGACAATAGAGCCTGCTGTCAGTAGAGTGGGGCCTGGCGGGGTGCTCGGGAGGCTGGGGAGCAGGATGGCAAGGGTGAAGTCTGCCTGGACACAGAGCACACTCCAGGCCAATCTGGGCAATTTAGGAGACCCTGTACCCAAATCCAAAGTAAAATAAAAGGCTGGGGATGGAGCTCAGTGGCACAGTTCCTCTGCCTAGAATGGCCCATTGAGGGTTTAGGGGTTCAGTTGTTTAGCATCTCCTGGGCTTACTCTCCGGTACTAAAGAAATTGGGAGGCATCATCTTCAAAAAGCCTCTCAGAACCTTCCTTTTAATGGAATTTTTCATTGCTATATGATAGAACAATAAGAAACTTATTAGAATTGGATCATTTTTCCCAGACTATATGTTCTTGTACAAGTATCCAAATGTCTCCATAATGTGGAATGAGGTGTAGTGGGCCGATTCTTCTGTGATTCCAATCCCACCAGAACACAGAAGGCAGTTTTGAATTTTGAAACGCCGAGAAACAGCTGTTCCTATCTTTAATGAATTCTCTTTGCTATGCGACAAAGATCATGCCTCGGTAATTACAACATCCATCAGATTATTTCATTTAAATCCTTAAGTACGTTTTCCATTCTGAAGGAGAGAGAACTGCACAGAGGATTTCTTGGTACACGCTCTGACTGATTTCCCACTTCCACAGGAAATGCAGATCTCAGCTAGGAACAATTTCATGGTGTGAGAAAGAGATGGCGAAGTGAGCTTGCTATGGAATTATGGGAGAGGTTTCTTTCCGGTGTCAAAGGGCCAGCTGGAGCCTCCAAAACACATCCAGATACAAGTGTTTTTTTCTCCCTCCCTCCCTCCCTCCCTCCCTCCCTCCATTCTTGCTTGCTTTCTCCAGCAGGGTCTCATGCCCATGCTGCCCTCATATTCACCATGTGGCCCGGAACGACCGTGAACACTGCCTCCACCTCCCAAGTGCCGCGATTACAGATGTATACAACCACACCTGGTTTTAGGTCATGCTTGGGAGGGAACCTAGGCCTTCACGTGTGTGTTAGGCAAGTCTTCTCCCAACTGAGCCACATCTCCAGGCCACAAGTATTTTACTTTGTACCACAGAAAAATCACTCGTCCTTAAACGTTAGTTCCGACATTCATAATTATTTCAGCAATTTTCAAGTGGCATCTGGAATATTCTATTAAAAGGGAATTAGCCTTTCTCTTTAGTTTCCAATGCTTAATATAAGTGAGATAGTTCTGTTTCAATTTATTAAGAAATGGCTAAGTAATGCTCTGAGCTATCAAGACAGATCGTCTCGGAACTACGTGAAAATTAGTCTTTTTCCACTTAAAAATATTGTCTGGCATGATGCTTCAAAAATACATTTGAAGAAGAACCTCCAATCCGCGAAGGTTTATGATTCTTTCTGTAACTGTGATAACAGTTAGCTAAACAAAGAGCCGCTTACATTGGTCGGCTGACGCTTCGAGCGTGAGAAGAAGCCACTTCCAGAAAATGTGGGAGGCTCGAGCGGCAGCATATTGCTAAAAATTCCTACATCGTGGTTGATTCCCAAGTGTGTGGTCGGTAAGTGGCAGATTATATGTATGACTTTTGTTTGGAAAGGAAGTCAAGTTTTGTTGATTATGAGCGCTGAGAGGGTGGCTTCCTGTCCAGGTGCAACCAGTTTGTGCTGCGTGAGTAGAATTCATGGGTCAGTTCTACAGCCAATGAGCAATTGATTTGAATGCTAATGGGGGCTGGAGGCGTGGCTAAGTGCAGAGGACCTGCTTAGAGCACTTCCCAGGGAGGGCTGAGGGGATAGGACTCCGTGGGACAGTGTTCTAGAATCCCCCAGTGAGGAGTGAGGGACTGAGAACATGGCTCAGTGGTGGAATGCTTGCCTAGGCCCTGGTTGCATATTGAGCATCACACAGAGCACGGACACGCCTGTGATCCTAGCACTTGGCAGGTCAAGGCCATCCTTAGCTACATAGTGAATTCAAGGCCAAGGCCAGCTTGAGGTATGTGAGATCTTGTTTCAAAACAAACAAATAACACCAGAGACTGGAAAAGTGGGGGATTAGGGGAGAGAGAGAAGGTTGGGGCCTGTCAAGACTGCTCAACAGGTAAAAATGCTTGTGATGCATGCAAGCCTAAAGACCTGGATCCAATCCATTGAACTCACAGGGTGGAAGGAGGGGTTGACTCTGACCTCCCTTGTGAGCTGTGGCACCAGGGATACACACACACACACACACACACACACACACACACACACACACACACGTGCACATGCATGCGTGCTTGAATTTAAAAGGAAAGAGGGAAGGGAGAGAGAGAGACAGAGACAGAAAGAAGAGATGGGGGAGGCATTGTTGTTCAAAATCTAAAAAGGATTTTTTTTTTTTTGAGATAACATCCCACCAGGTAGACCAGGCTAGCCTCAGACTTACATCTCTCTGCGTCAGCCTCCTCAGCACTGGTTTTACAGACATCCCTCACCAGCCCCAGTTCAACTTTGTACTTCTGACAAATAACTTGTTAGGGTCAGTACAAATCCCCCCTGTATTGTAGGGTCCCTGCCTCACATCCTCACTTGTGACAAAGCTCCTAAAATCGCTTTGGGCTTGTCAAACTTAAAAGGAAAGAAATTAAAATATCAAGGCGGCAGAAATGAGTATTTAAAGCACGGAGTGTACCCAAACATCAGGCTGAGGCTGAGAATCAAGTCTGACTTTCTTGAAACTGATGTTAAGAGCTCCAGCGCTCCCCTTTCATGAAGGGGCTGCTTAAATATTGCATGCCAGGGCCCCTCTCCTCGGGAATCACAGCCTGCCGCTTTTCATCTCCCGCCTCCATCAAAGGCTGACGGCTTCATCGCAGATTCAGAGTGTGCGTGTTGCGGGCCTCCTGGGGGACAGCTCGAGAAATTAACATTTTTATCACGCAACTGATGAAAATGTAAGATAAAAAGAAAGCAGGCCTGGTGGAGACAGGACTCAGGGCTATAGAGGGCAAGCAGGTGGTCCACTCTGTGGCTGGAACCAGGTTGGGCTTCCAGGAGGAGGTGGAGGACTGACCCCTCTTAAGAGCAGTCATTAACAAGGAGGATGTTGTGTGGAATGTCCCCCCACTGGCTGATGTGTTTAAACACTGTGTCCCCAGCTGGTGGCGCTGCTGTGGAACCTTTAGTGGGTGGAGCCTCCATGCAGAAATAGGGTCACTGATGGTGACCTTTTAAAAAAGAGATTTATTTTCTTTTTATTCAAATGTGTGTATGTCCGTGTCTGTGTCTCTGCCTGGGTATGTGCAGTGAGTGCAAGGTGCCTGTGAATCCCCTGGAGCTGGAGTTACAGGTGGTTGTGAGCCATCCAATGTGAATGTTGGGAACTGAGTTCCAGTCCTCTGCAAAAGACATCTGACTCTTCTCCCTGCCACCCCCAACCCTCCACAGGGTTTCTCTGTGTAGCTCTGGCTGTCCTGGAACTCCCTCTCTAGACCAGGCTGGCCTAGAACTCAGAGATCCACCTGCCCCTGCCTCCCAAGTGTTGGGATTAATGGTGTTCAAAGCTACCACCCCACATCATCTAACTTTTAATGGGTGAGCTATCTCTCCAGCCCTAGCCTTTGAGCTTTTAAAAGCTTGGCTCCATGTCCTGTCTGCTCCCTGCTTCCTGATTCGCTCATTTGTTAGCAAGCAACCTCAGGTTCTGCTCCAGCTGCCACAGTGGACAGTATCCCCACAGACCATGAGCCAGAACAAGCCTTCTTTGCTTAAATTGCATGATAAAAAACGTCAATTCCTTGAGCTGTCCTCCAAGAGGCCCGAAACACGCGCAATCTGAGTTGTCCTTAAGGTATTCGGTTACAGCAAGGAGTAAGTAACACAATGTCTTCATTCAGTTTCTGGCTACAATCAGCTCTTCTATAAGGGCATGTTGTAGAGGCTCAGAGAATGCCAATGACAGAGCAGGAAAATGAGACAGGAAGGAAGGGCTTCCAATAAAACAGTTTGGTGACGAGCCTCAAGTATGGTCAACGGGGCTTCCCTCCCACTGGGCAACTAGGGAAGTCCTTAGATCACTCATTTTGGAGTTGCCTCACCCAGAAATGAGTAAGCTTATGTTTGTGAGCAAGCTGGGCATTCCCACACTGTTGGCCAAGGGTTTGGGGTTTTGTTTTGTTTTGTTGTTTTTTGTTGTTGTTTTGAGACAAGGCCTCATGTACCTCAGGCTGGTCCTGAATTCACTATGTAGCTACCCTAGTTTTTCTGTTGCTGTGATGAAACATGGACCAAATCCAAGAGGAAAGGGTTTATTTCATCTTACAGCTTGCGCACCACAGCCTGAGGGAAGCTGAGGCAGAAACTGGTGGAGGAATGCTGCATACCCACTTGCTTTTCATGGCTTGTTCAGCTACCTTTCTTACACAGCCCAGGACCTGCTGCCTAGGGGTGGCACTGCCCACGGTGGGCTGGGGCCCTCCTGCATCAATCACTGATGGGCCAATCTGACAGGGGCAATTCCTCAACCAAGAGTCCCTCTTCCCAGGTGTCTCTAGCTTGTGTCAAGTTGATAAAAACTAATGAGAACAGCATCGAGGATGATCTTGAACTTCTGATCATCCCACCCCACATCTTTAGGGCAGGAATCATAGGTATGTGCCATCACACCCACTTTTACACAGCCCTGGGGGATCGAACCCAGGGCTTCGTGCATGGTTCACAAACACCTTACTAACGGAGCTCCATACCCAGCTGAGGGTTGCTTTCTTCCTTTCACTCCTATCCTGCCTCACCTCTGCATACCCCAGCTGTCAAGGAAGACCCAGGTAAAAGGCCAGCCAGACGGCTCAGTGGGTAGGGGTGCTTGCTGGCCAGCCTGATAACTTGACTTCTAACCCTGGGACCCATATGGTGGAAGGAAAGAGCTGACCTCTGACCCCTGTCTGTGCACCATGGTACACAGGCTTGCATATGTGAATGTACATGAACAGTAGTAAATAAATGCAATCTTTCACTGGGCGGTGGTGGCACCCACCTTTAATCCCAGCACTCTGGCAGCAGAGGCAGGTGGATCTCTGAGTTCAAGGCCAGCCAGTGCTACACAGAGAAACCCTGTCTCAAAAAACAAAGAACAACAAAATGTAATCTTTTTCTCTCTCTTTCTTTTCCTCTCCCCCCTCTTCCTTCTTTGTCCTTCTTTTCCTCCTCTTCCTCCTCCTTCTGACAAGAGCCCTGTGTAGCCCTGGCTGGTCTGGTATTTGCTCTGGAGACCAGGTCAGCTCACAGAGATTCGCCTGCCTCTGCCTCTGGATTGCTGGGATTAAAGGTGTGCCCCACCACACCTAACTAATGTTTTTTGTTTTTGTTTTTTTTTTAAATCTGAAACAAGCCGGGGATGGTGGTGCATGCCTTTAACCCTAGTACTCCAGAGGTAGAGGCAGACAGATCTCTGTGAGTTGGAGGCCAGCCTGGTTTACACAGTGAGTTCCAAGCCATCCAGGGTCACATAGTGAGATTTTTGTCTTGAAACAAAAGCCAGATAGAGAGACGAAGGTGGTGCCCGTCAGAGGCATGATGGCCTTGCATCACTGTCTGCCGCACAGGTAGTGCCCAGCACGGACCACATGCTGGACTCAGCTCTCCGTCTGGGCTTCTCAGGACACCTGACAGCACCCTCCCTGGAAGCAGCACACGAGGACACTGAAGGTCTTAACCAGGTGGGAGAGTGAGACTGATGAGGCCCTTGTGCTGGCCTGGAAGGACCCATAGGTGTAGGCTCCTCCCTCCATCCTCCATCCCCACCCTCCAACACTCTCCTGCATCTCACCTCTCCTTTAGACCATCTGAGCCGTCTCCGACAGATTTTGAGTCCTGAATGGGAAGATGGATGCTCTCCCCGAGAAAGGACAGACACATTCTTTAGATTTGAAAAGGCCAGGGGCAGAAATGGCTGAATCAGCCCAAATGTCAACCAGTGAATGAATGGTTAAACACAAAGAAGTGCATTCACAAGTCTGGGCTCAGGAAATAAAACAACAACAACAAAAGATACCCCGAGGTGTAGTGTTCCGGTGTGCTGACCGAAGGCACTTGAGATCAGCAGGTGCCAAGTAAGGATTTTCTTTGAAGTTCCTAATTTACTCAACTCTATCTACATTTGCCAAAGAAGAGCACAGTGCAGTCAGTCTTCTGACTGAACATTCCTTAACAAGGAGGAGTGATCTTATGTCACAGACAAAGAAAGCAGAAACGAAAGGCCACTCTAGCACCTAGAGACCTTTGTCTTATGACAACGTGGGCACATGTGTATCTATGTTTATGTGGGTTTTATTTATTACATTTTTTGCTGTGCTGGGAATCAAATCCAGGGCCTTGTGCAAGCTAGGCAAGTGCCACGCTCCAAAGCTCCTCACTGGGAGATTCTAGGTAGGCACTCTGTTGTCGAATTATGCCCCTAATTCCCTACGGGCAGAGTCTAAGCAGGTATTTTACCATTGTGGTTTATTCTTGGCTGTCAACTTGACTATATCTGGGATTAACTAAAACCTGTAGCTAGAGTTTTCCTGCCTGGCCCACAGTCAGGACAAATCTCTCTCACCCGCCAGTCCCACAGCCACTCAGACCCGACCAAGTAAACACAGAGACTTATATTGCTTACAAACTGTATGGCCGTGGCAGGCTTCTTGCTAACTGTTCTTATAGCTTAAATTTATCCATTTCTATAAATCTATACCTTGCCACGTGGCTCATGGCTTACCGGCATCTTCACATGCTGTTTGTCATCATGGCGGCTGGCAGTGTCTCTGACTCAGCCTTCCACTTCCCAGCTTTATTCTCCTCCTTGTCCCGCTTATACTTCCTGCCTGGCCACTGGCCGATCAGTGATTTATTTATTGACCAATCAGCAACACACTTGACATACAGACCATCCCACAGCAAAAACCCAATCGGCTGGGTACAATAGATTTTTCTTTTCTTTCTTTCTTTCTTTCTTTCTTTCTTTCTTTCTTTCTTTCTTTCCTTTCTTCCTTCCTTCCTTCCTTCCTTCCTTCCTTCCTTCCTTCCTTCCTTCCTTTCTTTCTCTTTTTTTTTTGGTTTTTCAAGATAGGATTTCTCTGTGTAGCCCTGACTGTTCTAGAACTCACTCTATAAACCAGGCTGGCTTTGAACTTAGAGATCTGCCTGCCTCTGCCTCCTGAGTGCTGGGATTAAAGGCATGTACCACCATTGCCCATCAAGGGATTTTTCTTAATTAAATCATTTGAAATGGGAAGATCCATGCTTAATATGGGCCATCCCTTCTGGTGGCAGTCTATAGAAAGGACACATAGAAAGGAAGCATGTGCTCTTTGCCTGCTTGCTGTCATTGACACCACAAGTCCATTCTTTCACTGACACTAGAGTCAACTTCTTCGAGATTCTGGCATATACTGAAGACCAGCTGAGACATCAGCCTGGTGGACTGAACAACTACTGGATTCTTGGACCGTCTGTTTGATAGACAGCCATTGTTGAACTAGCTGGACCATAGCATGTAAGTCATACTAATAAATTCTGTGTGTGTGTGTGTGTGTGTGTGTGTGTGTGTGTGTGTGTCATTCTATCGGTACTGTTCCTCTAGAGAACCCAGACTAATACACCCACTCAGCTACATCCCTACATGTTTGTTTTGTCTTTTGAGACAGGATCTTGCTATGTAGCTCAGCTGGACTGGAACTTGTGTAGCCCCGCCTGGCCTTGACCTCACAGTCCTCCTGTTGTCTCCTCCACTGTGCTGGGATTACAGTGTGCTCCCCTCCCCCATGCCTAGTTTCATTGTTTATACTTGAAGTTCATTCCTTTCCCCAAAAGCCATTTCTACCCTTCTAAATTGCCCACAGCCCCTATTTCCTGGTGTCTTATAGGAAGAATGTGTGTCTGGAACTTCCTGGATGCTGGGATAGTCACCATCCTGCCATGCCCCAGTGCATGTAAATAAGTCCATTTGCCTTTTTGCCTGCGATCAAACAGTTGCTGGTTTATTTCGGCAGATTGGAAGACTCAAGGGGGAGGAGAGAAATCAGTTCACTTCTGTACATACAATGGGATATTAGTCACCCATAAAAAGAAGCAAAGGGCTGGTTTATGCGGCCATGTGTATCAGCCTTGAAAACACTCCAGGGGAAAGAAGGCAGACATAAAGGCCATGTAGGGTATGGTTTTGTGGGTTTGTTTTTTGTTTTTTGTTTTTTGAGACAGGGTTTCTCTGTGTAGCCCTGGCTATCCTGGAACTAGCTCTGTAGACCAGGCTGGCCTCGAACTCACAGAGATCCACCTGCCTCTACCTCCTGAGTGCTGGGATTAAAGGTGTGTGCCACCACTGCCTGGCTATGGTATGGTTTTGCTTATGTAAAATATCTACAAGCAGAATCTTGGAAAAAACAAAAAAGCAGATTCCTGGCTACCAAATGCTTGCTGAAGAGGTAGGAAGTGAGGTCTCATGTAGCCCAGGCTGGTCTCAAACTGCCTATGTAGCCAAGGATGACCTTAAACTCCTGATCTTCCTGCCTCTGCCTCCTAGTCCCAGAGTTTACAGATGTTTCCCACCATGTTTACAGATGTTTTCCCACCACACCAGCTGTTTGTGGTGCTGGGGACGAACCCAAGGCTTCGTACATGCTAGGCGAGCCCTGTGCAGACCGTGCCGTGTCCCCAGCCCCGTGTGGACCATACCGTGTCCCCAGCCCCATGTCCCCAGCCCTGTGTGGACTGTGCTGTGTTCCCAGCCCTGTGTCCCCAGCCCCGTGCCGTGTCCCCAGCCCCCTGCCAACGATTCTTTGTGAGGAGACACATTTTTGGAAACAGATAGTGATGGTTGTACAATGTCATGAATGTTTTTAAATGCCACTGAATTTTGCCCTTAAAACAGTTAACGTGGCAAAGTTCATGTTTTATTCATTTTACTGCATTAAAAAAATCCCTAACTGAAGTTAATTAAAAATGAAAACCCCATCACTGGCCTCTGTATCTATCCAATCTTCTCTTCCCTTCCACAAACAGAAGAAAGATCCGGAAGAGGCCAACCTGTCACCAGCCTTACTGGTGTTGTGCTTGTTTGAGGCCAGGTTATATGATGTAGCCCAGGCTGTCCCGATCTCTCAGTCTCTCTGTCTCAGCCTCCTGAATGCTGAGATTAAATGTATGTATCACCAGGTCTGACCACTTCTTTTCTTTTCTTTGATTTTGAGACAGGGCCTCACTACGTAGACGTGGCTGGCCTGGAATTCACTGTATAGTCCAGGCTGGCCTTAAACTCACAGAGATCTGCCTGCCTGTGTCTTCAGAGTCCTGGGATTAAAGGCATTTACTGCCTGGTCTGGTGACATCTTAAAAAAAAAAAAAAATAGAGCCGGGCAGTGGTGGCACAGGCTACCCAGACGCAGGACAAGGACCAGAGTTCAAATCCCCAGGCCCATGTTTTAAAAATACCATTGTCCTCATACTGTAAACCTGGTCAAGAGCCCATGGCTGGAGAAGCTACAGCTCCCAGGAGGGGACCTTCCACTGCTGTTTGTCTAATGGTCACGCTCTCTAACTGCTTCTGAACACTTAGGTTTACGCCCATAGATTGGTGCTGCTCACAACGCTGGCCGGGGAAGTCTCTTTCTGCGGTGCTCAGCAGTTAACGGAGAGACTCTTAACTAACTGGTCACAGTGCTGCGAATAGTAACCACTGAGTGACCATCTTAAGTGGGACATTTGTATCGACACCCCAAGGCTCTGGGGTGGAAGGAATGTAAGCCCTGGAGAATGGGGAGGAGTGCTGCGGCATGCTGTCTTCTGGACACGCCCTGGCCACTGTCGCGGTGAACTCACCGCAGATGTTCTCACCTGCACGACATCAAGCCAACAAGATCAGCCAACGGGGTAGCAGGCAGGCACATTGGCTGTAGGGAGAGAAGACCTGAAGGAGGGAGGGCATGGGTCCGGTGGCTGAGAGGGTGTGGTAGTTTGAATGTAGTTGGTCCCCGTGACCTCACAGGGAGTGGCACTATTAGGAGGTGTGGCCTTGTTGGAGGAAGGGTGTCACTGTGGGGGAGGGCTTTGAGGTTTCTTGTGCTTGGAATACTGCCCAGTGAGTCAGTCAACTTCCTGTTGCCTGTGAGATGTAGGAATTTCAGGTATTCCAATACTACATCTGCCTGCATGCCTCTATGTTCCCTGTCATGCTGATAATGGACTGAACCCCTGAAACTGTAAGCGAGCCACCCCAATGAAATGTTTTCTTTATAAGAGTTGCCATGGTCATGGTGTCTCTTCACAGCAATAGAAACCTAAACAAAGACAGGGTGGGGTGGGGTGGAGTGTTGGTAATAGTGGATATGATCAAGATACATTGTATATATGCATGACATTGCCAAAGAATAAATAAAAGATATTCTTTTTAAAAGATTATTTTATATATATGAGTGTGTCTGTGTCTACATGTATGTCTGTGTACCATGTGCATGCCTAATGGCTGATGGAGGCCAGAAGTGGGCATCAGAGCCCTGGAACCAGAGTTATAGATGGCTGTGAGCCGCCATGGGGTGCTGGGAATAAAATCCAGGTTCTCTGTGAGAACAAGTGCTCTAAGTTGCTGAGTCACCTCTCCAGCACCCCCCACTCCCCCCCCCCCCCCCCCCCGCAAGATATTCCTAAAATATATATAAAAAAAACAAATAAAAGTTAAGTGTGGTCATGTGCTCCTGTAATCCCAGTGCTGGGGGGTGGGGGCAGGGACAGGAAGATCACTGGGGCTCATTGGTCACCAGCCTAGCTCCAGGTTCAGTGAGAGACCCTGTCTCAAGGGAATAAGGTAGAGAGGGACAGAGAAGAACACCTGACATCCTCTTCTGGCCTCTGTGTGTCCATACAGCAGACATAGACATACACTCACCTACATGCATATACAGAAAGAAAGAAGTTTTATCAAGATGTAATTTAGATGCCCTACAATTCACCAGCACTACAGAAGACCCTATGGGAAAGAGAAGAGTACTGTAGCCCTCTTTGGATCCTAGAGTCTATTTCAGGACGAGTTTTTCTCATCACCATGACAGAACATTTGGCATAAACAACTTGGGAAATGTTTATTTTGACTTACGTTTTGGCTCTGGGCCTGTGGTGAGGTGGGATATCACAGTGAAGGGTGTCACAGAGGAGTTCTTTCAGCTCTTGATTGATGAGAAGCCAAGAGAGCACCTCACTTTATGGCTGACAGGAAGCTGGGTGAAGTAACAGGAAGACCCTCAGTGACCAACTTCCTCCAACCAGGGCCTACCTCAAACAGTTTCACCATCCCCCAATAGTCTCTCCAAATTTTGAATGACCAATGAGTGAAACCATTGATTAGATCAGAGCTCCTCCAATTTAAATGGCTTTGAAAGCAACCTATAGATACACCCAGAAATATGCTTTACAAATCTCCTAGGTGACTCTCAATCCATTCAAGTTGACAGCAACACAAGATTAACTATGACTGGGTTGGGGAAATAGATCGGTAGGGAAAGCTCTTGCTGTGCAGGTATGAGGAACTGAGTTCAGATCCTTGGCACCCATGTACAGGTGGGGTGGGCATGGCAACCTGCCCATAATCTGAGTACATGAAAGGTGTAGACAGGCTACAGGGCAAGCTGGCTCTAGACTTTCCGAGTTGTCACGCTTCAGAGACCCTGCTTCAATATATAAGGTGAAGAGTGACTGAAGAAGACACTAGACATCAACCTCTGCCTTCCACATGCATGTGCAACACATATGCACACCTATCCACACCCATACAAGCACTCATATTCATGTAAACACACATACACACAAGCATATACACAACACACACACACACACACACACACAAATAGCTGTCATAGCCCCCTGTAACTGTATCTATGGCCACACTCACATATTCCAAATAAAAGATTGTGCTGGATGGCCTCCGTGGAAGCCATCTTTCATCTCTGTTGTTATCCAAGAGGCAGGACTGAGAGTGAGTTGGAGTAGCCATGGGTCACTCAGGTGGGTGCTCAAATATGGGAATATGTTTCCTTGGATCCACCAAGCCTAGGTTTAGATTGTGTGTGTGTGTGTGTGTGTGTGTGTGTGTGTGTGTGTGTGTGTGCACCCACACATGTGCACATACACATACACCAGTGCCACAGGTGTGTATATGGAGGACAGAGGACAACCTGTTCCTCTAGCCATTGTCTTTTTTTTTTGGACAGGGTCTCTCATTAACCTAGAATTTTCCAAGGTGATTAGGTATTAATCCCACCAATTGAGAATAAGACCACTACCATAATTTAAAGCCAAAATTTGAAGCAAGCTTTAATTAAATACTGGCCAGGTGGATGGGCTCTGGCCGGGTCCGAACCCAGGTTCCTAGGAAATGTCCCAGAGTCACAGTTTGCAGTGACTTAAGAAGGAAAACCCATAATTCATTGCAGTTTCCATCAGGTCCAATCGAGGCAAGCATGTGTCCTGATATATCTCCAGTCTACATCCAATCAGAAGCAAGCATACATCCTGACATACTTCAGCTACATCTAATCAGGGGCAAGCATATATCCTGACATATTTCCTGCCTGTGAACCTTCTGCCCACATGTAATCAAGAACATCCGATTCAGAACAAGCACTCCCAAACTTGTTTGGTGGGGACTGAATTCTGGTCCCTCTCCCCAGCCTTGGTTGGTTAGGGTCTTGCTATGTAACTCAAACTGGCTTTGAACTCAAGATCCTCCTGTCTCTTCCCCCTTAGTACTGGAATTATAGGCATGCACCACCATGCTTGGCTTGGCCCTCCCTTTCCAAGGACAGTCCTTCAAATTGTCTAAACTCCCAGTCGCCCTAAAAAGTATTCAAGGCAAAGTGGAAAGTTGCTGTGGATATCGTTCTGTATAAATAAAACACTGATTGGCCAGTGGCCAGGCAAGAAGTATAGGTGGGACAAGGAGAGGGAGGAGAATTCTGGGAAGTGGAAGGCGGAGGAAGGAGACACTGCCAGCCTCCGCCATGACAAGCAGCATGTGAAGATGCCAGTAAGCCATGAGCCACGTGGCAAGGTATAGATTTATAGAAATGGATTAATTTAAGCTATAAGAACAGTTAGCAAGAAGCCTGCCACGGCCATACAGTTTGTAAGCAATATAAGTCTCTGTGTGTTTACTTGGTTGGGTCTGAGTGGCTGTGGGACTGGTGGGTGACAGAGGTTTGTCCTGACTGTGGGCCAGGCAGGAAAACTCTAGCTACAGCAAGTACAGCATCTACAATGTCAAAAACTTTCAGCAGATCCTGAAGGACATGCCTTCAAGAAATCCACAGCTGTGTCTCAGCCTTTGTTTATTTATTTCTACTTTGTTGAGGGTGCAAAGGTTAGGGACAGAGAAAGAAGTTGGGAAATGGGAAAGCAAATTTGCATGCTATCAGATTTTGAAAAACAAATACTTATCATAGAGTATTGATTTTCCCAATACAAATGCAAATTAGGGTGGAGATCCAAGCCGAAAAATGAGGTGGACTTTTACAAAAGGCAGTTACTACAGAAGATTTCATTTTTCGACAGTGTCCTTATCGTCCAGCCCTTTGGGGAAGACATTGAAAGGCAGCCAGGCTTGCAATAGAGGTGGTGATGAGAAGATGGCTAGTCTATGGGCTGTCCCTTAAAAAATATATTTTATATTAATATATGTGGCAGGGGGAAGGTTATGTGGGTGCTGCAGTGCTCGGCTGGTGGTCAGAGGCCAACCGTGGGATTGAGTTCTTCTCCTTCCACTATGTGGGCTCCAGGGATGGAATTTAAGTCATCAGGTTTGGTGGCAGGCATTGTTACCTGCCTAACCCTCTCACCCGTCCATGGGTTCTCATTTCTATGAGGTGCACTTTATCACCAAGAAAGTCAGAACCGTGGACGTCCCCAGCACATTAGCAATTTGATAAATTCACGTCTCGGTGTGGATCCACGTTGCTAACTGACCAACTCCGTGTTGTTTCAATGCCAAGCCTCTGACCATGAGGCCCGGGACCAGGTCCACAGATCTCACTGACGTTCACAGGACAACAGGTTACTGGGTGAGAGCACTCCTTCACCCTCACTGCTGCTGGACCGCCAAGTCCAAAGCCTTCACTTCAATACTTGACCCACGTCAATGGCTAAGGGACGTGACTGCTGGTGCAACAGCAGCTACTGTGCCTGCCCACCAGTAGCCAAATGCCTCACTTGGTTCCACCACTTTGAATCACCAGCTTCCAATTTAAAAATTTAGATGACTACACCTGATTGGTCAAATTTGGCCCACGTGACTTCAGTGTGGTAGCAAGGGAAGCTAAGAAAGTGACTGTCAAGCTATTTATTATTGTTTATTATTTATTTTTAATGTAGAAAATGGGCTTCAAAAACTTCTAGGCAGGGCTGGAGAGATGGCTCAGCAGGTAAAGGCATCTGCAGCCCAGCCCGATGACCTGAGGTCAGTCCCCAGGACCCTCGTGTCACAAGGAGACCACTGACTCCTATGGGTTGTCTTTTCCACTTCCACATGTGCTCTGTGGCACATCTCTCCTCAAATAAATAAAAAATGTAAAAATAATAATTAAAAAAAGGAAAAGACGAGGTGGCTCAGATGTAAAGTGCTTTTTGTCTGAGCTCCAGAACACAGGAGAAGTCGGGTGTGGTAGCTAACACTTGCAATCCCAGAACTCAGGAACAGAGACAGCAGGGATCCAGGGGCTCACAAACCAGTCAGCTTTGCCTAGTGGATGGGTGGCAGGCCAGTGAGAGACCCCCATCTCCATAAACAAGGTGGACAATGACTGAAGAATGACACCCTAGATTGACCACTGGTCTGTGAGTGTGTGCGTGCACGCGCGCACGCCGCTGAAGGCTGGATAGACCCTTCACAAAAACAGATGATCATTAGCACATGAACAGATAACAGACATCATTAGTCACCAGAGAACTGAAAATGAAAGCCACTGTAAGAGTCTACTGTTCTCTCACTCCATACACTAAATATGAAGCGGCTGGGCACAGCAATTTGGCTAGGAGGTGTCTCTCCAACGGCTCAGGTGTTGAAGGCTTGGTCCCCAGTTGGTGGATCCAGTCACCGGGAGGTAATTACATCATGAGGGATCTGACATAATCAATGGGCTAATAGATCCATGGGCTCCTCATTTTCTCATGGTAGAGTCACAGCAGGTGGTGGCTCCTTGGCCTGTCCCTTGCCCTTGCAGGCTGAGGGGCAGCTGTGGACATCAGGCCTTACCCCAGGCTCATGGTTTTCCTCACTCCTGCCTGAACTATCCACAGATCTCCATTAGACTCTCCTTGAATTGATTGCAATCCCATTTTGGTTTCTGGGCATTCCTATCTAATCGCCCCCATCTTTGCCTTTCTCCTGGTGTGGCATCTGAAGTTTAAGGCGTCAGGTACCAAGGTATGTCACCTGCCTAAACCAATCAGATCTTTCTCGGGTTGGTCCAGTCTAAGCAGAGCACATGACACTCTTCACATACCTCCACTGTGGGAAACAAAGATCTCCACTTCATAATAAGAGCACCGGAGTAGCGAAAGTGAGTGTTTATTTTGTAGTTTATGACTTTGCACAGGGGAGTGTCAGCCTAGAATGGCAAGCACACTGAGCACAGAGGACAGTCTTTAAACCGTAACGAATGACCATCCTTTTCTTCCAGAGTAATCAGGAGGGACAATCTTACACGCCAGTTCCATCTTAATCTTTCCTCTGTTGCTTACATTTGCCTTTCTCTCAACAAAAACCCTGTCTGAATTCATCTTCACATTTTACATCCTGGTTACTTTAAGGTCTTTTAGACATGTGACCTTGCAGGTAAGCTTTGCTGTTGGCTGTTTATTACTGTAAACTGCTAGTTTGGGGGTGTATGTGTGTAGCTTTGCAGAGCTTGGTTGGGGGGCTAGCTAGATTGGCAGGCATTAGCCGAGTCTAGTGTTCTCTGTTCCTTTGTGGCTGGAGTTATGCTGGCCTCAGGCACCTTTCAATGGAAGACTGAAGATGCTCATGACCTCAGGTCTCCTGGCAGCCATCTTGTGACCATGAGGGAAACCAAGGAGAAAGCCACCACGGAGAAAGAGACATGAGGAACCAGCAGGGAGACTGAGTCAGTCTCTTAAAATAGCAAATGATCCTCATACTTAGTTCATATTTGGCCTTTCAACCATTTGCAAAACAGACCTGCAAGAGACGTATTAAAGACAGCGGCCCCTTCCTCCCTCCTCCCCGCCAACATTCTGCTTTGTTCTCTGCTCATTAGCACTTCTCTCTTGCATATACAACGGATGGAGCCACTTCTAGAATGAAAATCTAGCGCTTATCTTCCATGGCAGCCTTTATAACAACCTATCTTCTTGCCCTCCAGCCTGGCTCCATCTTTAATGTGTCAGCAATCCAGCTCCCCGGAAGAAAGTACCGGAGCACGATTGTTGAGTTGGGCTAATTAAAGATGTGTATCACTGGTGGGATTGTCTCTTTGGAGCCACAAAATTAATTATGTTTCTTTGTCCTGGTGACCAGATGTGGAAAACAAACCAACAGATGCAGGGTTCCCGGCTGCTGTTCTCCCAGCCTGTGGTCTCCAGTCCTGCTGGCTTTTGTCTTGGATTTTGTAGGGACCAGGGAATGGCTGCCTGGTGGGATCTAAAGAAAGGGACTTCGGATAGTCAACAGTACCTTGACACTGCTCATTCTGCTCCTGAGATGTGAGTCTGGACCAGAGACACAGGGATCCAGAAATGGATAGCAAGGCTGGGATCCCAGGGCTACATCCCGAGGACTGGTTCAGACTCTGCCAGTTATGTGGAGCCAATAGAGGAGCAGTGTGTAAAGACATCTGATGTCAAGCCGGACAACCTGAGTTTGAGCCCCAGAACTTACATGGTAGAATGGGAGGACTGACCTCACAAAGATGCCCATTGACCTACACACACACACACACACACACACACACACACACACACACACACGCACACACACACAGGCACATACACACACATAAAAAAATAAATGTAGTAACAATTTTTAAAGAGAAATGGACATGTTAGTTGTTATCAAAATAGAAAAATGAGGACTAGAGAGATGACCCAGTTGGTAAAGTACACGCCTTGCAATCATCAAGACCTGAGTTTGATCCCAGAAATGTAGAAAAGACACCACAATAGTACCCACCTGTGATCCTGGGGAGGCAGAAACAGACAGACACCTAAACGCACTGGCTTGCCAGCTTAAACTATCTGGTCAGCTTCAGCCCAACGAGAGACCAGTCTAAAAAGAAGTAACAGCCTTGCTGAAGAAATCCTAGGCTGTCACCCTGGCCTACACACATGTGCACCCTTGTGCACACACACCTTTCACACCTATGTGCCTACATGTGCACATCTTAAACATAGGAGATTGAACTGTCCCTGGTGGCACATACTTTAATCTCAGCATTTGGCAGGGTGAGGCAGGATGATCGTTAGTTTGAGGCCAACCTTTGCTTCATAGGGAGACCTTATCTCAAAAGAAAAGAAAAGAAAAAGAAAGGAGAAAAGAAAAAAGAGTCTGGAGAGGTGGTTCATTCAATAAAGTGCCTGTAACTGTCTGTAACTCCAGGAAATCTTCTGGCCTCCACAGGCACCTGCATTTATGTGCACACACCCGCACAGAGAAATAACACAAAAATACATACTTAAAATATTTTTTAATCTTTCAAAAAGAACCACATAGGGATCTTTCCAGGTTTTTCCCAGTGAGTTTCACAAATAGGTCATTTGTGATGTCAGGGTGGAAATATCCATATGATCACCCTCACTTCTGAAGCCAAGTGTAAGTTCAGGGGTCTCCAAGGCTCACCATTCCATGGGAAGACATAATAAAGTCACAGAGAGATTTATCTTCAGGTTACAGTTCATTATAGCAAGAAAGATACAGATTAAAATCACCAAGGAAAGAGTCATGGAGTTCCCAAAGAAAGATCTTTTAATTTCTCTATCCCAGTGGGCAGCCCTAACTTTTCCCAGCTGTGACATGTGACAATTGCCCTGGGTATTGCTATCTAGTGAGGCTCCCCAAAACCTTAGCATTTTGATACAGGTAGCCTAGGCTGGGTGATCCTCCTGCCTCAGCCTCCCTAGTCTTGGGAGTATAACACCAAGCCTCATGTGTTCGTAATATTTTTCTCTGCATATCTCTGGCTCTAGTGATATTGGGGTTGAAATGTATTCAGGACCTTAGCATATTAGGTAAATGTTCTACCACTGAGCCACACCCCAGCTCCTCACTGGGGGATTCTAGGCAGGTGCTCTACCACTGAACCACACCACCAGCCCCTCACTGGGGGATTCTAGGCATGTGCTTTACCATGGAACCATGTCTCCAGCTCTTTTTAAATGTTGTTACTGAGTAGTTGTTCATGTGTACCTACCAATGCTATAAATCACCCAGTGACCCCAGGATGGACATTTGAGATCACTGTAGCACAGGGCAGTTATGATAAACCTGCTGGGAATGTGCAGTCCACTAGACTGTGATGTCTGTACACACTCCTCCCTCCTGTCTGCTGAAAGAACATTCTGGGTCACTGGTCAGGGTGGACTTTAATGGACACCAGCAGTTTTCAAAAGCGGTTGTTTTTATTTATTCTTTGGAAGCTGCTGGAGCAATACTTTGTAGTGAGTTGGGACAAATAGATCTCAAGTTTTGGAGACGTGGAATCACGTTCTGGGACAGATCTAGCATCCCTGTACTAGAGGGTTAGAGGCAGTGAGGGTCACGAGACCAGCTTGTTTTTAGTGTGCTTGTCTACCATAGTTTGACTCTTGGGAGCAGATACACAGACAAGGTCTCCTTCAGACAGATCACATTCAACGTCTGTTTTGGTTACTCACCTGGTTACTGTGACAGACTATCTGGTAAAAAACAACTCGAGGAAGGGAGGGTTTGTTCTGGCTCACAGTCTGAGGGTGCACAGTCCATCACAGTGGGGAAGGCATGCCGGCAGGAACATGAGGCGGCTGGTCACATGGCATCCACAGTCAGGAAGCAGAGAGACATGCATGCTGGGGCTCAGCTCAATTTCTAATTTTTTTTTTTTTTTTTTTGGTTTTTCGAGACAGGGTTTCTCTGTGTAGCTTTGCGCCTTTCCTGGAACTCGCTTTGGAGACCAGGCTGGCCTCGAACTCACAGAGATCCCCCTGGCTCTGCCTCCCGAGTGCTGGGATTAAAGGCGTGCGCCACCACCGCCCGGCTCAATTTCTAATTTTTATTCAGTCTGCAATTTCAGCCCAAAGGATAATGTCACTCGTATTTAGGGTAGATCTTTCACCTCAATTAATCCAATCTAGAAATTCCCTCACAGACATGGCCAGAGATTTGTTTTCATGGTTATTTTAAATCCCTGTAAGCTGAAAGTCAAGATGAACCATCACTGTGGCCTAAACACGCACACACACACACACACACACACACACACACACACACATAGATACACACACACACACACGTACATGAACCACACATGCATTGTGTTGTGTGATACTTTTTTAGAGAGACAGTATCAAACACCTGCTCGCCCTAGACAGGGAACCAATGACAGACCAAAGTGATGATAACTCCAAAGTCCAGCTTGATGAATCAGTGAAGTTATTGGGGTTCCTTACAGATGTGTGGCGAAGGATTACTTACAGGAGCAGGGACTCAGAGACAGCTGCATCACCAGAAGTCCACCCCAATATGGACCCGTGAAAGCTGCAACCCTGGAGCCCAAGACTTCCAGGCAGCTCAACAAGTCGGAGTCTCGTGCAGGTCCCTTGGCCCCTCACCACCTCACTGCTTACATAAGCTTGGAGACGTGAAGCTGGTCCAATTCCCGGGACTCAGGAGTTGTCCATTTGTGGAGTCTAATCCTCCCTTTAGAATTTCCTGAGTCTTAAAAAAAACATATACTTATTTTTATTGATCTGAGTGCCTGCATGAGTTTATATGTATCCTGTGTGTGCAGAAGCCTGTGGAGTCCAGAAGAGGGCGTCAGATCCCCCGGAGTGCCTAGGAGCTGCTGTGTTGGGGCCAGGATTCTCTGTGAGGGCAGAAGGTGCTCTTGACTGCTGAGACGTCTCTCCAGCCATGGAACCTCCTAAGTCTTATCAACTTGGAGGGTATTGCTACACAACATAGTAACACAGACAGATACACTTATTATTCACTGTCTCTCTCTCACATACCAACCACACACACAAACACACACACACACACACACACACACACACACACACACACACGAGGCACATGCATGCATGCATGCATGCACACACAGAGATACACAGACACACACACACATAGACATACATACACAGACACACATACACACATAAACATATAGACAGACACAGACACACACAGAGACAGAGACACACATGCATGCACACATACACACACACCCAGACACATACACATAGACACATGCACATAGACACGGACACAGACAGACAGACACACACATTTCTTGGTGCCTTTGTAGCAAATGGGTAACAAAGGGCCTCCTTCCCAAGTCCAGAGAACACAGAGGGTCCAAAACACGCCCAATGTTTCTTCATCTTACCAGATCCTGGATTAGTCCCCTCCAGCTGAATCTGAGTCGACTGTAGAAGTCACATCCTTGGGAGTAAATTAGAGGTTTTGGGTTTCAGAGGACTTATGAAGAGAACATGATGGACCAAACCCCTCATTTCCAGATAAAGAAACCATCGAGGGGGTGGGGACAGGCTCCCTGCCAACGCCTCTCTGCTCCAGAGCATCTGTTGGCAGATCGGATGAGGTGGCTAAAGGTTTACAATTAATGTAATGAATGTCATTCCGTGGGCACCCTGCAAAATTGCCAGCTTAGGAAGGCTAAAGTGAGATCTTGTCGGCTCACATTTTAAGCTCTGTGATTAACCAACTACATGACTTGAAGTCACAAAAAAGGTTTGGAATACTCTCTGGCAGCGCTAAGGACTCACTGGCATCTGCAGCGGAATGTGGGGAGAGTGTCGAGATTTGGTTGCTGTCTGCCTGGCTTTGAAGAAGACAGGGCAAGGGGTCGGGGAGATGCCGTAGTGGGTAAAGCACTTGCCGTGCGAGCAGGAGGACCTGAGTTTGAATCCCCAGGACCCGTGTAGAGCTGGGCTTACAGCATGTGTTTACAATCTCAGCACTCCCGTAGACAGACAGGAGTGGAGACAGGAGAATCCCGGGAGCCTTCAGGACAGCTAGCCTGGTCTATGGAGTGGCAAAACAAGAGACCCTGTCTCAGGCAAGGTGAAGATAAGGACACGCACCCGAAGTTGTCCTCTGTCTGCCACACGCACATGAACACACACACACACACGCACACACGCACACACACAAGCAGGACAGTTTTAAAAGAGTAATAATTCAAGATAAAAACCAAAGAGTGGCACACTGGCTCCCAGATCCCTGTTTGTGGACCCAGAACACCTTCATCACTGTGGCTTTCTCATGGCTGGGTTCCAGCTTTTAAAAAAATTTAAAAATGAATTAAAAATATTATATTAATGTATGATCTATGTACGTGGTACATGTGTATACATGAATATGCAGGTGTGTGTACCCATGTGCGTGCGTGCAGAGGCCAGAGCAGGACTTTGGATATTTTTCTTTGTTGCGCTCCACTTTACACCTTTCAGACAGAGTCTCTCTCTGAGTGGGGAGTTGCTGCCCTAGTTAGGCTGGCCAGCCAACGATTTCCTGGAATCAGCCTGTCTCTATCCCCAAAGGCTCCACCCCCAAAAGGTTACATGCACACACCATCATGTCTGACTTCTTACATGGATTCTGGGGGCTTGAATTCAGGTCCTCATGCTTGCAGAGCATAGCTTTTGTTCACTGAGCTGTCTCCCCCAGCCCCTAGGCTGAACTTTCACGGCTCTGTTTCTGTTTTGCATTTGTTTCTGAAAGCCTGCTCTCAGCCCGGCATGCAGATTATGGGTGCACACGTATAATCGTGCTGGTATTATATGCTTGCACATAAAACCTGGCGACTTTCAGATCTCATTAGTTTTCAGTTTGATAAATCCCCCTCCAGGATTAACCTGACAAAGAAATGGTTTATACTTTAAGAATCTAGTGGCCGCGCATCTGCCTTCTAGAGCATTAGCTTAATTATTAAACACACTCAGGGCTCCTTGGGAACTGACTCTCTATCCTTGTTTGGCAAGGAAGCACATTTATTAGCTACTATCATCCTTGTACAGTTTGAGTGTGAAATGTCCTCCTGTTCTGGGATCCTGGGGAGAGGTGAACAAATGTCTACTCTCTCCAGACAGAGAATCAATGGTAGACCAAAACAGAGATTCTACCCAAATCCAACTTGATCGATGAGTTTGTTGGGTTTACTCACAAAAATCCTGGATGATTCAAAGGCAGCTGCATCACCAAACAGCTCACCTCAGCATGGGTGACAGATGACTCACAAAAACCTCATCTCCTTGGGCTGGAGAGATAGTTCAGCAGTTAAGAACATATATTGCTCTTGCAGAGGACCCAAGTTCATGTCCCAGCAACCATGTTGGGCAATTCACAGGCATCTGTGACAGAAGCTCCCATGGGTTTAATGCCCTCTTCTGGACTCCACAAGAAGCTGCACTCATATGTGCACTTCCCACAGACAGACAGGCAGGCAGATGCACGCAGGCAGACACACAGATTTAAAAATAAAATAAAGCTTTGAAAAAGAAAACTGCATCCCTGGAGATCCCTCCAGGACTTGTAAGCAGCTCAGCAGACCTGAGAGTCTCTTCTCTCCAACAACTATTACAACTTACTTAAAGTTGGGAAGGGCCTTGTGCATCCTGTTGGTTTCAGCAACCCCTGAGATTTGTGAATTGTTTACTACTTGAGCCTGTCAAGGTTCGTCATCTCTTAAGTCTTAATGATCCTCTTTCCAGGATGGAATGTTGTTGGAAACTGTTACAGGACACCTCCATAGATTCATGTGTGTACTTGGCTCCCAGTTAGCAAAGCTTTGTGTGGAAATTTTGGAATGTGAAGCCTAGCTGACGGATGTAAGAACATAGAAGTGTAGGCTGGGCTCAACTTCCAGCCATGTACTCTGATCCTGGTCCATTTAGATGCAAGTCAGGCTACATGCTTCCACAGCCATGAGTTCCATCATGTTTTTCCCAGCACAGTAGACTCTATTCTCTCAAACCGGAAGTCAAAATAAGGCCTCCTTCCCTTCGGTTGCTTCAGTCAGGTATTTTATCACAGTGTGGAGAAAAGTAGCTAATACTTGCTCATTCATGCGAACTGGTTCATCTCAGCATTCAAAACCATGAGGTAGCAAAGACAGATAGTGTACATGCATCCTAGGACTTAAGGGTCTCAAGGGGCCATGCCCCAGGGACATGTACTTCAAGGTCATAGGCAGGTGTAACAATTACCTTACTAGGGGCGATGCTTCAGGACATGGCTAGAACAGCCACCCACTACAGTCAACAGCACTCCTTCCCATCCTCCAGCTCTTAGCTTCTATGTTCCCTGACCTTTGGGGGGTTCATATAGATGTCTCATTTAGGACAGAGAACTCAATAGCCACTTTTTCTCTTCACTTTGACCAGTTTTTGAGTCTTAGCACTAACTGCTAACCTTCAGAAAGAGGCTTCCCTAGGCAAGGTTGGGCGCAGCACTCATCTATTTAAATACCCAGCAGGCAGTTTGACAAGATGTCTATTTAGCAAGACGACAGTAGTCGTCATCGTAGTAGGCTCCTCTCTAGGGCCTACAGTCTTCCAAGCCATGAACTTTTGATGGGATTAACAGTACTAGGCATGAATCCCCTGCAGTGGAGAGGGCCACAGGTTCAATGCAAAAGTGATTGGTTACCCCATAACCTTCACGCCACTACTGCGTTAGTAGACACAGATTGCCGGGAGGTTGACATGCAGGGTTTGTTGCTGGGCAATACCGCTGATGTCCTGTCTCCTCTAGTGATCTCCATAGATCTCAGAACTATAAAAACCAGCCTTGGCCCACACTTGAGACACGGTTAAAGCCAAGTGATGTTTCAAAGTCCCTTGTTAAGGGAAATGTGAACAAAGAGATTTTACTCATTGAATTACGTCTATGCTGCCCGGTCCTTATTCACCTTCCCCAAGCACAAGACACTCCTCCACTGGGGTCTTCTCATCTTCCATGGTTTTATTTGTGCTGCGTCTCTTCAGGACCCAACACAGGACCTGGCAGCTGTTGGATGGAGTAAATGGGGCATGGGCTGTTTCCAGAGTCATGACGACAAGGTGGGTGGGTCTGGGCTGTATGAGACAGGTAGCTGAGCAAGTCAGTAAGCAACATTGCTCCATGGTCTCTGCTTCAGTTTCTGCCTTGGCTTCTCTCAGTGAGGGACTATAGCCTGTAAGCTAAAACCTTATCCTCAAGGTGATTTTGGTCATGGTATTTATCATAGCATCGGATACCAAACTAGAATGGTGTTTTAACATCCAAGAAAAGAGTCAGCTAGACCAAAGACTCTCTTACCTGTTCAAGCTGCCTGCAAGTCCTGCAGCAAGCTCCAGGGTTCCAGCTTTTGTGAGCTGTCTCCTTTGCTGGGGTGGGCTTCAGTGATGCAGCTGCCTTCGAGTCCTCCCTGCTGCCATACATCACCCCTTACCCATTGTCTTAGTCACTCCTGCTGTGAGGAGACACCATGACCACAACAACTCTTAAAAAGGAAGACATTTAATTTGGGCTGGCTTACAGTTTCAGAGGGTTAATCCATTATCCTCGTGGTGGGGAGCATGGAGGCATGCAGGCAATCACGGTGCTGGAGCAGTAGCTGAGAGTTCTACATCCTGATCTGCAGGCAGCAGGAAGAAAGAGACACTGGGTCTGGCTCGGGGTTCTGAGACCTCAAAGCCCACCCCAGTGAGGCACTTCCTCTAACAAGGCTGCAACTACCCCAACAAGGCCACACCTCCTAATCCTAAGTAGTGCCATTCTGTGATGACTGAGCAGTGAAATATATGAGCCTATGGGGACCATTCTTATTCAAACCACCACACCCATACTCCAAATTCCTATAAAAAGTATTGCTATTTTAATCTCTTGTCAGATTTCCCTATATGATGAGTAGATGTTTGTTGACATCACTCCAGGAAAAGTCACACAATACATATCCCCTGTGCGCAAACCACAGCCAGGCCCTGAAGGTCTGGAGCCTCCATGGACAGCAGGTAGATGCTCAGAATTCAGAGGCACATTTGACATCTCTTAGACTGGGACCTCCACAAAACCAACTCTGGGCTAAGAACTTGAGACAGATGGTGGTAACGATGTCAACAAACGGTGCATTCACTTCTTCTTGTAGTCACAGCATAAATACCTGACAAAATCAGTTTCGTGGAGGGAGAGCTGGCTTGGGCTCGTAGTATATGATAGCAGGGAAGGGATGGCAGGAATGTGGAGTGGGTCAGATGGCACCTGCAGTCAGGAAGCAGAGTGATGCATGCTGGGACCCTGTTCACTTTCTCTTTTTTACTCAGTTCAGGGTCCCAGACCATGAGATGGTGTCACTCACATTTAGGGTGGGTCTTCCTCACCTCACTTAATCTAATCTAGAAACTCCCTCGTAGGTGTGCCAAGAAGTGTGTCTCCTAGGTGATTCTCGATCCTGTCTAGTTGACAACCAGCATTACCCATGGCAGTGTATTATTCGATCGCCTCTTTGATGTGGCCAGATAATTGGCAGAAGCTGCTCAAAAGGATGGAGGTTTTTTTTGGTCCATGGTTTCAGAGCACACAAGGTGGGGAAGGCATGCCTGGCACGTGGTGGAGGTTCCTCACGTGATGGCAGACCAGGACACAGAGGCAGCAGTTGTAAACAGGCCCCAACTTTCTTTTCACACTCCTGCAAAATCAATGACAAAAACCAGGCATCAAGGGGCTGGGGAGATAGTTCAGTTTGTAAAGTGCTTGCCACAGAATCACAAGGCCCTGAGTTTGATTCTCGGATTACACACACACACACACACACACACACACACACACACGCACACGCACACGCACACACACAGGCCGGTCATCTTAGCACTCAGGAGGCTACATGGCAACTCTGTCAACAGCAGCAAAACTGTCCCAGCAAGTGAGTGTGGTTGGGATGGGGGGGGGAGCCCTGGGTGGGTGGGGGATCTGAGAGTTCTCTATTCTGTAAAGCCCCCACCTCCAGTCTTGCTGGTCCATGAAAAGTCACAGCCCAGCCCGGGTCCGATGGACTACTGACTGTGGCATCTGGGACTCAGGGGTCAGTCCTACCCCCAGTACTGTTTATTCTCCTCAGTGCTCCCCTGACAAGCTTGGAAGGAAAACGTGTTATCGCATTCTGCCCTTCTCCTCAGCCTCTTCAAGTGAAACTCCTAAGCTACCTCTGCGGGGATTTTTTTTTTTTTTTTGGAATATATTTCTATGTGATTTGGGATCATTTAGTAATTTTCCAGAAATACATTAACGGCTGCCTGCCTTTTTATGTAAATATTGTTTCCCCATTATAAAAATGATAACGATATTTGCCGTTTATTAAATACACGCTGTATGCCAGGCGCTGCAACCTGGGAGGATGGATGCTGTTATTGTCCTCATTTTTCAAATGAATAAACTGAAATTCAAATAAATATCTCCTGCAAGGTCACTTTTGAATTGATGTTGTCAAATCTGTCTGTCTCTGGGAGACAGGAGAGAATTAGATGCATGAAGCCATTCCCAGCCCCACTTCCCTTGTATTTCTTTGTGTGTGTGTGTGCGTGTGCGTGTGTATGTATGTGTGTGTGTGTGTGTGTGTGTGTGTGTGTGTGCTCGCAGTGCGTAGGCCATAGGTCAACATCAGATATCTTTCATAATTTCTCTCCATTTTATTTTTGGAGACAGGGTCTCTTGCTGAACACAGAGCTTATTAGTTCACTCAGGTTGACTGGCCATCGTACTCCCGTGATCCACCTGCCTCTGCCTCCCTAGCACTGGGATTATGAAGGTAAATGGCACCGTGCCTGGCTTTTTGTGTGGGTGCTGGGGATTCAAATTCAGGCCCTCACGTGTGCTTGCACAAGAAGCACTGTCCTGGGTGAGCTGTTTCCCAGTGCTTGAGCTCCTCTTCCAAAGAGTGTGGAAAGTGCAATCATTTATTTACATCTCTTGTAGACAGGTGTGGCCACGGGACCAGTTTTGACCATCAGATATAAGCACTAAGGATTGAGAAGAGGCTTGGAGGCAGAGTCTGCCATTCACATTCTGCTCTTCATTCTGCTTGGAATATTGGTCTGATACCCAACATTATAGCAGCCGCATTGTGGGGATGAGGTTAATTCCATAATGCCAAGGATGGTGGAGCAGGAAGTTGAAGTGACCTGGATTTTTTTTTTTTTTTCGAGACAGGGTTTCTCTGTGTAGCTTTGCGCCTTTCCTGGATCTCGCTCTGTAGACCAGGCTGGCCTCGAACTCACAGAGATTTGCCTGGCTCTGCCTCCCGAGTGCTGGGATTAAAGGCGTGCGCCACCACCGCCCGGCAACCTGGATTTTTTTATGACGTCATGAGCTTCCACCCCAGGACAATTATTTTGTGAGGTAAATACACGTGTTTCCTATAGCATTTGTTGCTGGTTAGTTGGCTTTCCTTAGGCAAACACTGAGACCAACTTCCAAGATCCACAGAGTTACCAAGTAAACACTCTCTTCCCAAGTTGCTTTTGGTCAGTGTTCATCACAGCAACAGAGAAGCTGAACTAGAACAGAAGGGGAGTCATTTTCCTCAGTGGGACAGCCACTGGTAAGTCATTCATGCTTCTGTAAGGGACCCCACCCAGACTCACACAGACCATCCTAATGAAATCCAATGGCTCTCAGACTAACAGCAACAACAACACTAAAAATACCCCCAGCAGCCGGGGTGGTGGTTGTGGCGCACCCCTTTAATCTTAGCATTTGGGAGGCAGAGGCAGGCAGATCTCTGTAAATTTGAGGCCAACCTGGTCTACAGAGCAGTTCCAGGATGGTCAGGACTACACAGAGAAATCCTGTCTTGAAAAATCTAAATAATAATAATTATTATTATTATTATTATTATTACTATTATTACCCCAACCTGCAGTGTTCATCATTAAAAATACTTTACTACATCTATTTATTTATTTGGATGTGTGAATGAATGCCCATGACTGCATCATGGTGTGTGTGTGTGTGTGTGTGTGTGTGTGTGTGTAAGTCAGAGGATAACTTGTGTGAGGATGTTCTCCCATTCTACCATATGGGGTCCAGGGATCAAACTCAGGTTGTCAGGCTGGTGGCAAATGCTTTACCCTCTGAGCCTGAGCCATCTTGCTGGCCCCATAGCATTCACCTTTAAAATGGAAATAAAAATACCATATATCACTGGACGGGGGTGGCGCACGCCTTTAATCCCACCACTGGGGAGCCAGAGCCAGGCAGATCTCTGTGAGTTCGAGGCCAGCCTGGGCTACAGCGCGAGATC
Organism: Peromyscus californicus insignis; assembly: GCF_007827085.1. Taxonomy (NCBI): domain Eukaryota; kingdom Metazoa; phylum Chordata; class Mammalia; order Rodentia; family Cricetidae; genus Peromyscus; species Peromyscus californicus. The sequence continues at coordinate 37,702,427 of NW_026294540.1, read as the reverse complement.
CAGGACAGGCACCAAAACTACACAGGGAAACCCTGTCTCGAAAACAAACAAACAATATATATATATGTTATATATATATATATATATATATATAACATATATATATATAGACATATATATGTAATATACCATATATCTCCTGACACTTAACTAGGAACAAACAAGTTAACATCTGTAACTGCACAGCACAGAGAAAGGGCTCATTAAATATTAAATTGATGATGATGTGGTTGTGGTGGTTGTTTTCTTGTTGTGACAAAAATCTGACAAAGGTGACTTAAGTGGGAGATAGTTTGGTTGTTAAGAGCGCTTGCTGCTCTTCCAGAGGACTTGAGTTTGGTTCCCATCACTCACATCAGGCAGCTCACAACCATGTGTAACTCCAGCTCAAGGGGATCTGACTTCTTCTTCTGGCTTTGCAGGCACACATGCACACACACACACACACACACACACACACACACACACACACACAGAAAGAGACAGACAGACAGAGAGAGAGAGAGAGACAGACAGACAGACAGAGACACATAAATAACAAAAATAAATATTTAAAAACATGAAAAATGTAAAGAGCAACTTAAGGAAGGAAAGGCTCATGGTTTATAGGCACAGGCCATCATGGCGGGGAAGGCATGGCGACAGGAGTGTGACGGTCACGTGGCATCCACAGTCAGGAAGCAAGAGAGAGATGGATGATGGTGGTCAGCTCACTTTCTCCTTTTTCTTCAGTCCAGGACCCCAGCCAGTGGGAACCGGTGCCGCTCACCTTCAGGGTAGGTGTTCCCTCTTCAGTTAGTCCTTCTGCGGACACCCCCTTCCCTCACAGACAGCATAGAGGTGGGTCTCCTAGGCGATTCTAAATCCTGTCAGGCTGACAATCGGGAGCGGTGACTAACATTATAGTCAGTGGATGACAGCAGAAAGAGCATGCGTCTGAGGCTGGGGGGTGTTCCTGACACCTGTGCTCGCTGGCAAGGTAACTGGATTGCTCAACCTTATGGAGCCTCCGTTTTGCAATGGGGAAATCAGGATTAAAAATATCCATGATATTGCTCAGGGGAATAAGTCACATCAAGTCTTCTAAATGCCAGCACTGGACCCACTCGTAAAGGCACGCTCTCCTGGGAATTAGGATCTGTTTTTGGCAAATACAGAGGAACAGGTTTCAAACTGAAAATATTGATTCAGAACTTATTTTGATCTCAGCCCACAAGGAGCGTTAATCTTTTCTTTCTTTCTTTTTTTAACTCACTGGGTCTGATTTTTGCCACTTGGGAGTGCAAAAACCAGGGTGCTAAAGTATGTGGTAACTATGAGAACACGGCCCACAGAGTCAACTACGCAGGGCTCACAGGGGCTCACGGGGACTGAAGCGACAATCACAGACCCTGTGTGGGTCTGAGCTGTGTCCTCTGCCTATACGTTATGGTTGTGTAGCTGGGTGTTCTTGTGGGACTCCTAGCAGTGTGTGTGTGTGTGTGTGTGTGTGTGTGTGTGTGTGTGTGTGTGTGTGTGTCTGACTCTTTTGCCTACTTTTGGGACCCTTTTCTTCCTACTGGGTTGCCTCATCCAGCCTTGATAGGAGGGTTTGTGCCTACCTAGTCTTATTGTGACTTGTTATGCCATGCTGATGGTCCTGGGAGGCCTGATCTTTCGTTGAAGGTAAACAGAGTAGGAGTAGATCTGGGGGAGAGGGGAGATGGGAGACTGGGAGGAGTGGAGAGGGGAAATTGTGGTTCGGATATAATGTATGAGAATAATAATAATGATAATAATAATAATAATAATTATAATAATAATAATAAGGAGTACATGGTTGGTAACTAATCATACATGGTACCGTCTCCCTTCAGAAAGAGTGACTTGGGTTGAGAATGATGGTGCATGCCTGTATTCCTATCACTGGGGAAGTTGAGGCAGGAGGATTGCAAGTTCAAGGGCAGCCTGGGCTATATGGTCAAAGTCTGTCTCATAACCACAGTGAAAGTAGCCCAGGCTGTCTACTCCAGAAATACCATACCCAGGTTCGGGCGCAGCCCCCCTTACACTCAGATGGTGCCTCCTGGGCCAGCTGGCGTTATCTCAAGGTGCCTTGGTTGGTTCATTGGTAAAAGCTTCAACGAGGACCACGAGAGAGAGTCTATCCGTACCCAGTGGTCAGCGTGATGCTGGGCTGTTGTGGGCTGATGCGGACGTGAGCAGATAATCTTCTGGGATTCTAACCGTTTCTCAGAAATTCTGTTTTAAAGTCAATTGTGTGTGTGTGGTGTATATACATAAGTATATAGGTGTTTATACTCTTATGCGTGTGAAGACATTGGGTGTTCTCCATCTTACTGCTTTGAGAGGGTCTTTCACCAAACCGGAAGTTCACCATTTTGGCTAGGCAGGCTGACCTAGTGAGCTCCTGAGATGCGCCTATCTCTGCCTGCTAATGCTGGGGCTACATGCCTGGCTTTTTTATTTGGATTTATTTCAATTAATTAATTAATTAATTAATATTTACGTCCATTTTTATATTTATTCTATTTATTTTATTCTATTCATTTTTATTTTAAATTTGAATCCCTTTTAGGTCCTTATGCTTGCCTAACAAGTGCACTTAGCCATGAAGCCCTCTCCACCGTCTCTTAGTCAACCTTTAACAATTGTTTTTATTTATGTGTCTGTGTGAGTACATATGCCATATGGAGGCCAGAAGAGAGTGTCAGATCCCCTAGAGCTGGAGTTACAGGCGGTTGTGGGCCACCTGATGTGGGTGCTGGGAACTGATTTTGGGTCCTCTGGAAGAAGAGCAGCAAATAGCCATAACCACTGAACCACCCGGCCCTTGATTAACCGATGTGTGTGAATGTTTATATGTGTGCATAACAGAGGCCAAAGGCCAACTCTGGTCATCATTCCTCCAGAGCTATCTCTCTTGCTCTTTGAGATCCGCTCTCGCACTTGCCGGGACCTTACCTGATTAGACCGGCCAGCCTCGAACCCCAGGTGATCCACCTGACTCTGCCTCCCTCCACAGCACTGGGATTACAGGTTCAGGCCTCCATTGCCTGGCTTTTTATGTGCATTTCAAGGATCAAACTCAGGTCCTCATGCTTGCAGGGCAAACCCTTTACTGACTGAGCCATCCCCCCAGCTCCTGATCGTCGTAATTCTTCCATTTGTTTTATTTGTAATTGTGTGTAAGTGTGGGTATGTGCACACAAGTGTGTTGTTCTTTCCCTGGGTGCCCCTCTTCCTACTAACCCGGTGCTTAACTCTATGTTATAATTTCTTCTTCAAATCTACTTCATACTGGCTCATCCTGAAATCCTTCTCTGCGGCCAAGTCAAGACTCCGGTTTTCACTTATGACCCCGAGCTGGGGTGTTTCTCTGGACCACACCTCGTCTGGCTGCTGCTGACAATCTCATCCTCTGCAGGGGTTCATGGGGCCATCTTGGGACTCTGGCTAGTCTCTTGAGAATGAGTTGTCATAGAACTATTGAACCTGGTCCCCGAACCTGTCTAACTTCCTGTTTCACTGTATGACGTCTCCCACGCACTTGATGTCACGAGACATATCTCTGCCATGCTCTCAGACCCCAGAACCTTGAACGACGTGAACAGCTGCTTTTCTTTACATAACACCCAGCCTCAGGTGTTTTGTGATTACAAGAGCACTACTGATACATCGCCTTCCAACCTCTACTCACTAATATGTGTGTGTGTGAACGTGCAGATGTGTTACATGTTCATGTGTGTGCAGTTGTGAGCATGCACACACGGAGGCCAGAGGACAATCTCAGCTGTCATTCCTGATGCCATCTACCTTTGAGACAAGCAAATAATGTGATTTGCTCACCAGTGACCCCCAGGGACCCTCCTGTCTGCCTGCCTCTCCTCTCCCACCCCGCAGCACTGGGATTCCAAACACTGACCACTATGCCTATTTTTTTTATTTTACTTTATTTTCTAATGAGCTTATTTATTTTATTTTTATTTACTTATTTTTGTTTTTGTTCTGTTTTGTTGTTTTTTGAGACAAGGTTTCTTTGTGTAGCTTTTGGTGCCTGTCCTGGAGCTCATTCTGTAGACCAGGCTGGCCTTGACCTCACAGAGATCCACCTGCCTCTGCCTCCTGAGTGCTGGGATTAAAGGCGTGCGCCACCACCGCCCGGCTTATTTTTATTTTTATTTTTATTTTTTGTTTTTTCGAGACAGGGTTTCTCTGTGTAGCTTTGCGCCTTTCCTGGAACTCACTTGGTAGCCCAGGCTGGCCTCGAACTCACAGAGATCCGCCTGGCTCTGCCTCCCGAGTGCTGGGATTAAAGGCGTGCGCCACCACAGCCCGGCTTATTTTTATTTTTTTAATGAGCTCAGGGATTGAACTCAGGTTACTACCCAGCCCCACATGTATTTGTTACATACCTGCTTTGTTGTGGGAGCTTGAGATACAGTAAGGACCAGGGGGGTCTGAGTTCTAGTCACATGCGTGAGACTTTTCTACTGTGGGGAGAGATGTACTCAAGAAATGAGCAACAAGTATAGAAATGTTATCAATGACAAATGCTGAAAAAGAAAAGCCCAACTAGGGTGAGTGTGTGTGTGTGTGTGTGTGTGTGTGTGTGTGTGTGTGTGTGTGTGTGTGTTTATGAGCACCCCTGCCTGATATGGGTGCTGGGAACCAAAACTGGGTCCTCTGGAAAAGCAGCAAATGTTCTTAAGCACTCAGCCATCTCCCCAGCCCCTAAAACTAGATTCTTAATAGAGTCTCCCAGAAGATCTACTTGTGCACGGTGAGAATGAGAAAGAGGGTCACTTAGGGACTACGCCTGGAACACCATCTCCCACAAGCAGCGTGTGTTCCAGGAACACAGGAGGTTCAGGCAGGTCCGGGTGGAGAGAGGCTGGAAAGCCCCAGGGGAGGGGCCAGAAGCCCCTCGGAGCTGTTTTAATTGAAAGATCCCCTCTTCAGCATGTTCTCTGAAGGCAGCAGGGTGGCTTTGAATTAAACATGAGTGGTAATTTATTTATCAAGTCTTTGAAAATGTGTGTGTGTGTGTGTGTCTCTCTCTGACTCTGATTCCATGCGCTGCTCCTGTTAACCCTTTCCAGGCATCTTGACCAGGGTTTGCCCGGATCATCCTTTGCCCAGTCCATCTATGGAGGAAGCATGTGTCTGAAGCAGGGAGAAGAGTGATGCAGGTTCACCGGGAAGTAGATCAAGGAGGGCCCAAAGGTCACGGGACTCTTACATTTCCCGCTGACTTGCTCCTCCAGGCCCCATCCTTTCTTGGGTTTTTTGGACATCAGAGCTTCTGCCTCTTTGCTGTGGGTCCTCAAGTGACTCACGGGGCATGAGCTCCTCTACCTCTGTATTACTTTCCCTGGTGTGATAAACCACCAGACAAAAGCAGCTTAGGGAAGGAGGAATTTGTCCTGGCTTACGGTTCGAAGGTACACAGTCCATCACGACGGGAAGACACAGCGGCTGGAGGGGGAGGCAGCTGGTCCAACGGCGTCCACAATTAGGAAGCCGAGAGAGATGCGGGGTGGTGGCCAGTTTTCTTTCTCCTTCTTGATCAGCCCATGGGATGCTACTGCTTGTTTAGGGTGAGACTTCCAACCTTGACTAGCTTAGTCTAGGCAATCTCTCAGAGGCGTGTTTAAAGGCTTGTCTCCTACATGATTCTACATCCTGTTGACCGTCAGCATTAACCATCACAATCCCTTAGGACCTGTTAGGATTTGAACCTGGTGCCTCCCACAGACTGGCGTTTTGAATGCTTGTTCCCCTGCAGGTGGCACTCTTTGAAAGGCTGTGTAACCTTTAGAAGGTGGGTCCTGACTGGAGAAACTCAGTCACTAGGGGTGGGGCCTTGAAGGTTGTACCAGAACCTGGTTACTAGCTCCCTCTCTGCTTTCTGGTCCACCATGATGTGAACAGCTTGGGCCACACACTCCGATAGCTACCAGGTGAGCTCCCTTCCCCCACTATGATGGACTAAAACCTTCTGAAACCGTGAGCTGAAATAAATCTTGCACCCTGTAAATTTCTGTTGCGTATTGTCGCCACAGTGATGCAAAAGTAGTAAATACAGGGGTCAGAACAGAAAGGGACAGTGTGAGACTCCCTTTGAGGTATCCTTTGGACTCTGATGTCCCAGGCTACCCAGAAATCTCAGGGTGTGTTCTAGTGTTATTTCTGTTGCAGTGATAAAATGTCCTTGACAAAAAGTAACTTCAGGAAGAAAGTGTATGTTTTAGCTCAGAGTTCCAGGTTACTTACTGTCCATCATAGTCAGTGTGGTGAGTAAGAATGTCCCCCATAGGCTCAGATGTTTTAATAGTTTATCCCCAGTTGGTGGTGATGTTTGGTTGGTGGTGATGTCTAGGAGGCAGTGTGTCACTAAGGGTGGGCTTAGAAGTTTCAAAAGCCACATGCTGCTAAGTGAATTAAGATTCACTCTGTCTGCTTTCCTGCTTGTGGTTCAAGCCGTGAACTGGCTTCCTGCCCCTGCCGTCATGCCTTCACTCTGCCGTCATGGATTCTTACTCTCTGGAACCGTAAGTCCCAGTAAACTCTTTCTTCTGTAAGTTGTCTTGGTCACAGCAACAGAAAAGTAAGCAGTCTGGTGGGGAAGCCAAGACAGGAGTCTGAAGCCGCTAGTCCTTCACATCCCAGGTCAGAGATGGTGAATGCACACACATTTAGTGCTCACCTAGCTTTCTCTACTCTTTAACAGTCCAGAGCTAAGGCATAATTAAGACAGTCCCTGGCAGACATGCCCAGAGGCCAACCCGGTGCAGACAATCCCTCACTGAGCCTCTCTGCCCAGGTAATTCTAGGTTAACAGTTACCTGATGTTCACAGGCGGAGCCTAATCTTGCTTACAGTTTCCTCCTCAAGCGCCTACATCTCTTGGCTTCCTGGGTACCCTGGGGTCTTCTTAGCCTGGACACTAAGATATTCAGGGCACCTAACATTCTTAGTCACTTCAGCCATAGTGGCACGGGAGTAGGTTAATTGGTCTGGCTTCCTGGTGTTGTGGTGAATCAGTCTTGAGGCTCAGTCCTCAGGGGGATGCTGCTTGCCAGGACATGCCTCTCTGGTTGTCCCTTCCTTCCGCCTTGGTTATTATTGTTTTCTTTGGGAGGTCTGTACCATGTCCCTCTCTCCACAGAAACTAAACTCACAGACAAGAGAAAATGAGGAAACCACAGAGGAACTTCAGCACGGAACCCTGAGCCATCTCTGTGTGCTGGGAGTGAATTCCTGGAGTGCCAGTGTGGTGAGCCCCAGGTGGACACAGGAGCCTGCTTTCTGGTGTTAATCTCAAAGATTTGAGGAGAAAGACCACCAACCCAAATCATCAGGGCCCAATTAATTAAAGCAAAGCAATTAGTTAAAGCAATCTTTTTAATTTGTGTACACCAGCTGCCTCCACCTAAGGCAGGGTTCAAGAGGTCAGCATTGGACATGGGGAAGATAAGGATTTTTATAGCTCAGGGGTAGGAGGTTTCCAAATGGGGAATTGGGGGGCAAATGGGCAAGGTTACAGAAGCAGAACATAACAAGGTGGTCCTAACGACCTCCTGAAACAAAGGCATGGCTGGGTTACAGGTGGGGCACAGCCCAGGCCTTGAGAAACAGAGATTTAATCATAAACAGGAATGAGCCTAGTTGGCCTTCACTATAAGATGACTTTCAAGCCCAAGATGGAGGCAGGCTTGTTTATCATTGGCTCTGGCATCAGGCACTCCAGAGAGCATGTGCCCCTGGCATTGAAACAACGCAAAGTGTGCATTTTCTCAGCTCTGGTATCATCATCTCCATAGATGAACAGTTGGCTCAGCAAGGTACCCAGGGTGGGTGGGATCCTGGAGTCCCCAGCAGCTCAGGAGGGAAGTGTTCTGCCAGCCCTTGCTTGCCACCTGCCTCTGCCTGCCTGGAATATCATCCCTGTAAGAAGTGGAGGTGTCACCCAGCCCTGACCCACTGGCTTTTGAGGCTTGTGGCAGAGCAGACGTGTGCATCCAGCGACAGTCCCAGGTTCTTTGGTTGTATAGTGTGTCAGTACAGGTCATAGATCTAAAATGGCTGGCCGCTGGTGGTCATGAAAGCCACCTCCTCCTAGAGCAGACGACAGTCTCCAGAGTTCTCTGGGATGCCAGGTATTTCAGTGTGCTAATGTCGGGGGAGCCACCTCTGCCCCCACTTGTTTCTTTCTTTATTTTTGTTTGTGCTTGTGTGTACGTGTGTGTGCAAGCCAGAGGTCAATACCAACAACTTTTCCACTCTATATTTTGAGACCCGGTCTCTCCCTGAATCTGGAGCTCACCAATTTGGCCAGACTGGCTGCGAGTGTAAATATGTGCCACTCTGCTCAGCCTCTTTTTTTTTTTTTTTACATTTATTTCATTTTAGTGTGTGTGTGTGTGTGTGTGTGTGTGTGTGTGTGTGTGTGTGTGCATCTTTCATGCGTGTGTGGACATGTGCACATGCCATGACATGCATGTGGAGGTCAAAGGTGATTTGGTTGGTTCTCTCCTTCAACTACATGGGTCTCAGGAATTGAACTTGGCTTATTAGGCTCAGTGGGAAATGCTTAAACCCACTGAGCCATCTTGCTGGCCCTGCACTGAAACTTTTCCTGTAGGTTCTGGGGGCTCAGATTCAGATCAGTATGCGTTTACAGCAAACACTTTACCAACTGAATCATTTCCTATCCCTTTCCTCCTCATACCCCTACTTCTAAGTACTTCCAACTTGGGACAGCATCACGCAGAGTGGCCATACAGTGGCTCCCCAAAGCAGCAGGGCACAGCTGGACAACTTGATTATCTTACCTAATGAACTCTAAAATATCTCCACCCCCTGTGACAACTGTATTTTCTCCCTAAAATTGTTACTGATTCTTCATATGGGGAAACGTAAGTGGGATGGAGAGGTCCGTTTTGTATGTAGAGAACCAGAGAGCTGATTTCTGAGAGAGAACCAGCTGTGGAGGCTGAAAGAGAAAGGACCAGATGAAGAGTGACTTGATTTCTTAAAGCAATTCATTTCACTTTAGGTGAAAGGGTGTTTTGACTCCATGTATGTCTGTGCACCGTGTGCATTCCTGGTGCAGGCAGAGGCCAGCAGAGGACACTGGGTCCTCTGGAACTGGAGTTACAGGTATTTGTGAGCTGCCAGGTGGGTGCTGGGAACCAAATCTGATCTTCTGGAAGAGCAGTGAGCGCTCTTGAGCACTTAGCAATCTCTCCAGCCCCAGGTGACTTGATTTTTATCTCCAGACAGACAATCCCTCATCTGTGGAGCAGATGAGGTCTCAGTGAATAATACCAGTGCTGGGAAAGTGCGCACCTTGCCGTGTTTTAATGCCAGAGGTTTTTGCTCCCTGGAGCATCTGATGCCAGGACCAGAAAGCAGGCTCCTGTGTCCACCTGGGGCTCACCACACGGGTATGCTGAAGGAATTTATTCCCTTCGGACAAGGAGTTCTTCATAGGACTGTCCTTGCTCCAGGCACCAATTCTTGGTAGAGAAGCAAGTTGAGGGTGGGTAGGGTGTCCAGATCAAGGGCTTGCTTAAAATGCAATCAGATGAGCAAGTGATACTTTGTTGTATAAATATATCCCGTGCCACATTTGGGGGCATGCTTATGCTAAAAATTATTTGGTATTGATCCTGAAAAGCAGTTCTTTTTTTAAACATCTTGTTTTATCAGTCAGTTGTAAGGCTGGGTGGGGTACCGTATCCCCATGTCCACGCCCACACTGACCACAACAGCAATATCAAGCGGAGATCACTGACATGCAGCAGATACCACAATGCACCTTGCAATGGCTGCTTCATCCACTTGCCCTTCCAGGTAAGGTTCAGGGCTCTTTCTCCCTGTCGAGTTGCACAAATCAAATCCCTACTTGGGGACACCATTTTTATTTATTTTGCATGTGCCTGTGTGTGTGTGTGTGTGTGTGTGTGTCAGCATGGGTGCCATGGTACACCCAGGGGGAGGTCAGAAGACAGCTTGCCAAGGTCAGTTTCTCTCCTTCCATCATGTGGGTCCAGGGAATTGAACTCAGGTGTTCAGGCTTGGCAGTAGGTGCCTATGACAGCTAATCTTCGTTGTCAATTTGGTACACCCAGAAAGAGAGACTCTCAATTGAGGAATTGAACCCATCGGATTGCCCTGTGGGCAAGATTGTGGGGGCATTTTCTCAGTTGCTAATTGATGCAGGAAGGTCCAGCACACTGCGGACAGTGCCACCCTGGGACAGGTGATCCTGGGCTGTCTAAGAAAGGTAGCTGAACATGAGTGAGAGAAAAGGAAGCCAGGGAGCAGTGTTCTTCCACGGTCTCTGCTTTAGTCCAGTGCCACAAAACTGGGTGACTTCGTATAACAGAAGCACTGGAGGCCGGAACTTGCCGTATTGGTGGGGCCACATTCCCTCTGAAGCCTCCAGAGAAAGACCCTTCCTGGCCTCTTATTGCCTCTGGTGGTCCCTGACATCCCTCGTCTCATCAAAGTGTCACTCCAATATCTGTTTCCATCATCACATGGCTTCTTTGGTCCCTGTGATTGCTGCCTTGGCTTTCCTGGATGACGCGCTATATAAACAGCAAGTCAAACAAACCCTTTCTTCCCCCACTGCTCTTGAGTGTGGTGTTTATTACAGCAACAAGAGCCTGATGGGTTCAGTGCCTTTCTCTTCTGAGCCATCTCTCTGGCCCCCACTGCATCTCATCTTTGAACTATGACTTGAGGGGTGTGACTCTTGCTGTTTATTTAAGTAGGTACATTAGCTCCTTTAAAAAAGGTTCATTTTGATTTTTATTTATATGTATGTGAGTTTGTGGGTGCCATGTGCGCACAAGTACTTGGAGAGGCTTGAAGGCGGTGTTAGATGTCCTGGAGCTGGGGTTGTAGGCTGCCCAACCTGGATGCTAGGATTTGGGTTCCTTCCTCCGAAGAGCAGCAAGTGCTCTTAACTGCTGAACACTGGCTGCAACCCTTGCTCAGCTACTGCTGCACCACTGTGATCAAAATACCCCAGAAACTAACTTACGGGAAGAAAGGGTTGCTTCTGCTTACTGTTTCCGAGGAATCAGCCCACCGTGGCAGGGAAAGAGCATGGTGGACCAGCCTCCATCACGATGGCCAGGGAGCAGAGAAGGGAGTGTGGAGAAAGGAGCTAAGTCAAGACGTACCCCCAAGTACAGACCCCTCCCCCCCAGTGGCCCACTTCCTTCAGCTGGGCTTCACCTCTCACCTTTAATAATTCCATCAAAGGATTGACCCAGCAGTTAAGTCAGAGGCCTTGGGCTCTAATCATTTCTGGAAACATGTCACAAATACATTGTTTCTCGACTTCATTCTCTGGGGTGATATAAGCAATGTCTACCCACTCCTCATAAGGTCCCAACAACAAACCCAAGAACGAGTCCATCAGTGTTCCCCCTGGGGGAACCGATGAGCTTATTGAGCTTACTTACAGAATATAGGTAAAGGGTTATTGAAAGGAGTGTGGGGTAACCAAAGCAGCCACCCTGCGAAGTCTTCACCCAGTGTGGACAGTGGCTTCCCCATAGATGGAGCTCCCTTTTAATTAAACCCACCCAGCCCATATACTCTAGAACCTTCCCATACCCCCATGCAATTAGGACAGAATGGCATACACATGGCTGGGAGAAACAGCTGGAAGGACCCTCCCACCCCTATCTTCTCTGAGGGATCGTTAACAGTCCCCAGGCCCAATCATGATGGGCTTTTGCAAACAGTGGGCACAGCTGATCTGATGAATATGGGGGTCATTTTGCTGGGAGGACCACATTCTATAACATACACCCGAAGGTGAGCATCACTAATCCCTCCAGTGGTTCTCAGCTGGGTCAGGTGGATAAGGAAAGCTAGCCATTATACCTGTTGAGCTTTGAGATTCACCCTAACCCGCATAGCCTCATCTTACCCAATTATATCTGCAAATGGTGTATCTGATGATTCTCATTCTGAAATTCAGGTGGATGTGAATAGGGGCGTTATGGGGTGGGGGAAGGGGTAGGAGTGGGGAAGGGTGGGGAAGGGTAGGGGTGAATCCTAGTCTACCCACTATATCATTTGATCGCATTGATGGGGAACACCAAATTTCCCTCCCTTAAAATGCTTTTTGAGCTTATTTGCTGGGTCTCTATTTACTTCATTTTTTTTTTTTTTTAATTCTTCAGTGCTAGAAATAGTAGCCAGGTCCATCAGTGTTAGGCAAATGCTCTACCCCTGAGCCACCCCGCAGCCCCTCACTGGGGGATCCTAGGCAGGTGCTCTACCACTGAGTCACACACCCAGCCCCTCACTGGGGGATTCTAGGCAGTTGCTCTACCACTGAGCCACACCCCAGCCCCTCACTGGGGGATTCTGGAAAGATGTACCCCAGGCCTCTGGGCCTTGCCCTCCTGCTGCTGACCTTTCTTGTGTAGTTCTTGCTCCTCCCCTGACCTCTAGCCCAGGGCTATCAGGGACTACTTCCCTATTCTCTTCCAGCTTAAATTCAGCCTATCTCCTGATCTGCCCTATTCCTGTTCCCACCCTGGTGGCTCTCTCTAACCTGACACGCTGGAACAGGATCTATACACACCTCCAGCACCAATGTCTAAACACTGTGGAGAGCCATCCCTGCCCTCCACCTCAGCGTTCCGTCTTAGCAAGCACACCACCCCAGGCTGTGGCCCAAACCCTGAGTCATCCCTGGCCTCTCCCCCACCTGCACCCACAGCCAATCTGCTGGGAACCCCTGTCAGATCTGTTTTCAGAAGAAATCTAACTGCCAACCCTCCTCACCACCTCCATCACTGTCCCCTCAGCTCAGCCCCCACCATGTGCTTCTTGAATTGCTAAAATGGGCTCCTTGGTCCCCTGCTTTTTCTCTAGACCCCCCCCCTCCCGCCCCCTACACACACAGTCTGTTCCCACAGCAGCCCGGACTCTCCTATCAGCACTCGAGTCAGATGATGTCATTGCCACTGCCACGTTTCTAGCCGTTCCTATGAGACTAGAATCCAATATGAAGTCTTGACACGAGCATATGGGATCAGGAGCTGCAGCTCCAAGATGTCTCATGTTCAGGGCTTTGCTTCAGTGACTCCTGTCACAGAGTCCCATTTCTGACTGCCATGAGGTGGAGAGACTTCCTCTAACACATGCTCCTCACCACAAAGCCCCAGAGCATCTGTGATGGAGGCCGGGGGTATAGCTCAGGTGGAGTGCTCACCTAGCATGCATGAAGAGTTCACCTCTAAGCACCATATAAACTGAGTGTGGTGGCATCCGCCTGTAATCCCAGCACTTGGGAGGTGGAGACAGAAGTTCAAGGTTATCCTTGGCTAGATTAGTGAGTGCTCTGGGTAGATTTTTGTCAACTGGGCACAAGCTTGAGTTGTCTGGGAAGAGGGAACCTCTGAAAAGTTGGCCTGTAGAAAAGTCCATAAGGCGTTTTCTTGCTTAATGTTTGATATGGGAGGGCCCAGCCCACTGTGGGCGGTGTCAGCCCTGGGCAGGTGGTCCTGGGGTGTACAAGTAAGCACACTGTGCAAGTGAGGAGGAGAAAGTCAGTGAGCAGCATTCCTCTGTGACTTCTGCATAAGTCCCTGCCTCTATTTTTCTGCCTTGAGTTCCTGCCCTGGCTCCCTCCATGATAGGCTGTGGTATGGAAACGTAAGCCGAATAAACCCTTTTCTACCCAAGTGCTTCTGGTCATGGTGTTTCACCACAGCAATAGTAACCCTGACTAAGACAGACTCTGTGGAGATAAGCCTTGTGCAGGAGCAACCCAGATCTTTAGACTAGCATTATTCCTTTGGCCATGAAGCTTTTTATAAAAATATTTCTGCAAAGCAATTTATTATTCTCTTTCCCCAGGGTCAGCATTCTATGTCCATCCACACCACGAAAACGTGTCTGCTCATCCCCCTCTCACGGGGCTGGTGTCCACCCAACCGCTGGAGCTGCTCCCTCCGAAATCTATGACTGTGTCTACACAAAGGTCACATTTCATTTATTCATTTACTCATTCATTCATTATTTAACTTTTTATTTCAGTGGCAGGTGGTGGTGGTGGCGGTGGCGGTGGTTGAGACAAGGTCTTCCTATGTTGCATTGGCTGGCAGGGAACTCACATGTAGCCCAGGCTAGCTTCAAACTTGTGGGCAATCCTCTTGTCTCTGCTTTCAGGGAGTTGAGATAACAGGTGTCATCATGGCTGGCTCTATAGCACACTTCCGTGTGGGGTGTGTATTCCAAGTGTGGACTACCACACCTGGCCTTTTATATGGGTTCTGGGAATTGAACTCAGGTCCTAATGCTTGCATGGCAAGCGTTTTACAGGATCCACCTCCCTCCCTCCCCAAAGGGCACACTTCTAAAAAGCTGCTGCCCATCCATGGGAAAGCATACCGGGGACACTGAGGCAGCCCAGCCCTGTGGATGCTGGAATCTTCTGGTGAGCAAGTTAGCCTCCTGTCTTGGTTAGACCTTCAAGGTCCACATCTCATACTGTGAACTTCCCCAGACTCCTGTAATGCATGATCGCAGATGGAGTGGCCTACCACACTGTCCACTCTAGGCAGTCAGGAGGTTGGGAAGCTGAAATCAAGGTTCCCCTGAGTGCTGCGGGGAGTGGGGAGCCTTCCTGCCTCTCTCTCGCTCCAGTGGTTGCCAATCCTAGTCTCCTCACTCTCTCCTCTCTCGTGGCTACGTGGCTGCGTGACTCCATCTTCACACCGCCTTCTCCCCTCATATCTATGTGCCTCGAACGCCCCTTCCTTTTTGGGGGGTGAGGAGGGGCTACTCTACATTGAAGATGACCTCATCTTGGGAGACTTCATAGCTTACATCTGCAAAGAACGTATTTCCAAATAAAGTCACATCAGGAGGCTCAGGCGTGGCTGTCTGTAGTTCCCTCCTTAGTCGGCTCTACATTTTCTGTGACAAACGTGCCTCTACATTGAATCCTGTGCAATCTTACGTTGGTGTATGTTTTTCTCAGAGGACCTGAGCTGACTCATACATAGATGAGATTTTTAAACAACAAAAAAAGGAATTCTATATTTTCTTGCTTTCTTTTCCTGTTGCTGTGATAAAATACCCTGACAGAAGCAATTTACGGGAGAAAGAGCTTATTGTGGCCCGTGGTTTAGGAGTACAGTCTCTTACTGTGGGGAGTCAAGGCGGAGGGGGGGATTTGAAGCAACTGGTCATATCACATCCATAATCAAGAACAGAGAGCAATGTATGTGAGCGCTTAGCTTGTCTTCTCCACACTTAGAAATCCAAGACCCCTGCCCAAGGAATAGTGCCACCTATGGTGGGCATGCCCATGAGGGCATTTCTGGCTTATGTTAATTGAGGTGGGAAGATCTACTCCAAATGTGGGTAGTACCATCCCATGGGCTGAAGTCCTACTAAACTGAATAAATAGGAGAAGGAGAGCTGAGCGCCAGCATCCATCCCTCTCTGCTTCCTGACTGGGAATGCCCCGTGACCAGCTGCCTTGACCTCCTGCTGTCCTGTCTTCACTGCCAGCCACACCGGACTGTGCACTCCCAAACTGCGAACCCAAAGAAACCCTTCCTTCCCTAAGTTGCTTCTACCAAGTGTTTTGTAATAGCAAAGAGAAGAGTAACTCACATACACCTCAGACCTTCCCATCCTCAAAACTCTCTGCTGTGTATGCAGCATTAACCCCTGTGTGCAAGCAGGAAGGAACCGTGCTGGCTGAACTGCCCAGAGAGGACACTGTGTCAAGCAATGTACCCTTGGGGTGTGTGTGTGTGTGTGTGTGTGTGTGTGTGTGTGTGTGTGTGTGTGTTAGAACAATATGCTGCACAATACTTCTGGACTTTGCATCTAATTGCAACTCCTTTATCCCACTCAGTGTTGGATTATGGACCTATCCACTTAAGGCAGCAATCACTCTAGTGACCAGATCTCACAACCTGGATAAATCAGTCGTGTTCCCTCCTAGAGATGCTGGCCTCCTTCTGGGAGGATTAAAACACACAGGTCTAGATTGGATCAGGGAAGCAAACCCAAGACACAGGAAACCTAACCACACCTCTCCTGATGCCCAGGAATGGACTTGCAGGAACAGCAGAGCAGTGTAACCCAAAGTTCCCCACAACTCTGTAGTCCCCAGCTTAGTTGCAGTCAGGTTCCCGATGCCTTCAAGTCACCACATATCGACCATAGGAGCTAAGCCATACATTATCTTAGAGCATCTGCCCATTGGGAGATCTTATAGAAGTAAGCCATTGCCTTTATTTCCCAGGTCTCAGATGCATACACCTTCTCACCAGCTCTGCCAGCTCTCTCTGGGAACCAGGAGTGCCCATCATAGTGGCACATGTGATGAACAAATCTACTTTTCCCAGAGGCTGACTTCAGCACCCACCTATGGGACCAATGCTCGCTCGCTCACCCCCCCCCCATTGCTGCTGCTCTCTAGTTAATACTCAACCCATCCTCAGCTGAGAGCTCTTCAAAAACAAGCTGTAAAGCTCTGGGCCTGGTGGTTCATGTCTATAGTCTCAGCTCTTGGGAAGTGGAATGAGGAAAGTCAAGAGTTCAAGGCTACCCTCTACTATGTCTTGTGAACCAGAATTCTTGGAAAGAAGTGTGTGGGGAGGTTGGAATGTTGCAGGTCTAGAGCCTAATTACAATTTACCTTAGACTGTCTTTAGGCCCATATGCAGCCCAAAGATTATGTTAATTAAGCGGGAAAACACTACTCTCTGGCTGGGGTCCTGAACTATGTAAGTGGAGGGAGGGAGATGAGCAGCAGCGTGCATGCATCGATCTCTGCTTCCTGATTGCGGATGGGACGTGACCAGTTTTTTCAAGCTCCTTTTCCCTTCTTCGTCATGATGGACTGCACCCTTGAACTGTGAGCCAGAATAAACCCGTACGTTGCTTTCATCAGTCTGTGTGTGTGTGTGTGTGTGTGTGTGTGTGTGAGAGAGAGAGAGAGAGAGAGAGAGAGAGAGAGAGAGAGAGAGAGAGAGAGAGAGAGAGGAGAGAGGTTATTGTTGTTATATCACAGCAACAGAAAAAGGATCTAAGATGAGGTGAATTCATTCACCAGCCACAAATCCTTTCCCACTCCCAGAGTGGCTGACCAGCCCACTATAGAGTTCCTATAGTGTCTATCTCAACTCAGTGTCAGTGGAGGCTGGGACCTTCCAGAAGAAGAGTCCCCTTCTCAAGGGAAGTTCATGTAATTGTTATTCTCTCTACAACTCCTGGAGCTGTGGGCTAGGGTTTCCTCACAACCCCAGAACCCCACTTTTCTTTTCCCTCAGCATTCGGTCCACAAAGGAGTTGCCCAGCGATGGGACACTATTAGCTGTGGATTTAGAGTTTTAAGAAGCAACCCACTTACTCTGCTCTTGAATTTTGAAGTTGAAAGTCCAACTTGGACCCTCAGCTTCTGAGGATGCTGTAACTATGGCAACAGCTCTCCAAGCAACAGTAAATATTTGCAAGAGAGAAACAAGAGGAGAAGGAGGAAGAGAGCCAGGGTTTGGTGAGCAGGACTTTGCCCTGGGCATTTGCAGATGACTGGAGGCTGTTCCTGGGCTCCCAGGGGCCCCTCAGAAGCTTGCAGTAATAATTGCTAGGGGCAGGGCTGGATGAACACCAGACTATCTCAGTTCCATTCTCCCAGGTCTCTAGGACAGATGTTCTCAGGATAGGCGTTCAGGGCCTTCTCTTCTCTCACCATGTATGCATACTTAGACAAATCCCTTCTGTTCCTTTTATACATTTTTATGTAGTATGTGTGTGTGAGTGTGTGTGAGTGTGTGTGTGTGTGTGTGTGTGTGTGTGTGTGTGTGTGTGTGTATGCTACAGTGTGCATGTGGAGGTCGGGGAACAACTTGCTGGAGTCAGCTCTCTCTTTCCACCATGTGGGTATCAGGGATGGAACTTGGGATGATAAGCTTGGCAGCAAGCACCTTTACCCACAGAGCCACCTCACTGCCCTCCCCAGTTCAGTTTCTTAAGTCTCAGTCACCTCATCTTTGTGACAGAAATAAAGAACTGGTTGTCTTGGTGGGGATGTTGTGTGGCTAAAGGAATTCTAGAGCATCCTTCTGGAGCAGAACTGTAAAGAACCCCACCCCCAGTTCTCCCAGAGTTCCAGAGCAAAAGATGATCAAGAGCTTCAGGTTGGGGCTGGTGCAATGGCTCAGTCAGTAAACTACTTGCTATGCAAGCAGGAGGACCTGAGTTCTAAGCCCCTAGAGCCCCCTTAAAAAGCTAGACATGATGGCACATGCTTGTGATCCCAGTATTGGAAAGGCAGAGACAGGTGGATCCCCGGGACTCATTGGCCAGCCAGCCTGACCAAATCAGCACATTCCAGGTTAGTGAGGGACCCTATCTCTAACACACCCATACACATACTCACACTACATTCCTCTTTGGTCCTCAAGACCCACAGAGCACAGCTGAGCCAGACTCCAGCTGTATAGTGTTGCCATCATCTCAGGCCTTGGGGGCACACCCTTGCCCAGCTGTTTCCAGCTGTGCAGTCATACAGATGGAATGGTGTGCTTTCTGCAGTGTACTCAGGCCTAACCACAATCTAGGTTAGGGCCCTGAGTGCACCAGGCACAGGGACAGTGTGTGTAGAGCAAGTCTCAGCAGAGAGAAGGCAGGGAATCAGAGTCCTGTGTCCCTCGGATGCTGGCAGTGTGGCCCTAGCATCCCCGGTGCCCCAAAGGAAGCTTGACCCTGGGCTTTCCCACTGAGGCAATCCCCATCACCACGGGTTTCCAGGTTAACTGATCCCTGTATACACCTTGCTTTGTAAATAGGCCAAATGGTGCATTTATTTTTAAATTACATCTCAAGGGGTGCAAAAGGATTGCATGCATCTTATTAGCTAGAGAATGAGACAGGCAGTGTGAGCGTGAAGAATATATTGTCAAGACAAACACGGTAAAGTTTGGCTTTTTTTTTTCAAGAATCTGAGCCTCAGTTTCCTGACCTGTAAATGGGTGGTCTCTGGGTTCCTTCAAAGTGACTCTGAATATTCCCCATGGATGTTTCAGGAAACTCTCCTGGGAGCTGTTTCCACACTCATGCATGTAAGGATTTTTTTTTTTTTCTGTTTGCTTGGTGCCTCTTGTGGCTTCTGTATTTATTTATTCTATGTTGGTTGCACTGGGAACCCCTAAAATAGAACAGGAGAGGAAGCTGTGAGGAGGGCCCCAATGGGAGGACCTGGGCCAGAGGCGCAGTGGGATGTAGTTTGTACATCCGTTCACACCTGGGCTGTACAGAGACCCGAACCTCATGCAGGACAAAGTGACCCTTCCGGCCACAAAATTCAGCCAAGAGGGGCTGGGAGATAATTCATTTGGCAAAGTTCTGCTGCATAATAAGCAGGAGGCTGCCCTGGAGGGCGTGTTAAAAGGTGCCTGTGGTCACAGCCCTGGGGAAACCGAGACAGGAGCAGTAAGTTAGTCTAGCCCAGCTGGTGAGCTCCAGGTTCAGTGAGAGACCCTGACAAAAAAAAAAAAAAAAGGAAGGCTGGGTGGATGACTGGGTGAGCAAAGTGCTAGCTGTGCAAGTATGAGGGGGGTGTGCACGCTCGTGTGCACGTGTGCGCATTTGTGTGGTGTATGGTGTGTGAGTGTGTAGTGTGGTATGTGTGTGTGTGTGTGGTGTGTGTATGGTGTTGTGTGTGTGTGTGTGGTATGTATGGTATGTGTGAAATGTGTGTGGTGTGTATGGTGTGTGTGGTGTGTGTATGGTATGTGTGAGGTGTGTGTGTGGTGTGTATGGTGTGTATGTGGTGTGTGTATGGTATGTGTGAGGTGTGTATGGTGTGTATGTGGTGTGTGTATGGTATGTGTGAGGTATGTGTGTGGTGTGTATGGTGTGTGTGTGGTGTGGTGTGTGTATGGTATGTGTGAGGTGTGTGTGTGGTGTGTATGGTGTGTGTATGGTGTGTGTGGTGTGTGTATGATATGTGTGAAATGGGTGTGTGGTGTGTATGGTGTGTGTGGTGTGTGTATAGTATGTGTGAGATGGGTGTGTGGTGTGTGTATGGTATGTGTGTGATGGGTGTGTGGTGTGTGTATGGTATGTGTGCGATGGGTGTGTGGTGTGTGTATGGTATGTGTGCGATGGGTGTGTGGTGTGTGGTATGTGTAGATCAGAGGTTGGTGCCAGGTGTCTTCCTCAATCACCACTCTCCACCTGATTATTGTATTTTAAAGATTTATTTTTACTTTGATTTGTGGGTGAGGGATGCCGCTGGTGTGGGGGAGCTCTTGGAGGTTAAAATTGTTCATCAGATCCCCTGGAGCTGGAGTTACAAATTGTTGTGAGTGCTGGGAACTGAATGGGGGGTCTTTTGCAAGAACAGTAAGTGCTCTTAACCACTGAGCATCTCTCCACCTTATTTTGTGAGACAGGGTCTCAGTGAACTTGGAACTCACTGGTCAGCAAGAACAGAGATCCCCTTGTCTCCACCTCCCCGGTGCTGAGATCACAGGTGAGAAGCATATATGTGCTGGGGATCTAAACTGAGTTCTAACTCATTGTCCGAGGCCTAAACACACACACACAAACACACACAAACCACACACACACACAGCACACATACACTGTACCCACACATACACTACACACCACACACACACACAAACACACACAAAAACACACACATCACATCACATGCACATACACCACATACACACACACACATACACTGCACCCACACATACACTACACACACACACAAACACACACAAACCACACACACCACACACACACATACACTACACACCACACACACACACAAACACACACACATCACATGCATTACACCACACACACATACACATACACTGCACCCCTCCCCACACACACATCACATCACATGCATTACACCACACACACACACACACACACTGCACCCACACATACACTACACACACACACACACACAAACACACAAACACACACATCACATCACATGCATTACACCACACACCACACACACACAAACACACACATCACATTACATGCCTTACACCACACACACATACACATACACTGCACCCCTCCCCACACACACATCACATCACATGCATTACACCACACACACACACACACACACACACACACACTGCACCCACATATACACTACACACACACACACACACACAAACACACACATCACATCACATGCATTACACCACACACACACACACACACACACTGCACCCACACATACACTACACACCACACACACACACAAACACACACACATCACATGCATTACACCACACACACATACACATACACTGCACCCCTCCCCACACACACATCACATCACATGCATTACACCACACACACACACACACACACTGCACCCACACATACACCACACACACACACACACACACACACACTGCACCCACACATACACTACACACACACACACACACACACACACATCACATCACATGCACATACACCACACACACACATACACTGTGGCAGCTAGTTTTGTGTCAACTTGACACAATCTCCAGTTATCTGAAAGGAGGGATCCTCAACTGAGAAAATGCCCCCATTAAGATCCATCTGCAGGGCATTTTCTTAGTTAATGATCAATAAGGGAAAGCTCAGCCCACTGTGGGTGGTGCCGTCCCTGGTCCTGGGTTCTACAAGAAAGCAGGCTGAGCAAGCCATGAGGAACAAGCCAGTAAGCAGCACCCCTCCATGGCCTCTGCATCAGCTCCTGCTTTTTGGTCATGGTGTTTTCGTCACAGCAATAGAAACCCTAACACACACACACACACACACACACACACACACACACACACACACACCCAAGTTTTGGGCTGAGATGTAGCCCCTTTGTGATCGATGTCGTCGCCTTAAGCATGGAAATTCAGAGTTGACTGTTGTTCCCTCAGGACACTGTCACTTGTGTATGACGACAAGTGACAAAGACATGCCAGTGTACCCCCAAGCTGCAAGCGTCTGTGACTTACTTCTGCTTGAACAGGGTTTTTAAATGTGCTTGAGAATATTTGCACTGACAATGGCCATGAATAGGAGTGCTTTGCAGAGCGGGCAAATTTGCTTTATGCTTCTTTGAGAAAACAAAGGGAAACCAGCAGCCCGTCAAGGCCAAAGTGATAGAAGGGAACACTGGCAGCCCTGGCCTTGATGAGCTTCCAGAGACAGCCAAATCCTCTCTGTGCAAATGTTCCCCTCCCGGAGCCGACGGTCTGCGACAGCTCTTGATTGGATCGTGTGGATTGAGGGAGCATTAAAAAAGTCTCTGTGCTTGCCGTTTGGATGCTCAAAGCTGCCATCCCAGTGCTCTGGAGCAGAGGAAGGAAGACTGCAAGTTTAAGGTCAGCCTGGGCTTTATGGTGACTTCAAAGCCAGCCTGGGATACAGAGAAAAACCCTGTTTAAAAAGGAATCTTTGTGAGCACTGGGGAAATGGCTCCGTAAGTGGAATCTTGCTGTGCAAGCATGAAGACCTGAGTTTGAATCCCCTGGCACACTGATACATGCTTATAACGCCACAACTGGTCAGGTGGAGACAGGAGGGTCCCTGGGACTTGCTGGAGATCCAGTCTAGTCAAATGATCAAGCTCCAGGTTCAATAAGAGACCCTGTCTCAAGAAATAAGGTAGTGTGATTGAAGAAGACATCAGATGTCACTGTGGTCTCTACTCAAAGGTGTGTGAACACATCACACACACACACACACACACACACACACGAGTCTATGAAAAATGTCCTAGCCCCCCAGGTCTACTCAGGTGAAGGCTTTCTGAGATGATAACTTGCATAATATTTGGCTTAACCATCTCTCTCATGCTAGGCTGTAAGGTGATACTGGGATCATTCCACGCAAATAGGATCTGGAAATCCATATGGGATTAAACCGGGTCATGGGTGAATATGGTTTCTACTAGTTAGAACAAATTGTCTGTGTGAGGATTTGACTCTGGTTCTTTATTATTATTATTATTATTATTATTATTATTATTATTATTTAATTTTATTTTCATGTGCATTGGTGTGAGAGTGTCAGATCCCTGGAACTGGAGTTACAGACAGTCGTGAGCTACCATGTGGTGCTGGGAATTGAACCCGGTCCTCTGGAAGAGCAGCCAGTGCTCTTAACCGCTGAGCCATCTCTCCAGCCCCTTGACTCATTCTTTATGTTTGCCTTTAGAAATCATGAGATGCCAAAGGACAGGAAGGATGCTTGTTTTTGCTTGGCTTGGGTCTCTTAGTTCACTTGGTTGGTTTTGTTTTATGTATATATCTTAAAACAAAATACAAGGTGGATTCCATCTGAGGACCAGCAGCTGAAGTCAACCTCTGCCCCGCCCCCCACCAGAGGGGATAGGAGTTATAAACCCCCACCAAAGGATGGGAGGTATAACCCCCACCAGAGGATGGGAGGTATAACCCCCACCAGAGTGGGCGGGAGGTAAAACAGTTCACAGTTTGCTTTTGCTTCAGATTTATTTATTTTACTTTCTGTGTATGAGTGTTTTGACTGCTTGTGTGTATGTAGGTCATGTGATGCCAGGGGCCCCTGGAGGTCAGAACTGGAGCTGTGGATGGCTGTGAGTCACCATGTGGGTGCTGGGAACCAAATCCAGGTCCTCTGCAAGCGTGACAAGTGCTCTTAACTGCTGAGCCATCTCTCCAGTTGGCATTTTGGACAGGCGTGTGAGGTTGGGCTCTCCTTAAAGTCTCTCTGTGCCACTTAGCCTGGGTCTATCCGTGTCTCTCTGGAGGATCAAGGCCTAGGGCTCAATTTCAACTTCAGTAGAAGCTATGGCTGACGGCAGGATTGGGGGAAAGATTCTTCCTCGTGCTCACTGGTTATGTCTCATGACATCAGGACACTGTGCTGAGATGCTCTGGGGAGAGACATGTGCCCTGTGTGGTGCTCAGTGTGTGGGTTCAGAGCCTCCGTAGCCACTGCCGCCACCATCACTGCTGATACCATCACCTAACATGGTGGTGGGGGAACTCATCCATCCCTGGAAGGGCAGTCAGTACTTTAAACTGCAGAACCATCTCTCCAATCCTATTTCTTCCCCCTCCCCCTCCCTCCCTCCCTCCCTCCCTCCCTCCCTCCCTCCCTCCCTCCCCCTCTCTCTTTGAGGCAGGGTCTCACTATGTAGCCCTGATTGTCCTTGAACTCACACATGTAGACTAGACCAGGCTGGCCTAGAACTCACAGAAATCCACCTGCCTCTGCCGCCCAAGTGCTGGGCTGAAAGGCGTGCGCCTCCACTCTCAGTTTCCAGTCCTATTTCTTTGAATGCGTTCTTTTGAGTCACTCTCTTTGTGGTTTCCTGGACACTATAATTAGCATCTTAATTTATAGCAATCTAGTTCCGATTAGTATTAATTTAATTACAACGGTGGCCCAAATTTTGCTTTCTCATAGCTCCATTCTCTTCCCAGCGGTCTGTTATTGTTATACAAATGACAACTTTGTATACTATGTCCGTCAATGCAAATTTATAATTATTGCTTTGTGTAATTGTCTTTTAAATCATATAGAAGACAAGAACCACACACACCAATTGTATTCAAACTGTCTAGGATAATTTCCCACACTGCTACACTTAACAATTAGTCTCTGGTTCTGTTCCCTCCTTCTCCGTCGCAGTCCATCCTTGTTTTGTCTCCTTCGCTGACTCCTAGTCGCTGTGGCCACGTCCCTAGCTGTGTCAGCCCGCTTTTCACCTCCTGTGACAAAATACCCGAGGACACTCACTACACAGAGGAAGGCTTCCTTTAGTTCCTGATTTCAGAGGGCTCGGTCTGTGGCCACTCGGCCTCAGTGCTGTGGGCTGTGGCAAGGGAGGACGTCATCATGGCAAGGATAGTGTGTGGGAGCAAAGCCTCTCTCCTCATGGTGGCCAGGAAGGGGAGAGGGGGAGAGAGGGAGAGAGAGAGAAGGGGAGAGGGAGAGAGAGAGAGAGAGAGAGAGATTGAGAGAATGATGAATCTATCTACTCAAACTTGTCTCTCCCTCCTACATTCTACCAATAATACCATCAAACATGGCCGGTGAGAGTGCTCATCAGGTAAAGGTGCTTGCTGCCAACGCTGGCAGCCTGAGTTCTATCCCTGGGACCTACCCAGTTAGAAGGAGAGAACCAACTCCCATAAGCTGTCCTCTGATTTCCACACGTATGCCGCAGAGTGCACATACAGTGAGACCTTCCACATAGTGAGGGCTGGTGCTGGGTTCCTGGAGTCCAGCAGGACAGAAGCCTGCCTTCTGATCAGCAGACACCTGGCGCCAGCCTCCCTTGGTTTTGGCTGTGGTTTTTATCATGTTCATTGATCATCGGCTTCAGTTTCCATGGTGATCCTTAACCAACAAGACCATTCAAGAGGTGTCCTACCCCACCCTTGTTAGAGGAGCAAGTTCACTGCGGGAGTGTTCTTCAGCCTCGAGCAAAGGTAAGTATTTTGGGTTGGGAAACTGAGTCCATGGGTCTTTCTTCAGAAGGGGAGCTCAAGACATGAAGAACTCACTGGATTTGATAGCTGATTGTGTGTGTGTGTGTGTGTGTGTGTGTGTGTGTGTGTGTGTGTGTGTGTGTGTGTGAAATTGTGTGTGCTGGTCAGAGGTCAACTTTGGGCACTATTCCTCAAGAGCCATCCACCTTTATTTTTAATAGAACATCTTTTATTTGTTCTTTCACTTCATACATGTAAACAACGTATCTTCATCATATCCACTCCCTCCCCCTCGCCCCGCCGCACTAATTCCCCTCCACACATTCCCCTGCCCCCTTCATGTCTGCTCTGAATCCTCTCTGAACTGCTGCCTGTGTTGATTTATCTACTTGGGTTGATCCTGTGCAGGTCTTGTGGAGGTAACTGTGGTAGTTTGAACGGGAATGGGCCCCAGAAGCTCAGGTTTGAGTGCTTGGTCCCCAGTTGGTGGACTATATAGAAAGGATTAGGAGGTGTGTCCCTGGGAGTGGGCTTTGGGGTTTCGAAAGCCCATACCAGGCTCAGTCTCGCTCACTCTCTCTGTTTCCATCTTGAGGATCAGATGTAAGCTCTCAGCTACTGCTCCCACACCATGCCGACCTGCCTGCCACCATGCTTCCTGCCATGACGATCATGGACTAACCCTCTGAAACTGTAAGTGAGCACACCATGAAATGCTTTATTTTCATAAGTTGCCATAGCCATGCTATCCCCTCACAGCCACGGTGACCCTATTACAGTTGCCATTCGTGGCAGTGAGTTCCCTGATGCAGGCCAAGTCCTGAAGACAGTGTTCCACGGAACATCTCTCCATCCTCTGGCTCTTACATTCCTTCCTTCCTTTCCTCTGCAAGGCTTCCTGAGCCTTGGCACCTATATTCTGTTTTGAAACAAAGGCCACACACTGGCTTGGAACTTCCTTTGGCTAAAATGGGTGGCAGGTAGCTGAGATTACATGTATATCCCTCCAGGCTTTTTGATTTTTTCTGAGACAGGATCTCACTGTGTAGTCTGGCTGGCCTCACACTCACAGAGATCTTCCCACCTCTGCCTCCCAAATACTGGGATTAAAGGTGTGTGCCACCGTGACTGGCCACATGCTCAGCTTTTAAAATGTGAGTTCTGGGACTTGAACTCAGAACTCGAGTCCTTGTGCTCACCAGGAACGCTCTTTACCCACTGAGCCATCTCTTTAGCCTGCGTGGATGATTCTTCTCTGCTTTTACGTCAGGTAGGTCAAATGTCTGACAAGAAGACCAGTAAGATAAGGGCAGCTAGTGCCTCTTGTCCTTGGGGAAGGTAAGCAGGGAGTACTTTGACCCCATACTCTGGGTTCCCAAGCTGCCTCAGTCACAGAAAGGAAGCTGGCTGAGCAGGGCTTCCCAGTGGGCAGCACCAGGAGACAGGCAAATCAGCTCAATACCCGGCAACAAGAAACTCCCAAGGCACCTTATATGTATGTGGGGAGTGGGGTGGGTGTGCGCCCAAGAGGGTGCATGCAGCCCAGAGGTGAGTTTAGAGATGCTCCTCTATCTCTCCACCTCATATTTTGATAGGGCCTCTCACTGAACCTGGAGCTTACTGATTGGCTAGGCTGAGCAGCCAATGAGCTCCAGGGATCCCATCCCCTACCAGAGCTGGTGTTAACAGACCTTTGCTGAGACCTTGTGCTCAGCCTTTTTCTTTTCTTTTCTTTCTAACATGAGTCTTAGGGATCTGCTCAGCACTTGCTTGCACATCACTTTATGGACTGTGCCATCTCCCCAGCCCCCCTCCCAGGTACCTTTCCACGAGAGCTGCCTGGCTGTAGTCTCACCATGAAAGGGATTAAAAATAAACTGCTCTCCACCAGCTTCATCATGTAGAACTCCAAAGGCCCCCAAGCAGGGCATCTGGCCTAATTTCATGTTCTACCCAACAATAATGATACTCAGTCTGCCAAGTAATAATTCACATTGAAAATAGACTCTAGGGAGCTCTGTGACCCACCGATCTTGGTTTTGGAGGCTGAGTCCCACCGAGCCTTAGTATTAAGTACATCTGACATATGAAGTCGGGTGGCCCACAGTTAGATGCCACTTTCCCTATAATTGAAAACATTGCTTTGCAGCTGCCAAGAGAGTAGACACAGAAATGGAAAGTGGTGGCAGCAAAGAGACTATCACCATGCCAGCCAGAGCCAGGTGGGCAGACAGAAGGGGTTCTGGGAGGATGCAGTGGCATCTGGCCCTGCAGAACCAGAAGGCAGAGGTGAATAGGAAGGAGCAGAGGAAGGTACAAGGCCTCCAGGTCCAAAGGCTGACTGTGACCCTGGTCTGCCTTGCACTGGCTATGGAAGCCAAAACCTGGGCTGAAGAGCGCTGCCTTCATAGCACAAGGACCTCGGTTCTATCCCCAGTGCCGAGGAGAGAGGCACCTTGCTTACCTGGGGAGTTCCAGGTCAGTGAGAGACTGTCTCGACATTAAAGGGGGGAGGGGGGCTGGAGAGATGGCCCGGTAGGTAAAGCTCTTGCCATGTAAGCTCAAGGGCCAGAGTACACAGTAGTGTGTCTGGGACCCCAACTTTCCTGTGGTGAGATGAGGGCCAATAAGAAAACCCCCAGAAGCTAGCCTGGCAAACACAGGGGCAAACAAAAGACCCTGTTTCAAACACAGTAGAAGGTGAGGACCAACACCTACAGTTTTCCATTGATCCCCCCACACAAACCCAATGGTGGGCAAACATGCATGTGTGTATACTTGCAGACACTCATAAGCAAAGATTGTTTTTAAGGTGGACAGTGCTTGAAGAATGAGACCTCCACTTGCACACACACGTATCTGCATACATACACACAAGAGAATCCAAATGCCACTTTTGACGGTTCTTTGAACTTGTCTGTGAATTGAGATTGGCTTTCAGGGAGCTGCGTTAAATATATTAATGAGATGTCATAAAAGCACCTACACAGAGAAAGTGCAGAGCTGAGCTCAGGCTCTCCTTGGATGGGCTGGGGACAGATGATCTGCTGGACGCCCACAGCATGACGCTGAGGAAGGAGGGGGACACCCCTGAACCATATACTACTCCAAGTATCAACACTCTATGTCCTTCAGAGACAGGTGTGTCTGTCCACAAGGGTTGGCTTGGGGAAACCCAGTCAGCCATACAATAGCCAGGAAACAGAAAGTCCCATCCCTCCCAAACTAGCTGGATTCCAGTATGTGTGTGTGTGTGTGTGTGTGTGTGTGTGTGTGTGTGTGTGTGTGTGTGTGTGGAGGGAGAGAGACAGAGAGAGAGAGAGAGAGAGAGAGAGAGAGAGAGAGAGAGAGAGAGAAGCTGAAGGCATCTTCCAGTACACTTTAATCAAAATTCCATCATCACAAGAGCTCTTGTGGCATACAATGTCAGGATGGGCATGTCAATGTCAACTTGGTCCTACAAATGGAACATCCATGGATCCGCACTTCAAACATGTATGAAAAATAAAATATATAATATTTATAGCTTTATAAATTTCCCCACTGAATCACTTTCTCTTTAAAATAAATTATGATATATGATGTAGCCTGGAGTCACTAAGCAAGTAGCAGCCAAATGACACCCGTTTTCTCCAAAGTTCTGGGGGGAAATACTCGGTGGGGACAGTCAGATGCTCACAGGAACCAATGTGGCTTACAAAACAAGCTCACTCTTCACAGTGGGCTGAGCATCAAAAGAATATGGGAGGCTTCTAATAGCTGTTCATTTTTTGTGGGGAAGAAAGTAAATCCCCAAACCACACCGAAGGTTGTAGAAGCTGCAAATGAACTTTTGGCACCAGATGAGAAGAGCAGCTTTTCAAAGCCAACCCAGCGATGATCCTTAGAAGCGTGGGTCTGAGAGGTGGCAGAGGGGAGGAGAAGGCCGTGGGGGACCTTCCCCATGGGGGGTCTCTGCTTTGGGGATGGCGGGGATTGTCTGGGCAGCTGGCCCCCCACCAGCTGCGATTCCCTCAGAGGGAAAGACCAGAACACACAGGAACACTGAGGGGGAGACCATTTTGCGGATGGGGGTAGCGTCTTTGCGATGTGTTCGGTCAAAAGCAGGGATGTGCGCACACACAAGGGACACAGGCCACCCCAGTAGGGTGGTCCCACAGCCATCAAAGGGGACGAATAGGAAGCACACACGGGATACCAAGGATCCGAAGCACAGGTAGGGCTGGGCTCCATTAGCATTTACAGGGGCTGGAGGAAGGGCTCACAGACTTTAACAGAATCCCAGCAGGAAGTGGCTCAGGACTCTTCCCGTGGGATCCTGGTACTACCCCCCCTCCCCCGAAAAACCGACAAAAATCAGAAGGAACAAATGAGCCTAGGACAAGGTGGCCACACAGCCTGTCTTGGAGGTTTCCTGGGAATAGGCTCTGGCTCTTTTCTGTTCAGGCCAGAGGTTTTAGCTGAACTGGGGAGTAGATGGCCTTGAACTCCCCAGAACAGCCCCATCTTGGCCTCCTGGACAGGGAGAAGGGAGCTACAAATCCAGGAGACGCTCCTCGCACGTCTCCACGGGCCACTTGGAAGCCCCTCCAAACACATCGACATTGTTGTCCACCCACGGGATGATGTTTCCAGGCATGTTCGTGGAGCAGTTGGCGATGTTGATGATTTCTTGTGCCCGGAGGACACGGTCCCATATGTTGAACTGGCTAAGTTCTCCGACAAAGGCCTGTGTGGCATCAAATCTGCCTCCCACGGTGTCCTGGAAAATGGAAACAAGACACTTTGGGGCAGGCTCACAAGGAGAACTGGCCTCCCGACTCTCCAGGGAAGCAAGATGGAGAAAACCATGGATTCTACAGGTCCTGAAGCCTCATGGCATTTGAGGTGTGGGAAATGGCTTTACTCAAACCACCCATTTTACACAGGGGAAACTGAGGCAGAAGGGAAAGACAGTTGCCTAAAGCCTGACTCAGCCCCTTTCAGGGGAGAAGTAATGGAGGAGATGAGGAAGGAGGCCATGAATGAGACAGTGAGCCCTCAAAGTGCTTAATGATCACCAAGCTAGCTCTTCCCTGCCCAGGACCAGCTGGCTTCTTTCCTGCTCCTCACCTAGATAGTTCCCTGAATCATCTTCCCAGTTCCCCCGCAGGTATCCTGGGTGTAAATGCAGGCACTCACAGGGACACTGGAGATGCCTTCCTATAAGGCAGCTGGACCTGAGTCACTAGATGACCCTGTGACTATAAGGACACGCCCACACCTCTTTGTCAGATACTACATTGCAGTGTCTTGGGCTTTGCAGCTAGGGAGCTTCCTCATGGGGCTGGCTGTCAGGATACAGTGGCAGGGTCTGGGAGAGAGATACCTTGGGCAAGAACAAGGGGATCCTGGGTGGCTGAGTTGCACAGCCCCCTTTGCAGATTCCCTGAGGGAGTACCCACCTGCTCCTGCCCCAGGATGAGCACACCCCCAGGCTTGATGGGGTGCCAGGGTGCCAGGTTCTCCCCAGTGCCGAGCTTCTCCCCATCCTGGAATGCTTCCCACATGCCATCTCGAGTGGTCCAGGTGATACAGATGTGGTGCCACTTGCCATCACTAACAAACAAGGGCAGCTGTGCCACCTGTGGGTACCAACATGCAGGTGAGGACTTGCCAGGGCCCAATCCCACAGATTGCTCCAGGGATGGGAGTGTTCCACTACCTAGGATTCCTGCTGGGCTCCCCCTCCCTGTCTTGTGAGGAATACACCCAACCCATCTGCCTTGCATGTGGCAATCCCAGGACATTGGACATTCTTGGTTCTGGGTCTGGCTACAGACTGACCCTCCCATGCCAGCCTGACCAGTTCCTTGTGTAGGACCTGACCAGTAGCACTCAGGGACCTGTGTGTGTCCAAAGCCTCACCAGTGTCAAGGGAAGGGCAGGAGGCTCCATGCATGTGTATGTCAGCATAGTACAGAACACATACAGACCATCACATACAGACCCCACACTCAACTACAGGAACCCCCTAGCAGCCTGTGAGCACTAGGCTAGGATAGCCCTGTTGTTACTGTTGGTCTCCTAGCAACCTGAAGTCTCCCTCTCAGGAATTGGATGTTTACAAGAGGTCTAAAGGGAGAGGAAAACAAGGCCCTCAGGCACTACATTGTTATTTAGAACAATAAATCCTTAGCTCAGGCAAGTTATCTCTGCTAGAAGACTCGCAGGCTCACTCCACTGCACAGAACTTTCAACTTCTCTACGGTGCTCCCTAAGTAAGAAAACACCTCCCAGTGACAGTTTGACAAAGATCACAGATAGGCAGGGGTCTCCTCTGTGCCAGTCCCAAATGGAGGCTGGGCTTGGGGCGTCTACAGCAGGGGCAGCCGTTTAATGCTGGACTAAGGACATTCTTTTATTGTGTTGGATCTGACTTTAGGAGAAGAGAGACAGTTTGGTGTATGCCCCCAGCAGGCTTTAAATTCAGTCATCCTGCATTATCTTCCCAGTTACTGAGAGCCTGCCACCGAGCCCCACTAGGTGGCTGAGTGACCAGAGGCTCCAAATTAAGTCTTTCAAGGAACCATACTCCTGAATGCCTATGGAAATGGGGCATCTGCGCTGGGAAAGGCAAGACTACAGAGCAGCAGAGAAGAGCAGTTGCCAAGGGCTGGGCAGGCTCTGGCTGCAATGGTGGATGAGGGAATGTGGCAGAGGGCTGTTCTATATTTTTATTGTGATGTGATTATACAACTGTGTGCATTTGTCAAGGTCAGCTAAAACTGAAACGTACACTTCAAGGGTCGGTTTTACCATGTGTAAGATGTATCTCAATACATATGACGCCTTTGAAGTGTATGCCTACACTCACATGGGTACCCTCAACTAGAGCATCTGGAGAGGGACCATGCAGGCTGCCCCTGCATGTGGAGTCTGCTTTCCTACCCCTTTCCTGTCCTTCAACACCTGGATCCTCTACTGCCTCTTGGCCAGACTCAGAGCCCAGGTCTCCACGGGCTGCAGATACGCTATGCCACCCCCATCCCACTGCCAGCCCTCTGGAGTGGGAGTGCCTCCTCCACGCTGAGGAGGTGGGTGAAACAGGTTATGGCTGGCCAGGATCTGCTGTGTGACTTTGACTGACTTCCTCTTGTGTCTACGCCCTTGGACACCAGGGTGAAGTTCGAGCAGGCCTCACCTTGTCGTTGATGAGGAGCTCGATGGGATTATTACCCCACTCTATCAGCACAATCTCATTGGCTTGCCCAGGCACAGCATAGGAGAATGGCGTGCCGATGCCCGGGGAGGCGCTGGACCGCAGCCACAGGCAGATGGTGAAGGCGTACAGCTCGGGCAATGTCTTCTTGATCTTGCCATACAGGTAGTTTGTGCGGAGAGGAAGGGACACTTTGAATGCATCTGGTGACTTGAATGCGCTGTTGCCTGGGTAGAAGGAAAAGGGGCTATAGCAGGCCAGCCTGGCCAAAGTACACCTCATCAGGACCCATCACTCAGGCAGACGCAGAGCACTTCAGCTCCTGGTCAAAGGGCCAAATCCAGCAGCCCTAGGGACAGTCCTTGCCTCCTGGAAGCTCACAGTCTGGTGGGGAAGACAGACCAGAGCCAGTAGAAGGGAAAAGGGACAGGAGGCAGTGATGTCCGTTAGGAGGACAGTGGCTAGAGGGAGACTAAAGGGTGGATAAAGAATCCTGAGAAGCCTGTGACGTGAGAAGGCCTGTGGGTTTGGGCCCCCACACGCAGCCTGTTAGGAAAGAGGCCTCGGGGCTAGAGAGCTAGCGCAGTTGCTAAGCACACTTGCTGCTCTTCCAGAGGACTTGGGTTGGATTCCCAGCAGTCACAGGACAACTCACAACCATCTGTATCTCCAGTTCCAGGGGTTCTAACCCTCTCTCTGGCCTCCACAGGTGCTGTGGCATACACACATATATCCAGGCATATACACAAAACAATGAACATTTTCTTTTAAAGAAGCCTCTTCATTCCCATCTATCTGTGTAAAAGCCTTGCTGTGTAGCTTGTTGCCCAGGCTGGCTTTGAACTCACAATCCTCCTGCCTCAGCCTAGCAAGTAATGGGTTTACAGATGTGTACCACCACAGCCTGCAATGTTTCTTTAAATCCACAAGGAAACAACACAAAAACAAAAACACCAACTCTGGTCCTTTCTGATGGCCATTTTCTAGCCTCACAGTCTCGATGACTGGAAACTAGAGGAAGAGTCTAGAGAGAAACTGGATTTAATTTTCTTGTTCCGTAAAGCCGGGAAAGTCTTCCTCGGCTGAGTCTTGTTTCCTCCCATCTTTCCTGGAGCTCTCAGCCCCTCTGGCTTCTTTCATAAGGGCAGGCTTGGAAACCCGAGGGACCAGGGCTTGGAGGAGGAAATGTCTCCTGGGCACATGAGCACCCGATAAACACTTGTGAGCAAGCCAGCCTGCATTACTTGTCACCGCAAATGATTAGCACTGGTCAGGTGAAGGCGTCAGGCTTGTGGTCTCCACACTACAGCTTTACTCAGAAGTGGCAGTTTGTCTCAGTCCCTGCTGGGAAACCCTTTGCTCCTAGCATGACCTTGCCTCCTCAAGACGGAACTGCATTGCTGGACTGTTTTCTGTAATGTGGAACCAGGGGCAGACAGATACTTGCAAAGGTACCCCCACCTCAGGCTCTTATCCAGACCTTATCAGTAGTGGTGAGACCCCACCCCCACCCCACCCCACCCCCGCCATCTCAGGCTGTCCTCATGTACACAGCACCTCTGAAGGCTTTGCAAACTAATTCTTACATGGCATGTAACTTTCAGTACAGCCTTGATTTAAGCTCAAATTGATATAACAGTTGTGTTACCCAAAGTTTGCAAAGAACTAATTGATTCTGTGAGTGGCCGTAGTGAAAGCTTTCCTTGTACACAAGGATCAGATCCTGCTAGTGAAGGAGACTCACTTTTCTTCACATAAGCACCCCTAAAAGACCAGACAGCCAGACAACCTTACTCCATCATGATCTCCCAAAATGAAAAGTTTCAGGCCTTATCTGAAGAGGTCTCCTGCACAGCCCAGTAACAAAGCCCAGGGTCACCTTTCTGGTCTCTCTGGGTTTTCCAGCTGGTATTTCTCATGCCCCTGTGGCTGTGTGGTCTCCCTGACTCATCCTGACCTCTCATGGTAGGCATTCTTCCAATCAGGCTGCAGACATGCTGAGCACCTGTCCAGAGCTGGAAAGATCTGGCCATCTCAAGCACCAGAGGAAGTAAGCCATAGTAAAAGCAAGGGCTTGCCCCTCATTATGCTGAAAAAAGAGAGAGAGAGAGAACCAGACAACACCCTCTCCAACTTTGCAGGTTGTACTGTTGTGTTGAGGCTCAGAGAAATGACTTGTCCGAGGTCACACAGCTACTGAACCAACAGGACCGGAAGTCCCTCTTTCCACTACGTACAGTCACCGACCGGTACTTCGTCTTCAAGTGGCAAACGGCCGTGTTCTTAATGAAGGCATCATTATCTAATAAGGAGAAATGGCTTCTATGCTTGCAGGTGGGCAGGCTTGCCAATTTAATAAGACTCAGGGTCCTTAATATCATTAGGTCGGTGACAACAGATAGGTTTAATTAGAGCTGGGAGAGCTGAGAGGCAGAGGAGGGGGCTCTAGCCTGAAAACTCGTACCCTTTATTTGAATAAAAACAGCTTGGAGGTTCAGAGGAAACTTAGTTAGAACCAATTAAGGAATTAAAAGGCTTGACCAATAAATCAGAAACTGCAGGTGGTGGACAAGCCTAAGGAGGGGGGCAGGCAGCCTGGGGCTTGAAGGGAGGAGGCTCTGGTCTTCTCGGTGCCAATGCTGAATTCAACACCCAGCCAACTGCGCCTGGCCAGCCAGCCTTTGCAAATGAACAGGTCTTGCAACCAAGAGAAATGGGCATCCTGGGAACATGGGTGCTGTGCAGAGTCAGCGGCTACCTGCTGGGCTCTGGATGGCTTCCTGCCCAGCAGGGATAATAGCCCATTTCTTCTCTGGGATCACTACCAACCTTCTCAGATCTTCAGGGGTCAAAAGCATCATTATTGCCTCATCCGTACCTGCCATGGATACCTGTTGCAGGGCTAATAGAAGATACGGAACCCCCAGGTAAGCATCTGGCTTATAACGGATGCAGAATGAAGGACCATAGGGCAGAGACTCCCCAGAGCCTTCCTAAACTGGCCACACGGTTGAGGCCTACCTCTTCGGGGCTTGGCTGGATGCTTCCAAGGAACCTGCTTGAGTTTCCACTCATAGTGAACTTTGGGGGCTGGGCATTTACATACCCTTGTACAGTGGACACAGAACAGAATGAGCAGACACTCAGAAGCGCCCAGAAACAAATGGCTTACCAGATGGTCAGTTTCCTTTAAGACTCATTCCAGAACTGAGTAGGTGGGACACAAGGAAAAAGTCTAGCAGTCCCGTGGGTGTGTGGGGGTGGGGTGGGAGGGTGGGGGGAGAGGTAGTCAAAGGGAAGTCTGGGATTGGAGATAGATTAGCAATTAAGAACACTTGTTGATCTTGTAGAGGACCCAGGGTCATCTCTCAGCACTCACAGGGTGGTTCACAATCATCTGTAACTCCAGTTCCAGGGGATCCAACAACCTTTTCTAGGCTCTGTGGATACCAGGTATAAATGTGGTATACATATACATACAGGCAAAACACCCATACACACAAAACAATTATGTATATATATATATGTACATAAATACACATATATATGTAAGTATACACACACACACACACACACACACACACACACATGCACGCAGTGTGAAGAAGCTTAGAGGCTCCTCTGAACCACTGCTGTACAAGAGGCAGGCCCAGCATCCTGTGGCCCATTCAGCTGTGAGCTTCCAGTGAGAACTAAGGGGCACAAATGCGGTTGCCAGAACCAGCATGGCTGGGCCTGAGCCCTGACTGCTCCTTCTGGCTGAGAACACGTGGGAAAGCTATGAAGTGGCAGCTCCCGAGTAACTCTTCTTTTGGCCTGCAGTCCAGGAACAGAGGATGAAGAGGCTCAGGTTCATGTCACGGTGACAAGTGTCTCAGGCTTCTTTGGCAAGGATCCATAAAGGATACTTGTCTGCCTGGGGAGGGAGCATTACCTCATCTGTGAAATGGGTACCACATTCAGCACACCGCCTGGCATCAACTCTATTCTCTACCTCAGACTTCTACTGACTGTCTCCTGTTGGCAAGCTGACCACTGTGCCAAGCGAGGCACACAGCCATGAAGTCTCCTCTGGTTCTAGTTACCTGCTTCAGTTACTTATTACTGCGTTCACTCCGTGGCCCCGAGTGTCCCAAGGATCCGCTATGATTGTGCTGGGGTAGACATTACCCTCCCTCTTGTCAGACAAGAAAGGAATCAGAGGCAGTTGCTTTACCTTTGACAAAGGCTCTGAGACCTAGTGAGTCACCTAGCAGCAGCATAAACTGTTTTGAAAACTCAAGAATCAATGACAAGCCAGAGATAGTAGAGCATGCCTGTAATCCCAGCATTTGGGAGGCTGATGCAGGGGGATGGCAAGCTGAAGGCCAGTTCAGGCTATATCACAAGATGCTCTTTCAAGAAAACAAAACTAACCAAAACAGAACCAAAGTCAAATAGGTAAGCCACACTTCTCATCCTTTTCTAAGAAAGGCGAGGGAAATAATAGAAAACAGGAAGGAGACATGGGAAACCTGGGACTCCTAGTGACACAGTAGTCCATTAGCCCGTTCCCTGCGCCATCTGACCTTCCTTTCATCACAAGAGTCACTGGACGTTTTGCTATTGGATAGTCTCCTATCAGTCATGACCTGAAAGAGCCTTTGTCAGCTTAAGGCATCTGAGATTATAATTCTTCCTCTGCCACCAGACCCAAAACTCCACAGGCCACCAGGGAGTTGGGGGTTGAGACCAGAAACTGAAGCATCTCGGACCCTTCATCTCTTCTCCCCTTCCATCTCTGGTGGAGGAACCTCACCCACTAAGCAGAATCTGCTGTAATGACTAGTCAAAAAGAGACTGAACCGCCCATCTGGCAGGAGGTCAGAGGTGAGGCTGTTGATCCAAGCTGGTCCTGAGTTCCTTTGTTTTCCCCGGATAAAGGCTTGGGGCTAATTCCTATGACCACTGTCAATCACCTTTGTCATTGACACAAACATCTGAGAATCATCTCCATGTTGTGCCACTACCACTGACTGCTTCATGGCTGCCCATAAATGGAAATCCTAGGTCTGCCCAATGTGGTAAAAAGGAGGCCACCCTCAGACAGAACATCAGGCACACAGCACGTACCACGCTCCAGCTCAGTCACCCTCTGCAGCAGCGTGTTCAGCGTACTCTCTGTCTTCTGCCGGTGAGCTGACGTCTCATTGTGGAGCAGGGACTTCTCATCCTCCAGCTCGGCCACCTTGCGCAGCAACTGCCTTTCCAGCTCCCCCAGCCTCCGCTGGAGCACCTCTCGAAAGTCGCTTGGCAGCCCGGCATTAGACGCGTTTGTGCGGAGTTGGAGCTTTGGAAGGGCGGGAGGGGGACATATTCAGGCCAGTTGAATAGAAACTGTGGCACGCGGCTCCAATGACCCAACCACACAGCGAGAAGCTTCCAACGCAGCATTAAATTGTGCCAGTGGCTCAGAAGAGAACATTTTACCGATACCTACCTCTTTTTTCTTTTTGGTAGGGAGAGGCTTTCAAAGTCAGACAAAAATTACTTCGCTGCAGTATTTGAAACTTGTGAATCTCACTTTCCCCTCCTGAAAAGCTGATTTAGCCCAACATCTATAATTCTATGTCAATTAAAGCCCAAAACACGGGCAGGATTTCTTTTTTCAAGCAATTAATCAATGGTACAGTGAGCTTTTGTCTACAAATGAACAGGGTCTCTAAGTTCCAAAATGGTACAAGGGTAAAAGTGATCAGAGATATTCCTGGAAAGTGACAGGCACCAGATATTACTATTCCAACCCCCAGAAAGCTTTGTTTTTAGGGCTGTATCCAAGTCCTCACTTCCTATTTCTCTTACTCCTCTGCCATCATGCCGGCTCAGAGGCAGTCTGCCACCCTCAGCCACCAGCCCTTGGCAAGCTCCTGTATCTCTGTGTCCCAATGCTCCAGATTATACATTGTAGAAAACAGGACCTGTCTCGTGCTGTTCTCTATTACAAGGGTTAAAATTAAATAATATGCCTGAGTCACATTTAGAACTCAAGAAGTGTTAGCTCTTAGTAATCCTAATGACTCATGGGAGCTACAGATGCTGGAGATACTGTATATAGCCATTATGCCAAAAGAAACCCTCCAATAATTTAGCAATAATTAACACCTGTAATTTAAACATCATTTTTTTGCTAATAGGTATTTTGATAAACGCTGTTAACAGAAATGTCCACACTTCTTAAACAGGGTGGGAAGTAAGATGAAAATTAATTGAAGATTTTTTTTCCCCCAAAGTTCCAAACTGCACACAGGAGAAGATAGCGGGATAAGGTCGATTCTCCTAAAGTCATGGCGAAGGGCACCTTAAAAAAAAAACAACAACAACGTTCTGACTCGATGAATAGAGGCGTCTTTGAGGCTAATAAGGGGCTTGTTCGCATTCTGGGGGCACTGGCTTTCCCCCTCCACTCTCCCGCATATCAGTCAAATCCAGTCCTCCCACATCCCGACCCAATTTGTCAAGGAAAACACCAGATGCCCAGGGGCAGCTGACCTCCGGCGACAGGCTCTCAAGCACTGGGCACAGCCAGCGGGAGCGTGTCCCGCTTCCGATCGCGGAGATTTGCAAGGAGAGGAAACGGGCTGCCGGGGTCACCCGGTATTGCCCTCCAGGCTAGGCCGTCTGGGTTCAATAGCCAAAAACCTCAGTAAGTTCATGTAAGTCTGGTGGGTATGTCCCCGCGCGCCACGGGATGGAGATGGGGGTGGGGATTTCACCTTTCCCATCCGACAAGGGGACAGAGGAGGACAGGGAGAAGGGAGGCCATCCCAGTAAGGTCCAGAGCAGATGCGAGGCTTGCACCCCCGAACTCGACTCTCCCCATGGATGGGCGCGCGCGTACTCATTTCTCCCGCACCCTCTGTCCCACGATCCTGGGGCCACCACCCGCTAAATGGAATGCCCTCTCGCGCACAGCTACCTCGAGGCTCTCCAAGCGGTCCTTGAGGGTCTGCAGCGAGCGGCTGAGCTGTTCCACGACGTGGCC
Organism: Peromyscus californicus insignis; assembly: GCF_007827085.1. Classification (NCBI taxonomy): domain Eukaryota; kingdom Metazoa; phylum Chordata; class Mammalia; order Rodentia; family Cricetidae; genus Peromyscus; species Peromyscus californicus. The sequence goes on along the minus strand of NW_026294540.1, from coordinate 37,662,682 downwards.
CGGGTCCCGCGGCAGGTCGCCCATGGTGTCCTTGCCCGTGGCCCCCGAGCCGCGCGCCTTGCCTCCGGCCAGTCCCTCACAGCGGGCCAGCTTGCCGGTGAGCTCTCGGATGGCCTCGCGCTGGGCACCCAGAGTCTCCTTCTGCTGCACGACGGTCTCGCGCAGCTGCAGCACGGCGGCTCGCAGCTCCTCCTCGGGGCTCAGCGTGCCGCCCTGCATGGGCATCGCGGGCAGCGGGCAGCCTGCGTGCGTCGCTTCGGGGGGCAACGCGGTGCACACGAAGCGACTGCCAGGTATCGGACTGTCCTGGGCTCCTCCCGCGGCCACGGCGAGCGCCACGCCGGCAGTCAGCAGCGCCAGCATCTCGCTGACCGGTGAGCGCTCACTTCAGCATGGGTCGCTGGGTTGCCGTCTGGGCGCCTTCGGGGCCGGCTACGTCTGTCGGAGCGCGGCGCTCGAGAGAACCGCGCGCAGCACGGAGCTGGCAGCACAAGCGCCGCCTGCCGTCGCAGAAACCCGCTCTCCGCTTGGAGCGCCGTTCTGGCCCGGGTTCTGCCCGCGCGCCCTTTCTTAAGCCTGGAGGGCGGGGCCTCTGGTGCGTGGGGCTCGAGCCGCGTCCTCTGATTGGTCCGCCCGCGTGCGCGTCACGCGGAGGGCGGGGCGGGGGCGCCTCTCTAAGCGGGCCAGGCGTCTGGGCTCCAGCGTGGGCCGTGTTCCTGAGGCGCGAGTGCGGGGTCCCCAAGGCTCCTTAGAAAAGGAAAAACTGGAGTTCAAAACCGTCATAGAAAGCGTTGGCGGGCCTCGCTCAGGAGCCCCTCGCGTGGCTCGTGGGCAGAGAAGCCCGGGGGACACCCTGACGCCCACGGTGAGTGGTGATGGCGCGGCTTCCGGCGCCGCCTGAGAAACCCTGAGCAAGATTCCACTTGCCAAGGAGGAATTTCCCCGGCGGGACTCGAACCCGGGTCTTCCACGCTACCCACTCCCGTGGCCCGCGTGGGTTTCTTCAATCTGGGCGCGGGAAGAAGCCGCGCGACGGTCGCTGGCAGAGGCGGACAGTCTGGAGGCGTTTCCAAATTCCAGGTCCAACCCCAGAGAACTCAAGGGAAAAGAAAAAAATAAGAAAGAAGGAAAGAAAGAAAAAAAAAAAAGCTCAGGCCAACCGGGGGTGGGGGGGAGGCAGGAATGGGTCCTAGCTATTACAAGGACGGACGCCAACAGACCAACATGTGCACGGACGACATCCCTCTAGGCATGATCTTATTTATTGAGCGTGACTTCAGTTTGATGTGAACAATCAGAGTCAATATGACGGTCCCCCATTCTTGCAAATGGGGGAGCCCAACAAATCCACTTTACACCTGGAACCTGTATCATCAGGTTCTTGGAGAGAACCTAATATTAATACTCAGACCCCCTCTCCCCCAAAGACTGGGACAGGTATTTCAAAAATCTTACTCATGGCTTACAAGTTCAGGGCAGTTCTGATCCACAGCTACAGATTGAATTGGTTTACTGTGAATTCAAAATGAAAATCTTTCCCCCCTCCTCTTTTTAAAGAAATTCTGTTGCAAGGTCATTAATCACATTATCCATTCTACCAGAAACAAATGGATTTGTCACTTGTGCACAGAGGCTGAGGTTGATTCTGAAAACAAATTGTATCAAAATAAATGAAATTATTATGATAATATAAAATAGACTGCAGTGATTAATCTCTAGAAACCAAATTCTGACCTGTTTTGCACTTCAAACAATAGCTTCTGTTATGTAAATAGTTGTGGGGTTTTCAAGGACAGTGTTGCTAAATTATAAGAAAAGTTCTATTCATGAAAAGGCTCTTCAAGGATTAAAAACTACAGACAGGAAATCCAGAGCAGAGGACAAGGGAAGCATGATGGTTCAGGTAAGAATGTTCATCAGTGGGAAAGGTGAATGGGGATTGGGGCTCAGGCAAGAATGTTCATCAGTGGGAAAAGTGTGTGGGGATTGGGGCTCAGGCAAGAATGTTCATCAGTGGGACAAGTGTGTGGGGATTGGGGCAGGGGTGAATAGAGGGCGAATATCTTTGTCTGCCCTCGCCAAGAAGTTACTCCTTGTTAAATCTGACCTTGGGTCTATGATTTCTTCCTAGACCTTCTTTCTTTGGGTACTAGGAAATTCAAAAGTTCAAGTAAACCTGCACATACACAGACTGCAATGGTGAAGGCAATGAGATCTCAAAGCACCTTCCAAAACAGAACATCTAAAAGATGATACTGTAAAGCACCGAATCCAGGCGTGCCCAGAATTATCCAGATATAGCCATGCGGCCTGAAGTTCCCACTCACAGATTTGATGTTCTTTCACGCATAGGCCAGGGGAGATCTTAATTGGGTGTGACAATAGACTATTATTGTTCCTATTTAGCTCTCCAGTCCTTCCATGGCATGGACTAATAATTCATATTTGCAACTACTTGAAGCTGAGGCTTGTCCTTTTAATAATTAAATCAAGTGTATTTCCAGAATTCTAATTTCCTCTTGACCAAAGAAGGCAATGTACAAGAAGACATAAAAATAGCATATATCCCCAAAATAATTGCTCTTAAATTTTTTACAAGAGTTTCCAATATGAGAAGTGATCAGTGAAGTTGCCAAACCCCAGATGGAAAGACCCAGGCATTGGGATGTTATTTTCTCTGGAGACGGTAAAATTAGAGGACTTATGCTATTTGGGGTTTTATTTTGTTTTCCTGGTACAATGGAAAAAAATCTGCTGGTTTAGGAATGAGGCGTTCTAGTCCCAATGCCAACTGTTACTAGCTAAGTGGTTTGGGGCAAGCCATTTTCTCCTCTTTGGACCTTGTAGGGAGGAGAAGGCAATTAGCATCAACTCTTTAATGGCCCTTCTGGCTTCATTCAAGAGCTTGGTAGTTTGGGAAGGAAGGAATCATGCTTCCCTGTGAAAAACATTACAGAACATTGTTTTTCTTCTGTATGTGCTATGAACCGCCTGAAGCTAAGGCTGAGTATGGAAGAGATACAGACTGAGTATGGAAGGGATACAGGCTGAGTATGGAAGGGTGGGCTCGTGTAGACAGCAGGTAGACTTTCCTGCAAAGGAGATGCTGTGCCTGACAGCATGGGAGCTCTGCCTTGATTTCTTCATCACAGCACAGAAACTGTCTACCTGAAAGAACCCGCATACATGACTCATGCTACCCATGAGAATGGCTGTGCAAGCCACAGAGCCCAGGGGCCCACAGATTTTCTGCTACTTGAGAAAGTCGTGCAGATCTGCACAGTGAATCACTGCCACCTAATCTCTTAGTGTAACTGATGCCACAGCATAGTAACCACCCACTCATTCACTATGTCTGCTGGTCCCAGGTCAGCCGAGAGCCCAGTGTGGACTTAACCCATGTGCCGGGAATCCTGATGAGCTCATTCTCCCTCCATTTTATTGTCCCATCTGTTTGGCTCCCTGGTTCTTCTCACATGCATTTTTATCTTGGTCTTCTGGGAAATGTGCTAATTTCCACCATGGTGTCAGAGGAACCCATCTTATACAGGCTTTTTTTCTTTTCTTTTCTTTTCTTTTCTGCATTTCCTCCTCTCTTTCTCAGAGCCACTTGGGAAGTCAAGAATGGGGGTGTGAGCTCTGTAGCACAGAATTCAAGGACAGCTTCCTGCAAACATGACTCAGGAACTGTCCTTGGTGCTGAGTTTCAGTCAGAGGGGAATTCAGAATGGGTGTGTGGTGTGTGTGTGTGTGTGTGTGAGAGAGAGAGAGAGAGAGAGAGAGAGAGAGAGAGAGAGAGAGAGAGAGAGAGAGAGCGCACATGCATGCATGGGATTCAGTGCTGGAGGTGCAGGAGGATCCTGATTAATCCCCTTTTATACATAAAACGCTAATACCCTTTTATGAGTGTATTTTTCACAAGACCAATCTGCCTGGTAAAAGTGAAAAGAGCTTCAGTCTCCAGTCAGGCAGCTCTTGTTTCAATCCCAGTTTTATAACTTGAGAGTGTGGCTTAACCTCCCCGGACCTTAGTTTTCTCATTTCTAAAATTAAAAGTAAATTTATGAGCAGGCATTGTTTCTCGGCTTGAGTGAGACAGTGTTTCCGGACATGTTTAGCATATAGCAAGCACACAATAAATGCTAATAACTTCTCTTCACCAAAGCCAGACCAGAATTATATAAGTCCTATTAAAAACAAAATTAAAATTTCCCCTTATTCTGTACAATATCCTTTAGGACTAAATACAGTAAGAGTCTGGGGCAGCACAAGCCATCTGAGAGATGACAAGGACTGAGCATTCCAGAAAAATGTACAGATTTCAGCAAGTAAAAGATATCTAACTCTTTGTGTGTATGTATGTGTGTGTGTGTTTAAGATAAATCATGGTATTATTGAGATTTTTATCAAGTCAACTATTTTGCATCTATGCTAACTTGGCGTCTATGTAAAGGAACCCAACTGAAAGACTTTCTGTATTTAACATTTCAGCAAGCGAATTTAAATTGCTGTGGAATCTGAGAGAGGCCTGCCCCTCTGATAAAGCAAAATTTCCTTTCCTCAGTGCATCTGGCTTCTCCCTGAATGATGTATCTCGGGTTTAATTTTGGAGCATGTGATAGGAAACATTGACTTTCAGAAAATGTTCCTGTGCGAGGGTGTGTTACAAGTGGGTAGACAGCCATGGTTTGGGGGAACGGGTTGTTAATGTAACTATTGATTTCAGCAAACAAATGAAGGCTCGGTGGCACCTTCTGATTTCTAGCAATAGAATAAATCACTAGATAAACCAGGAATAACAGCTTAGCGCGGTTTCTAAAGGGAATGGATTCTGGACAGTGAGCTTGCTGGGGATGATGTAACTCAGTTGGTAGAGCACTCGCCTAATATAAAGCCCTGAGCTTCACCCCAGCACAAAAAAAGACCCCTTGAACTTGGCTTGCTTTGAGGAAATTGAACAGCATAGTCTCTCAATTTCTCTATATTTGGAAACACTAAGGATAATACTTCTTTTTATGCCAGTTTAAAAGTTACAAAATTGGAACTGGGGAGATGGCTCGGACGTGGGGGAGGTGCTGAATATGCAAATGTGAGGATGTGAGTTCAAATCCCCAGAATCCAAAGTAGTGTGCCTACAAGAAGGTGGAAGGGGGAGACTGGAGAATCTCCAGACGCTATCCTGGCATGCAAAGCAGTAACACAGCCTCAAACAAGGTGGAAGGTAAGGACCAGCACCTGAGGATGCCCTCTGACCTTCACACATGTGCTGCATGCGCGCGCGCGCACACACACACACACACACACACACACACGCACGCACGCACGCATGAGGCAAAATTGACCTAATTGTGACAAAGATTGCAGTTCAATATCTCCTATCATTTAGGCACACAGACAGCTTGTATGAACATTTGAGTTTTAAAGATTTTTTTTTTTGCTTTATGCATATATGAGTGTGCCTGAGTGTATGTGTGTGCACCACTTGCACATAGGAGGAGCCTAGGTCAGAAATGGGTATCGGCTCCCCTGGCACTGTAGTCACAGGGAGTTCTCGGCTGCCCTGTGGGTGCTGAGAACCAAACCTGAGTCCTCTGCAAGAGCGGTAAGTGCTCTTAACCACTGAGCCATCTCTCCTGCTCGTCTGAACATTTAAAAGTCCAAGCTGGAAGCAATTCTGTAGAAATTTGAAGACTAGAAAACAGTTTAAGAAAGATTAAAAGGTGATAGAGCTGCTTGCCAGCAGAGTCTTGGTCAAATTCCGGCCTTTGATCTTCTGTGAAAGTCTCTTCTCTCCGTACTACTTCTTAACTTATTCATTAACCCTGAAGATACTTTCCTTTTCTTCAAGAACAACTTAATTAAAAATGAATAAAATGCCATCAGTTGCAATGGCTCATTTACTGTTATTCTTCCAGAACTCGCTGAAGCATTCAATACTGTTGATTAAGTTTAGTTTGTATTAAACTTTCCACTGGGGGAGCTGGGGGGCCGACTAAGTGGGTAAAGGTGCTTGCTGCCAAGCTTGAACCACCTGAGCTTGCTCCCTGGGACCCACATGGTAGAAGAGAACCAACTCCTACAACTGTCCTCTGACCTCCAAAGATACGCTGTATGCGCGCACGCCCCCCCCACACACATGCACGCACACACACGCACACACACTTAATGTTTTTTTTAACAACCTTTCCATCATTGGTTTCTTTGTTATTGTATTCTTCTGATTCTCTTCTTTGTTTTTTGAGCCTGCCTCCTTTCCTCTCCTCCCCTTTCTCCTTCCCCCTCCCCTCCCCTCTTCCTCTCCCTCCTTCCCTTCCTCTCTCTCTTTCCCTCCCCCTCCCTTCTTCCCTCTCTTTTTCCCTCCCTCCTTCCCTCCCTCCTTCCTTCCCTCTCTCTCCCTTCCCCCTTCTCTCTCTCCTTCCCTCCCCGTCCATCCCCTCTTTTCCTTCTTCTTCAGTACACATGTCCACAGTTGAGTGGTCCATAGCTCTCTCATTTCTCTCACTCTCCTCTCTACCTTTACAATTTTATGCTTTTAATTACCTTTACTTATATGGATCTTTACTAGGCCGCAGGATATAATTAACCAAGTGTGCGTTGGCCATCTCGAGAATTCAGTACCTGACTCTCTAACCTGGTGTGCCCTCAACTAAATTCATTGCACCCTTATCCATTCCTCTCATCTCTCTCCTGCGTTCCACATCTCTGGTATCATTAACACTTTCCACATGATTCTGAATCTCCTTGTTTCTCCCAGTACTTTCCAATCCCAGTCCATTGCAGAGTGCTAATTCTTCTGCATGTCAACCCCATCGGTACTGCTTCAACTCCACTGGTTTTGTTCTAAACTGTGCAGTTGCCTCATAACCATGTTTTCTATTCAGCATCCCCATTGGTGCTCACATTTTCTAAAGTATTTCACTCTTGTTCTCGGATACCACCAGTATTTCCCTAAGTACATCTGTACACCTCTTAATCTCCTTCATTCATTCCCAACCTTCCTGTTCAACTCTGTTTTCTGTTACATCCCTTGACCTACCCTTTAATCCAAATTAAACAAACTGATGCTTTTCACACCCAACCCACATACTTCCCTCCATTTCTAGAACAACAAAACCCATTGGTCTTTCATGGCTCTATTTTACACATTAATTCTAAATAGTTCGCCTTGGGGTGGAGAAGATGGCTCAGCTGTTAAGGGAGTGTGCTCCTCCTCCAGAGGACCAAAGTTCAGATCCTGGCACCCATGTTGGACTCACAACCACCTGTAACTCTAGCTCCAGAGAATCCAATACTTCTTTCTGGTCTCCATCAGCACCCAAACAGAAGTGTGCATGTGTACACAGAGACACGTACATACACATTATCAATAATACAATAATTTTAAAGTCTGCCTTGACTTTCCTTGGTCATAGTAAAGGATGATGGCTTACTGGACTCTGTCTTATTATTCAGGCCTCTGCCTCATTATCTTTTCTACTGGACTATGAGTTCCTCATAGCAACGTCTGGGGCTGACAGATTTCGTTCTTCTTTCTTTTCACCAGTATCTGTTGGATATTATTCACAACTCTGGTAGTGTTGTAAGAAAGAAGCGAGAAGGGTTTAACATATAATCTGTTCTGCGACTATAGAGAAACAGTCACTGTTCTCATGGAACTTACATTTCAATAGAGAAGTTAGGAATTCGCCCTTGAAAAAGACAATGAAAAGGGCGACAGGAAGTGCCAGTGCTGTGCTTTGGGTATAAGATGCACCCCTGTCCCCATTCATGTGCCAAGCACTTAATCTCTAACTTGGTGGAGCCATTTTGGGGTGTTTTGGAAACTTGAGGAGGTAGAGCATGCTCTAAGTGCAACACTAGGGGTGTCCCTTTCAAAGTTTTATCTTGTCCTGGTCCCTTCTGTGCTTTCTGGTTCCTGACCACCATGAAGTGAACAGCTCATTCCTCCTCATGTTCCCATTGCCTTCGTGTTCTGTCAAAGCACGTGGAGTGGAGCACCCATGAACCGAATCTGATGAAACCCCGACTCAAGTCATTCCCCCACCCTAAGACATCTCCTAAGTTATTTTTGTAACCACAAGGAAAAGATCCAACATAAGGGGTATTGGAGAAGAAGGTGAAAGAGGGGACAATTAAACCCATGGGGAAAACAAGCTGTGTAGTTAGTGATCTCTGACTTACAGGCTTCTCTTCCAAATCTGTTTGCTGTTTCCAAGGATACCTCAAGATAAATTTATCTCATTTCTAGTAGGTACCACTCACCTATAATATGCAACAAAGATAAGGTCATTGTTTTGACCAAACTGAATAGTAACAATATTCAGTTTTTAGCTGAGCTAGGGAAAGTGGGAATTTGTTTTGTAAATGTCTATGGAATTCATAGTTTCTGAAATGTCTGCATTTGTGCATTAGGATGGAGGCACCCCGGTAGTAGGGATGCAGGTCTAGCATCACTAAGCCTGCATCTCTTTAACCCTCAGTGGGGGTTAAGGTGACATTGTAAAAGAGCAGACATCTCTCCCTGCACTGTCAGAGGTTCAGAGCCCAAAGCATATTTGAAATGAGAGGGTCTGAGCCAAAACAGCTTATCCAGTAAAAATTAAATAATTTAAACCAACAGATTAGGATCAATGTAGCCTTGGACTTTGAGCTAAAAGACAAAAATTTTGTTAGAACAGGTCATTTTATTTTTGAATATAGTATTTTTTAAAAATTTATTCTTGAGAATTTCATATATGCATATAATGTACTTTGATCATGTCCTTCTTGCCCCTTCCAAATCCTCCCAGGTCTGTCCCTGTGTCCCTGCTCTCACCGTCACGTAATCTCTTTTAATCTTTTTTTTTTTTTTTTTTGTTTTTTGTTTTTTGTTTTTTCGAGACAGGGTTTCTCTGTGTAGCTTTGCGCCTTTCCTGGAACTCACTTGGTAGCCCAGGCTGGCCTCGAACTCACAGAGATCCGCCTGGCTCTGCCTCCCGAGTGCTGGGATTAAAGGCGTGCGCCACCACCGCCCGGCTCTTTTAATCTTTTAAAATAACGCACCAAGCCATTTAGCACGGCCCTCTATGCAGGGATGATATAAAGCTCACCAGTGGCCCATACCCCTGGAGAGAAGTGACTCTTCCTCCACTAGCAGCCATAAATTGTCGATGTGAGCTGAAATTCACACTGTTGCCATCTCTGAGTCTTCTATTCCCCCTAGAATCCCGATGTTCACATGTAAGAGCATCTCTTCCTCGCCGTCCTGCTTAGCTTTAACTGTCAACTTGATGCAGCCCAGGAGTCATCTGCGATAACCACCTCAGTTGAGGAATTACCTTGACCAGACTGACCTGTGGACAGGTCTGTGGAGGATTGTTTTGACTATTAACTGATGTAGGAGGGCTCAACCCATGGTGGGCAGTAGGCATGTGGCCCTGAACTGTGTTTGTTTGTTTGTTTTTTAAAGAAAAGTTAGCTGAGTATAATTGGGTCTGTAAGCCAGCAAGCAGCGTCCTCCATGGTTTCTGCTACACTTCCCTGGCCTGGAAGTGAGTTCCTTGGTCAGTGGTAATGTTGCATGGGATAGCAAGCCGTCTGGCCTTTTGAGTTAACTTGGAATTGTAAGCTGAAATAAGCCCCTTCCTCCTCTAGGTTGCTTCTGCTCTGGGTGTTTTATCACAGCAGCTGAGAGGAGACTAGAGCCACAGCTGAGTGAGAAGCACAGAGAGACGGCAGAGTGAAGCCTGCTCGTCTGAGAGGAGCTGGACCGCTACCAGCCTCCATCAGGAAAACATGTTCCTCTGTGATTCAGATGTCCCGTGGCCATCCCAGCTCCTCCCTGGGCCACGTGAAGTGAGAGAAACCCTTCATGCGCACCACGGCTTTTGTTGCAGAGGCAGCTGCTCAGCCCCCCCAAGTTCTTCTCTTCTGCTGCTCTGTGATTCAGTCCGGCTAATGAACAGCCCTTTTGAGCTGAAGGGGGTTGGAGGGTATTTCCCTTCAATTTAAACATCCCTAAATACATCCATTCTCCACATAAGGTTCTTTCCTTTTCAACAAAGAATCAATCTTTGTTTAACTTCCTAACTCAAATGAATCCTACCTTTTTATGGAAACTGATACTGTATTATGGTTGTTTTTAGGTCTAGCTTCCTGAACACTATATAAAGTGGTTAAAGGGTTCTGGGAACAAAGGCATAATACTGTACTGTAGCCTTGAGTTTCTGAGTTTGACAGAGAAGGTCAATTTAATGCCAAAAAATAAAAAAATCCTCATGGCATATGAAAGCCGAAAGGATCTGAGTCAATGTGTGATATTCCAGGTCAAAGCTTTGACTCTGTTCTTTTTATTGTATCTCAATTTTTCCCTTGCATTCTTCCCTCTAAAAAGAACTCTCTCAATTTCTAAACCCCAATAACAAAATAAATTTGCATTAAGTACATTACTCAGAGCTACAAACTGATGTTTTGACGTTTCATCTTCATTTTTTAAACCAATAAGTGGTATCATGAGTCCTGGTTTGAAAACCACCAAAGCCACGAAGTAAAAGGTGCATGTGTGTTTGCTGGGGGCTGTGGCAGAGGTGAGCGGTGAGGCGGAGGAATTGCTAGTCCCTTCCTGATTGAAACCAACCCGAATACTTGACCTATTACATAAATACGAGTCACAGTACTGAAGGTTATACTGAGAAACCCTTCAGGAGATATGATCTCAGTAGGTAATTGTGAGGGATAAAGACTATTTTTGTTTGATTCTGTGTCTCTACTACAGGGCCTGGTGTATTGTAAGTGCCTGTCATAGTTAGTATTTCTATTGCTCTGATGAAACACCATGACCAAAAGCAACTTGGGGGAAGTTTTTTTTTTTTTTTTTGGCTTACATTTCCATATCAGAGTTCATTGTCAAAGGCAGTTAGGGCAGAAACTCAAGCAGGGCAGGAACCTGGAGGCAGGAGCTGATGCAGAGGCCATGGAGGGGTGCTGCTTACTGGTTTGCTCCTCATGGCTTGTTTCATACAGAACCCAGGACCACCAGCCACAAAGGCTGGACCATCTCTCATGGATCATGAATTAAGAAAATTCCCAACAGACTTGCTTACAATAGAGGCTCCCTTCTCTCAAATGACTCTAGCATATATCAAGAAAACAAAATTAGACATCTGTGGGAGCCCGCAGCTGACTCAGTTTCCCATTTTGAACCTGAAGTCTATTCTGAGTCAGTAGAGTTCAAGCTTGTTTGCTCCAAGGCTGTGAGAAAGTCCTGATTAGCCCACAGAGCCTCTTGAAGGGCTGGGAGAAAGTCCTGATTAGCCCACAAGAAGGAACACACTATCTAGCTAGATGCAGGCTGCTGATGCCAGCCAGAGGTACATGGAGAGAGAAAAGAAACTGCCTGCTCCTTGACGCAAGGCAGGATAGATAGTTGCTGAATGCCTGTGCTGTGCATTGTTCTACCTCTGTACTTTAAAACTGTATATAAGCTGGCTGTGAAATAAACTCGGGGCTGTCCGGCATTGACCGGCAGACCTCTTGACTCTTTTTCTGTCTTCTTCATTGTCTCTTCAGTCCGCACGCCTCTACCCAGCTATCCAGCTGACTGTCGGCAGGCCCGACAGACATCACAGTGCTCAAATGTTAATGATGGGGCATGTGCTCTTGGGTCTAGGGACAATATTTTTTAAGATTATTTTTATTTGTGTGTGCACACACATGCAGGTTCCCAGAAAGACCAGAAGAGGATGTTGGATCCCCTAGAGCTGGAGTTAAAGATTGTTGTGAGCTGCTTGAGTGGGTGCTAGGAATTGAACCCAGGTTCTCTGCAAGAGCAGAAAGTGCTTTTAACCACTGACTCATCTCTCCAGCCACACACACATACACAAACACACATACACACACACAAATGATTATACGTGGGTATGGTGTGTGTGTGTGTGTGTGTGTGTGTGTGTGTGTGTGTGTGTGTGTGCGCGCGCGCGCGCGTGCACGTGTGCGTGCACCGCAGCTTGCTTGTGGAAGTGTGCATGCCTCTCACATATGTGGAGGTCAGAGGACAACTTTCAGGAATTGGAACTCTCCTTCCACTGTGTTCCAGGGATCAAACTCAGGTTGTCAGCCCTGACCACCTAGCAATTTTACTGGCTGGGCATCTCACCAGCCCTGCTTCAGCAAACATTATTCAGTGAGAGGGGTCCTGATGTTGTTTCTGAGAACTGCAAGCAAGGCTACTATATTGCAATTCTGTGTTGGAAATGTCTGTATCCAAGACAGATAACAGAAGCAAAATTCCTCCAATACTGACAGCTGCTTGAGGAATGAGAGAATTGAGGCCTTGCCCTAAAGAATGAAAACCTTTAAGCTAGTTGTAGTGACTCAGGCCTGCTATCCTAGCCCTTGGGAAGCTGAGGTAGGAGGGTTGCAGGTTCAAGGCCTGACTGGACTACCTAGTAAGTCTGCAGCCAACTTGAGCTACACAGTGAGACCCTGGCTCAAAAACAGCCAGATTGTGGTGAGATGGCTCAGTGGATAGTGTTTGTTGCTCAAGTATTAAGGATTGGAGCTCAGGTCCTCAGAACCCACATGCATGGGTGTGGCTGCCTCCCTGTAATCGCAGCTCTTAGAAGGTAGAGCGGGGAAAAGCCCTGGAACAAGTTGGCTTACCAGACGAACCTGCACTAGCAAGCTCTGGGTTCAATGCGTAGACCCTGCTTCAATGAATTAGGTGGAGAGTAATCAGCGAAGACTCCCAGCCTCAACCTCAGCTCTCTACAGGTATATACAGACATACACATATATGCATGCGTGAACACATGCACACACACACACACACACATATATACACACATGAAAGCGTGCATACACATACACATACATATAAAACTAAAACTCAATATAAGTAAACTTTTTTTTTTAAGTAGGAGAGTTGAGGAAGGAGGAGGGAACTTTAAGGGGCGTCTTTCCTGGAAAAGGAGTCAAAAGCAGAATGTCTCCCTATAAAGACCCCCACTGGAGTCCACCTCAGCTGTTCTTTCTATGTCATTCAGCGTGGACACACACACACACACACACACACACACACACACCACAACACTGTAAATGGGCTGCTGGAATGTGAAGCAGAAAAGGAAGTGTTGGGAGATCTCTGGTGTTGCTTACATCCCCTGTGCCATCATTCTGGAGCTACGGACAGCACATACAGGCTCTTTGGGGGTGACCTGGACTGAACAAGAGTTACTCCTGCGACCCTCTCCACCCAGAGACTTGTTTGCCCTCCCAGCCCAAATTAGAAGTGACCTCGCTGAAGCTCTGTTGAGTCCCCGCTCACCACTGATAAGCACACGTCTTTAGAAGACTATTTAGACAAACCTGTAACAGAATGCGCTTGGGCAAGAGCGAGCACACTCCCCTGCCCTGTGCTCGGAGCCAGAGCTGATGGATCGGAAACAAATGATTCTGAAACTCTATTTCACAATGTCTGTTACTGCTGGAAGGAATCAAAAGAAACCTGGGATGTAAGCGGCAGAACAAGGGGGAAGGCCTGCCCAGGGAAATGTGCATCTTCTCCAGTACCTGGAGGAAAGACCAGGGGATGTGGTTTAAATAGGATCTTGGAGGTCACGTCAATGATCTAGAAGCTCAGCACAGTCCTTGTTATGGCAACTTCTGTTCCAACAGAACATCTTAATGCTTGGGCATAGCTAATATCAAATGTGGAGTTCCACCCAGGCAAGGATTCTGTTCTTAAATCATCTGTTGGCTGAAGATGCCACAGAATCCCTGGTAAAGGCATGAACATCCCTTCTTTAAGGATTTCAAGAGATAAAATAAAATTCAATTCAATTCTTTTGGGTGGGCCAATGTAGCTTAAGAATTCTGTATAATTTCCAAATAACTTCTTATTATCTTGTTTGGTTCTTTGAATGTTATTGTACCTATGTATAATATATTTATATATGTATGTTTTGAGAGGCTGACTTTGAGCTCATAATGTAACAGAGGATGTCCTTGAACTTCTGATTCTCCTACCTCCATCTCCTGAGTGCTGGGATTACGAGTGTGCATCAGCATGCCTGGTTAATGTGGTACTAGGGATTAAACCTAAGACTTTGCACATGTCAGACAGGTACTCCCCTCACTGAGATACAACCCCAGACCCTCCTCAGATGGTGTGTGTGTGTATGTGTGCGTGTGTGTGTGTGTGTGTGTGTGTGTGTGTGTGTGTGTATGTGTGTGTTGTATCTACATATGCATGGAGGCATGTGAGTGTCAATGTTGTGTATCTGACTCAGTTGCTCTTTTTTGACCGTCTCTCACTAAAGGTTGAGCCCACAGATTTGGCTAGGCTGACAAGCCAATGAACTCCAGGGATCGTCCTGTGGCCACGCCTTCTAAAACTGGCTTACAGATGGGTACTGTCACACCCAGCTTTTATGTGGGATCTGGGGATCCAAAGGCAGGTCTTTATGCCTGCATGGCAAGCCCTTTACCAACCCAGTCATCTTTCCAGCCTGCAAATTCCTTAAAACCAGTGATAAAAAGGAAATTCTTAAAAGCAGCTGAAGGCAGGGTGAAAGGGACAGACTATATACAGAGAAAAGAGGCAGGAATCATAGCTGACTTCTGGCTGGAAAAAAGTGAAAGCCAGAAGAAAAGGAATATATATCTCATTCTTACAGAAAAGAAACACAGAAATCCAGAATTATATAATACAATGAAAACTTTCAACCATGAAAGCAAAATAAAGACATGTAAAAGCCCCAGAATACACTTATCACTGGCAGACCCATAACAAGGAAGTATTAAAAGAAATCTTTAGGCATAAGAAAAGTATGCCAGCCAGGCATAGTAGTGCACGATTTTAATCCAAGTATTTGAGAGGCAGAAACAGGTAGATCTCTGTGAGTTTGAGGCCAGCTCAGTCTACATAGCAAGTTCCATGATAGCCAGGGCTCTGTAGAGAGACTCTCAAAAAAAAGGAAAGGAGAGGAAAAAATATACGGATGACAGTGTTGATCTATGCAAATGAACAGTGAGCACCACAGATAACTATACAAGCTGCGTCGTAATTGTCTATGGAGAATGCTCTATAGGATCTACAAACGAAGCCACCAGAACTGATGAATGAGTCTCAGATGCTGTCTGGATTCAAGATCAATTACACATGTATGCTACCAGCTAGGATAGTGAGATTTTTAAATTTATGAAAGCATTTAAATGTGAACTGTTTTTTATCCCAGCACTACAGCCTTCGATACACAGGGAGATTCCTTTGAACTCTTTCCTCGTTATGAGATTTATTTTATTTTCACTTGTGTGAATGTGGGAGAGTGGGGGCTGTATGTGCCTGAGGAGGCCAGAAGAAAGGATGAGATGCCCTGGAGCAAAGCTGTAGACGGTTATGAACCATCCAGCACAGGTGCTAGGAGCCATACGTGTGTCTTCTGCAAGAGCAGTACATGCTCTTAAAGCCTGAACCATTTTTACAGCCCCTACTTTACCTCAAAATAATGATATATTTAGAAATATAACTATCAAATCCAATATGCTTGAGTTGGAAGACTCGGTGTTGTTAGGATGCCAGCTCCGTCAAAATGACTGATGGATTCAATGTAATCTCAATCAAAACTTCAACAAAGTAGTTTATATGTATCAATAAGCTACTTTTCAGTGTTAGTGTGTGTGAGTGTGTGTGTGTGTGTGTGTGTGTCCAGATGTTGACCTTGAGTATTGTGCCTTAGGTGCCATCTACTTTCTTTTAAGGGAGAGAGAGAAACAGAGAGAGAGAGAGAGAGAGAGAGAGAGAGAGAGAGAGAGAGAAAGCAGGATCCTTAATGTGAAAGTGAGATCCAGGACAGGCTCCAAAACTACACAGAAGCCCTGTCTCGAAAAAACAAAAACAAACAAACAAAAATGGATTTGTGTGTGTGTGTGTGTGTGCGCGTGCACATGCATTTGCACACATGAGCATGGATGTGTGTGTGTGTTCATGTGATTGCAGATGCCCTGGGAGACCAAAGACATTGGGTCTCCTGGAGCTGGAGTTCTAGGCATTTGAGGTACCTCATGTAGGTGCTGGGAACTGAACTTGAGTCCTCTGGTAGAGCAATAAGTGTCCTTACCTGCTGAGCCATCTCTCCAGCCCGTTTTGTCAAGCATTTTGTTGCATCAATAAAACAAATAACTAATAAAATAAATTATAAAATAAGGAATCAAAATGTATTATAGATATAAATGTAAAACTTAAGCCCATAAGGCAGCTAGAAAAAGCATGGAAGAATATCTTATAACCTCACACAGATTTCTTTTTCGATACAGTGTTAAAATACAGTTTTTAAAGAATGATATAAGCCGGGTGGTGGTGGCGCATGCCTTTAATCCCAGCACTCGGGAGGCAGAGGCAGGCGGATCTTTGTGAGTTCGAGGCCAGCTTGGTCTACTAGAGCGAGATCCAGGACAGGCACCAAAACTACACACAAAAAAGAGTGATATATAAAATTTAATAAAAATTAGGAATTATTTCTACTTGAAAGACACTATGAAGGAATTCTGCCATAATCTTGGAGAAATGTATATTCAAATTACAAGTCTGACCAAGTGTGTGCATCCAAAATACATGAAGAATTCTCAAAACTCAATCATAAGGAAGTAAACATCACTGGGGATAGCTAGATGGCTTGGTGGATAAAGACAGTCGCTTGACAACCTGAGTTTGATCTCTGGGTCCCACATGGGAGAAGGAGGGAATGGATTACAACAAGCTGTCTTCTGACCTCTATACATGTATTAAGGCATGGGCACATGCATGTGCATGTGTGCACGCGCATGCGCACACACACACAATCAATCAATCAATCAATCAATAAGTTAATTTAGAAAGTAAATGATTAACAACTCAGTTAATAAGTGATAGGATATTTGAACAGCTGCTTTGCAAATAAGAATGGACAGATGGCTAATAAACACTTGAAAAGACATTCAACATCATTAGTCATTGAGGAAATGCAAATTTAAGCAAGGCGTTATCACCACACACCCACTAGACTGTCTAAAATTAAGAATGACTGACACCAAATGTTCACAGTATGGAGCAACCGGAACTCACAGAGACTGCTGTAAACGTGGGAAATAGTTCATCCATTGTGGCCAGTTGTGAAGACATTAAACATCTACCAAGCATATAATCTAATCATTCCACACTAAGGCATTGTTTAAAAAGAGTTGAAAACTGTTTTATACAGAATCACACGTGTGTGTTTATTACAGCTTTGTGCGTAATAGCTAGAAAGTGAAAACAAACCAGTTGTCCACCAACTGATGTGGCCTATCCATACAATGGCATCTTACTCAGCAATGATTACAGAACAGATGGACCTAAAACATAATGTTAAGTGAAGGAAGACTATGTGATGTTTACATTTATATGAAATACCCAGAAAAAGGATAGTTTTAGGAACAGAAAGTAGATCTTTAGGTTGGGAATGAGCATAGGAGTTGGATATAAATATGCAAAGGGATCTTCCTAGACTGATGCAAGTCTGTCATCCCTGACACTCAGGAAGCTGAGGCAGGAGGACCACAAGTTCAAGACCTTCCTGAGCTAGAGAGTGAGTTAAAGGGCAGCTTGGACAGCTTAGTGAGGCCCTGGATCAAGACACAAAACAGAAAAAGGATTGTGGATACAAGACAATGATAAACTTTTGCTGTAATCATACTTTCCTTTGGGCCGCCAGCTCCCAAATAATGACACAGAGACTTATTAATTATGAAAGCTCAGCCTTAGCTTAGGCTTGTCCCACTAGCTCTTATAACTTAAATTAACCCACATTTTTATTAATCTATGTTCTACTACATGGCTTTTTACCTTTCTTTCATTCTGTATGTCCGACTCCCTCCATATCTCATTAGCATCTCCTGCACACCTTGATTATCTTCTTCTCTCTGCCTGGAAGTCCCACCTATCTCTCCTGCTTAGCTATTGGCCATTCAGCTTTTTATGACACCAATCACAGCAATACCTCTTTACAGTATACAAATATCCCACAACATTTTGCCTAGGTTTGAGTCCTGATTTCAAAATCAAAACAAAACTGGATCGTGAGTATGCTTATACCATCCTGTAAATTTACTGCCCAGTTAAAACAACGTACTTAAAAATAGGTGAAATGGGGCTGGAGAGATGGCTCAGAGGTTAAGAGCACTGACTGCTCTTCCAGAGGTCCCGAGTTCAATTCCCAGCAACCATATGGTGACTCACAACCATCTATAATGAGATCTGGTGCCCTCTTCTGGTGTGCAGACATACATATAAACAGAACACTGTATACATAATAAATAAATCTTTAAAAAAAAAAAAAAAAAAAGAAGAAAAAATAGGTGAAATGTATACTAAGTACATTTTAGGAGGTTTTGTTTGTGTGATGTGTGTTTGTGTGTGTGACTGTAGGCATAGCATTCATGCAGAGGTCCAATGACAACCTTTGGGTGCTGGTCCTTGGCCTCCTTGTTCCAGACAGTTTCTCTTATTGTTTGCCTCTGTGTGCATGAAGCTAGATGATCTCTTGTCCCCACCTTCCATCCTGCCCAGGAGAGCTGGGGTCACAGACATGTGCATCCATGGGGGGCTTTTACACGGGTTTTTGAAAGTCATACTCATGTCTATGAAACAAGTGTTTTTGCTAACTGAGCCGTCTCCCCAGCCCCTAAATGACCAGTTTTGAAATCCAGTGAGATCACTGGAAGCTGGAATATAAGGCATCAAAGGCTGCTGGTGGGCTGGTATAGTACCATTAGCCCAAGTTCATACAGCATAAGAGGAAGAGGTGG